>NC_080599.1:10545874-11221989 GCF_027887145.1 Ammospiza caudacuta | reverse complement strand
GTCTGGCAAGGAAAACTTGCGCGAGCACAGAAAACATCTCCCATCGTGTTCTGGAAGTTGCACGGAGGTCTGCCAAGTGTTTGACAAGAAGAAAAGGAAAGCTGTCCAAAACAGCTTCCTATCGAATATTCATGTGATTGGAAAAGTCAGGAAAGTGGTAATGTACTGTTTTCTATCAGTTGGCAAGCTGCGCACACAATCCCAGTGTTGTACAGCTTCCTTCTTCACCTTTCCGATGCTGCCGCTCTCTCCGGCTCCCGGAGCCGAAGAAGCGGCTTCTTCGCGCAAAGACGATTGTACCGCTCACAGTGCTCTCTTAGCGCGGCTTCTGCCGAAAGAAGCCCGGGAGCGGCGCTTAGCTCCGGGGAGCATCGTACCTTCGCCTTTAGCGTCTTTTGTGGTCTACATCCTAGCAGAAAGCTTTTCCACGCTGTCTGGCAAGGAAAACCTGCGCGAGCACAGAAAACATCTGCCATCGTGTTCTGGACATTGCTCGGAAGTCTGCCAAGTGTTTGACAAGAAGAAAAGAAAAGCTGTCCAAAACAGCTTCTTATCGAATATTCATGTGATTGGAAAAGTCAGGAAAGTGGTAATGTACTGTTTTCTATCAGTTGGCGAGCTGCGCACACAATCCCAGTGTTGTACAGCTTCCTTCTTCACCTTTCCGATCATGCCGCTCTCTCCGGCTCCCGGAGCCGAAGAAGCGGCTTCTTCGCGCAAAGACGATTGTACCGCTCACAGTGCTCTCTTAGCGCGGCTTCTGCCGAAAGAAGCCCGGGAGCGGCTCTTAGCTCCGGAGAGCATCGTAACTGCGTCTTTAGCGTCTTTTGTGGTCTACATCCTAGCAGAAGGCTTTTCCACTCTGTCTGGCAAGGAAAACCTGCGCGAGAACAGAAAACATCTCCCATCGTGTTCTGGACGTTGCACGGAGGTCGGCCAAGTGTTTGCCATAAAGAAAAGAAAATCTGTCCAAAACAGCTTCCAATCGAATATTCATGTGATTGGAAAAGTCAGGAAAGTGGTAATGTACTGTTTTCTATCAGTTGGCAAGCTGCGCACACAATCCCAGTGTTGTACAGCTTCCTTCTTCACCTTTCCGATGCTGCCGCTCTCTCCGGCTCCCGGAGCCGAAGAAGCGGCTTCTTCGCGCAAAGACGATTGTACCGCTCACAGTGCTCTCTTAGCGCGGCTTCTGCCGAAAGAAGCCCGGGAGCGGCGCTTAGCTCCGGGGAGCATCGTACCTTCGCCTTTAGCGTCTTTTGTGGTCTACATCCTAGCAGAAGGCTTTTCCACTCTGTCTGGCAAGGAAAACCTGCGCGAGCACAGAAAACATCTCCCATCGTGTTCTGGAAGTTGCACGGAGGTCTGCCAAGTGTTTGACAAGAAGAAAAGGAAAGCTGTCCAAAACAGCTTCTTATCGAATATTCATGTGATTGGAAAAGTCAGGAAAGTGGTAATGTACTGTTTTCTATCAGTTGGCAAGCTGCGCACACAATCCCAGTGTTTTACAGCTTCCTTCTTCACCTTTCCGATGCTGCCGCTCTCTCCAGCTCCCGGAGCCGAAAAAGCGGCTTCTTCGCGCAAAGACGATTGTACCGCTCACAGTGCTCTCTTAGCGCGGCTTCTGCCGAAAGAAGCCCGGGAGCGGCGCTTAGCTCCGGAGAGCATCGTACCTTCGCCTTTAGCGTCTTTTGAGGTCTACATTCTAGCAGAAGGCTTTTCCACTCTGTCTGGCAAGGAAAACCTGTGTGAGCACAGAAAACATCTCCCATCGTGTTCTGGAAGTTGCACGGAGGTCTGCCAAGTGTTTGACAAGAAGAAAAGGAAAGCTGTCCAAAACAGCTTCTTATCGAATATTCATGTGATTGGAAAAGTCAGGAAAGTGGTAATGTACTGTTTTCTATCAGTTGGCAAGCTGCGCACACAATCCCAGTGTTGTACAGCTTCCTTCTTCACCTTTCCGATGCTGCCGCTCTCTCCGGCTCCCGGAGCCGAAGAAGCGGCTTCTTCGCGCAAAGACGATTGTACCGCTCACAGTGCTCTCTTAGCGCGGCTTCAGCCGAAAGAAGCCCGGGAGCGGCGCTTAGCTCCGGGGAGCATCGT
Source organism: Ammospiza caudacuta (assembly GCF_027887145.1). Taxonomy (NCBI): domain Eukaryota; kingdom Metazoa; phylum Chordata; class Aves; order Passeriformes; family Passerellidae; genus Ammospiza; species Ammospiza caudacuta. The sequence continues at coordinate 11,219,886 of NC_080599.1, read as the reverse complement.
ACCTTCGTCTTTAGCGTCTTTTGTGGTCTACATCCTAGCAGAAAGCTTTTCCACGCTGTCTGGCAAGGAAAACCTGCGGGAGCACAGAAAACATCTCCCATCGTGTTCTGGACATTGCTCGGAAGTCGGCCAAGTGTTTGACAAGAAGAAAAGAAAAGATGTCCAAAACAGCTTCTTATCGAATATTCATGTGATTGGAAAAGTCAGGAAAGTGGTAATGTACTGTTTTCTATCAGTTGGCAAGCTGCGCACACAATCCCAGTGTTGTACAGCTTCCTTCTTCACCTTTCCGATGCTGCCGCTCTCTCCGGCTCCCGGAGCCGAAGAAGCGGCTTCTTCGCGCAAAGACGATTGTACCGCTCACAGTGCTCTCTTAGCGCGGCTTCAGCCGAAAGAAGCCCGGGAGCGGCGCTTAGCTCCGGGGAGCATCGTACCTTCGCCTTTAGCGTCTTTTGTGGTCTACATCCTAGCAGAAAGCTTTTCCACGCTGTCTGGCAAGGAAAACCTGCGCGAGCACAGAAAACATCTCCCATGGTGTTCTGGACATTGCTCGGAAGTCTGCCAAGTGTTTGACAAGAAGAAAAGAAAAGCTGTCCAAAACAGCTTCTTATCGAATATTCATGTGATTGGAAAACTCAGGAAAGTGGTAATGTACTGTTTTCTATCAGTTGGCGAGCTGCGCACACAATCCCAGTGTTGTACAGCTTCCTTCTTCACCTTTCCGATCATGCCGCTCTCTCCGGCTCCCGGAGCCGAAGAAGCGGCTTCTTCGCGCAAAGACGATTGTACCGCTCACAGTGCTCTCTTAGCGCGGCTTCTGCCGAAAGAAGCCCGGGAGCGGCGCTTAGCTCCGGAGAGCATCGTAACTGCGTCTTTAGCGTCTTTTGTGGTCTACATCCTAGCAGAAGGCTTTTCCACTCTGTCTGGCAAGGAAAACCTGCGCGAGCACAGAAAACATCTCCCATCGTGTTCTGGACGTTGCACGGAGGTCTGCCAAGTGTTTGCCATAAAGAAAAGAAAAGTGGTCCAAAACAGCTTCCAATCGAATATTCATGTGACTGGAAAAGTCAGCAAAGTGGTAATGTACTGTTTTCTATCAGTTGGCAAGCTGCGCACACAATCCCAGTGTTGTACGGCTTCCTTCTTCACCTTTCCGATGCTGCCACTCTCTCCGGCTCCCGGAGCCGAAGAAGCGGCTTCTTCGCGCAAAGACGATTGTACCGCTCACAGTGCTCTCTTACCGCCGCTTCAGCCGAAAGAAGCCCGGGAGCGGCGCTTAGCTCCGGAGAGCATCGTACCTTCGCCTTTAGCGTCTTTTGTGGTCTACATCCTAGCAGAAGGCTTTTCCACTCTGTCTGGCAAGGAAAACTTGCGCGAGCACAGAAAACATCTCCCATCGTGTTCTGGAAGTTGCACGGAGGTCTGCCAAGTGTTTGACAAGAAGAAAAGGAAAGCTGTCCAAAACAGCTTCCTATCGAATATTCATGTGATTGGAAAAGTCAGGAAAGTGGTAATGTACTGTTTTCTATCAGTTGGCAAGCTGCGCACACAATCCCAGTGTTGTACAGCTTCCTTCTTCACCTTTCCGATGCTGCCGCTCTCTCCGGCTCCCGGAGCCGAAGAAGCGGCTTCTTCGCGCAAAGACGATTGTACCGCTCACAGTGCTCTCTTAGCGCGGCTTCTGCCGAAAGAAGCCCGGGAGCGGCGCTTAGCTCCGGGGAGCATCGTACCTTCGCCTTTAGCGTCTTTTGTGGTCTACATCCTAGCAGAAGGCTTTTCCACTCTGTCTGGCAAGGAAAACTTGCGCGAGCACAGAAAACATCTCCCATCGTGTTCTGGAAGTTGCACGGAGGTCTGCCAAGTGTTTGACAAGAAGAAAAGGAAAGCTGTCCAAAACAGCTTCCTATCGAATATTCATGTGATTGGAAAAGTCAGGAAAGTGGTAATGTACTGTTTTCTATCAGTTGGCAAGCTGCGCACACAATCCCAGTGTTGTACAGCTTCCTTCTTCACCTTTCCGATGCTGCCGCTCTCTCCGGCTCCCGGAGCCGAAGAAGCGGCTTCTTCGCGCAAAGACGATTGTACCGCTCACAGTGCTCTCTTAGCGCGGCTTCTGCCGAAAGAAGCCCGGGAGCGGCGCTTAGCTCCGGGGAGCATCGTACCTTCGCCTTTAGCGTCTTTTGTGGTCTACATCCTAGCAGAAAGCTTTTCCACGCTGTCTGGCAAGGAAAACCTGCGCGAGCACAGAAAACATCTGCCATCGTGTTCTGGACATTGCTCGGAAGTCTGCCAAGTGTTTGACAAGAAGAAAAGAAAAGCTGTCCAAAACAGCTTCTTATCGAATATTCATGTGATTGGAAAAGTCAGGAAAGTGGTAATGTACTGTTTTCTATCAGTTGGCGAGCTGCGCACACAATCCCAGTGTTGTACAGCTTCCTTCTTCACCTTTCCGATCATGCCGCTCTCTCCGGCTCCCGGAGCCGAAGAAGCGGCTTCTTCGCGCAAAGACGATTGTACCGCTCACAGTGCTCTCTTAGCGCGGCTTCAGCCGAAAGAAGCCCGGGAGCGGCGCTTAGCTCCGGGGAGCATCGTACCTTCGCCTTTAGCGTCTTTTGTGGTCTACATCCTAGCAGAAAGCTTTTCCACGCTGTCTGGCAAGGAAAACCTGCGCGAGCACAGAAAACATCTCCCATCGTGTTCTGGACATTGCTCGGAAGTCTGCCAAGTGTTTGACAAGAAGAAAAAAAAAGCTGTCCAAAACAGCTTCTTATCGAATATTCATGTGATTGGAAAACTCAGGAAAGTGGTAATGTACTGTTTTCTATCAGTTGGCGAGCTGCGCACACAATCCCAGTGTTGTACAGCTTCCTTCTTCACCTTTCCGATCATGCCGCTCTCTCCGGCTCCCGGAGCCGAAGAAGCGGCTTCTTCGCGCAAAGACGATTGTACCGCTCACAGTGCTCTCTTAGCGCGGCTTCTGCCGAAAGAAGCCCGGGAGCGGCGCTTAGCTCCGGAGAGCATCGTAACTGCGTCTTTAGCGTCTTTTGTGGTCTACATCCTAGCAGAAGGCTTTTCCACTCTGTCTGGCAAGGAAAACCTGCGCGAGCACAGAAAACATCTCCCATCGTGTTCTGGACGTTGCACGGAGGTCGGGCAAGTTTTTGGCATAAAGAAAAGAAAATCTGTCCAAAACAGCTTCCAATCGAATATTCATGTGATTGGAAAAGTCAGGAAAGTGGTAATGTACTGTTTTCTATCAGTTGGCAAGCTGCGCACACAATCCCAGTGTTGTACAGCTTCCTTCTTCACCTTTCCGATGCTGCCGCTCTCTCCGGCTCCCGGAGCCGAAGAAGCGGCTTCTTCGCGCAAAGACGATTGTACCGCTCACAGTGCTCTCTTAGCGCGGCTTCTGCCGAAAGAAGCCCGGGAGCGGCGCTTAGCTCCGGGGAGCATCGTACCTTCGCCTTTAGCGTCTTTTGTGGTCTACATCCTAGCAGAAGGCTTTTCCACTCTGTCTGGCAAGGAAAACCTGCGGGAGCACAGAAAACATCTCCCATCGTGTTCTGGAAGTTGCACGGAGGTCTGCCAAGTGTTTGACAAGAAGAAAAGGAAAGCTGTCCAAAACAGCTTCTTATCGAATATTCATGTGATTGGAAAAGTCAGGAAAGTGGTAATGTACTGTATTCTATCAGTTGGCAAGCTGCGCACACAATCCCAGTGTTGTACAGCTTCCTTCTTCACCTTTCCGATCATGCCGCTCTCTCCGGCTCCCGCAACCGAAGAAGCGGCTTCCTCGCGCAAAGACGATTGTACCGCTCACAGTGCTCTCTTAGCGCGGCTTCTGCCGAAAGAAGCCCGGGAGCGGCTCTTACCTCTGGAGAGCATCGTACCTTCGCCTTTAGCGTCTTCTGTGGTCTACATCCTAGAAGAAAGCTTTTCCACTCTGTATGGCAAGGAAAACCTGCGCGAGCACAGAAAACATCTCCCATCGTGTTCTGGACGTTGCACGGAGGTCGGGCAAGTTTTTGGCATAAAGAAAAGAAAAGCTGTCCAAAACAGCTTCTTATCGAATATTCATGTGATTGGAAAAGTCAGGAAAGTGGTAATGTACTGTTTTCTATCAGTTGGCAAGCTGCGCACACAATCCCAGTGTTGTACAGCTTCCTTCTTCACCTTTCCGATCATGCCGCTCTCTCCAGCTCCCGGAGCCGAAGAAGCGGCTTCTTCGCGCAAAGACGATTGTACCGCTCACAGTGCTCTCTTAGCGCGGCTTCTGCCGAAAGAAGCCCGGGAGCGGCGCTTAGCTCCGGAGAGCATCGTACCTTCGCCTTTAGCGTCTTTTGAGGTCTACATTCTAGCAGAAGGCTTTTCCACTCTGTCTGGCAAGGAAAACCTGCGCGAGCACAGAAAACATCTCCCATCGTGTTCTGGAAGTTGCACGGAGGTCTGCCAAGTGTTTGACAAGAAGAAAAGGAAAGCTGTCCAAAACAGCTTCTTATCGGATATTCATGTGATTGGAAAAGTCAGGAAAGTGGTAATGTACTGTTTTCTATCAGTTGGCAAGCTGCGCACACAATCCCAGTGTTGTACAGCTTCCTTCTTCACCTTTCCGATGCTGCCGCTCTCTCCGGCTGGCGGAGGCGAAGAAGCGGCTTCTTCGCGCAAAGACGATTGTACCGCTCACAGTGCTCTCTTAGCGCGGCTTCAGCCGAAAGAAGCCTGGGAGCGGCGCTTAGCTCCGGGGAGCATCGTACCTTCGTCTTTAGCGTCTTTTGTGGTCTACATCCTAGCAGAAAGCTTTTCCACGCTGTCTGGCAAGGAAAACCTGCGCGAGCACAGAAAACATCTCCCATCGTGTTCTGGACATTGCTCGGAAGTCGGCCAAGTGTTTGACAAGAAGAAAAGAAAAGATGTCCAAAACAGCTTCTTATCGAATATTCATGTGATTGGAAAAGTCAGGAAAGTGGTAATGTTCTGTTTTCTATCAGTTGGCAAGCTGCGCACACAATCCCAGTGTTGTACAGCTTCCTTCTTCACCTTTCCGATGCTGCCGCTCTCTCCGGCTCCCGGAGCCGAAGAAGCGGCTTCTTCGCGCAAAGACGATTGTACCGCTCACAGTGCTCTCTTAGCGCGGCTTCAGCCGAAAGAAGCCCGGGAGCGGCGCTTAGCTCCGGGGAGCATCGTACCTTCGCCTTTAGCGTCTTTTGTGGTCTACATCCTAGCAGAAAGCTTTTCCACGCTGTCTGGCAAGGAAAACCTGCGCGAGCACAGAAAACATCTCCCATCGTGTTCTGGACATTGCTCGGAAGTCTGCCAAGTGTTTGACAAGAAGAAAAAAAAAGCTGTCCAAAACAGCTTCTTATCGAATATTCATGTGATTGGAAAACTCAGGAAAGTGGTAATGTACTGTTTTCTATCAGTTGGCGAGCTGCGCACACAATCCCAGTGTTGTACAGCTTCCTTCTTCACCTTTCCGATGCTGCCGCTCTCTCCGGCTCCCGGAGCCGAAGAAGCGGCTTCTTCGCGCAAAGACGATTGTACCGCTCACAGTGCTCTCTTAGCGCGGCTTCTGCCGAAAGAAGCCCGGGAGCGGCTCTTACCTCTGGAGAGCATCGTACCTTCGCCTTTAGCGTCTTCTGTGGTCTACATCCTAGAAGAAAGCTTTTCCACTCTGTATGGCAAGGAAAACCTGCGCGAGCACAGAAAACATCTCCCATCGTGTTCTGGACGTTGCACGGAGGTCGGGCAAGTTTTTGGCATAAAGAAAAGAAAAGCTGTCCAAAACAGCTTCTTATCGAATATTCATGTGATTGGAAAAGTCAGGAAAGTGGTAATGTACTGTTTTCTATCAGTTGGCAAGCTGCGCACACAATCCCAGTGTTGTACAGCTTCCTTCTTCACCTTTCCGATCATGCCGCTCTCTCCGGCTCCCGGAGCCGAAGAAGCGGCTTCTTCGCGCAAAGACGATTGTACCGCTCACAGTGCTCTCTTAGCGCGGCTTCTGCCGAAAGAAGCCCGGGAGCGGCGCTTAGCTCCGGGGAGCATCGTACCTTCGCCTTTAGCGTCTTTTGTGGTCTACATCCTAGCAGAAGGCTTTTCCACTCTGTCTGGCAAGGAAAACCTGCGCGAGCACAGAAAACATCTCCCATCGTGTTCTGGAAGTTGCACGGAGGTCTGCCAAGTGTTTGACAAGAAGAAAAGGAAAGCTGTCCAAAACAGCTTCTTATCGAATATTCATGTGATTGGAAAAGTCAGGAAAGTGGTAATGTACTGTATTCTATCAGTTGGCAAGCTGCGCACACAATCCCAGTGTTGTACAGCTTCCTTCTTCACCTTTCCGATCATGCCGCTCTCTCCGGCTCCCGCAACCGAAGAAGCGGCTTCCTCGCGCAAAGACGATTGTACCGCTCACAGTGCTCTCTTAGCGCGGCTTCTGCCGAAAGAAGCCCGGGAGCGGCTCTTACCTCTGGAGAGCATCGTACATTCGCCTTTAGCGTCTTTTGTGGTCTACATCCTAGAAGAAAGCTTTTCCACTCTGTATGGCAAGGAAAACCTGCGCGAGCACAGAAAACATCTCCCATCGTGTTCTGGACGTTGCACGGAGGTCGGGCAAGTTTTTGGCATAAAGAAAAGAAAAGCTGTCCAAAACAGCTTCTTATCGAATATTCATGTGATTGGAAAAGTCAGGAAAGTGGTAATGTACTGTTTTCTATCAGTTGGCAAGCTGCGCACACAATCCCAGTGTTTTACAGCTTCCTTCTTCACCTTTCCGATGCTGCCGCTCTCTCCGGCTCCCGGAGCCGAAGAAGCGGCTTCTTCGCGCAAAGACGATTGTACCGCTCACAGTGCTCTCTTAGCGCGGCTTCTGCCGAAAGAAGCCCGGGAGCGGCGCTTAGCTCCGGAGAGCATCGTACCTTCGCCTTTAGCGTCTTTTGAGGTCTACATTCTAGCAGAAGGCTTTTCCACTCTGTCTGGCAAGGAAAACCTGCGCGACCACAGAAAACATCTCCCATCGTGTTCTGGAAGTTGCACGGAGGTCTGCCAAGTGTTTGACAAGAAGAAAAGGAAAGCTGTCCAAAACAGCTTCTTATCGAATATTCATGTGATTGGAAAAGTCAGGAAAGTGGTAATGTACTGTTTTCTATCAGTTGGCAAGCTGCGCACACAATCCCAGTGTTGTACAGCTTCCTTCTTCACCTTTCCGATGCTGCCGCTCTCTCCGGCTCCCGGAGCCGAAGAAGCGGCTTCTTCGCGCAAAGACGATTGTACCGCTCACAGTGCTCTCTTAGCGCGGCTTCAGCCGAAAGAAGCCCGGGAGCGGCGCTTAGCTCCGGGGAGCATCGTACCTTCGCCTTTAGCGTCTTTTGTGGTCTACATCCTAGCAGAAAGCTTTTCCACGCTGTCTGGCAAGGAAAACCTGCGCGAGCACAGAAAACATCTCCCATCGTGTTCTGGACATTGCTCGGAAGTCTGCCAAGTGTTTGACAAGAAGAAAAGAAAAGCTGTCCAAAACAGCTTCTTATCGAATATTCATGTGATTGGAAAAGTCAGGAAAGTGGTAATGTACTGTTTTCTATCAGTTGGCGAGCTGCGCACACAATCCCAGTGTTGTACAGCTTCCTTCTTCACCTTTCCGATCATGCCGCTCTCTCCGGCTCCCGGAGCCGAAGAAGCGGCTTCTTCGCGCAAAGACGATTGTACCGCTCACAGTGCTCTCTTAGCGCGGCTTCAGCCGAAAGAAGCCCGGGAGCGGCGCTTAGCTCCGGGGAGCATCGTACCTTCGCCTTTAGCGTCTTTTGTGGTCTACATCCTAGCAGAAAGCTTTTCCACGCTGTCTGGCAAGGAAAACCTGCGCGAGCACAGAAAACATCTCCCATCGTGTTCTGGACATTGCTCGGAAGTCTGCCAAGTGTTTGACAAGAAGAAAAAAAAAGCTGTCCAAAACAGCTTCTTATCGAATATTCATGTGATTGGAAAACTCAGGAAAGTGGTAATGTACTGTTTTCTATCAGTTGGCGAGCTGCGCACACAATCCCAGTGTTGTACAGCTTCCTTCTTCACCTTTCCGATCATGCCGCTCTCTCCGGCTCCCGGAGCCGAAGAAGCGGCTTCTTCGCGCAAAGACGATTGTACCGCTCACAGTGCTCTCTTAGCGCGGCTTCTGCCGAAAGAAGCCCGGGAGCGGCGCTTAGCTCCGGAGAGCATCGTAACTGCGTCTTTAGCGTCTTTTGTGGTCTACATCCTAGCAGAAGGCTTTTCCACTCTGTCTGGCAAGGAAAACCTGCGCGAGCACAGAAAACATCTCCCATCGTGTTCTGGACGTTGCACGGAGGTCGGGCAAGTTTTTGGCATAAAGAAAAGAAAATCTGTCCAAAACAGCTTCCAATCGAATATTCATGTGATTGGAAAAGTCAGGAAAGTGGTAATGTACTGTTTTCTATCAGTTGGCAAGCTGCGCACACAATCCCAGTGTTGTACAGCTTCCTTCTTCACCTTTCCGATGCTGCCGCTCTCTCCGGCTCCCGGAGCCGAAGAAGCGGCTTCTTCGCGCAAAGACGATTGTACCGCTCACAGTGCTCTCTTAGCGCGGCTTCTGCCGAAAGAAGCCCGGGAGCGGCGCTTAGCTCCGGGGAGCATCGTACCTTCGCCTTTAGCGTCTTTTGTGGTCTACATCCTAGCAGAAGGCTTTTCCACTCTGTCTGGCAAGGAAAACCTGCGGGAGCACAGAAAACATCTCCCATCGTGTTCTGGAAGTTGCACGGAGGTCTGCCAAGTGTTTGACAAGAAGAAAAGGAAAGCTGTCCAAAACAGCTTCTTATCGAATATTCATGTGATTGGAAAAGTCAGGAAAGTGGTAATGTACTGTATTCTATCAGTTGGCAAGCTGCGCACACAATCCCAGTGTTGTACAGCTTCCTTCTTCACCTTTCCGATCATGCCGCTCTCTCCGGCTCCCGCAACCAAAGAAGCGGCTTCCTCGCGCAAAGACGATTGTACCGCTCACAGTGCTCTCTTAGCGCGGCTTCTGCCGAAAGAAGCCCGGGAGCGGCTCTTACCTCTGGAGAGCATCGTACCTTCGCCTTTAGCGTCTTCTGTGGTCTACATCCTAGAAGAAAGCTTTTCCACTCTGTCTGGCAAGGAAAACCTGCGCGAGCACAGAAAACATCTCCCATCGTGTTCTGGACGTTGCACGGAGGTCGGGCAAGTTTTTGGCATAAAGAAAAGAAAAGCTGTCCAAAACAGCTTCTTATCGAATATTCATGTGATTGGAAAAGTCAGGAAAGTGGTAATGTACTGTTTTCTATCAGTTGGCAAGCTGCGCACACAATCCCAGTGTTGTACAGCTTCCTTCTTCACCTTTCCGATCATGCCGCTCTCTCCAGCTCCCGGAGCCGAAGAAGCGGCTTCTTCGCGCAAAGACGATTGTACCGCTCACAGTGCTCTCTTAGCGCGGCTTCTGCCGAAAGAAGCCCGGGAGCGGCGCTTAGCTCCGGAGAGCATCGTACCTTCGCCTTTAGCGTCTTTTGAGGTCTACATTCTAGCAGAAGGCTTTTCCACTCTGTCTGGCAAGGAAAACCTGCGCGAGCACAGAAAACATCTCCCATCGTGTTCTGGAAGTTGCACGGAGGTCTGCCAAGTGTTTGACAAGAAGAAAAGGAAAGCTGTCCAAAACAGCTTCTTATCGGATATTCATGTGATTGGAAAAGTCAGGAAAGTGGTAATGTACTGTTTTCTATCAGTTGGCAAGCTGCGCACACAATCCCAGTGTTGTACAGCTTCCTTCTTCACCTTTCCGATGCTGCCGCTCTCTCCGGCTCCCGGAGCCGAAGAAGCGGCTTCTTCGCGCAAAGACGATTGTACCGCTCACAGTGCTCTCTTAGCGCGGCTTCAGCCGAAAGAAGCCTGGGAGCGGCGCTTAGCTCCGGGGAGCATCGTACCTTCGTCTTTAGCGTCTTTTGTGGTCTACATCCTAGCAGAAAGCTTTTCCACGCTGTCTGGCAAGGAAAACCTGCGCGAGCACAGAAAACATCTCCCATCGTGTTCTGGACATTGCTCGGAAGTCGGCCAAGTGTTTGACAAGAAGAAAAGAAAAGATGTCCAAAACAGCTTCTTATCGAATATTCATGTGATTGGAAAAGTCAGGAAAGTGGTAATGTTCTGTTTTCTATCAGTTGGCAAGCTGCGCACACAATCCCAGTGTTGTACAGCTTCCTTCTTCACCTTTCCGATGCTGCCGCTCTCTCCGGCTCCCGGAGCCGAAGAAGCGGCTTCTTCGCGCAAAGACGATTGTACCGCTCACAGTGCTCTCTTAGCGCGGCTTCAGCCGAAAGAAGCCCGGGAGCGGCGCTTAGCTCCGGGGAGCATCGTACCTTCGCCTTTAGCGTCTTTTGTGGTCTACATCCTAGCAGAAAGCTTTTCCACGCTGTCTGGCAAGGAAAACCTGCGCGAGCACAGAAAACATCTCCCATCGTGTTCTGGACATTGCTCGGAAGTCTGCCAAGTGTTTGACAAGAAGAAAAGAAAAGCTGTCCAAAACAGCTTCTTATCGAATATTCATGTGATTGGAAAACTCAGGAAAGTGGTAATGTACTGTTTTCTATCAGTTGGCGAGCTGCGCACACAATCCCAGTGTTGTACAGCTTCCTTCTTCACCTTTCCGATCATGCCGCTCTCTCCGGCTCCCGGAGCCGAAGAAGCGGCTTCTTCGCGCAAAGACGATTGTACCGCTCACAGTGCTCTCTTAGCGCGGCTTCTGCCGAAAGAAGCCCGGGAGCGGCGCTTAGCTCCGGAGAGCATCGTAACTGCGTCTTTAGCGTCTTTTGTGGTCTACATCCTAGCAGAAGGCTTTTCCACTCTGTCTGGCAAGGAAAACCTGCGCGAGCACAGAAAACATCTCCCATCGTGTTCTGGACGTTGCATGGAGGTCGGGCAAGTTTTTGGCATAAAGAAAAGAAAATCTGTCCAAAACAGCTTCCAATCGAATATTCATGTGATTGGAAAAGTCAGGAAAGTGGTAATGTACTGTTTTCTATCAGTTGGCAAGCTGCGCACACAATCCCAGTGTTGTACAGCTTCCTTCTTCACCTTTCCGATGCTGCCGCTCTCTCCGGCTCCCGGAGCCGAAGAAGCGGCTTCTTCGCGCAAAGACGATTGTACCGCTCACAGTGCTCTCTTAGCGCGGCTTCTGCCGAAAGAAGCCCGGGAGCGGCGCTTAGCTCCGGGGAGCATCGTACCTTCGCCTTTAGCGTCTTTTGTGGTCTACATCCTAGCAGAAGGCTTTTCCACTCTGTCTGGCAAGGAAAACCTGCGCGAGCACAGAAAACATCTCCCATCGTGTTCTGGACGTTGCACGGAGGTCTGCCAAGTGTTTGACAAGAAGAAAAGGAAAGCTGTCCAAAACAGCTTCTTATCGAATATTCATGTGATTGGAAAAGTCAGGAAAGTGGTAATGTAGTGTATTCTATCAGTTGGCAAGCTGCGCACACAATCCCAGTGTTGTACAGCTTCCTTCTTCACCTTTCCGATCATGCCGCTCTCTCCGGCTCCCGCAACCGAAGAAGCGGCTTCCTCGCGCAAAGACGATTGTACCGCTCACAGTGCTCTCCTAGCGCGGCTTCTGCCGAAAGAAGCCCGGGAGCGGCTCTTGCCTCTGGAGAGCATCGTACCTTCGCCTTTAGCGTCTTTTGTGGTCTACATCCTAGCAGAAAGCTTTTCCACGCTGTCTGGCAAGGAAAACCTGCGCGAGCACAGAAAACATCTCCCATCGTGTTCTGGAAGTTGCACGGAGGTCTGCCAAGTGTTTGACAAGAAGAAAAGGAAAGCTGTCCAAAACAGCTTCTTATCGAATATTCATGTGATTGGAAAACTCAGGAAAGTGGTAATGTACTGTATTCTATCAGTTGGCAAGCTGCGCACACAATCCCAGTGTTGTACAGCTTCCTTCTTCACCTTTCCGATCATGCCGCTCTCTCCGGCTCCCGCAACCGAAGAAGCGGCTTCCTCGCGCAAAGACGATTGTACCGCTCACAGTGCTCTCTTAGCGCGGCTTCTGCCGAAAGAAGCCCGGGAGCGGCTCTTACCTCTGGAGAGCATCGTACATTCGCCTTTAGCGTCTTTTGTGGTCTACATCCTAGAAGAAAGCTTTTCCACTCTGTATGGCAAGGAAAACCTGCGCGAGCACAGAAAACATCTCCCATCGTGTTCTGGACGTTGCACGGAGGTCGGGCAAGTTTTTGGCATAAAGAAAAGAAAAGCTGTCCAAAACAGCTTCTTATCGAATATTCATGTGATTGGAAAAGTCAGGAAAGTGGTAATGTACTGTTTTCTATCAGTTGGCAAGCTGCGCACACAATCCCAGTGTTTTACAGCTTCCTTCTTCACCTTTCCGATGCTGCCGCTCTCTCCGGCTCCCGGAGCCGAAGAAGCGGCTTCTTCGCGCAAAGACGATTGTACCGCTCACAGTGCTCTCTTAGCGCGGCTTCTGCCGAAAGAAGCCCGGGAGCGGCGCTTAGCTCCGGAGAGCATCGTACCTTCGCCTTTAGCGTCTTTTGAGGTCTACATTCTAGCAGAAGGCTTTTCCACTCTGTCTGGCAAGGAAAACCTGCGGGAGCACAGAAAACATCTCCCATCGTGTTCTGGAAGTTGCACGGAGGTCTGCCAAGTGTTTGACAAGAAGAAAAGGAAAGCTGTCCAAAACAGCTTCTTATCGAATATTCATGTGATTGGAAAAGTCAGGAAAGTTGTAATGTACTGTTTTCTATCAGTTGGCAAGCTGCGCACACAATCCCAGTGTTGTACAGCTTCCTTCTTCACCTTTCCGATGCTGCCGCTCTCTCCGGCTCCCGGAGCCGAAGAAGCGGCTTCTTCGCGCAAAGACGATTGTACCGCTCACAGTGCTCTCTTAGCGCGGCTTCAGCCGAAAGAAGCCTGGGAGCGGCGCTTAGCTCCGGGGAGCATCGTACCTTCGCCTTTAGCGTCTTTTGTGGTCTACATCCTAGCAGAAGGCTTTTCCACTCTGTCTGGCAAGGAAAACTTGCGCGAGCACAGAAAACATCTCCCATCGTGTTCTGGAAGTTGCACGGAGGTCTGCCAAGTGTTTGACAAGAAGAAAAGGAAAGCTGTCCAAAACAGCTTCCTATCGAATATTCATGTGATTGGAAAAGTCAGGAAAGTGGTAATGTACTGTTTTCTATCAGTTGGCAAGCTGCGCACACAATCCCAGTGTTGTACAGCTTCCTTCTTCACCTTTCCGATGCTGCCGCTCTCTCCGGCTCCCGGAGCCGAAGAAGCGGCTTCTTCGCGCAAAGACGATTGTACCGCTCACAGTGCTCTCTTAGCGCGGCTTCTGCCGAAAGAAGCCCGGGAGCGGCGCTTAGCTCCGGGGAGCATCGTACCTTCGCCTTTAGCGTCTTTTGTGGTCTACATCCTAGCAGAAAGCTTTTCCACGCTGTCTGGCAAGGAAAACCTGCGCGAGCACAGAAAACATCTGCCATCGTGTTCTGGACATTGCTCGGAAGTCTGCCAAGTGTTTGACAAGAAGAAAAGAAAAGCTGTCCAAAACAGCTTCTTATCGAATATTCATGTGATTGGAAAAGTCAGGAAAGTGGTAATGTACTGTTTTCTATCAGTTGGCGAGCTGCGCACACAATCCCAGTGTTGTACAGCTTCCTTCTTCACCTTTCCGATCATGCCGCTCTCTCCGGCTCCCGGAGCCGAAGAAGCGGCTTCTTCGCGCAAAGACGATTGTACCGCTCACAGTGCTCTCTTAGCGCGGCTTCTGCCGAAAGAAGCCCGGCAGCGGCTCTTAGCTCCGGAGAGCATCGTAACTGCGTCTTTAGCGTCTTTTGTGGTCTACATCCTAGCAGAAGGCTTTTCCACTCTGTCTGGCAAGGAAAACCTGCGCGAGAACAGAAAACATCTCCCATCGTGTTCTGGACGTTGCACGGAGGTCGGCCAAGTGTTTGCCATAAAGAAAAGAAAATCTGTCCAAAACAGCTTCCAATCGAATATTCATGTGATTGGAAAAGTCAGGAAAGTGGTAATGTACTGTTTTCTATCAGTTGGCAAGCTGCGCACACAATCCCAGTGTTGTACAGCTTCCTTCTTCACCTTTCCGATGCTGCCGCTCTCTCCGGCTCCCGGAGCCGAAGAAGCGGCTTCTTCGCGCAAAGACGATTGTACCGCTCACAGTGCTCTCTTAGCGCGGCTTCTGCCGAAAGAAGCCCGGGAGCGGCGCTTAGCTCCGGGGAGCATCGTACCTTCGCCTTTAGCGTCTTTTGTGGTCTACATCCTAGCAGAAGGCTTTTCCACTCTGTCTGGCAAGGAAAACCTGCGCGAGCACAGAAAACATCTCCCATCGTGTTCTGGAAGTTGCACGGAGGTCTGCCAAGTGTTTGACAAGAAGAAAAGGAAAGCTGTCCAAAACAGCTTCTTATCGAATATTCATGTGATTGGAAAAGTCAGGAAAGTGGTAATGTACTGTTTTCTATCAGTTGGCAAGCTGCGCACACAATCCCAGTGTTTTACAGCTTCCTTCTTCACCTTTCCGATGCTGCCGCTCTCTCCAGCTCCCGGAGCCGAAAAAGCGGCTTCTTCGCGCAAAGACGATTGTACCGCTCACAGTGCTCTCTTAGCGCGGCTTCTGCCGAAAGAAGCCCGGGAGCGGCGCTTAGCTCCGGAGAGCATCGTACCTTCGCCTTTAGCGTCTTTTGAGGTCTACATTCTAGCAGAAGGCTTTTCCACTCTGTCTGGCAAGGAAAACCTGTGTGAGCACAGAAAACATCTCCCATCGTGTTCTGGACGTTGCACGGAGGTCTGCCAAGTGTTTGACAAGAAGAAAAGGAAAGCTGTCCAAAACAGCTTCTTATCGAATATTCATGTGATTGGAAAAGTCAGGAAAGTGGTAATGTACTGTTTTCTATCAGTTGGCAAGCTGCGCACACAATCCCAGTGTTGTACAGCTTCCTTCTTCACCTTTCCGATGCTGCCGCTCTCTCCGGCTCCCGGAGCCGAAGAAGCGGCTTCTTCGCGCAAAGACGATTGTACCGCTCACAGTGCTCTCTTAGCGCGGCTTCAGCCGAAAGAAGCCCGGGAGCGGCGCTTAGCTCCGGGGAGCATCGTACCTTCGTCTTTAGCGTCTTTTGTGGTCTACATCCTAGCAGAAAGCTTTTCCACGCTGTCTGGCAAGGAAAACCTGCGGGAGCACAGAAAACATCTCCCATCGTGTTCTGGACATTGCTCGGAAGTCGGCCAAGTGTTTGACAAGAAGAAAAGAAAAGATGTCCAAAACAGCTTCTTATCGAATATTCATGTGATTGGAAAAGTCAGGAAAGTGGTAATGTACTGTTTTCTATCAGTTGGCAAGCTGCGCACACAATCCCAGTGTTGTACAGCTTCCTTCTTCACCTTTCCGATGCTGCCGCTCTCTCCGGCTCCCGGAGCCGAAGAAGCGGCTTCTTCGCGCAAAGACGATTGTACCGCTCACAGTGCTCTCTTAGCGCGGCTTCAGCCGAAAGAAGCCCGGGAGCGGCGCTTAGCTCCGGGGAGCATCGTACCTTCGCCTTTAGCGTCTTTTGTGGTCTACATCCTAGCAGAAAGCTTTTCCACGCTGTCTGGCAAGGAAAACCTGCGCGAGCACAGAAAACATCTCCCATGGTGTTCTGGACATTGCTCGGAAGTCTGCCAAGTGTTTGACAAGAAGAAAAGAAAAGCTGTCCAAAACAGCTTCTTATCGAATATTCATGTGATTGGAAAACTCAGGAAAGTGGTAATGTACTGTTTTCTATCAGTTGGCGAGCTGCGCACACAATCCCAGTGTTGTACAGCTTCCTTCTTCACCTTTCCGATCATGCCGCTCTCTCCGGCTCCCGGAGCCGAAGAAGCGGCTTCTTCGCGCAAAGACGATTGTACCGCTCACAGTGCTCTCTTAGCGCGGCTTCTGCCGAAAGAAGCCCGGGAGCGGCGCTTAGCTCCGGAGAGCATCGTAACTGCGTCTTTAGCGTCTTTTGTGGTCTACATCCTAGCAGAAGGCTTTTCCACTCTGTCTGGCAAGGAAAACCTGCGCGAGCACAGAAAACATCTCCCATCGTGTTCTGGACGTTGCACGGAGGTCTGCCAAGTGTTTGCCATAAAGAAAAGAAAAGTGGTCCAAAACAGCTTCCAATCGAATATTCATGTGACTGGAAAAGTCAGCAAAGTGGTAATGTACTGTTTTCTATCAGTTGGCAAGCTGCGCACACAATCCCAGTGTTGTACGGCTTCCTTCTTCACCTTTCCGATGCTGCCACTCTCTCCGGCTCCCGGAGCCGAAGAAGCGGCTTCTTCGCGCAAAGACGATTGTACCGCTCACAGTGCTCTCTTACCGCCGCTTCAGCCGAAAGAAGCCCGGGAGCGGCGCTTAGCTCCGGAGAGCATCGTACCTTCGCCTTTAGCGTCTTTTGTGGTCTACATCCTAGCAGAAGGCTTTTCCACTCTGTCTGGCAAGGAAAACTTGCGCGAGCACAGAAAACATCTCCCATCGTGTTCTGGAAGTTGCACGGAGGTCTGCCAAGTGTTTGACAAGAAGAAAAGGAAAGCTGTCCAAAACAGCTTCCTATCGAATATTCATGTGATTGGAAAAGTCAGGAAAGTGGTAATGTACTTTTTTCTATCAGTTGGCAAGCTGCGCACACAATCCCAGTGTTGTACAGCTTCCTTCTTCACCTTTCCGATGCTGCCGCTCTCTCCGGCTCCCGGAGCCGAAGAAGCGGCTTCTTCGCGCAAAGACGATTGTACCGCTCACAGTGCTCTCTTAGCGCGGCTTCTGCCGAAAGAAGCCCGGGAGCGGCGCTTAGCTCCGGGGAGCATCGTACCTTCGCCTTTAGCGTCTTTTGTGGTCTACATCCTAGCAGAAGGCTTTTCCACTCTGTCTGGCAAGGAAAACTTGCGCGAGCACAGAAAACATCTCCCATCGTGTTCTGGAAGTTGCACGGAGGTCTGCCAAGTGTTTGACAAGAAGAAAAGGAAAGCTGTCCAAAACAGCTTCCTATCGAATATTCATGTGATTGGAAAAGTCAGGAAAGTGGTAATGTACTGTTTTCTATCAGTTGGCAAGCTGCGCACACAATCCCAGTGTTGTACAGCTTCCTTCTTCACCTTTCCGATGCTGCCGCTCTCTCCGGCTCCCGGAGCCGAAGAAGCGGCTTCTTCGCGCAAAGACGATTGTACCGCTCACAGTGCTCTCTTAGCGCGGCTTCTGCCGAAAGAAGCCCGGGAGCGGCGCTTAGCTCCGGGGAGCATCGTACCTTCGCCTTTAGCGTCTTTTGTGGTCTACATCCTAGCAGAAAGCTTTTCCACGCTGTCTGGCAAGGAAAACCTGCGCGAGCACAGAAAACATCTGCCATCGTGTTCTGGACATTGCTCGGAAGTCTGCCAAGTGTTTGACAAGAAGAAAAGAAAAGCTGTCCAAAACAGCTTCTTATCGAATATTCATGTGATTGGAAAAGTCAGGAAAGTGGTAATGTACTGTTTTCTATCAGTTGGCGAGCTGCGCACACAATCCCAGTGTTGTACAGCTTCCTTCTTCACCTTTCCGATGCTGCCGCTCTCTCCGGCTCCCGGAGCCGAAGAAGCGGCTTCTTCGCGCAAAGACGATTGTACCGCTCACAGTGCTCTCTTAGCGCGGCTTCTGCCGAAAGAAGCCCGGGAGCGGCTCTTAGCTCCGGAGAGCATCGTAACTGCGTCTTTAGCGTCTTTTGTGGTCTACATCCTAGCAGAAGGCTTTTCCACTCTGTCTGGCAAGGAAAACCTGCGCGAGCACAGAAAACATCTCCCATCGTGTTCTGGACGTTGCACGGAGGTCGGGCAAGTGTTTGGCATAAAGAAAAGAAAATCTGTCCAAAACAGCTTCTTATCGAATATTCATGTGATTGGAAAAGTCAGGAAAGTGGTAATGTACTGTTTTCTATCAGTTGGCAAGCTGCGCACACAATCCCAGTGTTGTAAAGCTTCCTTCTTCACCTTTCCGATGCTGCCGCTCTCTCCGGCTCCCGGAGCCGAAGAAGCGGCTTCTTCGCGCAAAGACGATTGTACCGCTCACAGTGCTCTCTTAGCGCGGCTTCTGCCGAAAGAAGCCCGGGAGCGGCGCTTAGCTCCGGGGAGCATCGTACCTTCGCCTTTAGCGTCTTTTGTGGTCTACATCCTAGCAGAAGGCTTTTCCACTCTGTCTGGCAAGGAAAACCTGCGCGAGCACAGAAAACATCTCCCATCGTGTTCTGGAAGTTGCACGGAGGTCTGCCAAGTGTTTGACAAGAAGAAAAAAAAAGCTGTCCAAAACAGCTTCTTATCGAATATTCATGTGATTGGAAAACTCAGGAAAGTGGTAATGTACTGTTTTCTATCAGTTGGCGAGCTGCGCACACAATCCCAGTGTTGTACAGCTTCCTTCTTCACCTTTCCGATCATGCCGCTCTCTCCGGCTCCCGGAGCCGAAGAAGCGGCTTCTTCGCGCAAAGACGATTGTACCGCTCACAGTGCTCTCTTAGCGCGGCTTCTGCCGAAAGAAGCCCGGGAGCGGCGCTTAGCTCCGGAGAGCATCGTAACTGCGTCTTTAGCGTCTTTTGTGGTCTACATCCTAGCAGAAGGCTTTTCCACTCTGTCTGGCAAGGAAAACCTGCGCGAGCACAGAAAACATCTCCCATCGTGTTCTGGACGTTGCATGGAGGTCGGGCAAGTTTTTGGCATAAAGAAAAGAAAATCTGTCCAAAACAGCTTCCAATCGAATATTCATGTGATTGGAAAAGTCAGGAAAGTGGTAATGTACTGTTTTCTATCAGTTGGCAAGCTGCGCACACAATCCCAGTGTTGTACAGCTTCCTTCTTCACCTTTCCGATGCTGCCGCTCTCTCCGGCTCCCGGAGCCGAAGAAGCGGCTTCTTCGCGCAAAGACGATTGTACCGCTCACAGTGCTCTCTTAGCGCGGCTTCTGCCGAAAGAAGCCCGGGAGCGGCGCTTAGCTCCGGGGAGCATCGTACCTTCGCCTTTAGCGTCTTTTGTGGTCTACATCCTAGCAGAAGGCTTTTCCACTCTGTCTGGCAAGGAAAACCTGCGCGAGCACAGAAAACATCTCCCATCGTGTTCTGGACGTTGCACGGAGGTCTGCCAAGTGTTTGACAAGAAGAAAAGGAAAGCTGTCCAAAACAGCTTCTTATCGAATATTCATGTGATTGGAAAAGTCAGGAAAGTGGTAATGTAGTGTATTCTATCAGTTGGCAAGCTGCGCACACAATCCCAGTGTTGTACAGCTTCCTTCTTCACCTTTCCGATCATGCCGCTCTCTCCGGCTCCCGCAACCGAAGAAGCGGCTTCCTCGCGCAAAGACGATTGTACCGCTCACAGTGCTCTCCTAGCGCGGCTTCTGCCGAAAGAAGCCCGGGAGCGGCTCTTGCCTCTGGAGAGCATCGTACCTTCGCCTTTAGCGTCTTTTGTGGTCTACATCCTAGCAGAAAGCTTTTCCACGCTGTCTGGCAAGGAAAACCTGCGCGAGCACAGAAAACATCTCCCATCGTGTTCTGGAAGTTGCACGGAGGTCTGCCAAGTGTTTGACAAGAAGAAAAGGAAAGCTGTCCAAAACAGCTTCCTATCGAATATTCATGTGATTGGAAAAGTCAGGAAAGTGGTAATGTACTGTTTTCTATCAGTTGGCGAGCTGCGCACACAATCCCAGTGTTGTACAGCTTCCTTCTTCACCTTTCCGATGCTGCCGCTCTCTCCGGCTCCTGGAGCCGAAGAAGCGGCTTCTTCGCGCAAAGACGATTGTACCGCTCACAGTGCTCTCTTAGCGCGGCTTCTGCCGAAAGAAGCCCGGGAGCGGCTCTTAGCTCCGGAGAGCATCGTAACTGCGTCTTTAGCGTCTTTTGTGGTCTACATCCTAGCAGAAGGCTTTTCCACTCTGTCTGGCAAGGAAAACCTACGCGAGCACAGAAAACATCTCCCATCGTGTTCTGGACGTTGCACGGAGGTCGGGCAAGTTTTTGGCATAAAGAAAAGAAAATCTGTCCAAAACAGCTTCCAATCGAATATTCATGTGATTGGAAAAGTCAGGAAAGTGGTAATGTACTGTTTTCTATCAGTTGGCAAGCTGCGCACACAATCCCAGTGTTGTACAGCTTCCTTCTTCACCTTTCCGATGCTGCCGCTCTCTCCGGCTCCCGGAGCCGAAGAAGCGGCTTCTTCGCGCAAAGACGATTGTACCGCTCACAGTGCTCTCTTAGCGCGGCTTCTGCCGAAAGAAGCCCGGGAGCGGCGCTTAGCTCCGGGGAGCATCGTACCTTCGCCTTTAGCGTCTTTTGTGGTCTACATCCTAGCAGAAGGCTTTTCCACTCTGTCTGGCAAGGAAAACCTGCGCGAGCACAGAAAACATCTCCCATCGTGTTCTGGAAGTTGCACGGAGGTCTGCCAAGTGTTTGACAAGAAGAAAAGGAAAGCTGTCCAAAACAGCTTCTTATCGAATATTCATGTGATTGGAAAAGTCAGGAAAGTGGTAATGTACTGTATTCTATCAGTTGGCAAGCTGCGCACACAATCCCAGTGTTGTACAGCTTCCTTCTTCACCTTTCCGATCATGCCGCTCTCTCCGGCTCCCGCAACCGAAGAAGCGGCTTCCTCGCGCAAAGACGATTGTACCGCTCACAGTGCTCTCTTAGCGCGGCTTCTGCCGAAAGAAGCCCGGGAGCGGCTCTTACCTCTGGAGAGCATCGTACATTCGCCTTTAGCGTCTTTTGTGGTCTACATCCTAGAAGAAAGCTTTTCCACTCTGTATGGCAAGGAAAACCTGCGCGAGCACAGAAAACATCTCCCATCGTGTTCTGGACGTTGCACGGAGGTCGGGCAAGTTTTTGGCATAAAGAAAAGAAAAGCTGTCCAAAACAGCTTCTTATCGAATATTCATGTGATTGGAAAAGTCAGGAAAGTGGTAATGTACTGTTTTCTATCAGTTGGCAAGCTGCGCACACAATCCCAGTGTTTTACAGCTTCCTTCTTCACCTTTCCGATGCTGCCGCTCTCTCCGGCTCCCGGAGCCGAAGAAGCGGCTTCTTCGCGCAAAGACGATTGTACCGCTCACAGTGCTCTCTTAGCGCGGCTTCTGCCGAAAGAAGCCCGGGAGCGGCGCTTAGCTCCGGAGAGCATCGTACCTTCGCCTTTAGCGTCTTTTGAGGTCTACATTCTAGCAGAAGGCTTTTCCACTCTGTCTGGCAAGGAAAACCTGCGGGAGCACAGAAAACATCTCCCATCGTGTTCTGGAAGTTGCACGGAGGTCTGCCAAGTGTTTGACAAGAAGAAAAGGAAAGCTGTCCAAAACAGCTTCTTATCGAATATTCATGTGATTGGAAAAGTCAGGAAAGTTGTAATGTACTGTTTTCTATCAGTTGGCAAGCTGCGCACACAATCCCAGTGTTGTACAGCTTCCTTCTTCACCTTTCCGATGCTGCCGCTCTCTCCGGCTCCCGGAGCCGAAGAAGCGGCTTCTTCGCGCAAAGACGATTGTACCGCTCACAGTGCTCTCTTAGCGCGGCTTCAGCCGAAAGAAGCCTGGGAGCGGCGCTTAGCTCCGGAGAGCATCGTACCTTCGCCTTTAGCGTCTTTTGTGGTCTACATCCTAGCAGAAAGCTTTTCCACGCTGTCTGGCAAGGAAAACCTGCGCGACCACAGAAAACATCTCCCATCATGTTCTGGACATTGCTCGGAAGTCGGCCAAGTGTTTGACAAGAAGAAAAGAAAAGTGGTCCAAAACAGCTTCCAATCGAATATTCATGTGACTGGAAAAGTCAGGAAAGTGGTAATGTACTGTTTTCTATCAGTTGGCAAGCTGCGCACACAATCCCAGTGTTGTACAGCTTCCTTCTTCACCTTTCCGATCATGCCGCTCTCTCCGGCTCCCGGAGCCGAAGAAGCGGCTTCTTCGCGCAAAGACGATTGTACCGCTCACAGTGCTCTCTTAGCGCGGCTTCTGCCGAAAGAAGCCCGGGAGCGGCGCTTAGCTCCGGAGAGCATCGTAACTGCGTCTTTAGCATCTTTTGTGGTCTACATCCTAGCAGAAGGCTTTTCCACTCTGTCTGGCAAGGAAAACCTGCGCGAGCACAGAAAACATCTCCCATCGTGTTCTGGACGTTGCACGGAGGTCGGGCAAGTTTTTGGCATAAAGAAAAGAAAATCTGTCCAAAACAGCTTCTTATCGAATATTCATGTGATTGGAAAAGTCAGGAAAGTGGTAATGTACTGTTTTCTATCAGTTGGCAAGCTGCGCACACAATCCCAGTGTTGTACAGCTTCCTTCTTCACCTTTCCGATGCTGCCGCTCTCTCCGGCTCCCGGAGCCGAAGAAGCGGCTTCTTCGCGCAAAGACGATTGTACCGCTCACAGTGCTCTCTTAGCGCGGCTTCAGCCGAAAGAAGCCGGGGAGCGGCGCTTAGCTCCGGGGAGCATCGTACCTTCGTCTTTAGCGTCTTTTGTGGTCTACATCCTAGCAGAAAGCTTTTCCACACTGTCTGGCAAGGAAAACCTGCGGGAGCACAGAAAACATCTCCCATCGTGTTCTGGACATTGCTCGGAAGTCGGCCAAGTGTTTGACAAGAAGAAAAGAAAAGATGTCCAAAACAGCTTCTTATCGAATATTCATGTGATTGGAAAAGTCAGGAAAGTGGTAATGTACTGTTTTCTATCAGTTGGCAAGCTGCGCACACAATCCCAGTGTTGTACAGCTTCCTTCTTCACCTTTCCGATGCTGCCGCTCTCTCCGGCTCCCGGAGCCGAAGAAGCGGCTTCTTCGCGCAAAGACGATTGTACCGCTCACAGTGCTCTCTTAGCGCGGCTTCAGCCGAAAGAAGCCCGGGAGCGGCGCTTAGCTCCGGGGAGCATCGTACCTTCGCCTTTAGCGTCTTTTGTGGTCTACATCCTAGCAGAAAGCTTTTCCACGCTGTCTGGCAAGGAAAACCTGCGCGAGCACAGAAAACATCTCCCATCGTGTTCTGGACATTGCTCGGAAGTCTGCCAAGTGTTTGACAAGAAGAAAAGAAAAGCTGTCCAAAACAGCTTCTTATCGAATATTCATGTGATTGGAAAACTCAGGAAAGTGGTAATGTACTGTTTTCTATCAGTTGGCGAGCTGCGCACACAATCCCAGTGTTGTACAGCTTCCTTCTTCACCTTTCCGATCATGCCGCTCTCTCCGGCTCCCGGAGCCGAAGAAGCGGCTTCTTCGCGCAAAGACGATTGTACCGCTCACAGTGCTCTCTTAGCGCGGCTTCTGCCGAAAGAAGCCCGGGAGCGGCGCTTAGCTCCGGAGAGCATCGTAACTGCGTCTTTAGCGTCTTTTGTGGTCTACATCCTAGCAGAAGGCTTTTCCACTCTGTCTGGCAAGGAAAACCTGCGCGAGCACAGAAAACATCTCCCATCGTGTTCTGGACGTTGCACGGAGGTCGGGCAAGTTTTTGGCATAAAGAAAAGAAAATCTGTCCAAAACAGCTTCCAATCGAATATTCATGTGATTGGAAAAGTCAGGAAAGTGGTAATGTACTGTTTTCTATCAGTTGGCAAGCTGCGCACACAATCCCAGTGTTGTACAGCTTCCTTCTTCACCTTTCCGATGCTGCCGCTCTCTCCGGCTCCCGGAGCCGAAGAAGCGGCTTCTTCGCGCAAAGACGATTGTACCGCTCACAGTGCTCTCTTAGCGCGGCTTCTGCCGAAAGAAGCCCGGGAGCGGCGCTTAGCTCCGGGGAGCATCGTACCTTCGCCTTTAGCGTCTTTTGTGGTCTACATCCTAGCAGAAGGCTTTTCCACTCTGTCTGGCAAGGAAAACCTGCGCGAGCACAGAAAACATCTCCCATCGTGTTCTGGAAGTTGCACGGAGGTCTGCCAAGTGTTTGACAAGAAGAAAAGGAAAGCTGTCCAAAACAGCTTCTTATCGAATATTCATGTGATTGGAAAAGTCAGGAAAGTGGTAATGTACTGTATTCTATCAGTTGGCAAGCTGCGCACACAATCCCAGTGTTGTACAGCTTCCTTCTTCACCTTTCCGATCATGCCGCTCTCTCCGGCTCCCGCAACCGAAGAAGCGGCTTCCTCGCGCAAAGACGATTGTACCGCTCACAGTGCTCTCTTAGCGCGGCTTCTGCCGAAAGAAGCCCGGGAGCGGCGCTTACCTCTGGAGAGCATCGTACCTTCGCCTTTAGCGTCTTTTGTGGTCTGCATCCTAGAAGAAAGCTTTTCCACTCTGTCTGGCAAGGAAAACCTGCGCGAGCACAGAAAACATCTCCCATCGTGTTCTGGACGTTGCACGGAGATCTGCCAAGTGTTTGGCATAAAGAAAAGAAAAGCTGTCCAAAACAGCTTCTTATCGAATATTCATGTGATTGGAAAAGTCAGGAAAGTGGTAATGTACTGTTTTCTATCAGTTGGCAAGCTGCGCACACAATCCCAGTGTTGTACAGCTTCCTTCTTCACCTTTCCGATGCTGCCGCTCTCTCCGGCTCCCGGAGCCGAAGAAGCGGCTTCTTCGCGCAAAGACGATTGTACCGCTCACAGTGCTCTCTTAGCGCGGCTTCTGCCGAAAGAAGCCCGGGAGCGGCTCTTACCTCTGGAGAGCATCGTACCTTCGCCTTTAGCGTCTTTTGTGGTCTACATCCTAGCAGAAAGCTTTTCCACGCTGTCTGGCAAGGAAAACCTGCGCGACCACAGAAAACATCTCCCATCATGTTCTGGACATTGCTCGGAAGTCGGCCAAGTGTTTGACAAGAAGAAAAGAAAAGTGGTCCAAAACAGCTTCCAATCGAATATTCATGTGACTGGAAAAGTCAGCAAAGTGGTAATGTACTGTTTTCTATCAGTTGGCAAGCTGCGCACACAATCCCAGTGTTGTACGGCTTCCTTCTTCACCTTTCCGATGCTGCCACTCTCTCCGGCTCCCGGAGCCGAAGAAGCGGCTTCTTCGCGCAAAGACGATTGTACCGCTCACAGTGCTCTCTTAGCGCCGCTTCAGCCGAAAGAAGCCCGGGAGCGGCGCTTAGCTCCGGAGAGCATCGTACCTTCGCCTTTAGCGTCTTTTGTGGTCTACATCCTAGCAGAAGGCTTTTCCACTCTGTCTGGCAAGGAAAACTTGCGCGAGCACAGAAAACATCTCCCATCGTGTTCTGGAAGTTGCACGGAGGTCTGCCAAGTGTTTGACAAGAAGAAAAGGAAAGCTGTCCAAAACAGCTTCCTATCGAATATTCATGTGATTGGAAAAGTCAGGAAAGTGGTAATGTACTGTATTCTATCAGTTGGCAAGCTGCGCACACAATCCCAGTGTTGTACAGCTTCCTTCTTCACCTTTCCGATGCTGCCGCTCTCTCCGGCTCCCGGAGCCGAAGAAGCGGCTTCTTCGCGCAAAGACGATTGTACCGCTCACAGTGCTCTCTTAGCGCGGCTTCTGCCGAAAGAAGCCCGGGAGCGGCGCTTAGCTCCGGGGAGCATCGTACCTTCGCCTTTAGCGTCTTTTGTGGTCTACATCCTAGCAGAAAGCTTTTCCACGCTGTCTGGCAAGGAAAACCTGCGCGAGCACAGAAAACATCTCCCATCGTGTTCTGGACATTGCTCGGAAGTCTGCCAAGTGTTTGACAAGAAGAAAAGAAAAGCTGTCCAAAACAGCTTCTTATCGAATATTCATGTGATTGGAAAACTCAGGAAAGTGGTAATGTACTGTTTTCTATCAGTTGGCGAGCTGCGCACACAATCCCAGTGTTGTACAGCTTCCTTCTTCACCTTTCCGATGCTGCCGCTCTCTCCGGCTCCCGGAGCCGAAGAAGCGGCTTCTTCGCGCAAAGACGATTGTACCGCTCACAGTGCTCTCTTAGCGCGGCTTCTGCCGAAAGAAGCCCGGGAGCGGCGCTTAGCTCCGGGGAGCATCGTACCTTCGCCTTTAGCGTCTTTTGTGGTCTACATCCTAGCAGAAAGCTTTTCCACGCTGTCTGGCAAGGAAAACCTGCGCGAGCACAGAAAACATCTCCCATCGTGTTCTGGACATTGCTCGGAAGTCTGCCAAGTGTTTGACAAGAAGAAAAGAAAAGCTGTCCAAAACAGCTTCCAATCGAATATTCATGTGATTGGAAAACTCAGGAAAGTGGTAATGTACTGTTTTCTATCAGTTGGCAAGCTGCGCACACAATCCCAGTGTTGTACAGCTTCCTTCTTCACCTTTCCGATGCTGCCGCTCTCTCCGGCTCCCGGAGCCGAAGAAGCGGCTTCTTCGCGCAAAGACGATTGTACCGCTCACAGTGCTCTCTTAGCGCGGCTTCTGCCGAAAGAAGCCCGGGAGCGGCGCTTAGCTCCGGAGAGCATCGTAACTGCGTCTTTAGCATCTTTTGTGGTCTACATCCTAGCAGAAGGCTTTTCCACTCTGTCTGGCAAGGAAAACCTGCGCGAGCACAGAAAACATCTCCCATCGTGTTCTGGACGTTGCACGGAGGTCGGGCAAGTTTTTGGCATAAAGAAAAGAAAATCTGTCCAAAACAGCTTCTTATCGAATATTCATGTGATTGGAAAAGTCAGGAAAGTGGTAATGTACTGTTTTCTATCAGTTGGCAAGCTGCGCACACAATCCCAGTGTTGTACAGCTTCCTTCTTCACCTTTCCGATGCTGCCGCTCTCTCCGGCTCCCGGAGCCGAAGAAGCGGCTTCTTCGCGCAAAGACGATTGTACCGCTCACAGTGCTCTCTTAGCGCGGCTTCAGCCGAAAGAAGCCGGGGAGCGGCGCTTAGCTCCGGGGAGCATCGTACCTTCGTCTTTAGCGTCTTTTGTGGTCTACATCCTAGCAGAAAGCTTTTCCACGCTGTCTGGCAAGGAAAACCTGCGGGAGCACAGAAAACATCTCCCATCGTGTTCTGGACATTGCTCGGAAGTCGGCCAAGTGTTTGACAAGAAGAAAAGAAAAGATGTCCAAAACAGCTTCTTATCGAATATTCATGTGATTGGAAAAGTCAGGAAAGTGGTAATGTACTGTTTTCTATCAGTTGGCAAGCTGCGCACACAATCCCAGTGTTGTACAGCTTCCTTCTTCACCTTTCCGATGCTGCCGCTCTCTCCGGCTCCCGGAGCCGAAGAAGCGGCTTCTTCGCGCAAAGACGATTGTACCGCTCACAGTGCTCTCTTAGCGCGGCTTCAGCCGAAAGAAGCCCGGGAGCGGCGCTTAGCTCCGGGGAGCATCGTACCTTCGCCTTTAGCGTCTTTTGTGGTCTACATCCTAGCAGAAAGCTTTTCCACGCTGTCTGGCAAGGAAAACCTGCGCGAGCACAGAAAACATCTCCCATCGTGTTCTGGACATTGCTCGGAATTCTGCCAAGTGTTTGAAAAGAAGAAAAGAAAAGCTGTCCAAAACAGCTTCTTATCGAATATTCATGTGATTGGAAAACTCAGGAAAGTGGTAATGTACTGTTTTCTATCAGTTGGCGAGCTGCGCACACAATCCCAGTGTTGTACAGCTTCCTTCTTCACCTTTCCGATCATGCCGCTCTCTCCGGCTCCCGGAGCCGAAGAAGCGGCTTCTTCGCGCAAAGACGATTGTACCGCTCACAGTGCTCTCTTAGCGCGGCTTCTGCCGAAAGAAGCCCGGGAGCGGCGCTTAGCTCCGGAGAGCATCGTAACTGCGTCTTTAGCGTCTTTTGTGGTCTACATCCTAGCAGAAGGCTTTTCCACTCTGTCTGGCAAGGAAAACCTGCGCGAGCACAGAAAACATCTCCCATCGTGTTCTGGACGTTGCACGGAGGTCGGGCAAGTTTTTGGCATAAAGAAAAGAAAATCTGTCCAAAACAGCTTCCAATCGAATATTCATGTGATTGGAAAAGTCAGGAAAGTGGTAATGTACTGTTTTCTATCAGTTGGCAAGCTGCGCACACAATCCCAGTGTTGTACAGCTTCCTTCTTCACCTTTCCGATGCTGCCGCTCTCTCCGGCTCCCGGAGCCGAAGAAGCGGCTTCTTCGCGCAAAGACGATTGTACCGCTCACAGTGCTCTCTTAGCGCGGCTTCTGCCGAAAGAAGCCCGGGAGCGGCGCTTAGCTCCGGGGAGCATCGTACCTTCGCCTTTAGCGTCTTTTGTGGTCTACATCCTAGCAGAAGGCTTTTCCACTCTGTCTGGCAAGGAAAACCTGCGCGAGCACAGAAAACATCTCCCATCGTGTTCTGGAAGTTGCACGGAGGTCTGCCAAGTGTTTGACAAGAAGAAAAGGAAAGCTGTCCAAAACAGCTTCTTATCGAATATTCATGTGATTGGAAAAGTCAGGAAAGTGGTAATGTACTGTATTCTATCAGTTGGCAAGCTGCGCACACAATCCCAGTGTTGTACAGCTTCCTTCTTCACCTTTCCGATCATGCCGCTCTCTCCGGCTCCCGCAACCGAAGAAGCGGCTTCCTCGCGCAAAGACGATTGTACCGCTCACAGTGCTCTCTTAGCGCGGCTTCTGCCGAAAGAAGCCCGGGAGCGGCGCTTACCTCTGGAGAGCATCGTACCTTCGCCTTTAGCGTCTTTTGTGGTCTGCATCCTAGAAGAAAGCTTTTCCACTCTGTCTGGCAAGGAAAACCTGCGGGAGCACAGAAAACATCTCCCATCGTGTTCTGGACGTTGCACGGAGATCTGCCAAGTGTTTGGCATAAAGAAAAGAAAAGCTGTCCAAAACAGCTTCTTATCGAATATTCATGTGATTGGAAAAGTCAGGAAAGTGGTAATGTACTGTTTTCTATCAGTTGGCAAGCTGCGCACACAATCCCAGTGTTGTACAGCTTCCTTCTTCACCTTTCCGATGCTGCCGCTCTCTCCGGCTCCCGGAGCCGAAGAAGCGGCTTCTTCGCGCAAAGACGATTGTACCGCTCACAGTGCTCTCTTAGCGCGGCTTCTGCCGAAAGAAGCCCGGGAGCGGCTCTTACCTCTGGAGAGCATCGTACCTTCGCCTTTAGCGTCTTTTGTGGTCTACATCCTAGCAGAAAGCTTTTCCACGCTGTCTGGCAAGGAAAACCTGCGCGACCACAGAAAACATCTCCCATCATGTTCTGGACATTGCTCGGAAGTCGGCCAAGTGTTTGACAAGAAGAAAAGAAAAGTGGTCCAAAACAGCTTCCAATCGAATATTCATGTGACTGGAAAAGTCAGCAAAGTGGTAATGTACTGTTTTCTATCAGTTGGCAAGCTGCGCACACAATCCCAGTGTTGTACGGCTTCCTTCTTCACCTTTCCGATGCTGCCACTCTCTCCGGCTCCCGGAGCCGAAGAAGCGGCTTCTTCGCGCAAAGACGATTGTACCGCTCACAGTGCTCTCTTAGCGCCGCTTCAGCCGAAAGAAGCCCGGGAGCGGCGCTTAGCTCCGGAGAGCATCGTACCTTCGCCTTTAGCGTCTTTTGTGGTCTACATCCTAGCAGAAGGCTTTTCCACTCTGTCTGGCAAGGAAAACTTGCGCGAGCACAGAAAACATCTCCCATCGTGTTCTGGACGTTGCACGGAGGTCGGGCAAGTTTTTGGCATAAAGAAAAGAAAATCTGTCCAAAACAGCTTCCAATCGAATATTCATGTGATTGGAAAAGTCAGGAAAGTGGTAATGTACTGTTTTCTATCAGTTGGCAAGCTGCGCACACAATCCCAGTGTTGTACAGCTTCCTTCTTCACCTTTCCGATGCTGCCGCTCTCTCCGGCTCCCGGAGCCGAAGAAGCGGCTTCTTCGCGCAAAGACGATTGTACCGCTCACAGTGCTCTCTTAGCGCGGCTTCTGCCGAAAGAAGCCCGGGAGCGGCGCTTAGCTCCGGGGAGCATCGTACCTTCGCCTTTAGCGTCTTTTGTGGTCTACATCCTAGCAGAAGGCTTTTCCACTCTGTCTGGCAAGGAAAACCTGCGCGAGCACAGAAAACATCTCCCATCGTGTTCTGGAAGTTGCACGGAGGTCTGCCAAGTGTTTGACAAGAAGAAAAGGAAAGCTGTCCAAAACAGCTTCTTATCGAATATTCATGTGATTGGAAAAGTCAGGAAAGTGGTAATGTACTGTATTCTATCAGTTGGCAAGCTGCGCACACAATCCCAGTGTTGTACAGCTTCCTTCTTCACCTTTCCGATCATGCCGCTCTCTCCGGCTCCCGCAACCGAAGAAGCGGCTTCCTCGCGCAAAGACGATTGTACCGCTCACAGTGCTCTCTTAGCGCGGCTTCTGCCGAAAGAAGCCCGGGAGCGGCGCTTACCTCTGGAGAGCATCGTACCTTCGCCTTTAGCGTCTTTTGTGGTCTGCATCCTAGAAGAAAGCTTTTCCACTCTGTCTGGCAAGGAAAACCTGCGGGAGCACAGAAAACATCTCCCATCGTGTTCTGGACGTTGCACGGAGATCTGCCAAGTGTTTGGCATAAAGAAAAGAAAAGCTGTCCAAAACAGCTTCTTATCGAATATTCATGTGATTGGAAAAGTCAGGAAAGTGGTAATGTACTGTTTTCTATCAGTTGGCAAGCTGCGCACACAATCCCAGTGTTGTACAGCTTCCTTCTTCACCTTTCCGATGCTGCCGCTCTCTCCGGCTCCCGGAGCCGAAGAAGCGGCTTCTTCGCGCAAAGACGATTGTACCGCTCACAGTGCTCTCTTAGCGCGGCTTCTGCCGAAAGAAGCCCGGGAGCGGCTCTTACCTCTGGAGAGCATCGTACCTTCGCCTTTAGCGTCTTTTGTGGTCTACATCCTAGCAGAAAGCTTTTCCACGCTGTCTGGCAAGGAAAACCTGCGCGACCACAGAAAACATCTCCCATCATGTTCTGGACATTGCTCGGAAGTCGGCCAAGTGTTTGACAAGAAGAAAAGAAAAGTGGTCCAAAACAGCTTCCAATCGAATATTCATGTGACTGGAAAAGTCAGCAAAGTGGTAATGTACTGTTTTCTATCAGTTGGCAAGCTGCGCACACAATCCCAGTGTTGTACGGCTTCCTTCTTCACCTTTCCGATGCTGCCACTCTCTCCGGCTCCCGGAGCCGAAGAAGCGGCTTCTTCGCGCAAAGACGATTGTACCGCTCACAGTGCTCTCTTAGCGCCGCTTCAGCCGAAAGAAGCCCGGGAGCGGCGCTTAGCTCCGGAGAGCATCGTACCTTCGCCTTTAGCGTCTTTTGTGGTCTACATCCTAGCAGAAGGCTTTTCCACTCTGTCTGGCAAGGAAAACTTGCGCGAGCACAGAAAACATCTCCCATCGTGTTCTGGAAGTTGCACGGAGGTCTGCCAAGTGTTTGACAAGAAGAAAAGGAAAGCTGTCCAAAACAGCTTCCTATCGAATATTCATGTGATTGGAAAAGTCAGGAAAGTGGTAATGTACTGTATTCTATCAGTTGGCAAGCTGCGCACACAATCCCAGTGTTGTACAGCTTCCTTCTTCACCTTTCCGATGCTGCCGCTCTCTCCGGCTCCCGGAGCCGAAGAAGCGGCTTCTTCGCGCAAAGACGATTGTACCGCTCACAGTGCTCTCTTAGCGCGGCTTCTGCCGAAAGAAGCCCGGGAGCGGCGCTTAGCTCCGGGGAGCATCGTACCTTCGCCTTTAGCGTCTTTTGTGGTCTACATCCTAGCAGAAAGCTTTTCCACGCTGTCTGGCAAGGAAAACCTGCGCGAGCACAGAAAACATCTCCCATCGTGTTCTGGACATTGCTCGGAAGTCTGCCAAGTGTTTGACAAGAAGAAAAGAAAAGCTGTCCAAAACAGCTTCTTATCGAATATTCATGTGATTGGAAAACTCAGGAAAGTGGTAATGTACTGTTTTCTATCAGTTGGCGAGCTGCGCACACAATCCCAGTGTTGTACAGCTTCCTTCTTCACCTTTCCGATGCTGCCGCTCTCTCCGGCTCCCGGAGCCGAAGAAGCGGCTTCTTCGCGCAAAGACGATTGTACCGCTCACAGTGCTCTCTTAGCGCGGCTTCTGCCGAAAGAAGCCCGGGAGCGGCGCTTAGCTCCGGGGAGCATCGTACCTTCGCCTTTAGCGTCTTTTGTGGTCTACATCCTAGCAGAAAGCTTTTCCACGCTGTCTGGCAAGGAAAACCTGCGCGAGCACAGAAAACATCTCCCATCGTGTTCTGGACATTGCTCGGAAGTCTGCCAAGTGTTTGACAAGAAGAAAAGAAAAGCTGTCCAAAACAGCTTCTTATCGAATATTCATGTGATTGGAAAACTCAGGAAAGTGGTAATGTACTGTTTTCTATCAGTTGGCAAGCTGCGCACACAATCCCAGTGTTGTACAGCTTCCTTCTTCACCTTTCCGATGCTGCCGCTCTCTCCGGCTCCCGGAGCCGAAGAAGCGGCTTCTTCGCGCAAAGACGATTGTACCGCTCACAGTGCTCTCTTAGCGCGGCTTCTGCCGAAAGAAGCCCGGGAGCGGCGCTTAGCTCCGGGGAGCATCGTACCTTCGCCTTTAGTGTCTTTTGTGGTCTACATCCTAGCAGAAAGCTTTTCCACGCTGTCTGGCAAGGAAAACCTGCGCGACCACAGAAAACATCTCCCATCATGTTCTGGACATTGCTCGGAAGTCGGCCAAGTGTTTGACAAGAAGAAAAGAAAAGTGGTCCAAAACAGCTTCCAATCGAATATTCATGTGACTGGAAAAGTCAGCAAAGTGGTAATGTACTGTTTTCTATCAGTTGGCAAGCTGCGCACACAATCCCAGTGTTGTACAGCTTCCTTCTTCACCTTTCCGATCATGCCGCTCTCTCCGGCTCCCGGAGCCGAAGAAGCGGCTTCTTCGCGCAAAGACGATTGTACCGCTCACAGTGCTCTCTTAGCGCGGCTTCTGCCGAAAGAAGCCCGGGAGCGGCGCTTAGCTCCGGAGAGCATCGTAACTGCGTCTTTAGCATCTTTTGTGGTCTACATCCTAGCAGAAGGCTTTTCCACTCTGTCTGGCAAGGAAAACCTGCGCGAGCACAGAAAACATCTCCCATCGTGTTCTGGACGTTGCACGGAGGTCGGGCAAGTTTTTGGCATAAAGAAAAGAAAATCTGTCCAAAACAGCTTCTTATCGAATATTCATGTGATTGGAAAAGTCAGGAAAGTGGTAATGTACTGTTTTCTATCAGTTGGCAAGCTGCGCACACAATCCCAGTGTTGTACAGCTTCCTTCTTCACCTTTCCGATCATGCCGCTCTCTCCGGCTCCCGGAGCCGAAGAAGCGGCTTCTTCGCGCAAAGACGATTGTACCGCTCACAGTGCTCTCTTAGCGCGGCTTCTGCCGAAAGAAGCCGGGGAGCGGCGCTTAGCTCCGGGGAGCATCGTACCTTCGTCTTTAGCGTCTTTTGTGGTCTACATCCTAGCAGAAAGCTTTTCCACGCTGTCTGGCAAGGAAAACCTGCGGGAGCACAGAAAACATCTCCCATCGTGTTCT
This sequence comes from Ammospiza caudacuta, assembly GCF_027887145.1. Classification (NCBI taxonomy): domain Eukaryota; kingdom Metazoa; phylum Chordata; class Aves; order Passeriformes; family Passerellidae; genus Ammospiza; species Ammospiza caudacuta. The sequence continues at coordinate 11,186,513 of NC_080599.1, read as the reverse complement.
GGACATTGCTCGGAAGTCGGCCAAGTGTTTGACAAGAAGAAAAGAAAAGATGTCCAAAACAGCTTCTTATCGAATATTCATGTGATTGGAAAAGTCAGGAAAGTGGTAATGTACTGTTTTCTATCAGTTGGCAAGCTGCGCACACAATCCCAGTGTTGTACAGCTTCCTTCTTCACCTTTCCGATCATGCCGCTCTCTCCGGCTCCCGGAGCCGAAGAAGCGGCTTCTTCGCGCAAAGACGATTGTACCGCTCACAGTGCTCTCTTAGCGCGGCTTCAGCCGAAAGAAGCCCGGGAGCGGCGCTTAGCTCCGGGGAGCATCGTACCTTCGCCTTTAGCGTCTTTTGTGGTCTACATCCTAGCAGAAAGCTTTTCCACGCTGTCTGGCAAGGAAAACCTGCGCGAGCACAGAAAACATCTCCCATCGTGTTCTGGACATTGCTCGGAAGTCTGCCAAGTGTTTGACAAGAAGAAAAGAAAAGCTGTCCAAAACAGCTTCTTATCGAATATTCATGTGATTGGAAAACTCAGGAAAGTGGTAATGTACTGTTTTCTATCAGTTGGCGAGCTGCGCACACAATCCCAGTGTTGTACAGCTTCCTTCTTCACCTTTCCGATCATGCCGCTCTCTCCGGCTCCCAGAGCCGAAGAAGCGGCTTCTTCGCGCAAAGACGATTGTACCGCTCACAGTGCTCTCTTAGCGCGGCTTCTGCCGAAAGAAGCCCGGGAGCGGCGCTTAGCTCCGGAGAGCATCGTAACTGCATCTTTAGCGTCTTTTGTGGTCTACATCCTAGCAGAAGGCTTTTCCACTCTGTCTGGCAAGGAAAACCTGCGCGAGCACAGAAAACATCTCCCATCGTGTTCTGGACGTTGCACGGAGGTCGGGCAAGTTTTTGGCATAAAGAAAAGAAAATCTGTCCAAAACAGCTTCCAATCGAATATTCATGTGATTGGAAAAGTCAGGAAAGTGGTAATGTACTGTTTTCTATCAGTTGGCAAGCTGCGCACACAATCCCAGTGTTGTACAGCTTCCTTCTTCACCTTTCCGATGCTGCCGCTCTCTCCGGCTCCCGGAGCCGAAGAAGCGGCTTCTTCGCGCAAAGACGATTGTACCGCTCACAGTGCTCTCTTAGCGCGGCTTCTGCCGAAAGAAGCCCGGGAGCGGCGCTTAGCTCCGGGGAGCATCGTACCTTCGCCTTTAGCGTCTTTTGTGGTCTACATCCTAGCAGAAGGCTTTTCCACTCTGTCTGGCAAGGAAAACCTGCGCGAGCACAGAAAACATCTCCCATCGTGTTCTGGAAGTTGCACGGAGGTCTGCCAAGTGTTTGACAAGAAGAAAAGGAAAGCTGTCCAAAACAGCTTCTTATCGAATATTCATGTGATTGGAAAAGTCAGGAAAGTGGTAATGTACTGTATTCTATCAGTTGGCAAGCTGCGCACACAATCCCAGTGTTGTACAGCTTCCTTCTTCACCTTTCCGATCATGCCGCTCTCTCCGGCTCCCGGAGCCGAAGAAGCGGCTTCTTCGCGCAAAGACGATTGTACCGCTCACAGTGCTCTCTTAGCGCGGCTTCTGCCGAAAGAAGCCCGGGAGCGGCGCTTAGCTCCGGGGAGCATCGTACCTTCGCCTTTAGCGTCTTTTGTGGTCTACATCCTAGCAGAAAGCTTTTCCACGCTGTCTGGCAAGGAAAACCTGCGCGAGCACAGAAAACATCTCCCATCGTGTTCTGGACATTGCTCGGAAGTCTGCCAAGTGTTTGACAAGAAGAAAAGAAAAGCTGTCCAAAACAGCTTCTTATCGAATATTCATGTGATTGGAAAACTCAGGAAAGTGGTAATGTACTGTTTTCTATCAGTTGGCGAGCTGCGCACACAATCCCAGTGTTGTACAGCTTCCTTCTTCACCTTTCCGATGCTGCCGCTCTCTCTGGCTCCCGGAGCCGAAGAAGCGGCTTCTTCGCGCAAAGACGATTGTACCGCTCACAGTGCTCTCTTAGCGCGGCTTCTGCCGAAAGAAGCCCGGGAGCGGCGCTTAGCTCCGGGGAGCATCGTACCTTCGCCTTTAGCGTCTTTTGTGGTCTACATCCTAGCAGAAAGCTTTTCCACGCTGTCTGGCAAGGAAAACCTGCGCGAGCACAGAAAACATCTCCCATCGTGTTCTGGACATTGCTCGGAAGTCTGCCAAGTGTTTGACAAGAAGAAAAGAAAAGCTGTCCAAAACAGCTTCTTATCGAATATTCATGTGATTGGAAAACTCAGGAAAGTGGTAATGTACTGTTTTCTATCAGTTGGCAAGCTGCGCACACAATCCCAGTGTTGTACAGCTTCCTTCTTCACCTTTCCGATGCTGCCGCTCTCTCCGGCTCCCGGAGCCGAAGAAGCGGCTTCTTCGCGCAAAGACGATTGTACCGCTCACAGTGCTCTCTTAGCGCGGCTTCTGCCGAAAGAAGCCCGGGAGCGGCGCTTAGCTCCGGGGAGCATCGTACCTTCGCCTTTAGTGTCTTTTGTGGTCTACATCCTAGCAGAAAGCTTTTCCACGCTGTCTGGCAAGGAAAACCTTCGCGACCACAGAAAACATCTCCCATCATGTTCTGGACATTGCTCGGAAGTCGGCCAAGTGTTTGACAAGAAGAAAAGAAAAGTGGTCCAAAACAGCTTCCAATCGAATATTCATGTGACTGGAAAAGTCAGCAAAGTGGTAATGTACTGTTTTCTATCAGTTGGCAAGCTGCGCACACAATCCCAGTGTTGTACAGCTTCCTTCTTCACCTTTCCGATCATGCCGCTCTCTCCGGCTCCCGGAGCCGAAGAAGCGGCTTCTTCGCGCAAAGACGATTGTACCGCTCACAGTGCTCTCTTAGCGCGGCTTCAGCCGAAAGAAGCCCGGGAGCGGCGCTTAGCTCCGGGGAGCATCGTACCTTCGCCTTTAGCGTCTTTTGTGGTCTACATCCTAGCAGAAAGCTTTTCCACGCTGTCTGGCAAGGAAAACCTGCGCGAGCACAGAAAACATCTCCCATCGTGTTCTGGACATTGCTCGGAAGTCTGCCAAGTGTTTGACAAGAAGAAAAGAAAAGCTGTCCAAAACAGCTTCTTATCGAATATTCATGTGATTGGAAAACTCAGGAAAGTGGTAATGTACTGTTTTCTATCAGTTGGCGAGCTGCGCACACAATCCCAGTGTTGTACAGCTTCCTTCTTCACCTTTCCGATCATGCCGCTCTCTCCGGCTCCCGGAGCCGAAGAAGCGGCTTCTTCGCGCAAAGACGATTGTACCGCTCACAGTGCTCTCTTAGCGCGGCTTCTGCCGAAAGAAGCCCGGGAGCGGCGCTTAGCTCCGGAGAGCATCGTAACTGCGTCTTTAGCGTCTTTTGTGGTCTACATCCTAGCAGAAGGCTTTTCCACTCTGTCTGGCAAGGAAAACCTGCGCGAGCACAGAAAACATCTCCCATCGTGTTCTGGACGTTGCACGGAGGTCGGGCAAGTTTTTGGCATAAAGAAAAGAAAATCTGTCCAAAACAGCTTCCAATCGAATATTCATGTGATTGGAAAAGTCAGGAAAGTGGTAATGTACTGTTTTCTATCAGTTGGCAAGCTGCGCACACAATCCCAGTGTTGTACAGCTTCCTTCTTCACCTTTCCGATGCTGCCGCTCTCTCCGGCTCCCGGAGCCGAAGAAGCGGCTTCTTCGCGCAAAGACGATTGTACCGCTCACAGTGCTCTCTTAGCGCGGCTTCTGCCGAAAGAAGCCCGGGAGCGGCGCTTAGCTCCGGGGAGCATCGTACCTTCGCCTTTAGCGTCTTTTGTGGTCTACATCCTAGCAGAAGGCTTTTCCACTCTGTCTGGCAAGGAAAACCTGCGCGAGCACAGAAAACATCTCCCATCGTGTTCTGGAAGTTGCACGGAGGTCTGCCAAGTGTTTGACAAGAAGAAAAGGAAAGTTGTCCAAAACAGCTTCTTATCGAATATTCATGTGATTGGAAAAGTCAGGAAAGTGGTAATGTACTGTATTCTATCAGTTGGCAAGCTGCGCACACAATCCCAGTGTTGTACAGCTTCCTTCTTCACCTTTCCGATCATGCCGCTCTCTCCGGCTCCCGGAGCCGAAGAAGCGGCTTCTTCGCGCAAAGACGATTGTACCGCTCACAGTGCTCTCTTAGCGCGGCTTCTGCCGAAAGAAGCCCGGGAGCGGCGCTTAGCTCCGGGGAGCATCGTACCTTCGCCTTTAGCGTCTTTTGTGGTCTACATCCTAGCAGAAAGCTTTTCCACGCTGTCTGGCAAGGAAAACCTGCGCGAGCACAGAAAACATCTCCCATCGTGTTCTGGACATTGCTCGGAAGTCTGCCAAGTGTTTGACAAGAAGAAAAGAAAAGCTGTCCAAAACAGCTTCTTATCGAATATTCATGTGATTGGAAAACTCAGGAAAGTGGTAATGTACTGTTTTCTATCAGTTGGCGAGCTGCGCACACAATCCCAGTGTTGTACAGCTTCCTTCTTCACCTTTCCGATGCTGCCGCTCTCTCTGGCTCCCGGAGCCGGAGAAGCGGCTTCTTCGCGCAAAGACGATTGTACCGCTCACAGTGCTCTCTTAGCGCGGCTTCTGCCGAAAGAAGCCCGGGAGCGGCGCTTAGCTCCGGGGAGCATCGTACCTTCGCCTTTAGCGTCTTTTGTGGTCTACATCCTAGCAGAAAGCTTTTCCACGCTGTCTGGCAAGGAAAACCTGCGCGAGCACAGAAAACATCTCCCATCGTGTTCTGGACATTGCTCGGAAGTCTGCCAAGTGTTTGAAAAGAAGAAAAGAAAAGCTGTCCAAAACAGCTTCTTATCGAATATTCATGTGATTGGAAAACTCAGGAAAGTGGTAATGTACTGTTTTCTATCAGTTGGCAAGCTGCGCACACAATCCCAGTGTTGTACAGCTTCCTTCTTCACCTTTCCGATGCTGCCGCTCTCTCCGGCTCCCGGAGCCGAAGAAGCGGCTTCTTCGCGCAAAGACGATTGTACCGCTCACAGTGCTCTCTTAGCGCGGCTTCTGCCGAAAGAAGCCCGGGAGCGGCGCTTAGCTCCGGGGAGCATCGTACCTTCGCCTTTAGTGTCTTTTGTGGTCTACATCCTAGCAGAAAGCTTTTCCACGCTGTCTGGCAAGGAAAACCTGCGCGACCACAGAAAACATCTCCCATCATGTTCTGGACATTGCTCGGAAGTCGGCCAAGTGTTTGACAAGAAGAAAAGAAAAGTGGTCCAAAACAGCTTCCAATCGAATATTCATGTGACTGGAAAAGTCAGCAAAGTGGTAATGTACTGTTTTCTATCAGTTGGCAAGCTGCGCACACAATCCCAGTGTTGTACAGCTTCCTTCTTCACCTTTCCGATCATGCCGCTCTCTCCGGCTCCCGGAGCCGAAGAAGCGGCTTCTTCGCGCAAAGACGATTGTACCGCTCACAGTGCTCTCTTAGCGCGGCTTCTGCCGAAAGAAGCCCGGGAGCGGCGCTTAGCTCCGGGGAGCATCGTACCTTCGCCTTTAGTGTCTTTTGTGGTCTACATCCTAGCAGAAAGCTTTTCCACGCTGTCTGGCAAGGAAAACCTGCGCGACCACAGAAAACATCTCCCATCATGTTCTGGACATTGCTCGGAAGTCGGCCAAGTGTTTGACAAGAAGAAAAGAAAAGTGGTCCAAAACAGCTTCCAATCGAATATTCATGTGACTGGAAAAGTCAGGAAAGTGGTAATGTACTGTTTTCTATCAGTTGGCAAGCTGCGCACACAATCCCAGTGTTGTACAGCTTCCTTCTTCACCTTTCCGATCATGCCGCTCTCTCCGGCTCCCGGAGCCGAAGAAGCGGCTTCTTCGCGCAAAGACGATTGTACCGCTCACAGTGCTCTCTTAGCGCGGCTTCTGCCGAAAGAAGCCCGGGAGCGGCGCTTAGCTCCGGAGAGCATCGTAACTGCGTCTTTAGCATCTTTTGTGGTCTACATCCTAGCAGAAGGCTTTTCCACTCTGTCTGGAAAGGAAAACCTGCGCGAGCACAGAAAACATCTCCCATCGTGTTCTGGACGTTGCACGGAGGTCGGGCAAGTTTTTGGCATAAAGAAAAGAAAATCTGTCCAAAACAGCTTCTTATCGAATATTCATGTGATTGGAAAAGTCAGGAAAGTGGTAATGTACTGTTTTCTATCAGTTGGCAAGCTGCGCACACAATCCCAGTGTTGTACAGCTTCCTTCTTCACCTTTCCGATGCTGCCGCTCTCTCCGGCTCCCGGAGCCGAAGAAGCGGCTTCTTCGCGCAAAGACGATTGTACCGCTCACAGTGCTCTCTTAGCGCGGCTTCAGCCGAAAGAAGCCGGGGAGCGGCGCTTAGCTCCGGGGAGCATCGTACCTTCGTCTTTAGCGTCTTTTGTGGTCTACATCCTAGCAGAAAGCTTTTCCACGCTGTCTGGCAAGGAAAACCTGCGGGAGCACAGAAAACATCTCCCATCGTGTTCTGGACATTGCTCGGAAGTCGGCCAAGTGTTTGACAAGAAGAAAAGAAAAGATGTCCAAAACAGCTTCTTATCGAATATTCATGTGATTGGAAAAGTCAGGAAAGTGGTAATGTACTGTTTTCTATCAGTTGGCAAGCTGCGCACACAATCCCAGTGTTGTACAGCTTCCTTCTTCACCTTTCCGATCATGCCGCTCTCTCCGGCTCCCGGAGCCGAAGAAGCGGCTTCTTCGCGCAAAGACGATTGTACCGCTCACAGTGCTCTCTTAGCGCGGCTTCAGCCGAAAGAAGCCCGGGAGCGGCGCTTAGCTCCGGGGAGCATCGTACCTTCGCCTTTAGCGTCTTTTGTGGTCTACATCCTAGCAGAAAGCTTTTCCACGCTGTCTGGCAAGGAAAACCTGCGCGACCACAGAAAACATCTCCCATCGTGTTCTGGACATTGCTCGGAAGTCTGCCAAGTGTTTGACAAGAAGAAAAGAAAAGCTGTCCAAAACAGCTTCTTATCGAATATTCATGTGATTGGAAAACTCAGGAAAGTGGTAATGTACTGTTTTCTATCAGTTGGCGAGCTGCGCACACAATCCCAGTGTTGTACAGCTTCCTTCTTCACCTTTCCGATCATGCCGCTCTCTCCGGCTCCCGGAGCCGAAGAAGCGGCTTCTTCGCGCAAAGACGATTGTACCGCTCACAGTGCTCTCTTAGCGCGGCTTCTGCCGAAAGAAGCCCGGGAGCGGCGCTTAGCTCCGGAGAGCATCGTAACTGCGTCTTTAGCGTCTTTTGTGGTCTACATCCTAGCAGAAGGCTTTTCCACTCTGTCTGGCAAGGAAAACCTGCGCGAGCACAGAAAACATCTCCCATCGTGTTCTGGACGTTGCACGGAGGTCGGGCAAGTTTTTGGCATAAAGAAAAGAAAATCTGTCCAAAACAGCTTCCAATCGAATATTCATGTGATTGGAAAAGTCAGGAAAGTGGTAATGTACTGTTTTCTATCAGTTGGCAAGCTGCGCACACAATCCCAGTGTTGTACAGCTTCCTTCTTCACCTTTCCGATGCTGCCGCTCTCTCCGGCTCCCGGAGCCGAAGAAGCGGCTTCTTCGCGCAAAGACGATTGTACCGCTCACAGTGCTCTCTTAGCGCGGCTTCTGCCGAAAGAAGCCCGGGAGCGGCGCTTAGCTCCGGGGAGCATCGTACCTTCGCCTTTAGCGTCTTTTGTGGTCTACATCCTAGCAGAAGGCTTTTCCACTCTGTCTGGCAAGGAAAACCTGCGCGAGCACAGAAAACATCTCCCATCGTGTTCTGGAAGTTGCACGGAGGTCTGCCAAGTGTTTGACAAGAAGAAAAGGAAAGCTGTCCAAAACAGCTTCTTATCGAATATTCATGTGATTGGAAAAGTCAGGAAAGTGGTAATGTACTGTATTCTATCAGTTGGCAAGCTGTGCACACAATCCCAGTGTTGTACAGCTTCCTTCTTCACCTTTCCGATGCTGCCGCTCTCTCCGGCTCCCGCAACCGAAGAAGCGGCTTCTTCGCGCAAAGACGATTGTACCGCTCACAGTGCTCTCTTAGCGCGGCTTCTGCCGAAAGAAGCCCGGGAGCGGCTCTTACCTCTGGAGAGCATCGTACCTTCGCCTTTAGCGTCTTTTGTGGTCTACATCCTAGCAGAAAGCTTTTCCACGCTGTCTGGCAAGGAAAACCTGCGCGACCACAGAAAACATCTCCCATCATGTTCTGGACATTGCTCGGAATTCGGCCAAGTGTTTGACAAGAAGAAAAGAAAAGTGGTCCAAAACAGCTTCCAATCGAATATTCATGTGACTGGAAAAGTCAGCAAAGTGGTAATGTACTGTTTTCTATCAGTTGGCAAGCTGCGCACACAATCCCAGTGTTGTACGGCTTCCTTCTTCACCTTTCCGATGCTGCCACTCTCTCCGGCTCCCGGAGCCGAAGAAGCGGCTTCTTCGCGCAAAGACGATTGTACCGCTCACAGTGCTCTCTTAGCGCCGCTTCAGCCGAAAGAAGCCCGGGAGCGGCGCTTAGCTCCGGAGAGCATCGTACCTTCGCCTTTAGCGTCTTTTGTGGTCTACATCCTAGCAGAAGGCTTTTCCACTCTGTCTGGCAAGGAAAACTTGCGCGAGCACAGAAAACATCTCCCATCGTGTTCTGGAAGTTGCACGGAGGTCTGCCAAGTGTTTGACAAGAAGAAAAGGAAAGCTGTCCAAAACAGCTTCCTATCGAATATTCATGTGATTGGAAAAGTCAGGAAAGTGGTAATGTACTGTATTCTATCAGTTGGCAAGCTGCGCACACAATCCCAGTGTTGTACAGCTTCCTTCTTCACCTTTCCGATGCTGCCGCTCTCTCCGGCTCCCGGAGCCGAAGAAGCGGCTTCTTCGCGCAAAGACGATTGTACCGCTCACAGTGCTCTCTTAGCGCGGCTTCTGCCGAAAGAAGCCCGGGAGCGGCGCTTAGCTCCGGGGAGCATCGTACCTTCGCCTTTAGCGTCTTTTGTGGTCTACATCCTAGCAGAAAGCTTTTCCACGCTGTCTGGCAAGGAAAACCTGCGCGAGCACAGAAAACATCTCCCATCGTGTTCTGGACATTGCTCGGAAGTCTGCCAAGTGTTTGACAAGAAGAAAAGAAAAGCTGTCCAAAACAGCTTCTTATCGAATATTCATGTGATTGGAAAACTCAGGAAAGTGGTAATGTACTGTTTTCTATCAGTTGGCGAGCTGCGCACACAATCCCAGTGTTGTACAGCTTCCTTCTTCACCTTTCCGATGCTGCCGCTCTCTCCGGCTCCCGGAGCCGAAGAAGCGGCTTCTTCGCGCAAAGACGATTGTACCGCTCACAGTGCTCTCTTAGCGCGGCTTCTGCCGAAAGAAGCCCGGGAGCGGCGCTTAGCTCCGGGGAGCATCGTACCTTCGCCTTTAGCGTCTTTTGTGGTCTACATCCTAGCAGAAAGCTTTTCCACGCTGTCTGGCAAGGAAAACCTGCGCGAGCACAGAAAACATCTCCCATCGTGTTCTGGACATTGCTCGGAAGTCTGCCAAGTGTTTGACAAGAAGAAAAGAAAAGCTGTCCAAAACAGCTTCTTATCGAATATTCATGTGATTGGAAAACTCAGGAAAGTGGTAATGTACTGTTTTCTATCAGTTGGCAAGCTGCGCACACAATCCCAGTGTTGTACAGCTTCCTTCTTCACCTTTCCGATGCTGCCGCTCTCTCCGGCTCCCGGAGCCGAAGAAGCGGCTTCTTCGCGCAAAGACGATTGTACCGCTCACAGTGCTCTCTTAGCGCGGCTTCTGCCGAAAGAAGCCCGGGAGCGGCGCTTAGCTCCGGGGAGCATCGTACCTTCGCCTTTAGCGTCTTTTGTGGTCTACATCCTAGCAGAAGGCTTTTCCACTCTGTCTGGCAAGGAAAACCTGCGCGAGCACAGAAAACATCTCCCATCGTGTTCTGGAAGTTGCACGGAGGTCTGCCAAGTGTTTGAGAAGAAGAAAAGGAAAGCTGTCCAAAACAGCTTCTTATCGAATATTCATGTGATTGGAAAAGTCAGGAAAGTGGTAATGTACTGTATTCTATCAGTTGGCAAGCTGCGCACACAATCCCAGTGTTGTACAGCTTCCTTCTTCACCTTTCCGATCATGCCGCTCTCTCCGGCTCCCGCAACCGAAGAAGCGGCTTCCTCGCGCAAAGACGATTGTACCGCTCACAGTGCTCTCTTAGCGCGGCTTCTGCCGAAAGAAGCCCGGGAGCGGCGCTTACCTCTGGAGAGCATCGTACCTTCGCCTTTAGCGTCTTTTGTGGTCTGCACGCTAGAAGAAAGCTTTTCCACTCTGTATGGCAAGGAAAACCTGCGCGAGCACAGAAAACATCTCCCATCGTGTTCTGGACGTTGCACGGAGATCTGCCAAGTGTTTGGCATAAAGAAAAGAAAAGCTGTCCAAAACAGCTTCTTATCGAATATTCATGTGATTGGAAAAGTCAGGAAAGTGGTAATGTACTGTTTTCTATCAGTTGGCAAGCTGCGCACACAATCCCAGTGTTGTACAGCTTCCTTCTTCACCTTTCCGATGCTGCCGCTCTCTCCGGCTCCCGGAGCCGAAGAAGCGGCTTCTTCGCGCAAAGACGATTGTACCGCTCACAGTGCTCTCTTAGCGCGGCTTCTGCCGAAAGAAGCCCGGGAGCGGCTCTTACCTCTGGAGAGCATCGTACCTTCGCCTTTAGCGTCTTTTGTGGTCTACATCCTAGCAGAAAGCTTTTCCACGCTGTCTGGCAAGGAAAACCTGCGCGACCACAGAAAACATCTCCCATCATGTTCTGGACATTGCTCGGAAGTCGGCCAAGTGTTTGACAAGAAGAAAAGAAAAGTGGTCCAAAACAGCTTCCAATCGAATATTCATGTGACTGGAAAATTCAGCAAAGTGGTAATGTACTGTTTTCTATCAGTTGGCAAGCTGCGCACACAATCCCAGTGTTGTACGGCTTCCTTCTTCACCTTTCCGATGCTGCCACTCTCTCCGGCTCCCGGAGCCGAAGAAGCGGCTTCTTCGCGCAAAGACGATTGTACCGCTCACAGTGCTCTCTTAGCGCCGCTTCAGCCGAAAGAAGCCCGGGAGCGGCGCTTAGCTCCGGAGAGCATCGTACCTTCGCCTTTAGCGTCTTTTGTGGTCTACATCCTAGCAGAAGGCTTTTCCACTCTGTCTGGCAAGGAAAACTTGCGCGAGCACAGAAAACATCTCCCATCGTGTTCTGGAAGTTGCACGGAGGTCTGCCAAGTGTTTGACAAGAAGAAAAGGAAAGCTGTCCAAAACAGCTTCCTATCGAATATTCATGTGATTGGAAAAGTCAGGAAAGTGGTAATGTACTGTATTCTATCAGTTGGCAAGCTGCGCACACAATCCCAGTGTTGTACAGCTTCCTTCTTCACCTTTCCGATGCTGCCGCTCTCTCCGGCTCCCGGAGCCGAAGAAGCGGCTTCTTCGCGCAAAGACGATTGTACCGCTCACAGTGCTCTCTTAGCGCGGCTTCTGCCGAAAGAAGCCCGGGAGCGGCGCTTAGCTCCGGGGAGCATCGTACCTTCGCCTTTAGCGTCTTTTGTGGTCTACATCCTAGCAGAAAGCTTTTCCACGCTGTCTGGCAAGGAAAACCTGCGCGAGCACAGAAAACATCTCCCATCGTGTTCTGGACATTGCTCGGAAGTCTGCCAAGTGTTTGACAAGAAGAAAAGAAAAGCTGTCCAAAACAGCTTCTTATCGAATATTCATGTGATTGGAAAACTCAGGAAAGTGGTAATGTACTGTTTTCTATCAGTTGGCGAGCTGCGCACACAATCCCAGTGTTGTACAGCTTCCTTCTTCACCTTTCCGATGCTGCCGCTCTCTCCGGCTCCCGGAGCCGAAGAAGCGGCTTCTTCGCGCAAAGACGATTGTACCGCTCACAGTGCTCTCTTAGCGCGGCTTCTGCCGAAAGAAGCCCGGGAGCGGCGCTTAGCTCCGGGGAGCATCGTACCTTCGCCTTTAGCGTCTTTTGTGGTCTACATCCTAGCAGAAAGCTTTTCCACGCTGTCTGGCAAGGAAAACCTGCGCGAGCACAGAAAACATCTCCCATCGTGTTCTGGACATTGCTCGGAAGTCTGCCAAGTGTTTGACAAGAAGAAAAGAAAAGCTGTCCAAAACAGCTTCTTATCGAATATTCATGTGATTGGAAAACTCAGGAAAGTGGTAATGTACTGTTTTCTATCAGTTGGCGAGCTGCGCACACAATCCCAGTGTTGTACAGCTTACTTCTTCACCTTTCCGATCATGCCGCTCTCTCCGGCTCCCGGAGCCGAAGAAGCGGCTTCTTCGCGCAAAGACGATTGTACCGCTCACAGTGCTCTCTTAGCGCGGCTTCTGCCGAAAGAAGCCCGGGAGCGGCGCTTAGCTCCGGAGAGCATCGTAACTGCGTCTTTAGCGTCTTTTGTGGTCTACATCCTAGCAGAAGGCTTTTCCACTCTGTCTGGCAAGGAAAACCTGCGCGAGCACAGAAAACATCTCCCATCGTGTTCTGGACGTTGCACGGAGGTCGGGCAAGTTTTTGGCATAAAGAAAAGAAAATCTGTCCAAAACAGCTTCCAATCGAATATTCATGTGATTGGAAAAGTCAGGAAAGTGGTAATGTACTGTTTTCTATCAGTTGGCAAGCTGCGCACACAATCCCAGTGTTGTACAGCTTCCTTCTTCACCTTTCCGATGCTGCCGCTCTCTCCGGCTCCCGGAGCCGAAGAAGCGGCTTCTTCGCGCAAAGACGATTGTACCGCTCACAGTGCTCTCTTAGCGCGGCTTCTGCCGAAAGAAGCCCGGGAGCGGCGCTTAGCTCCGGGGAGCATCGTACCTTCGCCTTTAGCGTCTTTTGTGGTCTACATCCTAGCAGAAGGCTTTTCCACTCTGTCTGGCAAGGAAAACCTGCGCGAGCACAGAAAACATCTCCCATCGTGTTCTGGAAGTTGCACGGAGGTCTGCCAAGTGTTTGACAAGAAGAAAAGGAAAGCTGTCCAAAACAGCTTCTTATCGAATATTCATGTGATTGGAAAAGTCAGGAAAGTGGTAATGTACTGTATTCTATCAGTTGGCAAGCTGCGCACACAATCCCAGTGTTGTACAGCTTCCTTCTTCACCTTTCCGATCATGCCGCTCTCTCCGGCTCCCGCAACCGAAGAAGCGGCTTCCTCGCGCAAAGACGATTGTACCGCTCACAGTGCTCTCTTAGCGCGGCTTCTGCCGAAAGAAGCCCGGGAGCGGCGCTTAGCTCCGGAGAGCATCGTACCTTCGCCTTTAGCGTCTTTTGTGGTCTGCATCCTAGAAGAAAGCTTTTCCACTCTGTATGGCAAGGAAAACCTGCGCGAGCACAGAAAACATCTCCCATCGTGTTCTGGACGTTGCACGGAGATCTGCCAAGTGTTTGGCATAAAGAAAAGAAAAGCTGTCCAAAACAGCTTCTTATCGAATATTCATGTGATTGGAAAAGTCAGGAAAGTGGTAATGTACTGTTTTCTATCAGTTGGCAAGCTGCGCACACAATCCCAGTGTTGTACAGCTTCCTTCTTCACCTTTCCGATGCTGCCGCTCTCTCCGGCTCCCGGAGCCGAAGAAGCGGCTTCTTCGCGCAAAGACGATTGTACCGCTCACAGTGCTCTCTTAGCGCGGCTTCTGCCGAAAGAAGCCCGGGAGCGGCTCTTACCTCTGGAGAGCATCGTACCTTCGCCTTTAGCGTCTTTTGTGGTCTACATCCTAGCAGAAAGCTTTTCCACTCTGTCTGGCAAGGAAAACCTGCGTGAGCACAGAAAACATCTCCCATCATGTTCTGGACATTGCTCGGAAGTCGGCCAAGTGTTTGACAAGAAGAAAAGAAAAGTGGTCCAAAACAGCTTCCAATCGAATATTCATGTGACTGGAAAAGTCAGCAAAGTGGTAATGTACTGTTTTCTATCAGTTGGCAAGCTGCGCACACAATCCCAGTGTTGTACGGCTTCCTTCTTCACCTTTCCGATGCTGCCACTCTCTCCGGCTCCCGGAGCCGAAGAAGCGGCTTCTTCGCGCAAAGACGATTGTACCGCTCACAGTGCTCTCTTAGCGCCGCTTCAGCCGAAAGAAGCCCGGGAGCGGCGCTTAGCTCCGGAGAGCATCGTACCTTCGCCTTTAGCGTCTTTTGTGGTCTACATCCTAGCAGAAGGCTTTTCCACTCTGTCTGGCAAGGAAAACTTGCGCGAGCACAGAAAACATCTCCCATCGTGTTCTGGAAGTTGCACGGAGGTCTGCCAAGTGTTTGACAAGAAGAAAAGGAAAGCTGTCCAAAACAGCTTCCTATCGAATATTCATGTGATTGGAAAAGTCAGGAAAGTGGTAATGTACTGTATTCTATCAGTTGGCAAGCTGCGCACACAATCCCAGTGTTGTACGGCTTCCTTCTTCACCTTTCCGATGCTGCCGCTCTCTCCGGCTCCCGGAGCCGAAGAAGCGGCTTCTTCGCGCAAAGACGATTGTACCGCTCACAGTGCTCTCTTAGCGCGGCTTCTGCCGAAAGAAGCCCGGGAGCGGCGCTTAGCTCCGGGGAGCATCGTACCTTCGCCTTTAGCGTCTTTTGTGGTCTACATCCTAGCAGAAAGCTTTTCCACGCTGTCTGGCAAGGAAAACCTGCGCGAGCACAGAAAACATCTCCCATCGTGTTCTGGACATTGCTCGGAAGTCTGCCAAGTGTTTGACAAGAAGAAAAGAAAAGCTGTCCAAAACAGCTTCTTATCGAATATTCATGTGATTGGAAAACTCAGGAAAGTGGTAATGTACTGTTTTCTATCAGTTGGCGAGCTGCGCACACAATCCCAGTGTTGTACAGCTTCCTTCTTCACCTTTCCGATGCTGCCGCTCTCTCCGGCTCCCGGAGCCGAAGAAGCGGCTTCTTCGCGCAAAGACGATTGTACCGCTCACAGTGCTCTCTTAGCGCGGCTTCTGCCGAAAGAAGCCCGGGAGCGGCGCTTAGCTCCGGGGAGCATCGTACCTTCGCCTTTAGCGTCTTTTGTGGTCTACATCCTAGCAGAAAGCTTTTCCACGCTGTCTGGCAAGGAAAACCTGCGCGAGCACAGAAAACATCTCCCATCGTGTTCTGGACATTGCTCGGAAGTCTGCCAAGTGTTTGACAAGAAGAAAAGAAAAGCTGTCCAAAACAGCTTCTTATCGAATATTCATGTGATTGGAAAACTCAGGAAAGTGGTAATGTACTGTTTTCTATCAGTTGGCAAGCTGCGCACACAATCCCAGTGTTGTACAGCTTCCTTCTTCACCTTTCCGATGCTGCCGCTCTCTCCGGCTCCCGGAGCCGAAGAAGCGGCTTCTTCGCGCAAAGACGATTGTACCGCTCACAGTGCTCTCTTAGCGCGGCTTCTGCCGAAAGAAGCCCGGGAGCGGCGCTTAGCTCCGGGGAGCATCGTACCTTCGCCTTTAGCGTCTTTTGTGGTCTACATCCTAGCAGAAGGCTTTTCCACTCTGTCTGGCAAGGAAAACCTGCGCGAGCACAGAAAACATCTCCCACCGTGTTCTGGAAGTTGCACGGAGGTCTGCCAAGTGTTTGACAAGAAGAAAAGGAAAGCTGTCCAAAACAGCTTCTTATCGAATATTCATGTGATTGGAAAAGTCAGGAAAGTGGTAATGTACTGTATTCTATCAGTTGGCAAGCTGCGCACACAATCCCAGTGTTGTACAGCTTCCTTCTTCACCTTTCCGATCATGCCGCTCTCTCCGGCTCCCGCAACCGAAGAAGCGGCTTCCTCGCGCAAAGACGATTGTACCGCTCACAGTGCTCTCTTAGCGCGGCTTCTGCCGAAAGAAGCCCGGGAGCGGCGCTTACCTCTGGAGAGCATCGTACCTTCGCCTTTAGCGTCTTTTGTGGTCTGCACCCTAGAAGAAAGCTTTTCCACTCTGTATGGCAAGGAAAACCTGCGCGAGCACAGAAAACATCTCCCATCGTGTTCTGGACGTTGCACGGAGATCTGCCAAGTGTTTGGCATAAAGAAAAGAAAAGCTGTCCAAAACAGCTTCTTATCGAATATTCATGTGATTGGAAAAGTCAGGAAAGTGGTAATGTACTGTTTTCTATCAGTTGGCAAGCTGCGCACACAATCCCAGTGTTGTACAGCTTCCTTCTTCACCTTTCCGATGCTGCCGCTCTCTCCGGCTCCCGGAGCCGAAGAAGCGGCTTCTTCGCGCAAAGACGATTGTACCGCTCACAGTGCTCTCTTAGCGCGGCTTCTGCCGAAAGAAGCCCGGGAGCGGCGCTTAGCTCCGGGGAGCATCGTACCTTCGCCTTTAGCGTCTTTTGTGGTCTACATCCTAGCAGAAAGCTTTTCCACGCTGTCTGGCAAGGAAAACCTGCGCGAGCACAGAAAACATCTCCCATCGTGTTCTGGACATTGCTCGGAAGTCGGCCAAGTGTTTGACAAGAAGAAAAGAAAAGTGGTCCAAAACAGCTTCTTATCGAATATTCATGTGACTGGAAAAGTCAGCAAAGTGGTAATGTACTGTTTTCTATCAGTTGGCAAGCTGCGCACACAATCCCAGTGTTGTACGGCTTCCTTCTTCACCTTTCCGATGCTGCCACTCTCTCCGGCTCCCGGAGCCGAAGAAGCGGCTTCTTCGCGCAAAGACGATTGTACCGCTCACAGTGCTCTCTTAGCGCCGCTTCTGCCGAAAGAAGCCCGGGAGCGGCGCTTAGCTCCGGAGAGCATCGTACCTTCGCCTTTAGCGTCTTTTGTGGTCTACATCCTAGCAGAAGGCTTTTCCACTCTGTCTGGCAAGGAAAACTTGCGCGAGCACAGAAAACATCTCCCATCGTGTTCTGGAAGTTGCACGGAGGTCTGCCAAGTGTTTGACAAGAAGAAAAGGAAAGCTGTCCAAAACAGCTTCCTATCGAATATTCATGTGATTGGAAAAGTCAGGAAAGTGGTAATGTACTGTATTCTATCAGTTGGCAAGCTGCGCACACAATCCCAGTGTTGTACAGCTTCCTTCTTCACCTTTCCGATGCTGCCGCTCTCTCCGGCTCCCGGAGCCGAAGAAGCGGCTTCTTCGCGCAAAGACGATTGTACCGCTCACAGTGCTCTCTTAGCGCGGCTTCTGCCGAAAGAAGCCCGGGAGCGGCGCTTAGCTCCGGGGAGCATCGTACCTTCGCCTTTAGCGTCTTTTGTGGTCTACATCCTAGCAGAAAGCTTTTCCACGCTGTCTGGCAAGGAAAACCTGCGCGAGCACAGAAAACATCTCCCATCGTGTTCTGGACATTGCTCGGAAGTCTGCCAAGTGTTTGACAAGAAGAAAAGAAAAGCTGTCCAAAACAGCTTCTTATCGAATATTCATGTGATTGGAAAACTCAGGAAAGTGGTAATGTACTGTTTTCTATCAGTTGGCGAGCTGCGCACACAATCCCAGTGTTGTACAGCTTCCTTCTTCACCTTTCCGATGCTGCCGCTCTCTCCGGCTCCCGGAGCCGAAGAAGCGGCTTCTTCGCGCAAAGACGATTGTACCGCTCACAGTGCTCTCTTAGCGCGGCTTCTGCCGAAAGAAGCCCGGGAGCGGCGCTTAGCTCCGGGGAGCATCGTACCTTCGCCTTTAGCGTCTTTTGTGGTCTACATCCTAGCAGAAAGCTTTTCCACGCTGTCTGGCAAGGAAAACCTGCGCGAGCACAGAAAACATCTCCCATCGTGTTCTGGACATTGCTCGGAAGTCTGCCAAGTGTTTGACAAGAAGAAAAGAAAAGCTGTCCAAAACAGCTTCTTATCGAATATTCATGTGATTGGAAAACTCAGGAAAGTGGTAATGTACTGTTTTCTATCAGTTGGCGAGCTGCGCACACAATCCCAGTGTTGTACAGCTTCCTTCTTCACCTTTCCGATCATGCCGCTCTCTCCGGCTCCCGGAGCCGAAGAAGCGGCTTCTTCGCGCAAAGACGATTGTACCGCTCACAGTGCTCTCTTAGCGCGGCTTCTGCCGAAAGAAGCCCGGGAGCGGCGCTTAGCTCCGGAGAGCATCGTAACTGCGTCTTTAGCGTCTTTTGTGGTCTACATCCTAGCAGAAGGCTTTTCCACTCTGTCTGGCAAGGAAAACCTGCGCGAGCACAGAAAACATCTCCCATCGTGTTCTGGACGTTGCACGGAGGTCGGGCAAGTTTTTGGCATAAAGAAAAGAAAATCTGTCCAAAACAGCTTCCAATCGAATATTCATGTGATTGGAAAAGTCAGGAAAGTGGTAATGTACTGTTTTCTATCAGTTGGCAAGCTGCGCACACAATCCCAGTGTTGTACAGCTTCCTTCTTCACCTTTCCGATGCTGCCGCTCTCTCCGGCTCCCGGAGCCGAAGAAGCGGCTTCTTCGCGCAAAGACGATTGTACCGCTCACAGTGCTCTCTTAGCGCGGCTTCTGCCGAAAGAAGCCCGGGAGCGGCGCTTAGCTCCGGGGAGCATCGTACCTTCGCCTTTAGCGTCTTTTGTGGTCTACATCCTAGCAGAAGGCTTTTCCACTCTGTCTGGCAAGGAAAACCTGCGCGAGCACAGAAAACATCTCCCATCGTGTTCTCGAAGTTGCACGGAGGTCTGCCAAGTGTTTGACAAGAAGAAAAGGAAAGCTGTCCAAAACAGCTTCTTATCGAATATTCATGTGATTGGAAAAGTCAGGAAAGTGGTAATGTACTGTTTTCTATCAGTTGGCAAGCTGCGCACACAATCCCAGTGTTGTACAGCTTCCTTCTTCACCTTTCCGATGCTGCCGCTCTCTCCGGCTCCCGCAACCGAAGAAGCGGCTTCCTCGCGCAAAGACGATTGTACCGCTCACAGTGCTCTCTTAGCGCGGCTTCTGCCGAAAGAAGCCCGGGACCGGCGCTTACCTCTGGAGAGCATCGTACCTTCGCCTTTAGCGTCTTTTGTGGTCTGCATCCTAGAAGAAAGCTTTTCCACTCTGTATGGCAAGGAAAACCTGCGCGAGCACAGAAAACATCTCCCATCGTGTTCTGGACGTTGCACGGAGATCTGCCAAGTGTTTGGCATAAAGAAAAGAAAAGCTGTCCAAAACAGCTTCTTATCGAATATTCATGTGATTGGAAAAGTCAGGAAAGTGGTAATGTACTGTTTTCTATCAGTTGGCAAGCTGCGCACACAATCCCAGTGTTGTACAGCTTCCTTCTTCACCTTTCCGATGCTGCCGCTCTCTCCGGCTCCCGGAGCCGAAGAAGCGGCTTCTTCGCGCAAAGACGATTGTACCGCTCACAGTGCTCTCTTAGCGCGGCTTCTGCCGAAAGAAGCCCGGGAGCGGCTCTTACCTCTGGAGAGCATCGTACCTTCGCCTTTAGCGTCTTTTGTGGTCTACATCCTAGCAGAAAGCTTTTCCACTCTGTCTGGCAAGGAAAACCTGCGCGACCACAGAAAACATCTCCCATCATGTTCTGGACATTGCTCGGAAGTCGGCCAAGTGTTTGACAAGAAGAAAAGAAAAGTGGTCCAAAACAGCTTCCAATCGAATATTCATGTGACTGGAAAAGTCAGCAAAGTGGTAATGTACTGTTTTCTATCAGTTGGCAAGCTGCGCACACAATCCCAGTGTTGTACGGCTTCCTTCTTCACCTTTCCGATGCTGCCACTCTCTCCGGCTCCCGGAGCCGAAGAAGCGGCTTCTTCGCGCAAAGACGATTGTACCGCTCACAGTGCTCTCTTAGCGCCGCTTCAGCCGAAAGAAGCCCGGGAGCGGCGCTTAGCTCCGGAGAGCATCGTACCTTCGCCTTTAGCGTCTTTTGTGGTCTACATCCTAGCAGAAGGCTTTTCCACTCTGTCTGGCAAGGAAAACTTGCGCGAGCACAGAAAACATCTCCCATCGTGTTCTGGAAGTTGCACGGAGGTCTGCCAAGTGTTTGACAAGAAGAAAAGGAAAGCTGTCCAAAACAGCTTCCTATCGAATATTCATGTGATTGGAAAAGTCAGGAAAGTGGTAATGTACTGTATTCTATCAGTTGGCAAGCTGCGCACACAATCCCAGTGTTGTACGGCTTCCTTCTTCACCTTTCCGATGCTGCCGCTCTCTCCGGCTCCCGGAGCCGAAGAAGCGGCTTCTTCGCGCAAAGACGATTGTACCGCTCACAGTGCTCTCTTAGCGCGGCTTCTGCCGAAAGAAGCCCGGGAGCGGCGCTTAGCTCCGGGGAGCATCGTACCTTCGCCTTTAGCGTCTTTTGTGGTCTACATCCTAGCAGAAAGCTTTTCCACGCTGTCTGGCAAGGAAAACCTGCGCGAGCACAGAAAACATCTCCCATCGTGTTCTGGACATTGCTCGGAAGTCTGCCAAGTGTTTGACAAGAAGAAAAGAAAAGCTGTCCAAAACAGCTTCTTATCGAATATTCATGTGATTGGAAAACTCAGGAAAGTGGTAATGTACTGTTTTCTATCAGTTGGCGAGCTGCGCACACAATCCCAGTGTTGTACAGCTTCCTTCTTCACCTTTCCGATGCTGCCGCTCTCTCCGGCTCCCGGAGCCGAAGAAGCGGCTTCTTCGCGCAAAGACGATTGTACCGCTCACAGTGCTCTCTTAGCGCGGCTTCTGCCGAAAGAAGCCCGGGAGCGGCGCTTAGCTCCGGGGAGCATCGTACCTTCGCCTTTAGCGTCTTTTGTGGTCTACATCCTAGCAGAAAGCTTTTCCACGCTGTCTGGCAAGGAAAACCTGCGCGAGCACAGAAAACATCTCCCATCGTGTTCTGGACATTGCTCGGAAGTCTGCCAAGTGTTTGACAAGAAGAAAAGAAAAGCTGTCCAAAACAGCTTCTTATCGAATATTCATGTGATTGGAAAACTCAGGAAAGTGGTAATGTACTGTTTTCTATCAGTTGGCAAGCTGCGCACACAATCCCAGTGTTGTACAGCTTCCTTCTTCACCTTTCCGATGCTGCCGCTCTCTCCGGCTCCCGGAGCCGAAGAAGCGGCTTCTTCGCGCAAAGACGATTGTACCGCTCACAGTGCTCTCTTAGCGCGGCTTCTGCCGAAAGAAGCCCGGGAGCGGCGCTTAGCTCCGGGGAGCATCGTACCTTCGCCTTTAGCGTCTTTTGTGGTCTACATCCTAGCAGAAGGCTTTTCCACTCTGTCTGGCAAGGAAAACCTGCGCGAGCACAGAAAACATCTCCCATCGTGTTCTGGAAGTTGCACGGAGGTCTGCCAAGTGTTTGAGAAGAAGAAAAGGAAAGCTGTCCAAAACAGCTTCTTATCGAATATTCATGTGATTGGAAAAGTCAGGAAAGTGGTAATGTACTGTATTCTATCAGTTGGCAAGCTGCGCACACAATCCCAGTGTTGTACAGCTTCCTTCTTCACCTTTCCGATCATGCCGCTCTCTCCGGCTCCCGCAACCGAAGAAGCGGCTTCCTCGCGCAAAGACGATTGTACCGCTCACAGTGCTCTCTTAGCGCGGCTTCTGCCGAAAGAAGCCCGGGAGCGGCGCTTACCTCTGGAGAGCATCGTACCTTCGCCTTTAGCGTCTTTTGTGGTCTGCACGCTAGAAGAAAGCTTTTCCACTCTGTATGGCAAGGAAAACCTGCGCGAGCACAGAAAACATCTCCCATCGTGTTCTGGACGTTGCACGGAGATCTGCCAAGTGTTTGGCATAAAGAAAAGAAAAGCTGTCCAAAACAGCTTCTTATCGAATATTCATGTGATTGGAAAAGTCAGGAAAGTGGTAATGTACTGTTTTCTATCAGTTGGCAAGCTGCGCACACAATCCCAGTGTTGTACAGCTTCCTTCTTCACCTTTCCGATGCTGCCGCTCTCTCCGGCTCCCGGAGCCGAAGAAGCGGCTTCTTCGCGCAAAGACGATTGTACCGCTCACAGTGCTCTCTTAGCGCGGCTTCTGCCGAAAGAAGCCCGGGAGCGGCTCTTACCTCTGGAGAGCATCGTACCTTCGCCTTTAGCGTCTTTTGTGGTCTACATCCTAGCAGAAAGCTTTTCCACGCTGTCTGGCAAGGAAAACCTGCGCGACCACAGAAAACATCTCCCATCATGTTCTGGACATTGCTCGGAAGTCGGCCAAGTGTTTGACAAGAAGAAAAGAAAAGTGGTCCAAAACAGCTTCCAATCGAATATTCATGTGACTGGAAAATTCAGCAAAGTGGTAATGTACTGTTTTCTATCAGTTGGCAAGCTGCGCACACAATCCCAGTGTTGTACGGCTTCCTTCTTCACCTTTCCGATGCTGCCACTCTCTCCGGCTCCCGGAGCCGAAGAAGCGGCTTCTTCGCGCAAAGACGATTGTACCGCTCACAGTGCTCTCTTAGCGCCGCTTCAGCCGAAAGAAGCCCGGGAGCGGCGCTTAGCTCCGGAGAGCATCGTACCTTCGCCTTTAGCGTCTTTTGTGGTCTACATCCTAGCAGAAGGCTTTTCCACTCTGTCTGGCAAGGAAAACTTGCGCGAGCACAGAAAACATCTCCCATCGTGTTCTGGAAGTTGCACGGAGGTCTGCCAAGTGTTTGACAAGAAGAAAAGGAAAGCTGTCCAAAACAGCTTCCTATCGAATATTCATGTGATTGGAAAAGTCAGGAAAGTGGTAATGTACTGTATTCTATCAGTTGGCAAGCTGCGCACACAATCCCAGTGTTGTACAGCTTCCTTCTTCACCTTTCCGATGCTGCCGCTCTCTCCGGCTCCCGGAGCCGAAGAAGCGGCTTCTTCGCGCAAAGACGATTGTACCGCTCACAGTGCTCTCTTAGCGCGGCTTCTGCCGAAAGAAGCCCGGGACCGGCGCTTAGCTCCGGAGAGCATCGTACCTTCGCCTTTAGCGTCTTTTGTGGTCTACATCCTAGCAGAAGGCTTTTCCACTCTGTCTGGCAAGGAAAACTTGCGCGAGCACAGAAAACATCTCCCATCGTGTTCTGGAAGTTGCACGGAGGTCTGCCAAGTGTTTGACAAGAAGAAAAGGAAAGCTGTCCAAAACAGCTTCCTATCGAATATTCATGTGATTGGAAAAGTCAGGAAAGTGGTAATGTACTGTATTCTATCAGTTGGCAAGCTGCGCACACAATCCCAGTGTTGTACAGCTTCCTTCTTCACCTTTCCGATGCTGCCGCTCTCTCCGGCTCCCGGAGCCGAAGAAGCGGCTTCTTCGCGCAAAGACGATTGTACCGCTCACAGTGCTCTCTTAGCGCGGCTTCTGCCGAAAGAAGCCCGGGACCGGCGCTTACCTCTGGAGAGCATCGTACCTTCGCCTTTAGCGTCTTTTGTGGTCTGCACCCTAGAAGAAAGCTTTTCCACTCTGTATGGCAAGGAAAACCTGCGCGAGCACAGAAAACATCTCCCATCGTGTTCTGGACGTTGCACGGAGATCTGCCAAGTGTTTGGCATAAAGAAAAGAAAAGCTGTCCAAAACAGCTTCTTATCGAATATTCATGTGATTGGAAAAGTCAGGAAAGTGGTAATGTACTGTTTTCTATCAGTTGGCAAGCTGCGCACACAATCCCAGTGTTGTACAGCTTCCTTCTTCACCTTTCCGATGCTGCCGCTCTCTCCGGCTCCCGCAACCGAAGAAGCGGCTTCCTCGCGCAAAGACGATTGTACCGCTCACAGTGCTCTCTTAGCGCGGCTTCTGCCGAAAGAAGCCCGGGACCGGCGCTTACCTCTGGAGAGCATCGTACCTTCGCCTTTAGCGTCTTTTGTGGTCTGCATCCTAGAAGAAAGCTTTTCCACTCTGTATGGCAAGGAAAACCTGCGCGAGCACAGAAAACATCTCCCATCGTGTTCTGGACGTTGCACGGAGATCTGCCAAGTGTTTGGCATAAAGAAAAGAAAAGCTGTCCAAAACAGCTTCTTATCGAATATTCATGTGATTGGAAAAGTCAGGAAAGTGGTAATGTACTGTTTTCTATCAGTTGGCAAGCTGCGCACACAATCCCAGTGTTGTACAGCTTCCTTCTTCACCTTTCCGATGCTGCCGCTCTCTCCGGCTCCCGGAGCCGAAGAAGCGGCTTCTTCGCGCAAAGACGATTGTACCGCTCACAGTGCTCTCTTAGCGCGGCTTCTGCCGAAAGAAGCCCGGGAGCGGCTCTTACCTCTGGAGAGCATCGTACCTTCGCCTTTAGCGTCTTTTGTGGTCTACATCCTAGCAGAAAGCTTTTCCACTCTGTCTGGCAAGGAAAACCTGCGCGACCACAGAAAACATCTCCCATCATGTTCTGGACATTGCTCGGAAGTCGGCCAAGTGTTTGACAAGAAGAAAAGAAAAGTGGTCCAAAACAGCTTCCAATCGAATATTCATGTGACTGGAAAAGTCAGCAAAGTGGTAATGTACTGTTTTCTATCAGTTGGCAAGCTGCGCACACAATCCCAGTGTTGTACGGCTTCCTTCTTCACCTTTCCGATGCTGCCACTCTCTCCGGCTCCCGGAGCCGAAGAAGCGGCTTCTTCGCGCAAAGACGATTGTACCGCTCACAGTGCTCTCTTAGCGCCGCTTCAGCCGAAAGAAGCCCGGGAGCGGCGCTTAGCTCCGGAGAGCATCGTACCTTCGCCTTTAGCGTCTTTTGTGGTCTACATCCTAGCAGAAGGCTTTTCCACTCTGTCTGGCAAGGAAAACTTGCGCGAGCACAGAAAACATCTCCCATCGTGTTCTGGAAGTTGCACGGAGGTCTGCCAAGTGTTTGACAAGAAGAAAAGGAAAGCTGTCCAAAACAGCTTCCTATCGAATATTCATGTGATTGGAAAAGTCAGGAAAGTGGTAATGTACTGTATTCTATCAGTTGGCAAGCTGCGCACACAATCCCAGTGTTGTACGGCTTCCTTCTTCACCTTTCCGATGCTGCCGCTCTCTCCGGCTCCCGGAGCCGAAGAAGCGGCTTCTTCGCGCAAAGACGATTGTACCGCTCACAGTGCTCTCTTAGCGCGGCTTCTGCCGAAAGAAGCCCGGGAGCGGCGCTTAGCTCCGGGGAGCATCGTACCTTCGCCTTTAGCGTCTTTTGTGGTCTACATCCTAGCAGAAAGCTTTTCCACGCTGTCTGGCAAGGAAAACCTGCGCGAGCACAGAAAACATCTCCCATCGTGTTCTGGACATTGCTCGGAAGTCTGCCAAGTGTTTGACAAGAAGAAAAGAAAAGCTGTCCAAAACAGCTTCTTATCGAATATTCATGTGATTGGAAAACTCAGGAAAGTGGTAATGTACTGTTTTCTATCAGTTGGCGAGCTGCGCACACAATCCCAGTGTTGTACAGCTTCCTTCTTCACCTTTCCGATGCTGCCGCTCTCTCCGGCTCCCGGAGCCGAAGAAGCGGCTTCTTCGCGCAAAGACGATTGTACCGCTCACAGTGCTCTCTTAGCGCGGCTTCTGCCGAAAGAAGCCCGGGAGCGGCGCTTAGCTCCGGGGAGCATCGTACCTTCGCCTTTAGCGTCTTTTGTGGTCTACATCCTAGCAGAAAGCTTTTCCACGCTGTCTGGCAAGGAAAACCTGCGCGAGCACAGAAAACATCTCCCATCGTGTTCTGGACATTGCTCGGAAGTCTGCCAAGTGTTTGACAAGAAGAAAAGAAAAGCTGTCCAAAACAGCTTCTTATCGAATATTCATGTGATTGGAAAACTCAGGAAAGTGGTAATGTACTGTTTTCTATCAGTTGGCAAGCTGCGCACACAATCCCAGTGTTGTACAGCTTCCTTCTTCACCTTTCCGATGCTGCCGCTCTCTCCGGCTCCCGGAGCCGAAGAAGCGGCTTCTTCGCGCAAAGACGATTGTACCGCTCACAGTGCTCTCTTAGCGCGGCTTCTGCCGAAAGAAGCCCGGGAGCGGCGCTTAGCTCCGGGGAGCATCGTACCTTCGCCTTTAGCGTCTTTTGTGGTCTACATCCTAGCAGAAGGCTTTTCCACTCTGTCTGGCAAGGAAAACCTGCGCGAGCACAGAAAACATCTCCCATCGTGTTCTGGAAGTTGCACGGAGGTCTGCCAAGTGTTTGAGAAGAAGAAAAGGAAAGCTGTCCAAAACAGCTTCTTATCGAATATTCATGTGATTGGAAAAGTCAGGAAAGTGGTAATGTACTGTATTCTATCAGTTGGCAAGCTGCGCACACAATCCCAGTGTTGTACAGCTTCCTTCTTCACCTTTCCGATCATGCCGCTCTCTCCGGCTCCCGCAACCGAAGAAGCGGCTTCCTCGCGCAAAGACGATTGTACCGCTCACAGTGCTCTCTTAGCGCGGCTTCTGCCGAAAGAAGCCCGGGAGCGGCGCTTACCTCTGGAGAGCATCGTACCTTCGCCTTTAGCGTCTTTTGTGGTCTGCACGCTAGAAGAAAGCTTTTCCACTCTGTATGGCAAGGAAAACCTGCGCGAGCACAGAAAACATCTCCCATCGTGTTCTGGACGTTGCACGGAGATCTGCCAAGTGTTTGGCATAAAGAAAAGAAAAGCTGTCCAAAACAGCTTCTTATCGAATATTCATGTGATTGGAAAAGTCAGGAAAGTGGTAATGTACTGTTTTCTATCAGTTGGCAAGCTGCGCACACAATCCCAGTGTTGTACAGCTTCCTTCTTCACCTTTCCGATGCTGCCGCTCTCTCCGGCTCCCGGAGCCGAAGAAGCGGCTTCTTCGCGCAAAGACGATTGTACCGCTCACAGTGCTCTCTTAGCGCGGCTTCTGCCGAAAGAAGCCCGGGAGCGGCTCTTACCTCTGGAGAGCATCGTACCTTCGCCTTTAGCGTCTTTTGTGGTCTACATCCTAGCAGAAAGCTTTTCCACGCTGTCTGGCAAGGAAAACCTGCGCGACCACAGAAAACATCTCCCATCATGTTCTGGACATTGCTCGGAAGTCGGCCAAGTGTTTGACAAGAAGAAAAGAAAAGTGGTCCAAAACAGCTTCCAATCGAATATTCATGTGACTGGAAAATTCAGCAAAGTGGTAATGTACTGTTTTCTATCAGTTGGCAAGCTGCGCACACAATCCCAGTGTTGTACGGCTTCCTTCTTCACCTTTCCGATGCTGCCACTCTCTCCGGCTCCCGGAGCCGAAGAAGCGGCTTCTTCGCGCAAAGACGATTGTACCGCTCACAGTGCTCTCTTAGCGCCGCTTCAGCCGAAAGAAGCCCGGGAGCGGCGCTTAGCTCCGGAGAGCATCGTACCTTCGCCTTTAGCGTCTTTTGTGGTCTACATCCTAGCAGAAGGCTTTTCCACTCTGTCTGGCAAGGAAAACTTGCGCGAGCACAGAAAACATCTCCCATCGTGTTCTGGAAGTTGCACGGAGGTCTGCCAAGTGTTTGACAAGAAGAAAAGGAAAGCTGTCCAAAACAGCTTCCTATCGAATATTCATGTGATTGGAAAAGTCAGGAAAGTGGTAATGTACTGTATTCTATCAGTTGGCAAGCTGCGCACACAATCCCAGTGTTGTACAGCTTCCTTCTTCACCTTTCCGATGCTGCCGCTCTCTCCGGCTCCCGGAGCCGAAGAAGCGGCTTCTTCGCGCAAAGACGATTGTACCGCTCACAGTGCTCTCTTAGCGCGGCTTCTGCCGAAAGAAGCCCGGGAGCGGCGCTTAGCTCCGGGGAGCATCGTACCTTCGCCTTTAGCGTCTTTTGTGGTCTACATCCTAGCAGAAAGCTTTTCCACGCTGTCTGGCAAGGAAAACCTGCGCGAGCACAGAAAACATCTCCCATCGTGTTCTGGACATTGCTCGGAAGTCTGCCAAGTGTTTGACAAGAAGAAAAGAAAAGCTGTCCAAAACAGCTTCTTATCGAATATTCATGTGATTGGAAAACTCAGGAAAGTGGTAATGTACTGTTTTCTATCAGTTGGCGAGCTGCGCACACAATCCCAGTGTTGTACAGCTTCCTTCTTCACCTTTCCGATGCTGCCGCTCTCTCCGGCTCCCGGAGCCGAAGAAGCGGCTTCTTCGCGCAAAGACGATTGTACCGCTCACAGTGCTCTCTTAGCGCGGCTTCTGCCGAAAGAAGCCCGGGAGCGGCGCTTAGCTCCGGGGAGCATCGTACCTTCGCCTTTAGCGTCTTTTGTGGTCTACATCCTAGCAGAAAGCTTTTCCACGCTGTCTGGCAAGGAAAACCTGCGCGAGCACAGAAAACATCTCCCATCGTGTTCTGGACATTGCTCGGAAGTCTGCCAAGTGTTTGACAAGAAGAAAAGAAAAGCTGTCCAAAACAGCTTCTTATCGAATATTCATGTGATTGGAAAACTCAGGAAAGTGGTAATGTACTGTTTTCTATCAGTTGGCGAGCTGCGCACACAATCCCAGTGTTGTACAGCTTACTTCTTCACCTTTCCGATCATGCCGCTCTCTCCGGCTCCCGGAGCCGAAGAAGCGGCTTCTTCGCGCAAAGACGATTGTACCGCTCACAGTGCTCTCTTAGCGCGGCTTCTGCCGAAAGAAGCCCGGGAGCGGCGCTTAGCTCCGGAGAGCATCGTAACTGCGTCTTTAGCGTCTTTTGTGGTCTACATCCTAGCAGAAGGCTTTTCCACTCTGTCTGGCAAGGAAAACCTGCGCGAGCACAGAAAACATCTCCCATCGTGTTCTGGACGTTGCACGGAGGTCGGGCAAGTTTTTGGCATAAAGAAAAGAAAATCTGTCCAAAACAGCTTCCAATCGAATATTCATGTGATTGGAAAAGTCAGGAAAGTGGTAATGTACTGTTTTCTATCAGTTGGCAAGCTGCGCACACAATCCCAGTGTTGTACAGCTTCCTTCTTCACCTTTCCGATGCTGCCGCTCTCTCCGGCTCCCGGAGCCGAAGAAGCGGCTTCTTCGCGCAAAGACGATTGTACCGCTCACAGTGCTCTCTTAGCGCGGCTTCTGCCGAAAGAAGCCCGGGAGCGGCGCTTAGCTCCGGGGAGCATCGTACCTTCGCCTTTAGCGTCTTTTGTGGTCTACATCCTAGCAGAAGGCTTTTCCACTCTGTCTGGCAAGGAAAACCTGCGCGAGCACAGAAAACATCTCCCATCGTGTTCTGGAAGTTGCACGGAGGTCTGCCAAGTGTTTGACAAGAAGAAAAGGAAAGCTGTCCAAAACAGCTTCTTATCGAATATTCATGTGATTGGAAAAGTCAGGAAAGTGGTAATGTACTGTATTCTATCAGTTGGCAAGCTGCGCACACAATCCCAGTGTTGTACAGCTTCCTTCTTCACCTTTCCGATCATGCCGCTCTCTCCGGCTCCCGCAACCGAAGAAGCGGCTTCCTCGCGCAAAGACGATTGTACCGCTCACAGTGCTCTCTTAGCGCGGCTTCTGCCGAAAGAAGCCCGGGAGCGGCGCTTAGCTCCGGAGAGCATCGTACCTTCGCCTTTAGCGTCTTTTGTGGTCTGCATCCTAGAAGAAAGCTTTTCCACTCTGTATGGCAAGGAAAACCTGCGCGAGCACAGAAAACATCTCCCATCGTGTTCTGGACGTTGCACGGAGATCTGCCAAGTGTTTGGCATAAAGAAAAGAAAAGCTGTCCAAAACAGCTTCTTATCGAATATTCATGTGATTGGAAAAGTCAGGAAAGTGGTAATGTACTGTTTTCTATCAGTTGGCAAGCTGCGCACACAATCCCAGTGTTGTACAGCTTCCTTCTTCACCTTTCCGATGCTGCCGCTCTCTCCGGCTCCCGGAGCCGAAGAAGCGGCTTCTTCGCGCAAAGACGATTGTACCGCTCACAGTGCTCTCTTAGCGCGGCTTCTGCCGAAAGAAGCCCGGGAGCGGCTCTTACCTCTGGAGAGCATCGTACCTTCGCCTTTAGCGTCTTTTGTGGTCTACATCCTAGCAGAAAGCTTTTCCACTCTGTCTGGCAAGGAAAACCTGCGTGAGCACAGAAAACATCTCCCATCATGTTCTGGACATTGCTCGGAAGTCGGCCAAGTGTTTGACAAGAAGAAAAGAAAAGTGGTCCAAAACAGCTTCCAATCGAATATTCATGTGACTGGAAAAGTCAGCAAAGTGGTAATGTACTGTTTTCTATCAGTTGGCAAGCTGCGCACACAATCCCAGTGTTGTACGGCTTCCTTCTTCACCTTTCCGATGCTGCCACTCTCTCCGGCTCCCGGAGCCGAAGAAGCGGCTTCTTCGCGCAAAGACGATTGTACCGCTCACAGTGCTCTCTTAGCGCCGCTTCAGCCGAAAGAAGCCCGGGAGCGGCGCTTAGCTCCGGAGAGCATCGTACCTTCGCCTTTAGCGTCTTTTGTGGTCTACATCCTAGCAGAAGGCTTTTCCACTCTGTCTGGCAAGGAAAACTTGCGCGAGCACAGAAAACATCTCCCATCGTGTTCTGGAAGTTGCACGGAGGTCTGCCAAGTGTTTGACAAGAAGAAAAGGAAAGCTGTCCAAAACAGCTTCCTATCGAATATTCATGTGATTGGAAAAGTCAGGAAAGTGGTAATGTACTGTATTCTATCAGTTGGCAAGCTGCGCACACAATCCCAGTGTTGTACGGCTTCCTTCTTCACCTTTCCGATGCTGCCGCTCTCTCCGGCTCCCGGAGCCGAAGAAGCGGCTTCTTCGCGCAAAGACGATTGTACCGCTCACAGTGCTCTCTTAGCGCGGCTTCTGCCGAAAGAAGCCCGGGAGCGGCGCTTAGCTCCGGGGAGCATCGTACCTTCGCCTTTAGCGTCTTTTGTGGTCTACATCCTAGCAGAAAGCTTTTCCACGCTGTCTGGCAAGGAAAACCTGCGCGAGCACAGAAAACATCTCCCATCGTGTTCTGGACATTGCTCGGAAGTCTGCCAAGTGTTTGACAAGAAGAAAAGAAAAGCTGTCCAAAACAGCTTCTTATCGAATATTCATGTGATTGGAAAACTCAGGAAAGTGGTAATGTACTGTTTTCTATCAGTTGGCGAGCTGCGCACACAATCCCAGTGTTGTACAGCTTCCTTCTTCACCTTTCCGATGCTGCCGCTCTCTCCGGCTCCCGGAGCCGAAGAAGCGGCTTCTTCGCGCAAAGACGATTGTACCGCTCACAGTGCTCTCTTAGCGCGGCTTCTGCCGAAAGAAGCCCGGGAGCGGCGCTTAGCTCCGGGGAGCATCGTACCTTCGCCTTTAGCGTCTTTTGTGGTCTACATCCTAGCAGAAAGCTTTTCCACGCTGTCTGGCAAGGAAAACCTGCGCGAGCACAGAAAACATCTCCCATCGTGTTCTGGACATTGCTCGGAAGTCTGCCAAGTGTTTGACAAGAAGAAAAGAAAAGCTGTCCAAAACAGCTTCTTATCGAATATTCATGTGATTGGAAAACTCAGGAAAGTGGTAATGTACTGTTTTCTATCAGTTGGCAAGCTGCGCACACAATCCCAGTGTTGTACAGCTTCCTTCTTCACCTTTCCGATGCTGCCGCTCTCTCCGGCTCCCGGAGCCGAAGAAGCGGCTTCTTCGCGCAAAGACGATTGTACCGCTCACAGTGCTCTCTTAGCGCGGCTTCTGCCGAAAGAAGCCCGGGAGCGGCGCTTAGCTCCGGGGAGCATCGTACCTTCGCCTTTAGCGTCTTTTGTGGTCTACATCCTAGCAGAAGGCTTTTCCACTCTGTCTGGCAAGGAAAACCTGCGCGAGCACAGAAAACATCTCCCACCGTGTTCTGGAAGTTGCACGGAGGTCTGCCAAGTGTTTGACAAGAAGAAAAGGAAAGCTGTCCAAAACAGCTTCTTATCGAATATTCATGTGATTGGAAAAGTCAGGAAAGTGGTAATGTACTGTATTCTATCAGTTGGCAAGCTGCGCACACAATCCCAGTGTTGTACAGCTTCCTTCTTCACCTTTCCGATCATGCCGCTCTCTCCGGCTCCCGCAACCGAAGAAGCGGCTTCCTCGCGCAAAGACGATTGTACCGCTCACAGTGCTCTCTTAGCGCGGCTTCTGCCGAAAGAAGCCCGGGAGCGGCGCTTACCTCTGGAGAGCATCGTACCTTCGCCTTTAGCGTCTTTTGTGGTCTGCACCCTAGAAGAAAGCTTTTCCACTCTGTATGGCAAGGAAAACCTGCGCGAGCACAGAAAACATCTCCCATCGTGTTCTGGACGTTGCACGGAGATCTGCCAAGTGTTTGGCATAAAGAAAAGAAAAGCTGTCCAAAACAGCTTCTTATCGAATATTCATGTGATTGGAAAAGTCAGGAAAGTGGTAATGTACTGTTTTCTATCAGTTGGCAAGCTGCGCACACAATCCCAGTGTTGTACAGCTTCCTTCTTCACCTTTCCGATGCTGCCGCTCTCTCCGGCTCCCGGAGCCGAAGAAGCGGCTTCTTCGCGCAAAGACGATTGTACCGCTCACAGTGCTCTCTTAGCGCGGCTTCTGCCGAAAGAAGCCCGGGAGCGGCTCTTACCTCTGGAGAGCATCGTACCTTCGCCTTTAGCGTCTTTTGTGGTCTACATCCTAGCAGAAAGCTTTTCCACGCTGTCTGGCAAGGAAAACCTGCGCGACCACAGAAAACATCTCCCATCATGTTCTGGACATTGCTCGGAAGTCGGCCAAGTGTTTGACAAGAAGAAAAGAAAAGTGGTCCAAAACAGCTTCTTATCGAATATTCATGTGACTGGAAAAGTCAGCAAAGTGGTAATGTACTGTTTTCTATCAGTTGGCAAGCTGCGCACACAATCCCAGTGTTGTACGGCTTCCTTCTTCACCTTTCCGATGCTGCCACTCTCTCCGGCTCCCGGAGCCGAAGAAGCGGCTTCTTCGCGCAAAGACGATTGTACCGCTCACAGTGCTCTCTTAGCGCCGCTTCAGCCGAAAGAAGCCCGGGAGCGGCGCTTAGCTCCGGAGAGCATCGTACCTTCGCCTTTAGCGTCTTTTGTGGTCTACATCCTAGCAGAAGGCTTTTCCACTCTGTCTGGCAAGGAAAACTTGCGCGAGCACAGAAAACATCTCCCATCGTGTTCTGGAAGTTGCACGGAGGTCTGCCAAGTGTTTGACAAGAAGAAAAGGAAAGCTGTCCAAAACAGCTTCCTATCGAATATTCATGTGATTGGAAAAGTCAGGAAAGTGGTAATGTACTGTATTCTATCAGTTGGCAAGCTGCGCACACAATCCCAGTGTTGTACAGCTTCCTTCTTCACCTTTCCGATGCTGCCGCTCTCTCCGGCTCCCGGAGCCGAAGAAGCGGCTTCTTCGCGCAAAGACGATTGTACCGCTCACAGTGCTCTCTTAGCGCGGCTTCTGCCGAAAGAAGCCCGGGAGCGGCGCTTAGCTCCGGGGAGCATCGTACCTTCGCCTTTAGCGTCTTTTGTGGTCTACATCCTAGCAGAAAGCTTTTCCACGCTGTCTGGCAAGGAAAACCTGCGCGAGCACAGAAAACATCTCCCATCGTGTTCTGGACATTGCTCGGAAGTCTGCCAAGTGTTTGACAAGAAGAAAAGAAAAGCTGTCCAAAACAGCTTCTTATCGAATATTCATGTGATTGGAAAACTCAGGAAAGTGGTAATGTACTGTTTTCTATCAGTTGGCGAGCTGCGCACACAATCCCAGTGTTGTACAGCTTCCTTCTTCACCTTTCCGATGCTGCCGCTCTCTCCGGCTCCCGGAGCCGAAGAAGCGGCTTCTTCGCGCAAAGACGATTGTACCGCTCACAGTGCTCTCTTAGCGCGGCTTCTGCCGAAAGAAGCCCGGGAGCGGCGCTTAGCTCCGGGGAGCATCGTACCTTCGCCTTTAGCGTCTTTTGTGGTCTACATCCTAGCAGAAAGCTTTTCCACGCTGTCTGGCAAGGAAAACCTGCGCGAGCACAGAAAACATCTCCCATCGTGTTCTGGACATTGCTCGGAAGTCTGCCAAGTGTTTGACAAGAAGAAAAGAAAAGCTGTCCAAAACAGCTTCTTATCGAATATTCATGTGATTGGAAAACTCAGGAAAGTGGTAATGTACTGTTTTCTATCAGTTGGCGAGCTGCGCACACAATCCCAGTGTTGTACAGCTTCCTTCTTCACCTTTCCGATCATGCCGCTCTCTCCGGCTCCCGGAGCCGAAGAAGCGGCTTCTTCGCGCAAAGACGATTGTACCGCTCACAGTGCTCTCTTAGCGCGGCTTCTGCCGAAAGAAGCCCGGGAGCGGCGCTTAGCTCCGGAGAGCATCGTAACTGCGTCTTTAGCGTCTTTTGTGGTCTACATCCTAGCAGAAGGCTTTTCCACTCTGTCTGGAAAGGAAAACCTGCGCGAGCACAGAAAACATCTCCCATCGTGTTCTGGACGTTGCACGGAGGTCGGGCAAGTTTTTGGCATAAAGAAAAGAAAATCTGTCCAAAACAGCTTCCAATCGAATATTCATGTGATTGGAAAAGTCAGGAAAGTGGTAATGTACTGTTTTCTATCAGTTGGCAAGCTGCGCACACAATCCCAGTGTTGTACAGCTTCCTTCTTCACCTTTCCGATGCTGCCGCTCTCTCCGGCTCCCGGAGCCGAAGAAGCGGCTTCTTCGCGCAAAGACGATTGTACCGCTCACAGTGCTCTCTTAGCGCGGCTTCTGCCGAAAGAAGCCCGGGAGCGGCGCTTAGCTCCGGGGAGCATCGTACCTTCGCCTTTAGCGTCTTTTGTGGTCTACATCCTAGCAGAAGGCTTTTCCACTCTGTCTGGCAAGGAAAACCTGCGCGAGCACAGAAAACATCTCCCATCGTGTTCTCGAAGTTGCACGGAGGTCTGCCAAGTGTTTGACAAGAAGAAAAGGAAAGCTGTCCAAAACAGCTTCTTATCGAATATTCATGTGATTGGAAAAGTCAGGAAAGTGGTAATGTACTGTTTTCTATCAGTTGGCAAGCTGCGCACACAATCCCAGTGTTGTACAGCTTCCTTCTTCACCTTTCCGATGCTGCCGCTCTCTCCGGCTCCCGCAACCGAAGAAGCGGCTTCCTCGCGCAAAGACGATTGTACCGCTCACAGTGCTCTCTTAGCGCGGCTTCTGCCGAAAGAAGCCCGGGACCGGCGCTTACCTCTGGAGAGCATCGTACCTTCGCCTTTAGCGTCTTTTGTGGTCTGCATCCTAGAAGAAAGCTTTTCCACTCTGTATGGCAAGGAAAACCTGCGCGAGCACAGAAAACATCTCCCATCGTGTTCTGGACGTTGCACGGAGATCTGCCAAGTGTTTGGCATAAAGAAAAGAAAAGCTGTCCAAAACAGCTTCTTATCGAATATTCATGTGATTGGAAAAGTCAGGAAAGTGGTAATGTACTGTTTTCTATCAGTTGGCAAGCTGCGCACACAATCCCAGTGTTGTACAGCTTCCTTCTTCACCTTTCCGATGCTGCCGCTCTCTCCGGCTCCCGGAGCCGAAGAAGCGGCTTCTTCGCGCAAAGACGATTGTACCGCTCACAGTGCTCTCTTAGCGCGGCTTCTGCCGAAAGAAGCCCGGGAGCGGCTCTTACCTCTGGAGAGCATCGTACCTTCGCCTTTAGCGTCTTTTGTGGTCTACATCCTAGCAGAAAGCTTTTCCACTCTGTCTGGCAAGGAAAACCTGCGCGACCACAGAAAACATCTCCCATCATGTTCTGGACATTGCTCGGAAGTCGGCCAAGTGTTTGACAAGAAGAAAAGAAAAGTGGTCCAAAACAGCTTCCAATCGAATATTCATGTGACTGGAAAAGTCAGCAAAGTGGTAATGTACTGTTTTCTATCAGTTGGCAAGCTGCGCACACAATCCCAGTGTTGTACGGCTTCCTTCTTCACCTTTCCGATGCTGCCACTCTCTCCGGCTCCCGGAGCCGAAGAAGCGGCTTCTTCGCGCAAAGACGATTGTACCGCTCACAGTGCTCTCTTAGCGCCGCTTCAGCCGAAAGAAGCCCGGGAGCGGCGCTTAGCTCCGGAGAGCATCGTACCTTCGCCTTTAGCGTCTTTTGTGGTCTACATCCTAGCAGAAGGCTTTTCCACTCTGTCTGGCAAGGAAAACTTGCGCGAGCACAGAAAACATCTCCCATCGTGTTCTGGAAGTTGCACGGAGGTCTGCCAAGTGTTTGACAAGAAGAAAAGGAAAGCTGTCCAAAACAGCTTCCTATCGAATATTCATGTGATTGGAAAAGTCAGGAAAGTGGTAATGTACTGTATTCTATCAGTTGGCAAGCTGCGCACACAATCCCAGTGTTGTACGGCTTCCTTCTTCACCTTTCCGATGCTGCCGCTCTCTCCGGCTCCCGGAGCCGAAGAAGCGGCTTCTTCGCGCAAAGACGATTGTACCGCTCACAGTGCTCTCTTAGCGCGGCTTCTGCCGAAAGAAGCCCGGGAGCGGCGCTTAGCTCCGGGGAGCATCGTACTTTCGCCTTTAGCGTCTTTTGTGGTCTACATCCTAGCAGAAAGCTTTTCCACGCTGTCTGGCAAGGAAAACCTGCGCGAGCACAGAAAACATCTCCCATCGTGTTCTGGACATTGCTCGGAAGTCTGCCAAGTGTTTGACAAGAAGAAAAGAAAAGCTGTCCAAAACAGCTTCTTATCGAATATTCATGTGATTGGAAAACTCAGGAAAGTGGTAATGTACTGTTTTCTATCAGTTGGCGAGCTGCGCACACAATCCCAGTGTTGTACAGCTTCCTTCTTCACCTTTCCGATGCTGCCGCTCTCTCCGGCTCCCGGAGCCGAAGAAGCGGCTTCTTCGCGCAAAGACGATTGTACCGCTCACAGTGCTCTCTTAGCGCGGCTTCTGCCGAAAGAAGCCCGGGAGCGGCGCTTAGCTCCGGGGAGCATCGTACCTTCGCCTTTAGCGTCTTTTGTGGTCTACATCCTAGCAGAAAGCTTTTCCACGCTGTCTGGCAAGGAAAACCTGCGCGAGCACAGAAAACATCTCCCATCGTGTTCTGGACATTGCTCGGAAGTCTGCCAAGTGTTTGACAAGAAGAAAAGAAAAGCTGTCCAAAACAGCTTCTTATCGAATATTCATGTGATTGGAAAACTCAGGAAAGTGGTAATGTACTGTTTTCTATCAGTTGGCAAGCTGCGCACACAATCCCAGTGTTGTACAGCTTCCTTCTTCACCTTTCCGATGCTGCCGCTCTCTCCGGCTCCCGGAGCCGAAGAAGCGGCTTCTTCGCGCAAAGACGATTGTACCGCTCACAGTGCTCTCTTAGCGCGGCTTCTGCCGAAAGAAGCCCGGGAGCGGCGCTTAGCTCCGGGGAGCATCGTACCTTCGCCTTTAGCGTCTTTTGTGGTCTACATCCTAGCAGAAGGCTTTTCCACTCTGTCTGGCAAGGAAAACCTGCGCGAGCACAGAAAACATCTCCCACCGTGTTCTGGAAGTTGCACGGAGGTCTGCCAAGTGTTTGACAAGAAGAAAAGGAAAGCTGTCCAAAACAGCTTCTTATCGAATATTCATGTGATTGGAAAAGTCAGGAAAGTGGTAATGTACTGTATTCTATCAGTTGGCAAGCTGCGCACACAATCCCAGTGTTGTACAGCTTCCTTCTTCACCTTTCCGATCATGCCGCTCTCTCCGGCTCCCGCAACCGAAGAAGCGGCTTCCTCGCGCAAAGACGATTGTACCGCTCACAGTGCTCTCTTAGCGCGGCTTCTGCCGAAAGAAGCCCGGGAGCGGCGCTTACCTCTGGAGAGCATCGTACCTTCGCCTTTAGCGTCTTTTGTGGTCTGCACCCTAGAAGAAAGCTTTTCCACTCTGTATGGCAAGGAAAACCTGCGCGAGCACAGAAAACATCTCCCATCGTGTTCTGGACGTTGCACGGAGATCTGCCAAGTGTTTGGCATAAAGAAAAGAAAAGCTGTCCAAAACAGCTTCTTATCGAATATTCATGTGATTGGAAAAGTCAGGAAAGTGGTAATGTACTGTTTTCTATCAGTTGGCAAGCTGCGCACACAATCCCAGTGTTGTACAGCTTCCTTCTTCACCTTTCCGATGCTGCCGCTCTCTCCGGCTCCCGGAGCCGAAGAAGCGGCTTCTTCGCGCAAAGACGATTGTACCGCTCACAGTGCTCTCTTAGCGCGGCTTCTGCCGAAAGAAGCCCGGGAGCGGCTCTTACCTCTGGAGAGCATCGTACCTTCGCCTTTAGCGTCTTTTGTGGTCTACATCCTAGCAGAAAGCTTTTCCACGCTGTCTGGCAAGGAAAACCTGCGCGACCACAGAAAACATCTCCCATCATGTTCTGGACATTGCTCGGAAGTCGGCCAAGTGTTTGACAAGAAGAAAAGAAAAGTGGTCCAAAACAGCTTCCAATCGAATATTCATGTGACTGGAAAAGTCAGCAAAGTGGTAATGTACTGTTTTCTATCAGTTGGCAAGCTGCGCACACAATCCCAGTGTTGTACGGCTTCCTTCTTCACCTTTCCGATGCTGCCACTCTCTCCGGCTCCCGGAGCCGAAGAAGCGGCTTCTTCGCGCAAAGACGATTGTACCGCTCACAGTGCTCTCTTAGCGCCGCTTCAGCCGAAAGAAGCCCGGGAGCGGCGCTTAGCTCCGGAGAGCATCGTACCTTCGCCTTTAGCGTCTTTTGTGGTCTACATCCTAGCAGAAGGCTTTTCCACTCTGTCTGGCAAGGAAAACTTGCGCGAGCACAGAAAACATCTCCCATCGTGTTCTGGAAGTTGCACGGAGGTCTGCCAAGTTTTTGACAAGAAGAAAAGGAAAGCTGTCCAAAACAGCTTCCTATCGAATATTCATGTGATTGGAAAACTCAGGAAAGTGGTAATGTACTGTATTCTATCAGTTGGCAAGCTGCGCACACAATCCCAGTGTTGTACAGCTTCCTTCTTCACCTTTCCGATGCTGCCGCTCTCTCCGGCTCCCGGAGCCGAAGAAGCGGCTTCTTCGCGCAAAGACGATTGTACCGCTCACAGTGCTCTCTTAGCGCGGCTTCTGCCGAAAGAAGCCCGGGAGCGGCGCTTAGCTCCGGGGAGCATCGTACCTTCGCCTTTAGCGTCTTTTGTGGTCTACATCCTAGCAGAAGGCTTTTCCACTCTGTCTGGCAAGGAAAACCTGCGCGAGCACAGAAAACATCTCCCATCGTGTTCTGGAAGTTGCACGGAGGTCTGCCAAGTGTTTGACAAGAAGAAAAGGAAAGCTGTCCAAAACAGCTTCTTATCGAATATTCATGTGATTGGAA
Source organism: Ammospiza caudacuta (assembly GCF_027887145.1). Taxonomy (NCBI): domain Eukaryota; kingdom Metazoa; phylum Chordata; class Aves; order Passeriformes; family Passerellidae; genus Ammospiza; species Ammospiza caudacuta. The sequence goes on along the minus strand of NC_080599.1, from coordinate 11,147,542 downwards.
AAGTCAGGAAAGTGGTAATGTACTGTATTCTATCAGTTGGCAAGCTGCGCACACAATCCCAGTGTTGTACAGCTTCCTTCTTCACCTTTCCGATCATGCCGCTCTCTCCGGCTCCCGCAACCGAAGAAGCGGCTTCCTCGCGCAAAGACGATTGTACCGCTCACAGTGCTCTCTTAGCGCGGCTTCTGCCGAAAGAAGCCCGGGAGCGGCGCTTACCTCTGGAGAGCATCGTACCTTTGCCTTTAGCGTCTTTTGTGGTCTGCATCCTAGAAGAAAGCTTTTCCACTCTGTATGGCAAGGAAAACCTGCGCGAGCACAGAAAACATCTCCCATCGTGTTCTGGACGTTGCACGGAGATCTGCCAAGTGTTTGGCATGAAGAAAAGAAAAGCTGTCCAAAACAGCTTCTTATCGAATATTCATGTGATTGGAAAAGTCAGGAAAGTGGTAATGTACTGTTTTCTATCAGTTGGCAAGCTGCGCACACAATCCCAGTGTTGTACAGCTTCCTTCTTCACCTTTCCGATGCTGCCGCTCTCTCCGGCTCCCGGAGCCGAAGAAGCGGCTTCTTCGCGCAAAGACGATTGTACCGCTCACAGTGCTCTCTTAGCGCGGCTTCTGCCGAAAGAAGCCCGGGAGCGGCTCTTACCTCTGGAGAGCATCGTACCTTCGCCTTTAGCGTCTTTTGTGGTCTACATCCTAGCAGAAAGCTTTTCCACTCTGTCTGGCAAGGAAAACCTGCGGGAGCACAGAAAACATCTCCCATCGTGTTCTGGACGTTGCACGGAGGTCTGCCAAGTGTTTGCCATAAAGAAAAGAAAATCTGTCCAAAACAGCTTCTTATCGAATATTCATGTGATTGGAAAAGTCAGGAAAGTGGTAATGTACTGTTTTCTATCAGTTGGCAAGCTGCGCACACAATCCCAGTGTTGTACGGCTTCCTTCTTCACCTTTCCGATGCTGCCGCTCTCTCCGGCTCCCGGAGCCGAAGAAGCAGCTTCTTCGCGCAAAGACGATTGTACCGCTCACAGTGCTCTCTTAGCGCGGCTTCTGCCGAAAGAAGCCCGGGAGCGGCGCTTAGCTCCGGAGAGCATCGTACCTTCGCCTTTAGTGTCTTTTGTGGTCTACATCCTATCAGAAAGCTTTTCCACGCTGTCTGGCAAGGAAAACCTGCGCGACCACAGAAAACATCTCCCATCATGTTCTGGACATTGCTCGGAAGTCGGCCAAGTGTTTGACAAGAAGAAAAGAAAAGTGGTCCAAAACAGCTTCCAATCGAATATTCATGTGACTGGAAAAGTCAGCAAAGTGGTAATGTTCTGTTTTCTATCAGTTGGCAAGCTGCGCACACAATCCCAGTGTTGTACGGCTTCCTTCTTCACCTTTCCGATGCTGCCTCTCTCTCCGGCTCCCGGAGCCGAAGAAGCGGCTTCTTCGCGCAAAGACGATTGTACCGCTCACAGTGCTCTCTTAGCGCCGCTTCAGCCGAAAGAAGCCCGGGAGCGGCGCTTAGCTCCGGAGAGCATCGTACCTTCGCCTTTAGCGTCTTTTGTGGTCTACATCCTAGCAGAAGGCTTTTCCACTCTGTCTGGCAAGGAAAACTTGCGCGAGCACAGAAAACATCTCCCATCGTGTTCTGGAAGTTGCACGGAGGTCTGCCAAGTGTTTGACAAGAAGAAAAGAAAAGCTGTCCAAAACAGCTTCTTATCGAATATTCATGTGATTGGAAAAGTCAGGAAAGTGGTAATGTACTGTTTTCTATCAGTTGGCGAGCTGCGCACACAATCCCAGTGTTGTACAGCTTCCTTCTTCACCTTTCCGATGCTGCCGCTCTCTCCGGCTCCCGGAGCCGAAGAAGCGGCTTCTTCGTGCAAAGACGATTGTACCGCTCACAGTGCTCTCTTAGCGCGGCTTCTGCCGAAAGAAGCCCGGGAGCGGCTCTTAGCTCCGGAGAGCATCGTAACTGCGTCTTTAGCGTCTTTTGTGGTCTACATCCTAGCAGAAGGCTTTTCCACTCTGTCTGGCAAGGAAAACCTGCGCGAGCACAGAAAACATCTCCCATCGTGTTCTGGACGTTGCACGGAGATCTGCCAAGTGTTTGGCATAAAGAAAAGAAAATCTGTCTAAAACAGCTTCCAATCGAATATTCATGTGATTGGAAAAGTCAGGAAAGTGGTAATGTACTGTTTTCTATCAGTTGGCAAGCTGCGCACACAATCCCAGTGTTGTACAGCTTCCTTCTTCACCTTTCCGATCATGCCGCTCTCTCCGGCTCCCGGAGCCGAAGAAGCGGCTTCTTCGCGCAAAGACGATTGTACCGCTCACAGTGCTCTCTTAGCGCGGCTTCTGCCGAAAGAAGCCCGGGAGCGGCGCTTAGCTCCGGGGAGCATCGTACCTTCGCCTTTAGCGTCTTTTGTGGTCTACATCCTAGCAGAAGGCTTTTCCACTCTGTCTGGCAAGGAAAACCTGCGCGAGCACAGAAAACATCTCCCACCGTGTTCTGGAAGTTGCACGGAGGTCTGCCAAGTGTTTGACAAGAAGAAAAGGAAAGCTGTCCAAAACAGCTTCTTATCGAATATTCATGTGATTGGAAAAGTCAGGAAAGTGGTAATGTACTGTTTTCTATCAGTTGGCAAGCTGCGCACACAATCCCAGTGTTGTACAGCTTCCTTCTTCACCTTTCCGATGCTGCCGCTCTCTCCGGCTCCCGGAGCCGAAGAAGCGGCTTCTTCGCGCAAAGACGATTGTACCGCTCAAAGTGCTCTCTTAGCGCGGCTTCAGCCGAAAGAAGCCCGGGAGCGGCGCTTAGCTCCGGGGAGCATCGTACCTTCGCCTTTAGCGTCTTTTGTGGTCTACATCCTAGCAGAAAGCTTTTCCACGCTGTCTGGCAAGGAAAACCTGCGCGAGCACAGAAAACATCTCCCATCATGTTCTGGACATTGCTCGGAAGTCTGCCAAGTGTTTGACAAGAAGAAAAGAAAAGCTGTCCAAAACAGCTTCTTATCGAATATTCATGTGATTGGAAAACTCAGGAAAGTGGTAATGTACTGTTTTCTATCAGTTGGCAAGCTGCGCACACAATCCCAGTGTTGTACAGCTTCCTTCTTCACCTTTCCGATGCTGCCGCTCTCTCCGGCTCCCGGAGCCGAAGAAGCGGCTTCTTCGCGCAAAGACGATTGTACCGCTCACAGTGCTCTCTTAGCGCGGCTTCTGCCGAAAGAAGCCCGGGAGCGGCGCTTAGCTCCGGAGAGCATCGTAACTGCGTCTTTAGCGTCTTTTGTGGTCTACATCCTAGCAGAAGGCTTTTCCACTCTGTCTGGCAAGGAAAACCTGCGCGAGCACAGAAAACATCTCCCATCGTGTTCTGGACGTTCCACGGAGGTCGGGCAAGTTTTTGGCATAAAGAAAAGAAAATCTGTCCAAAACAGCTTCCAATCGAATATTCATGTGATTGGAAAAGTCAGGAAAGTGGTAATGTACTGTTTTCTATCAGTTGGCAAGCTGCGCACACAATCCCAGTGTTGTACAGCTTCCTTCTTCACCTTTCCGATGCTGCCGCTCTCTCCGGCTCCCGGAGCCGAAGAAGCGGCTTCTTCGCGCAAAGACGATTGTACCGCTCACAGTGCTCTCTTAGCGCGGCTTCTGCCGAAAGAAGCCCGGGAGCGGCGCTTAGCTCCGGGGAGCATCGTACCTTCGCCTTTAGCGTCTTTTGTGGTCTACATCCTAGCAGAAAGCTTTTCCACTCTGTCTGGCAAGGAAAACCTGCGCAAGCACAGAAAACATCTCCCATCGTGTTCTGGAAGTTGCACGGAGGTCTGCCAAGTGTTTGACAAGAAGAAAAGGAAAGCTGTCCAAAACAGCTTCTTATCGAATATTCATGTGATTGGAAAAGTCAGGAAAGTGGTAATGTACTGTATTCTATCAGTTGGCAAGCTGCGCACACAATCCCAGTGTTGTACAGCTTCCTTCTTCACCTTTCCGATGCTGCCGCTCTCTCCGGCTCCCGCAACCGAAGAAGCGGCTTCCTCGCGCAAAGACGATTGTACCGCTCACAGTGCTCTCATAGAGCGGCTTCTGCCGAAAGAAGCCCGGGAGCGGCTCTTACCTCTGGAGAGCATCGTACCTTCGCCTTTAGCGTCTTTTGTGGTCTACATCCTAGAAGAAAGCTTTTCCACTCTGTATGGCAAGGAAAACCTGCGCGAGCACAGAAAACATCTCCCATCGTGTTCTGGACGTTGCACGGAGATCTGCCAAGTGTTTGGCATAAAGAAAAGAAAAGCTGTCCAAAACAGCTTCTTATCGAATATTCATGTGATTGGAAAAGTCAGGAAAGTGGTAATGTACTGTTTTCTATCAGTTGGCAAGCTGCGCACACAATCCCAGTGTTGTACAGCTTCCTTCTTCACCTTTCCGATGCTGCCGCTCTCTCCGGCTCCCGGAGCCGAAGAAGCGGCTTCTTCGCGCAAAGACGATTGTACCGCTCACAGTGCTCTCTTAGCGCCGCTTCTGCCGAAAGAAGCCCGGGAGCGGCTCTTACCTCTGGAGAGCATCGTACCTTCGCCTTTAGCGTCTTTTGTGGTCTACATCCTAGCAGAAAGCTTTTCCACTCTGTCTGGCAAGGAAAACCTGCGGGAGCACAGAAAACATCTCCCATCGTGTTCTGGACGTTGCACGGAGGTCTGCCAAGTGTTTGCCATAAAGAAAAGAAAATCTGTCCAAAACAGCTTCTTATCGAATATTCATGTGATTGGAAAAGTCAGGAAAGTGGTAATGTACTGTTTTCTATCAGTTGGCAAGCTGCGCACACAATCCCAGTGTTGTACAGCTTCCTTCTTCACCTTTCCGATCATGCCGCTCTCTCCGGCTCCCGGAGCCGAAGAAGCAGCTTCTTCGCGCAAAGACGATTGTACCGCTCACAGTGCTCTCTTAGCGCGGCTTCTGCCGAAAGAAGCCCGGGAGCGGCGCTTAGCTCCGGAGAGCATCGTACCTTCGCCTTTAGTGTCTTTTGTGGTCTACATCCTAGCAGAAAGCTTTTCCACGCTGTCTGGCAAGGAAAACCTGCGCGACCACAGAAAACATCTCCCATCGTGTTCTGGACATTGCTCGGAAGTCTGCCAAGTGTTTGACAAGAAGAAAAGGAAAGCTGTCCAAAACAGCTTCCTATCGAATATTCATGTGATTGGAAAAGTCAGGAAAGTGGTAATGTACTGTTTTCTATCAGTTGGCAAGCTGCGCACACAATCCCAGTGTTGTACAGCTTCCTTCTTCACCTTTCCGATGCTGCCGATCTCTCCGGCTCCCGGAGCCGAAGAAGCGGCTTCTTCGCGCAAAGACGATTGTACCGCTCACAGTGCTCTCTTAGCGCGGCTTCTGCCGAAAGAAGCCCGGGAGCGGCGCTTAGCTCCGGAGAGCATCGTACCTTCGCCTTTAGCGTCTTTTGTGGTCTACATCCTAGCAGAAAGCTTTTCCACGCTGTCTGGCAAGGAAAACCTGCGCGAGCACAGAAAACATCTCCCATCATGTTCTGGACATTGCTCGGAAGTCTGCCAAGTGTTTGACAAGAAGAAAAGAAAAGCTGTCCAAAACAGCTTCTTATCGAATATTCATGTGATTGGAAAACTCAGGAAAGTGGTAATGTACTGTTTTCTATCAGTTGGCGAGCTGCGCACACAATCCCAGTGTTGTACAGCTTCCTTCTTCACCTTTCCGATCATGCCGCTCTATCCGGCTCCCGGAGCCGAAGAAGCGGCTTCTTCGCGCAAAGACGATTGTACCGCTCACAGTGCTCTCTTAGCGCGGCTTCTGCCGAAAGAAGCCCGGGAGCGGCTCTTAGCTCCGGAGAGCATCGTAACTGCGTCTTTAGCGTCTTTTGTGGTCTACATCCTAGCAGAAGGCTTTTCCACTCTGTCTGGCAAGGAAAACCTGCGCGAGCACAGAAAACATCTCCCATCGTGTTCTGGACGTTGCACGGAGGTCTGCCAAGTGTTTGCCATAAAGAAAAGAAAATCTGTCCAAAACAGCTTCCAATCGAATATTCATGTGATTGGAAAAGTCAGGAAAGTGGTAATGTACTGTTTTCTATCAGTTGGCAAGCTGCGCACACAATCCCAGTGTTGTACAGCTTCCTTCTTCACCTTTCCGATGCTGCCGCTCTCTCCGGCTCCCGGAGCCGAAGAAGCGGCTTCTTCGCGCAAAGACGATTGTACCGCTCACAGTGCTCTCTTAGCGCGGCTTCTGCCGAAAGAAGCCCGGGAGCGGCGCTTAGCTCCGGAGAGCATCGTACCTTCGCCTTTAGCGTCTTTTGTGGTCTACATCCTAGCAGAAGGCTTTTCCACTCTGTCTGGCAAGGAAAACCTGCGCGAGCACAGAAAACATCTCCCATCGTGTTCTGGAAGTTGCACGGAGGTCTGCCAAGTGTTTGACAAGAAGAAAAGGAAAGCTGTCCAAAACAGCTTCTTATCGAATATTCATGTGATTGGAAAAGTCAGGAAAGTGGTAATGTACTGTATTCTATCAGTTGGCAAGCTGCGCACACAATCCCAGTGTTGTACAGCTTCCTTCTTCACTTTTCCGATCATGCCGCTCTCTCCGGCTCCCGGAGCCGAAGAAGCGGCTTCTTCGCGCAAAGACGATTGTACCGCTCACAGTGCTCTCTTAGCGCGGCTTCAGCCGAAAGAAGCCGGGGAGCGGCGCTTAGCTCCGGGGAGCATCGTACCTTCGTCTTTAGCGTCTTTTGTGGTCTACATCCTAGCAGAAAGCTTTTCCACGCTGTCTGGCAAGGAAAACCTGCGCGACCACAGAAAACATCTCCCATTGTGTTCTGGACATTGCTCGGAAGTCGGCCAAGTGTTTGACAAGAAGAAAAGAAAAGATGTCCAAAACAGCTTCTTATCGAATATTCATGTGATTGGAAAAGTCAGGAAAGTGGTAATGTACTGTTTTCTATCAGTTGGCAAGCTGCGCACACAATCCCAGTGTTGTACAGCTTCCTTCTTCACCTTTCCGATGCTGCCGCTCTCTCCGGCTCCCGGAGCTGAAGAAGCGGCTTCTTCGCGCAAAGACGATTGTACCGCTCACAGTGCTCTCTTAGCGCGGCTTCTGCCGAAAGAAGCCCGGGAGCGGCGCTTAGCTCCGGGGAGCATCGTACCTTCGCCTTTAGCGTCTTTTGTGGTCTACATCCTAGCAGAAGGCTTTTCCACTCTGTCTGGCAAGGAAAACCTGCGCGAGCACAGAAAACATCTCCCATCGTGTTCTGGACGTTGCACGGAGATCTGCCAAGTGTTTGGCATAAAGAAAAGAAAAGCTGTCCAAAACAGCTTCTTATCGAATATTCATGTGATTGGAAAAGTCAGGAAAGTGGTAATGTACTGTTTTCTATCAGTTGGCAAGCTGCGCACACAATCCCAGTGTTGTACAGCTTCCTTCTTCACCTTTCCGATGCTGCCGCTCTCTCCGGCTCCCGGAGCCGAAGAAGCGGATTCTTCGCGCAAAGACGATTGTACCGCTCACAGTGCTCTCTTAGCGCGGCTTCTGCCGAAAGAAGCCCGGGAGCGGCGCTTAGCTCCGGGGAGCATCGTACCTTCGCCTTTAGCGTCTTTTGTGGTCTACATCCTAGCAGAAAGCTTTTCCACGCTGTCTGGCAAGGAAAACCTGCGGGAGCACAGAAAACATCTCCCATCGTGTTCTGGACATTGCTCGGAAGTCGGCCAAGTGTTTGACAAGAAGAAAAGAAAAGCTGTCCAAAACAGCTTCCAATCGAATATTCATGTGATTAGAAACTTCAGGAGAATTTTAAGGTACTGTTTTCTATCAGTTGGCAAGCTGTGCACCCAATCCCAGTGTTGTACGGCTTCCTTCTTCACCTTTCCGATGCTGCCGCTCTCTCCGGCTCCCGGAGCCGAAGAAGCGGCTTCTTCGCGCCAAGACGATTGTACCGCTCACAGTGCTCTCTTAGCGCGGCTTCTGCCGAAAGAAGCCCGGGAGCGGCGCTTAGCTCCGGAGAGCATCGTACCTTCGTCTTTAGCGTCTTTTGTGGTCTACATGCTAGCAGAAAGCTTTTCCACTCTGTCTGGCAAGGAAAACCTGCGCGAGCACAGAAAACATCTCCCATCGTGTTCTGGACGTTGCACGGAGGTCTGCCAAGTGTTTGACAAGAAGAAAAGAAAAGTGGTCCAAAACAGCTTCTTATCGAATATTCATGTGATTGGAAAAGTCAGGAAAGTGGTAATGTACTGTTTTCTATCAGTTGGCAAGCTGCGCACACAATCCCAGTGTTGTACAGCTTCCTTCTTCACCTTTCCGATGCTGCCGCTCTCTCCGGCTCCCGGAGCCGAAGAAGCGGCTTCTTCGCGCAAAGACGATTGTACCGCTCACAGTGCTCTCTTAGCGCGGCTTCTGCCGAAAGAAGCCCGGGAGCGGCGCTTAGCTCCGGAGAGCATCGTACCTTCGCCTTTAGTGTCTTTTGTGGTCTACATCCTAGCAGAAAGCTTTTCCACGCTGTCTGGCAAGGAAAACCTGAACGAGCACAGAAAACATCTCCCATCATGTTCTGGACATTGCTCGGAAGTCGGCCAAGTGTTTGACAAGAAGAAAAGAAAAGTGGTCCAAAACAGCTTCTTATAGAATATTCATGTGATTGGAAACTTCAGGAGAATTTTAAGGTACTGTTTTCTATCAGTTGGCAAGCTGTGAACCCAATCCCAGTGTTGTACGGCTTCCTTCTTCACCTTTCCGATGCTGCCGCTCTCTCCGGCTCCCGGAGCCGAAGAAGCGGCTTCTTCGCGCAAAGACGATTGTACCGCTCACAGTGCTCTCTTAGCGCGGCTTCTGCCGAAAGAAGCCCGGGAGCGGCGCTTAGCTCCGGAGAGCATCGTACCTGCGTCTTTAGCGTCTTTTGTGGTCTACATCCTAGCAGAAGGCTTTTCCACTCTGTCTGGCAAGGAAAACCTGCGCGAGCACAGAAAACATCTCCCATCGTGTTCTGGACGTTGCACGGAGGACGGGCAAGTTTTTGGCATAGAGAAAAGAAAATCTGTCCAAAACAGCTTCTTATCGAATATTCATGTGATTGGAAAAGTCAGGAAAGTGGTAATGTACTGTTTTCTATCAGTTGGCAAGCTGCGCACACAATCCCAGTGTTGTACAGCTTCCTTCTTCACCTTTCCGATGCTGCCGCTCTCTCCGGCTCCCGGAGCCGAAGAAGCGGCTTCTTCGCGCAAAGACGATTGTACCGCTCACAGTGCTCTCTTAGCGCGGCTTCTGCCGAAAGAAGCCCGGGAGCGGCGCTTAGCTCCGGAGAGCATCGTTCCTTCGCCTTTAGCGTCTTTTGTGGTCTACATCCTAGCAGAAGGCTTTTCCACTCTGTCTGGCAAGGAAAACCTGCGCGAGCACAGAAAACATCTCCCATCGTGTTCTGGACGTTGCACGGAAGTCGGGCAAGTTTTTGGCATAAAGAAAAGAAAATCTGTCCAAAACAGCTTCCAATCGAATATTCATGTGATTGGAAAAGTCAGGAAAGTGGTAATGTACTGTTTTCTATCAGTTGGCAAGCTGCGCACACAATCCCAGTGTTGTACAGCTTCCTTCTTCACCTTTCCGATGCTGCCGCTCTCTCCGGCTCCCGGAGCCGAAGAAGCGGCTTCTTCGCGCAAAGACGATTGTACCGCTCACAGTGCTCTCTTAGCGCGGCTTCTGCCGAAAGAAGCCCGGGAGCGGCGCTTAGCTCCGGAGAGCATCGTATCTTCGCCTTTAGCGTCTTTTGTGGTCTACATCCTAGCAGAAGGCTTTTCCACTCTGTCTGGCAAGGAAAACCTGCGCGAGCACAGAAAACATCTCCCATCGTGTTCTGGAAGTTGCACGGAGGTCTGCCAAGTGTTTGACAAGAAGAAAAGGAAAGCTGTCCAAAACAGCTTCTTATCGAATATTCATGTGATTGGAAAAGTCAGGAAAGTGGTAATGTACTGTATTCTATCAGTTGGCAAGCTGCGCACACAATCCCAGTGTTGTACAGCTTCCTTCTTCACCTTTCCGATCATGCCGCTCTCTCCGGCTCCCGGAGCCGAAGAAGCGGCTTCTTCGCGCAAAGACGATTGTACCGCTCACAGTGCTCTCTTAGCGCGGCTTCTGCCGAAAGAAGCCCGGGAGCGGCTCTTACCTCTGGAGAGCATCGTACCTTCGCCTTTAGCGTCTTTTGTGGTCTACATCCTAGAAGAAAGCTTTTCCACTCTGTATGGCAAGGAAAACCTGCACGAGCACAGAAAACATCTCCCATCGTGTTCTGGACGTTGCACTGAGGTCGGCCACGTTTTTGGCATAAAGAAAAGAAAAGCTGTCCAAAACAGCTTCTTATCGAATATTCATGTGATTGGAAAAGTCAGGAAAGTGGTAATGTACTGTTTTCTATCAGTTGGCAAGCTGCGCACACAATCCCAGTGTTGTACAGCTTCCTTCTTCACCTTTCCGATGCTGCCGCTCTCTCCGGCTCCCGGAGCCGAAGAAGCAGCTTCTTCGCGCAAAGACGATTGTACCGCTCACAGTGCTCTCTTAGCGCGACTTCTGCCGAAAGAAGCCCGGGAGCGGCGCTTAGCTCCGGAGAGCATCGTACCTTCGCCTTTAGCGTCTTTTGTGGTCTACATCCTAGCAGAAGGCTTTTCCACTCTGTCTGGCAAGGAAAACCTGCGGGAGCACAGAAAACATCTCCCATCGTGTTCTGGAAGTTGAACGGAGGTCTGCCAAGTGTTTGACAAGAAGAAAAGGAAAGCTGTCCAAAACAGCTTCCTATCGAATATTCATGAGATTGGAAAAGTCAGGAAAGTGGTAATGTACTGTTTTCTATCAGTTGGCAAGCTGCGCAATCAATCCCAGTGTTGTACAGCTTCCTTCTTCACCTTTCCGATGCTGCCGCTCTCTCCGGCTCCCGGAGCCGAAGAAGCGGCTTCTTTGCGCAAAGACGATTGTACCGCTCACAGTGCTCTCTTAGCGCGGCTTCTGCCGAAAGAAGCCCGGGAGCGGCGCTTAGCTCCGGAGAGCATCGTAACTTCGCCTTTAGCGTCTTTTGTGGTCTACATCCTAGCAGAAGGCTTTTCCACTCTGTCTGGCAAGGAAAACCTGCGGGAGCACAGAAAACATCTCCCATCGTGTTCTGGAAGTTGCACGGAGGTCTGCCAAGTGTTTGACAAGAAGAAAAGGAAAGCTGTCCAAAACAGCTTCTTATCGAATATTCATGTGATTGGAAAAGTCAGGAAAGTGGTAATGTACTGTATTCTATCAGTTGGCAAGCTGCGCACACAATCCCAGTGTTGTACAGCTTCCTTCTTCACCTTTCCGATCATGCCGCTCTCTCCGGCTCCCGCAACCGAAGAAGCGGCTTCCTCGCGCAAAGACGATTGTACCGCTCACAGTGCTCTCTTAGCGCGGCTTCTGCCGAAAGAAGCCCGGGAGCGGCTCTTACCTCTGGAGAGCATCGTACCTTCGCCTTTAGCGTCTTTTGTGGTCTACATCTTAGAAGAAAGCTTTTCCACTCTGTATGGCAAGGAAAACCTGCGCGAGCACAGAAAACATCTCCCATCGTGTTCTGGACGTTGCACGGAGATCTGCCAAGTGTTTGCCATAAAGAAAAGAAAAGCTGTCCAAAACAGCTTCTTATCGAATATTCATGTGATTGGAAAAGTCAGGAAAGTGGTAATGTACTGTTTTCTATCAGTTGGCAAGCTGCGCACACAATCCCAGTGTTGTACAGCTTCCTTCTTCACCTTTCCGATCATGCCGCTCTCTCCGGCTCCCGGAGCCGAAGAAGCGGCTTCTTCGCGCAAAGACGATTGTACCGCTCACAGTGCTCTCTTAGCGCGGCTTCTGCCGAAAGAAGCCCGGGAGCGGCGCTTAGCTCCGGAGAGCATCGTACCTTCGCCTTTAGCGTCTTTTGAGGTCTACATTCTAGCAGAAGGCTTTTCCACTCTGTCTGGCAAGGAAAACCTGCGTGAGCACAGAAAACATCTCCCATCGTGTTCTGGAAGTTGCACGGAGGTCTGCCAAGTGTTTGACAAGAAGAAAAGGAAAGCTGTCCAAAACAGCTTCTTATCGAATATTCATGTGATTGGAAATTCAGGAAAGTGGTAATGTACTGTTTTCTATCAGTTGGCAAGCTGCGCACACAATCCCAGTGTTGTACAGCTTCCTTCTTCACCTTTCCGATGCTGCCGCTCTCTCCGGCTCCCGGAGCCGAAGAAGCGGCTTCTTCGCGCAAAGACGATTGTACCGCTCACAGTGCTCTCTTAGCGCGGCTTCAGCCGAAAGAAGCCCGGGAGCGGCGCTTAGCTCCGGGGAGCATCGTACCTTCGCCTTTAGCGTCTTTTGTGGTCTACATCCTAGCAGAAAGCTTTTCCACGCTGTCTGGCAAGGAAAACCTGCGGGAGCACAGAAAACATCTCCCATCGTGTTCTGGACATTACTCGGAAGTCGGCCAAGCGTTTGACAAGAAGAAAAGAAAAGTGGTCCAAAACAGCTTCTTATCGAATATTCATGTGATTGGAAAAGTCAGGAAAGTGGTAATGTACTGTTTTCTATCAGTTGGCAAGCTGCGCACACAATCCCAGTGTTGTACAGCTTCCTTCTTCACCTTTCCGATGCTGCCGCTCTCTCCGGCTCCCGGAGCCGAAGAAGCGGCTTCTTCGCGCAAAGACGATTGTACCGCTCACAGTGCTCTCTTAGCGCGGCTTCTGCCGAAAGAAGCCCGGGAGCGGCGCTTAGCTCCGGAGAGCATCGTACCTTCGCCTTTAGCGTCTTTTGTGGTCTACATGCTAGCAGAAAGCTTTTCCACTCTGTCTGGCAAGGAAAACCTGCGCGAGCACAGAAAACATCTCCCATCGTGTTCTGGACGTTGCACGGAGGTCTGCCAAGTGTTTGACAAGAAGAAAAAAAAGTGGTCCAAAACAGCTTCTTATCGAATATTCATGTGATTGGAAAACTCAGGAAAGTGGTAATGTACTGTTTTCTATCAGTTGGCAAGCTGCGCACACAATCCCAGTGTTGTACGGCTTCCTTCTTCACCTTTCCGATGCTGCCGCTCTCTCCGGCTCCCGGAGCCGAAGAAGCGGCTTCTTCGCGCAAAGACGATTGTACCGCTCACAGTGCTCTCTTAGCGCCGCTTCAGCCGAAAGAAGCCCGGGAGCGGGGCTTAGCTCCGGAGAGCATCGTACCTTCGCCTTTAGCGTCTTTTGTGGTCTACATCCTAGCAGAAAGCTTTTCCACGCTGTCTGGCAAGGAAAACCTGCGGGAGCACAGAAAACATCTCCCATCGTGTTCTGGACATTGCTCGGAAGTCTGCCAAGTGTTTGACAAGAAGAAAAGAAAAGATGTCCAAAACAGCTTCTTATAGAATATTCATGTGATTGGAAACTTCAGGAGAATTTTAAGGTACTGTTTTCTATCAGTTGGCAAGCTGTGCACCCAATCCCAGTGTTGTACGGCTTCCTTCTTCACCTTTCCGATGCTGCCGCTCTCTCCGGCTCCCGGAGCCGAAGAAGCGGCTTCTTCGCGCAAAGACGATTGTACCGCTCACAGTGCTCTCTTAGCGCGGCTTCTGCCGAAAGAAGCCCGGGAGCGGCGCTTAGCTCCGGAGAGCATCGTACCTTCGTCTTTAGCGTCTTTTGTGGTCTACATCCTAGCAGAAAGCTTTTCCACTCTGTCTGGCAAGGAAAACCTGCGCGAGCACAGAAAACACCTCCCATCGTGTTCTGGACGTTGCACGGAGGTCTGCCAAGTGTTTGACAAGAAGAAAAGAAAAGTGGTCCAAAACAGCTTCTTATCGAATATTCATGTGATTGGAAAAGTCAGGAAAGTGGTAATGTACTGTTTTCTATCAGTTGGCAAGCTGCGCACACAATCCCAGTGTTGTACAGCTTCCTTCTTCACCTTTCCGATGCTGCCGCTCTCTCCGGCTGCCGGAGCCGAAGAAGCGGCTTCTTCGCGCAAAGACGATTGTACCGCTCACAGTGCTCTCTTAGCGCGGCTTCTGCCGAAAGAAGCCCGGGAGCGGCTCTTAGCTCCGGAGAGCATCGTACCTTCGTCTTTAGCGTCTTTTGTGGTCTACATGCTAGCAGAAAGCTTTTCCACTCTGTCTGGCAAGGAAAACCTGCGGGAGCACAGAAAACATCTCCCATCGTGTTCTGGACGTTGCACGGAGGTCTGCCAAGTGTTTGCCATAAAGAAAAGTAAATCTGTCCAAAACAGCTTCTTATCGAATATTCATGTGATTGGAAAAGTCAGGAAAGTGGTACTGTACTGTTTTCTATCAGTTGGCAAGCTGCGCACACAATCCCAGTGTTGTACAGCTTCCTTCTTCACCTTTCCGATGCTGCCTCTCTCTCCGGCTCCCTGAGCCGAAGAAGCGGCTTCTTCGCGCAAAGACGATTGTACCGCTCACAGTGCTCTCTTAGCGCGGCTTCTGCCGAAAGAAGCCCGGGAGCGGCGCTTAGCTCCAGGGAGCATCGTACCTTCGCCTTTAGCGTCTTTTGTGGTCTACATCTTAGCAGAAAGCTTTTCCATGCTGTCTGGCAAGGAAAACCTGCGGGAGCACAGAAAACATCTCCCATCGTGTTCTGGACGTTCCACGGATGTCGGCCAAGTGTTTGGCATAAAGAAGAGAAAAGCTGTCCAAAACAGCTTCCAATCGGATATTCATGTGATTGGAAACATCATGGAAAGTGGTAATGTACTGTTTTCTATCAGTTGGCAAGCTGCGCACACAATCCCAGTGTTGTACAGCTTCCTCCTTCACTTTTCCGATGCTGCCTCTCTCACCGGTTCCCGGAGCCGAAGAAGCGGCTTCTTCGCGCAAAGACGATTGTACCGCTCACAGTGCTCTCTTAGCGCGGCTTCTGCCGAAAGAAGCCCGGGAGCGGCTCTTAGCTCCGGAGAGCATCGTACCTACGCCTTTAACGTCATTTGTGGTCTACATGCTAGCAGAAATCTTTTCCACTCTGTCTGGCAAGGAAAACCTGCGCGAGCACAGAAAACATCTCCCATCGTGTTCTGGACGTTGCACGGAGGTCGGCCAAGTGTTTGCAATAAAGAAAAGAAAATCTGTCCAAAACAGCTTCTTATCGAATATTCATGTGATTGGAAACGTCAGGAAAGTGGTAATGTACTGTTTTCTATCAGTTGGCAAGCTGCGCACACAATCCCAGTGTTGTACAGCTTCCTTCTTCACCTTTCCGATGCTGCCGCTCTCTCCGGCTCCCGGAGCCGAAGAAGCGGCTTCTTCGCGCAAAGACGATTGTACCGCTCACAATGCTCTCTTAGCGCGGCTTCTGCCGAAAGAAGCTTGGGAGCGGCGCTTATCTCCGGAGAGCATCGTACCTTCGCCTTTAACTTTATTTGTGGTCTACATGCTAGCAGAAAGCTTTTCCACTCTGTCTGGAGAGGAAAACCTGCGCGAGCACAGAAAACATCTCCCATCGTGTTCTGGACGTTGCACGGAGGTCGGCCAAGTGTTTGGCATAAAGAAAGAAAAGCTGTCCAAAACAGCTTCTTATCCAATATTCATGTACTGTTTTCTATCAGTTGGCAAGCTGCGCACACAATCCCAGTGTTGTACAGCTTCCTTCTTCACCTTTCCGATCATGCCGCTCTCTCCGGCTCCCGGAGCCGAAGAAGCGGCTTCTTCGCGCAAAGACGATTGTACCGCTCACAGTGCTCTCTTAGCGCGGCTTCAGCCGAATGAAGCCCGGGAGCGGCGCTTAGCTCCGGGGAGCATCGTACCTTCGCCTTTAGCGTCTTTTGTGGTCGACATCTTAGCAGAAAGCTTTTCCATGCTGTCTGGCAAGGAAAACCTGCGGGAGCACAGAAAACATCTCCCATCATGTTCTGGACGTTCCACGGACGTCGGCCAAGTGTTTGGCATAAAGAAGAGAAAAGCTGTCCAAAACAGCTTCCAATCGAATATTCATGTGATTGGAAACATCATGGAAAGTGGTAATGTACTGTTTTCTATCAGTTGGCAAGCTGCGCACACAATCCCAGTGTTGTACAGCTTCCTTCTTCACTTTTCCGATGCTGCCGCTCTCTCCGGCTCCCGCAACCGAAGAAGCGGCTTATTCGCGCAAAGACGATTGTACCGCTCACAATGCTCTCTTAGCGCGGCTTCTGCCGAAAGAAGCCCGGGAGCGGCGCTTAACTCCGGGGAGCATCGTACCTTCGCATTTAGCGTCTTTTGTGGTCTACATGCTAGCAGAAAGCTTTTCCACTCTGTCTGGCAAGGAAAACCTGCGCGAGCACAGAAAACATCTCCCATCGTGTTCTGGACGTTCCACGGAGGTCGGCCAAGTGTTTGCCATAAAGAAAAGAAAATCTGTCCAAAACAGCTTCTTATCGAATATTCATGTGATTGGAAAAGTCAGGAAAGTGGTAATGTACTGTTTTCTATCAGTTGGCAAGCTGCGCACACAATCCCAGTGTTGTACAGCTTCCTTCTTCACCTTTCCGATGCTGCCGCTCTCTCCGGCTGCCGGAGCCGAAGAAGCGGCTTCTTCGCGCAAAGACGATTGTACCGCTCACAGTGCTCTCTTAGCGCGGCTTCTGCCGAAAGAAGCCCGGGAGCGGCTCTTAGCTCCGGAGAGCATCGTACCTTCGTCTTTAGCGTCTTTTGTGGTCTACATGCTAGCAGAAAGCTTTTCCACTCTGTCTGGCAAGGAAAACCTGCGGGAGCACAGAAAACATCTCCCATCGTGTTCTGGACGTTGCACGGTGGTCTGCCAAGTGTTTGCCATAAAGAAAAGAAAATCTGTCCAAAACAGCTTCTTATCTAATATTCATGTGATTGGAAATGTCAGGAAAGTGGTACTGTACTGTTTTCTATCAGTTGGCAAGCTGCGCACACAATCCCAGTGTTGTACAGCTTCCTTCTTCACCTTTCCGATGCTGCCTCTCTCTTCGGCTCCCTGAGCCGAAGAAGCGGCTTCTTCGCGCAAAGACGATTGTACCGCTCACAGTGCTCTCTTAGCGCGGCTTCTGCCGAAAGACGCCCGGGAGCGGCGCTTAGCTCCGGGGAGCATCGTACCTTCGCCTTTAGCGTCTTTTGTGGTCTACATCTTAGCAGAAAGCTTTTCCATGCTGTCTGGCAATGAAAACCTGCGGGAGCACAGAAAACATCTCCCATCGTGTTCTGGACGTTGCACGGAGGTCGGCCAAGTGTTTGGCATAAAGAAGAGAAAAGCTGTCCAAAACAGCTTCCAATCGAATATTCATGTGATTGGAAACATCATGGAAAGTGGTAATGTACTGTTTTCTATCAGTTGGCAAGCTGCGCACACAATCCCAGTGTTGTACAGCTTCCTTCTTCACTGTTCCGATGCTGCCTCTCTCAGCGGCTCCCGGAGCCGAAGAAGCGGCTTCTTCGCGCAAACACGATTGTACCGCTCACAATGCTCTCTTAGCGCGGCTTCTGCCGAAAGAAGCCCGGGAGCGGCGCTTAGCTCCGGGGAGCATCGTACCTTCGCATTTAGCGTCTTTTGTGGTCTACATGCTAGCAGAAAGCTTTTCCACTCTGTCTGGCAAGGAAAACCTGCGGGAGCACAGAAAACATCTCCCATCGTGTTCTGGACGTTCCACTGAGGTCGGCCAAGTGTTTGGCATAAAGAAGAGAAAAGCTGTCCAAAACAGCTTCCAATCGAATATTCATGTGATTGGAAACATCATGGAAAGTGGTAATGTACTGTTTTCTATCAGTTGGCAAGCTGCGCACACAATCCCAGTGTTGTACAGCTTCCTTCTTCACCTTTCCGATGCTGCCGCTCTCTCCGGCTGCCGGAGCCGAAGAAGCGGCTTCTTCGCGCAAAGACGATTGTACCGCTCACAGTGCTCTCTTAGCGCGGCTTCTGCCGAAAGAAGCCCGGGAGCGGCTCTTAGCTCCGGAGAGCATCGTACCTTCGTCTTTAGCGTCTTTTGTGGTCTACATGCTAGCAGAAAGCTTTTCCACTCTGTCTGGCAAGGAAAACCTGCGGGAGCACAGAAAACATCTCCCATCGTGTTCTGGACGTTGCACGGAGGTCTGCCAAGTGTTTGCCATAAAGAAAAGAAAATCTGTCCAAAACAGCTTCTTATCGAATATTCATGTGATTGGAAATGTCAGGAAAGTGGTACTGTACTGTTTTCTATCAGTTGGCAAGCTGCGCACACAATCCCAGTGTTGTACAGCTTCCTTCTTCACCTTTCCGATGCTGCCTCTCTCTCCGGCTCCCGGAGCCGAAGAAGCGGCTTCTTCGCGCAAAGACGATTGTACCGCTCACAGTGCTCTCTTAGCGCGGCTTCTGCCGAAAGAAGCCCGGGAGCGTCTCTTAGCTCCGGAGAGCATCGTACCTTCGTCTTTAGCGTCTTTTGTGGTCTACATGCTAGCAGAAAGCTTTTCCACTCTGTCTGGCAAGGAAAACCTGCGCGAGCACAGAAAACATCTCCCATCGTGTTCTGGACGTTGCACGGAGGTCGGCCAAGTGTTTGCCATAAAGAAAAGAAAATCTGTCCAAAACAGCTTCTTATCCAATATTCATGTGATTGGAAAAGTCAGGAAAGTGGTAATGTACTGTTTTCTATCAGTTGGCAAGCTGCGCACACAATCCCAGTGTTGTACAGCTTCCTTCTTCACCTTTCCGATGCTGCCGCTCTCTCCGGCTCCCGGAGCCGAAGAAGCGGCTTCTTCGCGCAAAGACGATTGTACCGCTCACAATGCTCTCTTAGCGCGGCTTCTGCCGAAAGAAGCCCGGGAGCGGCGCTTAGCTCCGGAGAGCATCGTACCTTCGCCTTTAACTTTATTTGTGGTCTACATGCTAGCAGAAAGCTTTTCCACTCTGTATGGCAAGGAAAACCTGCGCAAGCACAGAAAACATCTCCCATCGTGTTCTGGACGTTGCACGGAGGTCGGCCAAGTGTTTGGCATAAAGAAAAGAAAATCTGTCCAAAACAGCTTCTTATCCAATATTCATGTGATTGGAAAAGTCAGGAAAGTGGTAATGTACTGTTTTCTATCGGTTGGCAAGCTGCGCACACAATCCCAGTGTTGTACAGCTTCCTTCTTCACCTTTCCGATGCTGCCGCTCTCTCCGGCTCCCTGAGCCGAAGAAGCGGCTTCTTCGCGCAAAGACGATTGTACCGCTCACAATGCTCTCTTAGCGCGGCTTCTGCCGAAAGAAGCCCGGGAGCGGCGCTTAGCTCGGGATAGCATCGTACCTTCGCCTTTAACGTCATTTGTGGTCTACATGCTAGCAGAAAGCTTTTCCACTCTGTCTGGCAAGGAAAACCTGCGCGAGCACAGAAAACATCTCCCATCGTGTTCTGGACGTTGCACGGAGGTCGGCCAAGTGTTTGGCATAAAGAAAAGAAAAGCTGTCCAAAACAGCTTCTTATCCAATATTCATGTGTTTGGAAAAGTCAGGAAAGTGGTAATGTACTGTTTTCTATCAGTTGGCAAGCTGCGCACACAATCCCAGTGTTGTACAGCTTCCTTCTTCACCTTTCCGATGCTGCCGCTCTCTCCGGCTCCCGGAGCCGAAGAAGCGGCTTCTTCGCGCAAAGACGATTGTACCGCTCACAGTGCTCTCTTAGCGCGGCTTCTGCCGAAAGAAGCCCGGGAGCGGCGCTTAGCTCCGGGGAGCATCGTACCTTCGCATTTAGCGTCTTTTGTGGTCTACATCCTAGCAGAAAGCTTTTCCACTCTGTCTGGCAAGGAAAACCTGCGCGAGCACAGAAAACATCTCCCATCGTGTTCTGGAGGCTCCACGGACGTCGGCCAAGTGTTTGACACGAAGAAAAGGAAAGCTGTCCAAAACAGCGTCTTATCAAATATTCATGTGATTGGAAAAGTCAGGAAAGTGGTAATGTACTGTTTTCTATCAGTTGGCAAGCTGCGCACACAATCCCAGTGTTGTACAACTTCCTTCTTCACCTTTCCGATGCTGCCTCTCCCTCCGGCTCCCTGAGCCGAAGAAGCGGCTTCTTCGCGCAAACACGATTGTACCGCTCACAATGCTCTCTTAGAGCGGCTTCTGCCGAAAGAAGCCCGGGAGCGGCGCTTAGCTCCGGGGAGCATCGTACCTTCGCATTTAGCGTCTTTTGTGGTCTACATGCTAGCAGAAAGCTTTTCCACTCTGTCTGGCAAGGAAAACCTGCGCGAGCACAGAAAACATCTCCCATCGTGTTCTGCACGTTGCACTGAGGTCGGCCAAGTGTTTGGCATAAAGAAAAGAAAAGCTGTCCAAAACAGCTTCTTATCGAATATTCATGTGATTGGAAAAGTCAGGAAAGTGGTAATGTACTGTTTTCTATCGGTTGGCAAGCTGCGCACACAATCCCAGTGTTGTACAGCTTCCTTCTTCACCTTTCCGATGCTGCCGCTCTCTCCGGCTCCCTGAGCCGAAGAAGCGGCTTCTTCGCGCAAAGACGATTGTACCGCTCACAATGCTCTCTTAGCGCGGCTTCTGCCGAAAGAAGCCCGGGAGCGGCGCTTAGCTCGGGAGAGCATCGTACCTTCGCCTTTAACGTCATTTGTGGTCTACATGATAGCAGAAAGCTTTTCCACTCTGTCTGGCAAGGAAAACCTGCGCGAGCACAGAAAACATCTCCCATCGTGTTCTGCACATTGCATGGAGGTCGGCCAAGTGTTTGTCATAAAGAAAAGAAAATCTGTCCAAAACAGCTTCTTATCGAATATTCATGTGATTGGAAACGTCAGGAAAGTGGTAATGTACTGTTTTCTATCAGTTGGCAAGCTGCGCACACAATCCCAGTGTTGTACAGCTTCCTTCTTCACCTTTCCGATGCTGCCACTCTCTCCGGCTCCCAGAGCCGAAGAAGCGGCTTCTTCGCGCAAAGACGATTGTACCGCTCATAATGCTCTCTTAGCGCGGCTTCTGCCGAAAGACGCCCGGGAGCGGCGCTTAGCTCCGGGGAGCATCGTACCTTCGCCTTTAGCGTCTTTTGTGGTCTACATCTTAGCAGAAAGCTTTTCCATGCTGTCTGGCAAGGAAAACCTGCGGGAGCACAGAAAACATCTCCCATCGTGTTCTGGACGTTGCACGGAGGTCGGCCAAGTGTTTGGCATAAAGAAGAGAAAAGCTGTCCAAAACAGCTTCCAATCGAATATTCATGTGATTGGAAACATCATGGAAAGTGGTAATGTACTGTTTTCTATCAGTTGGCAAGCTGCGCACACAATCCCAGTGTTGTACAGCTTCCTTCTTCACTGTTCCGATGCTGCCTCTCTCAGCGGCTCCCGGAGCCGAAGAAGCGGCTTCTTCGCGCAAACACGATTGTACCGCTCACAATGCTCTCTTAGCGCGGCTTCTGCCGAAAGAAGCCCGGGAGCGGCGCTTAGCTCCGGGGAGCATCGTACCTTCGCATTTAGCGTCTTTTGTGGTCTACATGCTAGCAGAAAGCTTTTCCACTCTGTCTGGCAAGGAAAACCTGCGGGAGCACAGAAAACATCTCCCATCGTGTTCTGGACGTTCCACTGAGGTCGGCCAAGTGTTTGGCATAAAGAAGAGAAAAGCTGTCCAAAACAGCTTCCAATCGAATATTCATGTGATTGGAAACATCATGGAAAGTGGTAATGTACTGTTTTCTATCAGTTGGCAAGCTGCGCACACAATCCCAGTGTTGTACAGCTTCCTTCTTCACCTTTCCGATGCTGCCGCTCTCTCCGGCTGCCGGAGCCGAAGAAGCGGCTTCTTCGCGCAAAGACGATTGTACCGCTCACAGTGCTCTCTTAGCGCGGCTTCTGCCGAAAGAAGCCCGGGAGCGGCTCTTAGCTCCGGAGAGCATCGTACCTTCGTCTTTAGCGTCTTTTGTGGTCTACATGCTAGCAGAAAGCTTTTCCACTCTGTCTGGCAAGGAAAACCTGCGGGAGCACAGAAAACATCTCCCATCGTGTTCTGGACGTTGCACGGAGGTCTGCCAAGTGTTTGCCATAAAGAAAAGAAAATCTGTCCAAAACAGCTTCTTATCGAATATTCATGTGATTGGAAATGTCAGGAAAGTGGTACTGTACTGTTTTCTATCAGTTGGCAAGCTGCGCACACAATCCCAGTGTTGTACAGCTTCCTTCTTCACCTTTCCGATGCTGCCTCTCTCTCCGGCTCCCGGAGCCGAAGAAGCGGCTTCTTCGCGCAAAGACGATTGTACCGCTCACAGTGCTCTCTTAGCGCGGCTTCTGCCGAAAGAAGCCCGGGAGCGTCTCTTAGCTCCGGAGAGCATCGTACCTTCGTCTTTAGCGTCTTTTGTGGTCTACATGCTAGCAGAAAGCTTTTCCACTCTGTCTGGCAAGGAAAACCTGCGCGAGCACAGAAAACATCTCCCATCGTGTTCTGGACGTTGCACGGAGGTCGGCCAAGTGTTTGCCATAAAGAAAAGAAAATCTGTCCAAAACAGCTTCTTATCCAATATTCATGTGATTGGAAAAGTCAGGAAAGTGGTAATGTACTGTTTTCTATCAGTTGGCAAGCTGCGCACACAATCCCAGTGTTGTACAGCTTCCTTCTTCACCTTTCCGATGCTGCCGCTCTCTCCGGCTCCCGGAGCCGAAGAAGCGGCTTCTTCGCGCAAAGACGATTGTACCGCTCACAATGCTCTCTTAGCGCGGCTTCTGCCGAAAGAAGCCCGGGAGCGGCGCTTAGCTCCGGAGAGCATCGTACCTTCGCCTTTAACTTTATTTGTGGTCTACATGCTAGCAGAAAGCTTTTCCACTCTGTATGGCAAGGAAAACCTGCGCAAGCACAGAAAACATCTCCCATCGTGTTCTGGACGTTGCACGGAGGTCGGCCAAGTGTTTGGCATAAAGAAAAGAAAATCTGTCCAAAACAGCTTCTTATCCAATATTCATGTGATTGGAAAAGTCAGGAAAGTGGTAATGTACTGTTTTCTATCGGTTGGCAAGCTGCGCACACAATCCCAGTGTTGTACAGCTTCCTTCTTCACCTTTCCGATGCTGCCGCTCTCTCCGGCTCCCTGAGCCGAAGAAGCGGCTTCTTCGCGCAAAGACGATTGTACCGCTCACAATGCTCTCTTAGCGCGGCTTCTGCCGAAAGAAGCCCGGGAGCGGCGCTTAGCTCGGGATAGCATCGTACCTTCGCCTTTAACGTCATTTGTGGTCTACATGCTAGCAGAAAGCTTTTCCACTCTGTCTGGCAAGGAAAACCTGCGCGAGCACAGAAAACATCTCCCATCGTGTTCTGGACGTTGCACGGAGGTCGGCCAAGTGTTTGGCATAAAGAAAAGAAAAGCTGTCCAAAACAGCTTCTTATCCAATATTCATGTGTTTGGAAAAGTCAGGAAAGTGGTAATGTACTGTTTTCTATCAGTTGGCAAGCTGCGCACACAATCCCAGTGTTGTACAGCTTCCTTCTTCACCTTTCCGATGCTGCCGCTCTCTCCGGCTCCCGGAGCCGAAGAAGCGGCTTCTTCGCGCAAAGACGATTGTACCGCTCACAGTGCTCTCTTAGCGCGGCTTCTGCCGAAAGAAGCCCGGGAGCGGCGCTTAGCTCCGGGGAGCATCGTACCTTCGCATTTAGCGTCTTTTGTGGTCTACATCCTAGCAGAAAGCTTTTCCACTCTGTCTGGCAAGGAAAACCTGCGCGAGCACAGAAAACATCTCCCATCGTGTTCTGGAGGCTCCACGGACGTCGGCCAAGTGTTTGACACGAAGAAAAGGAAAGCTGTCCAAAACAGCGTCTTATCAAATATTCATGTGATTGGAAAAGTCAGGAAAGTGGTAATGTACTGTTTTCTATCAGTTGGCAAGCTGCGCACACAATCCCAGTGTTGTACAACTTCCTTCTTCACCTTTCCGATGCTGCCTCTCCCTCCGGCTCCCTGAGCCGAAGAAGCGGCTTCTTCGCGCAAACACGATTGTACCGCTCACAATGCTCTCTTAGAGCGGCTTCTGCCGAAAGAAGCCCGGGAGCGGCGCTTAGCTCCGGGGAGCATCGTACCTTCGCATTTAGCGTCTTTTGTGGTCTACATGCTAGCAGAAAGCTTTTCCACTCTGTCTGGCAAGGAAAACCTGCGCGAGCACAGAAAACATCTCCCATCGTGTTCTGCACGTTGCACTGAGGTCGGCCAAGTGTTTGGCATAAAGAAAAGAAAAGCTGTCCAAAACAGCTTCTTATCGAATATTCATGTGATTGGAAAAGTCAGGAAAGTGGTAATGTACTGTTTTCTATCGGTTGGCAAGCTGCGCACACAATCCCAGTGTTGTACAGCTTCCTTCTTCACCTTTCCGATGCTGCCGCTCTCTCCGGCTCCCTGAGCCGAAGAAGCGGCTTCTTCGCGCAAAGACGATTGTACCGCTCACAATGCTCTCTTAGCGCGGCTTCTGCCGAAAGAAGCCCGGGAGCGGCGCTTAGCTCGGGAGAGCATCGTACCTTCGCCTTTAACGTCATTTGTGGTCTACATGATAGCAGAAAGCTTTTCCACTCTGTCTGGCAAGGAAAACCTGCGCGAGCACAGAAAACATCTCCCATCGTGTTCTGCACATTGCATGGAGGTCGGCCAAGTGTTTGTCATAAAGAAAAGAAAATCTGTCCAAAACAGCTTCTTATCGAATATTCATGTGATTGGAAACGTCAGGAAAGTGGTAATGTACTGTTTTCTATCAGTTGGCAAGCTGCGCACACAATCCCAGTGTTGTACAGCTTCCTTCTTCACCTTTCCGATGCTGCCACTCTCTCCGGCTCCCAGAGCCGAAGAAGCGGCTTCTTCGCGCAAAGACGATTGTACCGCTCATAATGCTCTCTTAGCGCGGCTTCTGCCGAAAGAAGCCCGGGAGCGGCGCTTAGCTCCGGAGAGCATCGTACCTTCGCCTTTAACTTTATTTGTGGTCTACATGCTAGCAGAAAGCTTTTCCACTCTGTCTGGCAAGGAAAACCTGCGCGAGCACAGAAAACATCTCCCATCGTGTTCTGGACGTTGCACGGAGGTCGGCCAAGTGTTTGCCATAAGGAACAGAAAAGCTGTCCAAAACAGCTTCTTATCCAATATTCATGTGATTGGAAAAGTCAGGAAAGTGGTAAAGTACTGTTTTCTATCAGTTGGCAAGCGGCGCACACAATCCCAGTGTTGTACAGCTTCCTTCTTCACTTTTCCGATGCTGCCGCTCTCTCCGGCTCCCGGAGCCGAAGAAGCGGCTTCTTCGCGCAAACACGATTGTACCGCTCACAATGCTCTCTTAGCGCGGCTTCTGCCGAAAGAAGCCCGGGAGCGGCGCTTAGCTCCGGGGAGCATCGTACCTTCGCATTTAGCGTCTTTTGTGGTCTACATGCTAGCAGAAAGCTTTTCCACTCTGTCTGGCAAGGAAAACCTGCGGGAGCACAGAAAACATCTCCCATCGTGTTCTGGACGTTGCACGGAGGTCGGCCAAGTGTTTGCCATAAAGAAGAGAAAAGCTGTCCAAAACAGCTTCCAATCGAATATTCATGTGATTGGAAACATCATGGAAATTGGTAATGTACTGTTTTCTATCAGTTGGCAAGCTGCGCACACAATCCCAGTGTTGTACAGCTTCCTTCTTCACTGTTCCGATGCTGCCTCTCTCAGCGGCTCCCGGAGCCGAAGAAGCGGCTTCTTCGCGCAAACACGATTGTACCGCTCACAATGCTCTCTTAGCGCGACTTCTGCCGAAAGAAGCCCGGGAGCGGCGCTTAGCTCCGGGGAGCATCGTACCTTCGCATTTAGCGTCTTTTGTGGTCTACATGCTAGCAGAAAGCTTTTCCACTCTGTCTGGCAAGGAAAACCTGCGGGAGCACAGAAAACATCTCCCATCGTGTTCTGGACTTTCCACTGAGGTCGGCCAAGTGTTTGGCATAAAGAAGAGAAAAGCTGTCCAAAACAGCTTCCAATCGAATATTCATGTGATTGGAAACATCATGGAAAGTGGTAATGTACTGTTTTCTATCAGTTGGCAAGCTGCGCACACAATCCCAGTGTTGTACAGCTTCCTTCTTCACCTTTCCGATGCTGCCGCTCTCTCCGGCTGCCGGAGCCGAAGAAGCGGCTTCTTCGCGCAAAGACGATTGTACCGCTCACAGTGCTCTCTTAGCGCGGCTTCTGCCGAAAGAAGCCCGGGAGCGGCTCTTAGCTCCGGAGAGCATCGTACCTTCGTCTTTAGCGTCTTTTGTGGTCTACATGCTAGCAGAAAGCTTTTCCACTCTGTCTGGCAAGGAAAACCTGCGGGAGCACAGAAAACATCTCCCATCGTGTTCTGGACGTTGCACGGAGGTCTGCCAAGTGTTTGCCATAAAGAAAAGAAAATCTGTCCAAAACAGCTTCTTATCGAATATTCATGTGATTGGAAATGTCAGGAAAGTGGTACTGTACTGTTTTCTATCAGTTGGCAAGCTGCGCACACAATCCCAGTGTTGTACAGCTTCCTTCTTCACCTTTCCGATGCTGCCTCTCTCTCCGGCTCCCGGAGCCGAAGAAGCGGCTTCTTCGCGCAAAGACGATTGTACCGCTCACAGTGCTCTCTTAGCGCGGCTTCTGCCGAAAGAAGCCCGGGAGCGTCTCTTAGCTCCGGAGAGCATCGTACCTTCGTCTTTAGCGTCTTTTGTGGTCTACATGCTAGCAGAAAGCTTTTCCACTCTGTCTGGCAAGGAAAACCTGCGCGAGCACAGAAAACATCTCCCATCGTGTTCTGGACGTTGCACGGAGGTCGGCCAAGTGTTTGCCATAAAGAAAAGAAAATCTGTCCAAAACAGCTTCTTATCGAATATTCATGTGATTGGAAAAGTCAGGAAAGTGGTAATGTACTGTTTTCTATCAGTTGGCAAGCTGCGCACACAATCCCAGTGTTGTACAGCTTCCTTCTTCACCTTTCCGATGCTGCCGCTCTCTCCGGCTCCCGGAGCCGAAGAAGCGGCTTCTTCGCGCAAAGACGATTGTACCGCTCACAATGCTCTCTTAGCGCGGCTTCTGCCGAAAGAAGCCCGGGAGCGGCGCTTAGCTCCGGAGAGCATCGTACCTTCGCCTTTAACTTTATTTGTGGTCTACATGCTAGCAGAAAGCTTTTCCACTCTGTATGGCAAGGAAAACCTGCGCAAGCACAGAAAACATCTCCCATCGTGTTCTGGACGTTGCACGGAGGTCGGCCAAGTGTTTGGCATAAAGAAAAGAAAATCTGTCCAAAACAGCTTCTTATCCAATATTCATGTGATTGGAAAAGTCAGGAAAGTGGTAATGTACTGTTTTCTATCGGTTGGCAAGCTGCGCACACAATCCCAGTGTTGTACAGCTTCCTTCTTCACCTTTCCGATGCTGCCGCTCTCTCCGGCTCCCTGAGCCGAAGAAGCGGCTTCTTCGCGCAAAGACGATTGTACCGCTCACAATGCTCTCTTAGCGCGGCTTCTGCCGAAAGAAGCCCGGGAGCGGCGCTTAGCTCGGGAGAGCATCGTACCTTCGCCTTTAACGTCATTTGTGGTCTACATGCTAGCAGAAAGCTTTTCCACTCTGTCTGGCAAGGAAAACCTGCGCGAGCACAGAAAACATCTCCCATCGTGTTCTGGACGTTGCACGGAGGTCGGCCAAGTGTTTGGCATAAAGAAAAGAAAAGCTGTCCAAAACAGCTTCTTATCCAATATTCATGTGATTGGAAAAGTCAGGAAAGTGGTAATGTACTGTTTTCTATCAGTTGGCAAGCTGCGCACACAATCCCAGTGTTGTACAGCTTCCTTCTTCACCTTTCCGATGCTGCCGCTCTCTCCGGCTCCCGGAGCCGAAGAAGCGGCTTCTTCGCGCAAAGACGATTGTACCGCTCACAGTGCTCTCTTAGCGCGGCTTCTGCCGAAAGAAGCCCGGGAGCGGCGCTTAGCTCCGGGGAGCATCGTACCTTCGCATTTAGCGTCTTTTGAGGTCTACATGCTAGCAGAAAGCTTTTCCACTCTGTCTGGCAAGGAAAACCTGCGCGAGCACAGAAAACATCTCCCATCGTGTTCTGGAGGCTCCACGGACGTCGGCCAAGTGTTTGACACGAAGAAAAGGAAAGCTGTCCAAAACAGCGTCTTATCAAATATTCATGTGATTGGAAAAGTCAGGAAAGTGGTAATGTACTGTTTTCTATCAGTTGGCAAGCTGCGCACACAATCCCAGTGTTGTACAACTTCCTTCTTCACCTTTCCGATGCTGCCTCTCCCTCCGGCTCCCTGAGCCGAAGAAGCGGCTTCTTCGCGCAAACACGATTGTACCGCTCACAATGCTCTCTTAGAGCGGCTTCTGCCGAAAGAAGCCCGGGAGCGGCGCTTAGCTCCGGGGAGCATCGTACCTTCGCATTTAGCGTCTTTTGTGGTCTACATGCTAGCAGAAAGCTTTTCCACTCTGTCTGGCAAGGAAAACCTGCGCGAGCACAGAAAACATCTCCCATCGTGTTCTGCACGTTGCACTGAGGTCGGCCAAGTGTTTGGCATAAAGAAAAGAAAAGCTGTCCAAAACAGCTTCTTATCCAATATTCATGTGATTGGAAAAGTCAGGAAAGTGGTAATGTACTGTTTTCTATCGGTTGGCAAGCTGCGCACACAATCCCAGTGTTGTACAGCTTCCTTCTTCACCTTTCCGATGCTGCCGCTCTCTCCGGCTCCCTGAGCCGAAGAAGCGGCTTCTTCGCGCAAAGACGATTGTACCGCTCATAATGCTCTCTTAGCGCGGCTTCTGCCGAAAGAAGCCCGGGAGCGGCGCTTAGCTCCGGAGAGCATCGTACCTTCGCCTTTAACTTTATTTGTGGTCTACATGCTAGCAGAAAGCTTTTCCACTCTGTCTGGCAAGGAAAACCTGCGCGAGCACAGAAAACATCTCCCATCGTGTTCTGGAAGTTGCACGGAGGTCGGCCAAGTGTTTGCCATAAAGAACAGAAAAGCTGTCCAAAACAGCTTCTTATCCAATATTCATGTGATTGGAAAAGTCAGGAAAGTGGTAAAGTACTGTTTTCTATCAGTTGGCAAGCGGCGCACACAATCCCAGTGTTGTACAGCTTCCTTCTTCACTTTTCCGATGCTGCCGCTCTCTCCGGCTCCCGGAGCCGAAGAAGCGGCTTCTTCGCGCAAACACGATTGTACCGCTCACAATGCTCTCTTAGCGCGGCTTCTGCCGAAAGAAGCCCGGGAGCGGCGCTTAGCTCCGGGGAGCATCGTACCTTCGCATTTAGCGTCTTTTGTGGTCTACATGCTAGCAGAAAACTTTTCCACTCTGTCTGGCAAGGAAAACCTGCGCAAGCACAGAAAACATCTCCCATCGTGTTCTGGACGTTCCACGGAGGTCGGCCAAGTGTTTGGCATAAAGAAGAGAAAAGCTGTCCAAAACAGCTTCCAATCGAATATTCATGTGATTGGAAACATCATGGAAAGTGGTAATGTACTGTTTTCTATCAGTTGGCAAGCTGCGCACACAATCCCAGTGTTGTACAGCTTCCTTCTTCACCTTTCCGATGCTGCCGCTCTCTCCGGCTGCCGGAGCCGAAGAAGCGGCTTCTTCGCGCAAAGACGATTGTACTGCTGACAGTGCTCTCTTAGCGCGGCTTCTGCCGAAAGAAGCCCGGGAGCGTCTCTTAGCTCCGGAGAGCATCGTACCTTCGTCTTTAGCGTCTTTTGTGGTCTACATGCTAGCAGAAAGCTTTTCCACTCTGTCTGGCAAGGAAAACCTGCACGAGCACAGAAAACATCTCCCATCGTGTTCTGGACGTTCCACGGAGGTCGGCCAAGTGTTTGGCATAAAGAAGAGAAAAGCTGTCCAAAACAGCTTCTTATCCAATATTCATGTGATTGGAAAAGTCAGGAAAGTGGTAATGTACTGTTTTCTATCGGTTGGCAAGCTGCGCACACAATCCCAGTGTTGTACAGCTTCCTTCTTCACCTTTCCGATGCTGCCGCTCTCTCCGGCTCCCGGAGCCGAAGAAGCGGCTTCTTCGCGCAAAGACGATTGTACCGCTCACAATGCTCTCTTAGCGCGGCTTCTGCCGAAAGAAGCCCGGGAGCGGCGCTTAGCTCGGGAGAGCATCGTACCTACGCCTTTAACGTCATTTGTGGTCTACATGCTAGCAGAAATCTTTTCCACTCTGTCTGGCAAGGAAAACCTGCGCGAGCACAGAAAACATCTCCCATCGTGTTCTGGACGTTGCACGGAGGTCGGCCAAGTGTTTGCCATAAAGAAAAGAAAATCTGTCCAAAACAGCTTCTTATCGAATATTCATGTGATTGGAAACGTCAGGAAAGTGGTAATGTACTGTTTTCTATCAGTTGGCAAGCTGCGCACACAATCCCAGTGTTGTACAGCTTCCTTCTTCACCTTTCCGATGCTGCCGCTCTCTCCGGCTCCCGGAGCCGAAGAAGCGGCTTCTTCGCGCAAAGACGATTGTACCGCTCACAGTGCTCTCTTAGCGCGGCTTCTGCCGAAAGAATCCCGGGAGCGGCGCTTAGCTCCGGAGAGCATCATACCTTCGCCTTTAACTTTATTTGTGGTCTACATGCTAGCAGAAAGCTTTTCCACTCTGTCTGGCAAGGAAAACCTGCGCGAGCACAGAAAACATCTCCCATCGTGTTCTGGACGTTGCACGGAGGTCGGCCAAGTGTTTGCCATAAAGAAAAGAAAAGCGGTCCAAAACAGCTTCTTATCCAATATTCATGTGATTGGAAAAGTCAGGAAAGTGGTACTGTACTGTTTTCTATCAGTTGGCGAGCTGCGCACACAATCCCAGTGTTGTACAGCTTCCTTCTTCACCTTTCCGATGCTGCCTCTCTCTCCGGCTCCCGGAGCCGAAGAAGCGGCTTCTTTGCGCAAAGACGATTGTACCGCTCACAGTGCTCTCTTAGCGCGGCTTCTGCCGAATGAAGCCCGGGAGCGGCGCTTAGCTCCGGAGAGCATCGTACCTTCGCCTTTAGCGTCTTTTGTGGTCTACATCTTAGCAGAAAGCTTTTCCATGCTGTCTGGCAAGGAAAACCTGCGGGAGCACAGAAAACATCTCCCATCGTGTTCTGGACGTTGCACGGAGGTCTGCCAAGTGTTTCCCATAAAGAAATGAAAATCTGTCCAAAACAGCTTCTTTTCGAATATTCATGTGATTGGAAAAGTCAGGAAAGTGGTAATGTACTGTTTTCTATCAGTTGGCAAGCTGCGCACACAATCCCAGTGTTGTACGGCTTCCTTCTTCACCTTTCCGATGCTGCCTCTCTCTCCGGCTCCCTGAGCCGAAGAAGCGGCTTCTTCGCGCAAAGACGATTGTACCGCTCACAGTGCTCTCTTAGCGCGGCTTCTGCCGAAAGACGCCCGGGAGCGGCGCTTAGCTCCGGGGAGCATCGTACCTTCGCCTTTAGCGTCTTTTGTGGTCTACATCTTAGCAGAAAGCTTTTCCATGCTGTCTGGCAAGGAAAACCTGCGGGAGCACAGAAAACATCTCCCATCGTGTTCTGGACGTTGCACGGAGGTCGGCCAAGTGTTTGGCATAAAGAAGAGAAAAGCTGTCCAAAACAGCTTCCAATCGAATATTCATGTGATTGGAAACATCATGGAAAGTGGTAATGTACTGTTTTCTATCAGTTGGCAAGCTGCGCACACAATCCCAGTGTTGTACAGCTTCCTTCTTCACTTTTCCGATGCTGCCTCTCTCACCGGCTCCCGTAGCCGAAGAAGCGGCTTCTTCGCGCAAAGACGATTGTACCGCTCACAATGCTCTCTTAGCGCGGCTTCTGCCGAAAGAAGCCCGGGAGCGGCGCTTAGCTCCGGGGAGCATCGTACCTTCGCATTTAGCGTCTTTTGTGGTCTACATGCTAGCAGAAAGCTTTTCCACTCTGTCTGGCAAGGAAAACCTGCGGGAGCACAGAAAACATCTCCCATCGTGTTCTGGACGTTCCACGGAGGTCGGCCAAGTGTTTGGCATAAAGAAGAGAAAAGCTGTCCAAAACAGCATCCAATCGAATATTCATGTGATTGGAAACATCATGGAAAGTGGTAATGTACTGTATTCTATCAGTTGGCAAGCTGCGCACACAATCCCAGTGTTGTACAGCTTCCTTCTTCACCTTTCCGATGCTGCCGCTCTCTCCGGCTCCCTGAGCCGAAGAAGCGGCTTCTTCGCGCAAAGACGATTGTACCGCTCACAGTGCTCTCTTAGCGCGGCTTCTGCCGAAAGAAGCCCGGGAGCGTCTCTTAGCTCCGGGGAGCATTGTACCTTCGTCTTTAGCGTCTTTTGTGGTCTACATGCTAGCAGAAAGCTTTTCCACTCTGTCTGGCAAGGAAAACCTGCGCGAGCACAGAAAACATCTCCCATCGTGTTCTGGACGTTGCATGGAGGTCGGCCAAGTGTTTGGCAT
This sequence comes from Ammospiza caudacuta, assembly GCF_027887145.1. Taxonomy (NCBI): domain Eukaryota; kingdom Metazoa; phylum Chordata; class Aves; order Passeriformes; family Passerellidae; genus Ammospiza; species Ammospiza caudacuta. Next base: position 11,115,219 of record NC_080599.1, on the reverse strand, counting down.
AAAGAAAAGAAAAGCTCTCCAAAACAGCTTCTTATCCAATACTCATGTGATTGGAAAAGTCAGGAAAGTGGTACTGTACTGTTTTCTCTCAGTTGGCAAGCTGCGCACACAATCCCAGTGTTGTACAGCTTCCTTCTTCACCTTTCCGATGCTGCCGCTCTCTCCGGCTCCCGGAGCCGAAGAAGCGGCTTCTTCGCGCAAAGACGATTGTACCGCTCACAGTGCTCTCTTAGCGCGGCTTCTGCCGAAAGAAGCCCGGGAGTGGCTCTTAGCTCCGGAGAGCATCGTACCTTCGTCTTTAGCGTCTTTTGTGGTCTACATGCTAGCAGAAAGCTTTTCCACTCTGTCTGGCAAGGAAAACCTGCGCGAGCACAGAAAACATCTCCCATCGTGTTCTGGACGTTCCACGGATGTCTGCCAAGTGTTTGCCATAAAGAAAAGAAAATCTGTCCAAAACAGCTTCTTATCGAATATTCATGTGATTGGAAAAGTCAGGAAAGTGGTAATGTACTGTTTTCTATCAGTTGGCAAGCTGCGCACACAATCCCATTGTTGTACAGCTTCCTTCTTCACCTTTCCGATGCTGCCGCTCTCTCCGGCTCCCGGAGCCGAAGAAGCGGCTTCATCGCGCAAAGACGATTGTACCGCTCACAGTGCTCTCTTAGCGCCGCTTCTGCCGAAAGAAGCCTGGGAGAGGCTCTTAGCTCCGGAGAGCATCGTACCTTCGTCTTTAGCGTCTTTTGTGGTCTACATGCTAGCAGAAAGCTTTTCCACTCTGTCTGGCAAGGAAAACCTGCGGGAGCACAGAAAACATCTCCCATCGTGTTCTGGACGTTCCACGGAGGTCGGCCAAGTGTTTGCCATAAAGAAAAGAAAATCTGTCCAAAACAGCTTCTTATCGAATATTCATGTGATTGGAAAAGTCAGGAAAGTGGTAATGTACTGTTTTCTATCAGTTGGCAAGCTGCGCACACAATCCCAGTGTTGTACAGCTTCCTTCTTCACCTTTCCGATGCTGCCTCTCTCTCCGGCTCCCTGAGCCGAAGAAGCGGCTTCTTCGCGCAAAGACGATTGTACCGCTCACAGTGCTCTCTTAGCGCGGCTTCTGCCGAATGAAGCCCGGGAGCGGCGCTTAGCTCCGGGGAGCATCGTACCTTCGCCTTTAGCGTCTTTTGTGGTCTACATCTTAGCAGAAAGCTTTTCCACGCTGTCTGGCAAGGAAAACCTGCGCGAGCACAGAAAACATCTCCCATCGTGTTCTGGACGTTGCACGGGGGTCGGCCAAGTGTTTGGCATAAAGAAGAGAAAAGCTGTCCAAAACAGCTTCTTATCCAATATTCATGTGATTGGACACGTCAGGAAAGTGGTAATGTACTGTTTTCTATCAGTTGGCAAGCTGCGCATACAATCCCAGTGTTGTACAGCTTCCTTCTTCACCTTTCCGATGCTGCCTCTCTCTCCGGATCCCGGAGCCGAAGAAGCGGCTTCTTCGCGCAAAGACGATTGTACCGCTCACAGTGCTCTCTTAGCGCGGCTTCTGCCGAAAGAAGCCCGGGAGCGGCTGTTAGCTCCGAAGAGCATCGTACCTTCGTCTTTAGCGTCTTTTGTGGTCTACATGCTAGCAGAAAGCTTTTCCACTCTGTCTGGCAAGGAAAGCCTGCGCGAGTACAGAAAACACCTCCCATCGTGTTCTGCACGTTGCACGGAGGTCGGCCAAGTGTTTGCCATAAAGAAAAGAAAATCTGTCCAAAACAGCTTCTTATCCAATATTCATGTGATTGGAAAAGTCAGGAAAGTGGTAATGTACTGTTTTCTATCAGTTGGCAAGCTGCGCACACAATCCCAGTGTTGTACAGCTTCCTTCTTCACCTTTCCGATGCTGCCGCTCTCTCCGGCTCCCGGAGCCGAAGAAGCGGCTTATACGCGCAAAGACGATTGTACCGCTCACAATGCTCTCTTAGCGCGGCTTCTGCCGAAAGAAGCCCGGGAGCGGCGCTTAGCTCAGGAGAGCATCGTACCTTCGCCTTTAACGTCATTTGTGGTCTACATGATAGCAGAAAGCTTTTCCACGCTGTCTGGCAAGGAAAACCTGCGCGAGCACAGAAAACATCTCCCATCGTGTTCTGGACGTTGCACGGAGGTCGGCCAAGTGTTTGGCATAAAGAAGAGAAAAGATGTCCAAAACAGCTTCCAATCGAATATTCATGTGATTGGAAAAGTCAGGAAAGTGGTAATGTACTGTTTTCTATCAGTTGGCAAGCTGCGCACACAATCCCAGTGTTGTACGGCTTCCTTCTTCACCTTTCCGATGCTGCCGCTCTCTCCGGCTCCCGGAGCCGAAGATGCGGCTTCTTCGCGCAAAGACGATTGTACCGCTCACAGTGCTCTCTTAGCGCTGCTTCTGCCGAAAGACGCCCGGGCGCGGCGCTTAGCTCCGGGGAGCATCGTACCTTAGCCTTTAGCGTCTTTTGTGGTCTACATCTTAGCAGAAAGCTTTTCCACGCTGTCTGGCAAGGAAAACCTGCGCGAGCACAGAAAACATCTCCCATCGTGTTCTGGACGTTGCACGGAGGTCGGCCAAGTGTTTGGCATAAAGAACAGAAAAGCTGTCCAAAACAGCTTCCAATCGAATATTCATGTGATTGGAAAAGTCAGGAAAGTGGTAATGTACTGTTTTCTATCAGTTGGCAAGCTGCGCACACAATCCCAGTGTTGTACAGCTTCCTTCTTCACATTTCCGATGCTGCCGCTCTGTCCGGCTCCCGGAGCCGAAGAAGCGGCTTCTTCGCGCAAAGACGATTGTACCGCTCACAATGCTCTCTTAGCGCGGCTTCTGCCGAAAGAAGCCCGGGAGCGGCGCTTAGCTCCGGAGAGCATCGTACCTTCGCCTTTAACTTTATTTGTGGTCTACATGCTAGCAGAAAACTTTTCCACTCTGTCTGGCAAGGAAAACCTGCGCGAGCACAGAAAACATCTCCCATCGTGTTCTGGACGTTGCATGGAGGTCGGCCAAGTGTTTGGCATAAAGAAAAGAAAAGCTGTCCAAAACAGCTTCTTATCGAATATTCATGTGATTGGAAAAGTCAGGAAAGTGGTACTGTACTGTTTTCTATCAGTTGGCAAGCTGCGCACACAATCCCAGTGTTGTACGGCTTCCTTCTTCACCTTTCCGATGCTGCCGCTCTCTCCGGCTCCCGGAGCCGAAGATGCGGCTTCTTCGCGCAAAGACGATTGTACCGCTCACAGTGCTCTCTTAGCGCTGCTTCTGCCGAAAGACGCCCGGGCGCGGCGCTTAGCTCCGGGGAGCATCGTACCTTCGCCTTTAGCGTCTTTTGTGGTCTACATCTTAGCAGAAAGCTTTTCCACGCTGTCTGGCAAGGAAAACCTGCGCGAGCACAGAAAACATCTCCCATCGTGTTCTGGACGTTGCACGGAGGTCGGCCAAGTGTTTGGCATAAAGAACAGAAAAGCTGTCCAAAACAGCTTCCAATCGAATATTCATGTGATTGGAAAAGTCAGGAAAGTGGTAATGTACTGTTTTCTATCAGTTGGCAAGCTGCGCACACAATCCCAGTGTTGTACAGCTTCCTTCTTCACATTTCCGATGCTGCCGCTCTGTCCGGCTCCCGGAGCCGAAGAAGCGGCTTCTTCGCGCAAAGACGATTGTACCGCTCACAATGCTCTCTTAGCGCGGCTTCTGCCGAAAGAAGCCCGGGAGCGGCGCTTAGCTCCGGAGAGCATCGTACCTTCGCCTTTAACTTTATTTGTGGTCTACATGCTAGCAGAAAACTTTTCCACTCTGTCTGGCAAGGAAAACCTGCGCGAGCACAGAAAACATCTCCCATCGTGTTCTGGACGTTGCATGGAGGTCGGCCAAGTGTTTGGCATAAAGAAAAGAAAAGCTGTCCAAAACAGCTTCTTATCGAATATTCATGTGATTGGAAAAGTCAGGAAAGTGGTACTGTACTGTTTTCTATCAGTTGGCAAGCTGCGCACACAATCCCAGTGTTGTACGGCTTCCTTCTTCACCTTTCCGATGCTGCCGCTCTCTCCGGCTCCCGGAGCCGAAGATGCGGCTTCTTCGCGCAAAGACGATTGTACCGCTCACAGTGCTCTCTTAGCGCTGCTTCTGCCGAAAGACGCCCGGGCGCGGCGCTTAGCTCCGGGGAGCATCGTACCTTCGCCTTTAGCGTCTTTTGTGGTCTACATCTTAGCAGAAAGCTTTTCCACGCTGTCTGGCAAGGAAAACCTGCGTGAGCACAGAAAACATCTCCCATCGTGTTCTGGACGTTGCACGGAGGTCGGCCAAGTGTTTGGCATAAAGAAGAGAAAAGCTGTCCAAAACAGCTTCCAATCGAATATTCATGTGATTGGAAAAGTCAGGAAAGTGGTAATGTACTGTTTTCTATCAGTTGGCAAGCTGCGCACACAATCCCAGTGTTGTACAGCTTCCTTCTTCACCTTTCCGATGCTGCCGCTCTGTCCGGCTCCCGGAGCCGAAGAAGCGGCTTCTTCGCGCCAAGACGATTGTACCGCTCACAATGCTCTCTTAGCGCGGCTTCTGCCGAAAGAAGCCCGGGAGCGGCGCTTAGCTCCGGAGAGCATCGTACCTTCGCCTTTAACTTTATTTGTGGTCTACATGCTAGCAGAAAGCTTTTCCACTCTGTCTGGCAAGGAAAACCTGCGCGAGCACAGAAAACATCTCCCATCGTGTTCTGGACGTTGCATGGAGTTCGGCCAAGTGTTTGGCATAAAGAAAAGAAAAGCTGTCCAAAACAGCTTCTTATCCAATATTCATGTGATTGGAAAAGTCAGGAAAGTGGTACTGTACTGTTTTCTATCAGTTGGCAAGCTGCGCACACAATCCCAGTGTTGTACAGCTTCCTTCTTCACCTTTCCGATCATGCCGCTCTCTCCGGCTCCCGGAGCCGAAGAAGCGGCTTCTTCGCGCAAAGACGATTGTACCGCTCACAATGCTCTCTTAGCGCGGCTTCTGCCGAAAGAAGCCCGGGAGCGGCACTTAGCTCGGGAGAGCATCGTACCTTCGCCTTTAACGTCATTTGTGGTCTACATGCTAGCAGAAAGCTTTTCCACTCTGTCTGGCAAGGAAAACCTGCGCGAGCACAGAAAACATCTCCCATCGTGTTCTGCACGTTGCACGGAGGTCGGCCAAGTGTTCGACAAGAAGAAAAGAAAACTTGTCCAAAACAGTTTCCAATCGAATATTCATGTGATTAGAAAAGTCAGAAAAGTGGTAATGTACTGCTGTCTATCAGTTGGCAAGCTGCGCACACAATCCCAGTGTTGTACAGCTTCCTTCTTCACCTTTCCGATGCTGCCGCTCTCTCCGGCTCCCGGAGCCGAAGAAGCGGCTTCTTCGCGCAAAGACGATTGTACCGCTCACAGTGCTCTCTTAGCGCGGCTTCTGCCGAAAGAAGCCCGGGAGCGGTGCTTAGCTCCGGAGAGCATCGTACATTCGTCTTTAGCGTCTTTTGTGGTCTACATCCTAGCAGAAAGCTTTTCCACTCTGTCTGGCAAGGAAAACCTGCGCGAGCACAGAAAACATCTCCCATCGTGTTCTGGACGTTGCACGGAGGTCGGCCAAGTGTTTGGCATAAAGAAAAGAAAATCTGTCCAAAACAGCTTCTTATCCAATATTCATGTGATTGGAAAAGTCAGGAAAGTGGTAATGTACTGTTTTTTATCGGTTGGCAAGCTGCGCACACAATCCCAGTGTTGTACAGCTTCCTTCTTCACCTTTCCGATGCTGCCGCTCTCTCCGGCTCCCTGAGCCGAAGAAGCGGCTTCTTCGCGCAAAGACGATTGTACCGCTCACAATGCTCTCTTAGCGCGGCTTCTGCCGAAAGAAGCCCGGGAGCGGCGCTTAGCTCGGGATAGCATCGTACCTTCGCCTTTAACGTCATTTGTGGTCTACATGCTAGCAGAAAGCTTTTCCACTCTGTCTGGCAAGGAAAACCTGCGCGAGCACAGAAAACATCTCCCATCGTGTTCTGGACGTTGCACGGAGGTCGGCCAAGTGTTTGGCATAAAGAAAAGAAAAGCTGTCCAAAACAGCTTCTTATCCAATATTCATGTGATTGGAAAAGTCAGGAAAGTGGTAATGTACTGTTTTCTATCAGTTGGCAAGCTGCGCACACAATCCCAGTGTTGTACAGCTTCCTTCTTCACCTTTCCGATGCTGCCGCTCTCTCCGGCTCCCGGAGCCGAAGAAGCGGCTTCTTCGCGCAAAGACGATTGTACCGCTCACAGTGCTCTCTTAGCGCGGCTTCTGCCGAAAGAAGCCCGGGAGCGGCGCTTAGCTCCGGGGAGCATCGTACCTTCGCATTTAGCGTCTTTTGTGGTCTACATGCTAGCAGAAAGCTTTTCCACTCTGTCTGGCAAGGAAAACCTGCGCGAGCACAGAAAACATCTCCCATCGTGTTCTGGAGGCTCCACGGACGTCGGCCAAGTGTTTGACACGAAGAAAAGGAAAGCTGTCCAAAACAGCGTCTTATCAAATATTCATGTGATTGGAAAAGTCAGGAAAGTGGTAATGTACTGTTTTCTATCAGTTGGCAAGCTGCGCACACAATCCCAGTGTTGTACAACTTCCTTCTTCACCTTTCCGATGCTGCCTCTCCCTCCGGCTCCCTGAGCCGAAGAAGCGGCTTCTTCGCGCAAACACGATTGTACCGCTCACAATGCTCTCTTAGAGCGGCTTCTGCCGAAAGAAGCCCGGGAGCGGCGCTTAGCTCCGGGGAGCATCGTACCTTCGCATTTAGCGTCTTTTGTGGTCTACATGCTAGCAGAAAGCTTTTCCACTCTGTCTGGCAAGGAAAACCTGCGCGAGCACAGAAAACATCTCCCATCGTGTTCTGCACGTTGCACGGAGGTCGGCCAAGTGTTTGGCATAAAGAAAAGAAAAGCTGTCCAAAACAGCTTCTTATCCAATATTCATGTGATTGGAAAAGTCAGGAAAGTGGTAATGTACTGTTTTCTATCGGTTGGCAAGCTGCGCACACAATCCCAGTGTTGTACAGCTTCCTTCTTCACCTTTCCGATGCTGCCGCTCTCTCCGGCTCCCTGAGCCGAAGAAGCGGCTTCTTCGCGCAAAGACGATTGTACCGCTCACAATGCTCTCTTAGCGCGGCTTCTGCCGAAAGAAGCCCGGGAGCGGCGCTTAGCTCGGGAGAGCATCGTACCTTCGCCTTTAACGTCATTTGTGGTCTACATGCTAGCAGAAAGCTTTTCCACTCTGTCTGGCAAGGAAAACCTGCGCGAGCACAGAAAACATCTCCCATCGTGTTCTGCACGTTGCACGGAGGTCGGCCAAGTGTTCGACAAGAAGAAAAGAAAACTTGTCCAAAACAGTTTCCAATCGAATATTCATGTGATTAGAAAAGTCAGAAAAGTGGTAATGTACTGCTGTCTATCAGTTGGCAAGCTGCGCACACAATCCCAGTGTTGTACAGCTTCCTTCTTCACCTTTCCGATGCTGCCGCTCTCTCCGGCTCCCGGAGCCGAAGAAGCGGCTTCTTCGCGCAAAGACGATTGTACCGCTCACAGTGCTCTCTTAGCGCGGCTTCTGCCGAAAGAAGCCCGGGAGCGGTGCTTAGCTCCGGAGAGCATCGTACATTCGTCTTTAGCGTCTTTTGTGGTCTACATCCTAGCAGAAAGCTTTTCCACTCTGTCTGGCAAGGAAAACCTGCGCGAGCACAGAAAACATCTCCCATCGTGTTCTGGACGTTGCACGGAGGTCGGCCAAGTGTTTGGCATAAAGAAAAGAAAATCTGTCCAAAACAGCTTCTTATCCAATATTCATGTGATTGGAAAAGTCAGGAAAGTGGTAATGTACTGTTTTTTATCGGTTGGCAAGCTGCGCACACAATCCCAGTGTTGTACAGCTTCCTTCTTCACCTTTCCGATGCTGCCGCTCTCTCCGGCTCCCTGAGCCGAAGAAGCGGCTTCTTCGCGCAAAGACGATTGTACCGCTCACAATGCTCTCTTAGCGCGGCTTCTGCCGAAAGAAGCCCGGGAGCGGCGCTTAGCTCGGGATAGCATCGTACCTTCGCCTTTAACGTCATTTGTGGTCTACATGCTAGCAGAAAGCTTTTCCACTCTGTCTGGCAAGGAAAACCTGCGCGAGCACAGAAAACATCTCCCATCGTGTTCTGGACGTTGCACGGAGGTCGGCCAAGTGTTTGGCATAAAGAAAAGAAAAGCTGTCCAAAACAGCTTCTTATCCAATATTCATGTGATTGGAAAAGTCAGGAAAGTGGTAATGTACTGTTTTCTATCAGTTGGCAAGCTGCGCACACAATCCCAGTGTTGTACAGCTTCCTTCTTCACCTTTCCGATGCTGCCGCTCTCTCCGGCTCCCGGAGCCGAAGAAGCGGCTTCTTCGCGCAAAGACGATTGTACCGCTCACAGTGCTCTCTTAGCGCGGCTTCTGCCGAAAGAAGCCCGGGAGCGGCGCTTAGCTCCGGGGAGCATCGTACCTTCGCATTTAGCGTCTTTTGTGGTCTACATGCTAGCAGAAAGCTTTTCCACTCTGTCTGGCAAGGAAAACCTGCGCGAGCACAGAAAACATCTCCCATCGTGTTCTGGAGGCTCCACGGACGTCGGCCAAGTGTTTGACACGAAGAAAAGGAAAGCTGTCCAAAACAGCGTCTTATCAAATATTCATGTGATTGGAAAAGTCAGGAAAGTGGTAATGTACTGTTTTCTATCAGTTGGCAAGCTGCGCACACAATCCCAGTGTTGTACAACTTCCTTCTTCACCTTTCCGATGATGCCTCTCCCTCCGGCTCCCTGAGCCGAAGAAGCGGCTTCTTCGCGCAAACACGATTGTACCGCTCACAATGCTCTCTTAGAGCGGCTTCTGCCGAAAGAAGCCCGGGAGCGGCGCTTAGCTCCGGGGAGCATCGTACCTTCGCATTTAGCGTCTTTTGTGGTCTACATGCTAGCAGAAAGCTTTTCCACTCTGTCTGGCAAGGAAAACCTGCGCGAGCACAGAAAACATCTCCCATCGTGTTCTGCACGTTGCACGGAGGTCGGCCAAGTGTTTGGCATAAAGAAAAGAAAAGCTGTCCAAAACAGCTTCTTATCCAATATTCATGTGATTGGAAAAGTCAGGAAAGTGGTAATGTACTGTTTTCTATCGGTTGGCAAGCTGCGCACACAATCCCAGTGTTGTACAGCTTCCTTCTTCACCTTTCCGATGCTGCCGCTCTCTCCGGCTCCCTGAGCCGAAGAAGCGGCTTCTTCGCGCAAAGACGATTGTACCGCTCACAATGCTCTCTTAGCGCGGCTTCTGCCGAAAGAAGCCCGGGAGCGGCGCTTAGCTCGGGAGAGCATCGTACCTTCGCCTTTAACGTCATTTGTGGTCTACATGATAGCAGAAAGCTTTTCCACTCTGTCTGGCAAGGAAAACCTGCGCGAGCACAGAAAACATCTCCCATCGTGTTCTGCACATTGCACGGAGGTCGGCCAAGTGTTTGCCATAAAGAAAAGAAAATCTGTCCAAAACAGCTTCTTATCGAATATTCATGTGATTGGAAACGTCAGGAAAGTGGTAATGTACTGTTTTCTATCAGTTGGCAAGCTGCGCACACAATCCCAGTGTTGTACAGCTTCCTTCTTCACCTTTCCGATGCTGCCACTCTCTCCGGCTCCCAGAGCCGAAGAAGCGGCTTCTTCGCGCAAAGACGATTGTACCGCTCATAATGCTCTCTTAGCGCGGCTTCTGCCGAAAGAAGCCCGGGAGCGGCGCTTAGCTCCGGAGAGCATCGTACCTTCGCCTTTAACTTTATTTGTGGTCTACATGCTAGCAGAAAGCTTTTCCACTCTGTCTGGCAAGGAAAACCTGCGCGAGCACAGAAAACATCTCCCATCGTGTTCTGGACGTTGCACGGAGGTCGGCCAAGTGTTTGCCATAAAGAACAGAAAAGCTGTCCAAAACAGCTTCTTATCCAATATTCATGTGATTGGAAAAGTCAGGAAAGTGGTAAAGTACTGTTTTCTATCAGTTGGCAAGCGGCGCACACAATCCCAGTGTTGTACAGCTTCCTTCTTCACTTTTCCGATGCTGCCGCTCTCTCCGGCTCCCGGAGCCGAAGAAGCGGCTTCTTCGCGCAAACACGATTGTACCGCTCACAATGCTCTCTTAGCGCGGCTTCTGCCGAAAGAAGCCCGGGAGCGGCGCTTAGCTCCGGGGAGCATCGTACCTTCGCATTTAGCGTCTTTTGTGGTCTACATGCTAGCAGAAAACTTTTCCACTCTGTCTGGCAAGGAAAACCTGCGCAAGCACAGAAAACATCTCCCATCGTGTTCTGGACGTTCCACGGAGGTCGGCCAAGTGTTTGGCATAAAGAAGAGAAAAGCTGTCCAAAACAGCTTCCAATCGAATATTCATGTGATTGGAAACATCATGGAAAGTGGTAATGTACTGTTTTCTATCAGTTGGCAAGCTGCGCACACAATCCCAGTGTTGTACAGCTTCCTTCTTCACCTTTCCGATGCTGCCGCTCTCTCCGGCTGCCGGAGCCGAAGAAGCGGCTTCTTCGCGCAAAGACGATTGTACTGCTGACAGTGCTCTCTTAGCGCGGCTTCTGCCGAAAGAAGCCCGGGAGCGTCTCTTAGCTCCGGAGAGCATCGTACCTTCGTCTTTAGCGTCTTTTGTGGTCTACATGCTAGCAGAAAGCTTTTCCACTCTGTCTGGCAAGGAAAACCTGCACGAGCACAGAAAACATCTCCCATCGTGTTCTGGACGTTCCACGGAGGTCTACCAATTGTTTGGCATAAAGAAGAGAAAAGCTGTCCAAAACAGCTTCTTATCCAATATTCATGTGATTGGAAAAGTCAGGAAAGTGGTAATGTACTGTTTTCTATCGGTTGGCAAGCTGCGCACACAATCCCAGTGTTGTACAGCTTCCTTCTTCACCTTTCCGATGCTGCCGCTCTCTCCGGCTCCCTGAGCCGAAGAAGCGGCTTCTTCGCGCAAAGACGATTGTACCGCTCACAATGCTCTCTTAGCGCGGCTTCTGCCGAAAGAAGCCCGGGAGCGGCGCTTAGCTCGGGAGAGCATCGTACCTACGCCTTTAACGTCATTTGTGGTCTACATGCTAGCAGAAATCTTTTCCACTCTGTCTGGCAAGGAAAACCTGCGCGAGCACAGAAAACATCTCCCATCGTGTTCTGGACGTTGCACGGAGGTCGGCCAAGTGTTTGCCATAAAGAAAAGAAAATCTGTCCAAAACAGCTTCTTATCGAATATTCATGTGATTGGAAACGTCAGGAAAGTGGTAATGTACTGTTTTCTATCAGTTGGCAAGCTGCGCACACAATCCCAGTGTTGTACAGCTTCCTTCTTCACCTTTCCGATGCTGCCGCTCTCTCCGGCTCCCGGAGCCGAAGAAGCGGCTTCTTCGCGCAAAGACGATTGTACCGCTCACAGTGCTCTCTTAGCGCGGCTTCTGCCGAAAGAAGCCCGGGAGCGGCGCTTAGCTCCGGAGAGCATCATACCTTCGCCTTTAACTTTATTTGTGGTCTACATGCTAGCAGAAAGCTTTTCCACTCTGTCTGGCAAGGAAAACCTGCGCGAGCACAGAAAACATCTCCCATCGTGTTCTGGACGTTGCACGGAGGTCGGCCAAGTGTTTGCCATAAAGAAAAGAAAAGCGGTCCAAAACAGCTTCTTATCCAATATTCATGTGATTGGAAAAGTCAGGAAAGTGGTACTGTACTGTTTTCTATCAGTTGGCAAGCTGCGCACACAATCCCAGTGTTGTACAGCTTCCTTCTTCACCTTTCCGATGCTGCCTCTCTCTCCGGCTCCCGGAGCCGAAGAAGCGGCTTCTTTGCGCAAAGACGATTGTACCGCTCACAGTGCTCTCTTAGCGCGGCTTCTGCCGAATGAAGCCCGGGAGCGGCGCTTAGCTCCGGAGAGCATCGTACCTTCGCCTTTAGCGTCTTTTGTGGTCTACATCTTAGCAGAAAGCTTTTCCATGCTGTCTGGCAAGGAAAACCTGCGGGAGCACAGAAAACATCTCCCATCGTGTTCTGGACGTTGCACGGAGGTCTGCCAAGTGTTTCCCATAAAGAAAAGGAAATCTGTCCAAAACAGCTTCTTTTCGAATATTCATGTGATTGGAAAAGTCAGGAAAGTGGTAATGTACTGTTTTCTATCAGTTGGCAAGCTGCGCACACAATCCCAGTGTTGTACGGCTTCCTTCTTCACCTTTCCGATGCTGCCTCTCTCTCCGGCTCCCTGAGCCGAAGAAGCGGCTTCTTCGCGCAAAGACGATTGTACCGCTCACAGTGCTCTCTTAGCGCGGCTTCTGCCGAAAGACGCCCGGGAGCGGCGCTTAGCTCCGGGGAGCATCGTACCTTCGCCTTTAGCGTCTTTTGTGGTCTACATCTTAGCAGAAAGCTTTTCCATGCTGTCTGGCAAGGAAAACCTGCGGGAGCACAGAAAACATCTCCCATCGTGTTCTGGACGTTGCACGGAGGTCGGCCAAGTGTTTGGCATAAAGAAGAGAAAAGCTGTCCAAAACAGCTTCCAATCGAATATTCATGTGATTGGAAACATCATGGAAAGTGGTAATGTACTGTTTTCTATCAGTTGGCAAGCTGCGCACACAATCCCAGTGTTGTACAGCTTCCTTCTTCACTTTTCCGATGCTGCCTCTCTCACCGGCTCCCGTAGCCGAAGAAGCGGCTTCTTCGCGCAAAGACGATTGTACCGCTCACAATGCTCTCTTAGCGCGGCTTCTGCCGAAAGAAGCCCGGGAGCGGCGCTTAGCTCCGGGGAGCATCGTACCTTCGCATTTAGCGTCTTTTGTGGTCTACATGCTAGCAGAAAGCTTTTCCACTCTGTCTGGCAAGGAAAACCTGCGGGAGCACAGAAAACATCTCCCATCGTGTTCTGGACGTTCCACGGAGGTCGGCCAAGTGTTTGGCATAAAGAAGAGAAAAGCTGTCCAAAACAGCATCCAATCGAATATTCATGTGATTGGAAACATCATGGAAAGTGGTAATGTACTGTATTCTATCAGTTGGCAAGCTGCGCACACAATCCCAGTGTTGTACAGCTTCCTTCTTCACCTTTCCGATGCTGCCGCTCTCTCCGGCTCCCTGAGCCGAAGAAGCGGCTTCTTCGCGCAAAGACGATTGTACCGCTCACAGTGCTCTCTTAGCGCGGCTTCTGCCGAAAGAAGCCCGGGAGCGGCTCTTAGCTCCGAAGAGCATCGTACCTTCGTCTTTAGCGTCTTTTGTGGTCTACATGCTAGCAGAAAGCTTTTCCACTCTGTCTGGCAAGGAAAGCCTGCGCGAATACAGAAAACACCTCCCATCGTGTTCTGGACGTTCCACGGAGGTCGGCCAAGTGTTTGCCATAAAGAAAAGAAAATCTGTCCAAAACAGCTTCTTATCGAATATTCATGTGATTGGAAAAGTCAGGAAAGTGGTAATGTACTGTTTTCTATCAGTTGGCAAGCTGCGCACACAATCCCAGTGTTGTACAGCTTCCTTCTTCACCTTTCCGATGCTGCCGCTTTCTCCGGCTCCCTGAGCCGAAGAAGCGGCTTCTTCGCGCAAAGACGATTGTACCGCTCACAGTGCTCTCTTAGCGCGGCTTCTGCCGAAAGAAGCCCGGGAGCGGCGCTTAGCTCCGGAGAGCATCGTACCTTCGCCTTTAACTTTATTTGTGGTCTAAATGCTAGCAGAAAGCTTTTCCACTCTGTCTGGCAAGGAAAACCTGCGCGAGCACAGAAAACATCTCCCATCGTGTTCTGGACGTTGCACGGAGGTCGGCCAAGTGTTTGGCATAAAGAAAAGAAAAGCTGTCCAAAACAGCTTCTTATCCAATATTCATGTGATTGGAAAAGTCAGGAAAGTGGTAATGTACTGTTTTCTATCAGTTGGCAAGCTGCGCACACAATCCCAGTGTTGTACAGCTTCCTTCTTCACCTTTCCGATGCTGCCGCTCTCTCCGGCTCCCGGAGCCGAAGAAGCGGCTTATACGCGCAAAGACGATTGTACCGCTCACAATGCTCTCTTAGCGCGGCTTCTGCCGAAAGAAGCCCGGGAGCGGCGCTTAGCTCAGGAGAGCATCGTACCTTCGCCTTTAACGTCATTTGTGGTCTACATGATAGCAGAAAGCTTTTCCACGCTGTCTGGCAAGGAAAACCTGCGCGAGCACAGAAAACATCTCCCATCGTGTTCTGGACGTTGCACGGAGGTCGGCCAAGTGTTTGGCATAAAGAAGAGAAAAGATGTCCAAAACAGCTTCCAATCGAATATTCATGTGATTGGAAAAGTCAGGAAAGTGGTAATGTACTGTTTTCTATCAGTTGGCAAGCTGCGCACACAATCCCAGTGTTGTACGGCTTCCTTCTTCACCTTTCCGATGCTGCCGCTCTCTCCGGCTCCCGGAGCCGAAGATGCGGCTTCTTCGCGCAAAGACGATTGTACCGCTCACAGTGCTCTCTTAGCGCGGCTTCTGCCGAAAGACGCCCGGGCGCGGCGCTTAGCTCCGGGGAGCATCGTACCTTAGCCTTTAGCGTCTTTTGTGGTCTACATCTTAGCAGAAAGCTTTTCCACGCTGTCTGGCAAGGAAAACCTGCGCGAGCACAGAAAACATCTCCCATCGTGTTCTGGACGTTGCACGGAGGTCGGCCAAGTGTTTGGCATAAAGAACAGAAAAGCTGTCCAAAACAGCTTCCAATCGAATATTCATGTGATTGGAAAAGTCAGGAAAGTGGTAATGTACTGTTTTCTATCAGTTGGCAAGCTGCGCACACAATCCCAGTGTTGTACAGCTTCCTTCTTCACATTTCCGATGCTGCCGCTCTGTCCGGCTCCCGGAGCCGAAGAAGCGGCTTCTTCGCGCAAAGACGATTGTACCGCTCACAATGCTCTCTTAGCGCGGCTTCTGCCGAAAGAAGCCCGGGAGCGGCGCTTAGCTCCGGAGAGCATCGTACCTTCGCCTTTAACTTTATTTGTGGTCTACATGCTAGCAGAAAACTTTTCCACTCTGTCTGGCAAGGAAAACCTGCGCGAGCACAGAAAACATCTCCCATCGTGTTCTGGACGTTGCATGGAGGTCGGCCAAGTGTTTGGCATAAAGAAAAGAAAAGCTGTCCAAAACAGCTTCTTATCGAATATTCATGTGATTGGAAAAGTCAGGAAAGTGGTACTGTACTGTTTTCTATCAGTTGGCAAGCTGCGCACACAATCCCAGTGTTGTACGGCTTCCTTCTTCACCTTTCCGATGCTGCCGCTCTCTCCGGCTCCCGGAGCCGAAGAAGCGGCTTCTTCGCGCAAAGACGATTGTACCGCTCACAGTGCTCTCTTAGCGCTGCTTCTGCCGAAAGACGCCCGGGCGCGGCGCTTAGCTCCGGGGAGCATCGTACCTTCGCCTTTAGCGTCTTTTGTGGTCTACATCTTAGCAGAAAGCTTTTCCACGCTGTCTGGCAAGGAAAACCTGCGCGAGCACAGAAAACATCTCCCATCGTGTTCTGGACGTTGCACGGAGGTCGGCCAAGTGTTTGGCATAAAGAAGAGAAAAGCTGTCCAAAACAGCTTCCAATCGAATATTCATGTGATTGGAAAATTCAGGAAAGTGGTAATGTACTGTTTTCTATCAGTTGGCAAGCTGCGCACACAATCCCAGTGTTGTACAGCTTCCTTCTTCACCTTTCCGATGCTGCCGCTCTGTCCGGCTCCCGGAGCCGAAGAAGCGGCTTCTTCGCGCAAAGACGATTGTACCGCTCACAATGCTCTCTTAGCGCGGCTTCTGCCGAAAGAAGCCCGGGAGCGGCGCTTAGCTCCGGAGAGCATCGTACCTTCGCCTTTAACTTTATTTGTGGTCTACATGCTAGCAGAAAGCTTTTCCACTCTGTCTGGCAAGGAAAACCTGCGCGAGCACAGAAAACATCTCCCATCGTGTTCTGGACGTTGCATGGAGGTCGGCCAAGTGTTTGGCATAAAGAAAAGAAAAGCTGTCCAAAACAGCTTCTTATCCAATATTCATGTGATTGGAAAAGTCAGGAAAGTGGTACTGTACTGTTTTCTATCAGTTGGCAAGCTGCGCACACAATCCCAGTGTTGTACAGCTTCCTTCTTCACCTTTCCGATGCTGCCGCTCTCTCCGGCTCCCGGAGCCGAAGAAGCGGCTTCTTCGCGCAAAGACGATTGTACCGCTCACAATGCTCTCTTAGCGCGGCTTCTGCCGAAAGAAGCCCGGGAGCGGCACTTAGCTCGGGAGAGCATCGTAACTGCGTCTTTAACGTCATTTGTGGTCTACATGCTAGCAGAAAGCTTTTCCACTCTGTCTGGCAAGGAAAACCTGCGCGAGCACAGAAAACATCTCCCATCGTGTTCTGCACGTTGCACGGAGGTCGGCCAAGTGTTCGACAAGAAGAAAAGAAAACTTGTCCAAAACAGTTTCCAATCGAATATTCATGTGATTAGAAAAGTCAGAAAAGTGGTAATGTACTGCTGTCTATCAGTTGGCAAGCTGCGCACACAATCCCAGTGTTGTACAGCTTCCTTCTTCACCTTTCCGATGCTGCCGCTCTCTCCGGCTCCCGGAGCCGAAGAAGCGGCTTCTTCGCGCAAAGACGATTGTACCGCTCACAGTGCTCTCTTAGCGCGGCTTCTGCCGAAAGAAGCCCGGGAGCGGTGCTTAGCTCCGGAGAGCATCGTACATTCGTCTTTAGCGTCTTTTGTGGTCTACATCCTAGCAGAAAGCTTTTCCACTCTGTCTGGCAAGGAAAACCTGCGCGAGCACAGAAAACATCTCCCATCGTGTTCTGGACGTTGCACGGAGGTCGGGCAAGTTGTTGGCATAAAGAAAATAAAAGCTGTCCAAAACAGCTTCTTATCGAATATTCATGTGATTGGACACGTCAGGAAAGTGGTAATGTACTGTTTTCTATCAGTTGGCAAGCTGCGCACACAATCCCAGTGTTGTACAGCTTCCTTCTTCACCTTTCCGATGCTGCCGCTCTCTCCGGCTCCCGGAGCCGAAGAAGCGGCTTCTTCGCGCAAAGACGATTGTACCGCTCACAGTGCTCTCTTAGCGCGGCTTCTGCCGAAAGAAGCCCGGGAGCGGCACTTAGCTCGGGAGAGCATCGTACCTTCGCCTTTAACGTCATTTGTGGTCTACATGCTAGCAGAAAGCTTTTCCACTCTGTCTGGGGAGGAAAACCTGCGCGAGCACAGAAAACATCTCCCATCGTGTTCTGCACGTTGCACGGAGGTCGGCCAAGTGTTCGACAAGAAGAAAAGAAAACTTGTCCAAAACAGTTTCCAATCGAATATTCATGTGATTAGAAAAGTCAGGAAAGTGGTAATGTACTGTTTTCTATCAGTTGGCAAGCTGCGCACACAATCCCAGTGTTGTACAGCTTCCTTCTTCACTTTTCCGATGCTGCCTCTCTCACCGGCTCCCGTAGCCGAAGAAGCGGCTTCTTCGCGCAAAGACGATTGTACCGCTCACAATGCTCTCTTAGCGCGGCTTCTGCCGAAAGAAGCCCGGGAGCGGCGCTTAGCTCCGGGGAGCATCGTACCTTCGCATTTAGCGTCTTTTGTGGTCTACATGCTAGCAGAAAGCTTTTCCACTCTGTCTGGCAAGGAAAACCTGCGGGAGCACAGAAAACATCTCCCATCGTGTTCTGGACGTTCCACGGAGGTCGGCCAAGTGTTTGGCATAAAGAAGAGAAAAGCTGTCCAAAACAGCATCCAATCGAATATTCATGTGATTGGAAACATCATGGAAAGTGGTAATGTACTGTATTCTATCAGTTGGCAAGCTGCGCACACAATCCCAGTGTTGTACAGCTTCCTTCTTCACCTTTCCGATGCTGCCGCTCTCTCCGGCTCCCTGAGCCGAAGAAGCGGCTTCTTCGCGCAAAGACGATTGTACCGCTCACAGTGCTCTCTTAGCGCGGCTTCTGCCGAAAGAAGCCCGGGAGCGTCTCTTAGCTCCGGAGAGCATCGTACCTTCGTCTTTAGCGTCTTTTGTGGTCTACATGCTAGCAGAAAGCTTTTCCACTCTGTCTGGCAAGGAAAACCTGCGCGAGCACAGAAAACATCTCCCATCGTGTTCTGGACGTTGCATGGAGGTCGGCCAAGTGTTTGGCATAAAGAAAAGAAAAGCTGTCCAAAACAGCTTCTTATCCAATACTCATGTGATTGGAAAAGTCAGGAAAGTGGTACTGTACTGTTTTCTATCAGTTGGCAAGCTGCGCACACAATCCCAGTGTTGTACAGCTTCCTTCTTCACCTTTCCGATGCTGCCGCTCTCTCCGGCTCCCGGAGCCGAAGAAGCGGCTTCTTCGCGCAAAGACGATTGTACCGCTCACAATGCTCTCTTAGCGCGGCTTCTGCCGAAAGAAGCCCGGGAGCGGCGCTTAGTTCGGGAGAGCATCGTACCTTCGCCTTTAACGTCATTTGTGGTCTACATGCTAGCAGAAAGCTTTTCCACTCTGTCTGGCAAGGAAAACCTGCGCGAGCACAGAAAACATCTCCCATCGTGTTCTGGACGTTGCACGGAGGTCGGCCAAGTGTTTGGCATAAAGAAAAGAAAAGCTGTCCAAAACAGCTTCTTATCCAATATTCATGTGATTGGAAAAGTCAGGAAAGTGGTACTGTACTGTTTTCTCTCAGTTGGCAAGCTGCGCACACAATCCCAGTGTTGTACAGCTTCCTTCTTCACCTTTCCGATGCTGCCGCTCTCTCCGGCTCCCGGAGCCGAAGAAGCGGCTTCTTCGCGCAAAGACGATTGTACCGCTCACAATGCTCTCTTAGCGCGGCTTCTGCCGAAAGAAGCCCAGGAGCGGCGCTTAGCTCGGGAGAGCATCGTACCTTCGCCTTTAACGTCATTTGTGGTCTACATGCTAGCAGAAAGCTTTTCCACTCTGTCTGGCAAGGAAAACCTGCGCGAGCACAGAAAACATCTCCCATCGTGTTCTGCACGTTGCACGGAGGTCGGCCAAGTGTTCGACAAGAAGCAAAGTTGTCCAAAACAGTTTCCAATCGAATATTCATGTGATTAGAAAAGTCAGAAAAGTGGTAATGTACTTCTGTCTATCAGTTGGCAAGCTGCGCACACAATCCCAGTGTTGTACAGCTTCCTTCTTCACCTTTCCGATGCTGCCGCTCTCTCCGGCTCCCGGAGCCGAAGAAGCGGCTTCTTCGCGCAAAGACGATTGTACCGCTCACAGTGCTCTCTTAGCGCGGCTTCTGCCGAAAGAAGCCCGGGAGTGGCTCTTAGCTCCGGAGAGCATCGTACCTTCGTATTTAGCGTCTTTTGTGGTCTACATGCTAGCAGAAAGCTTTTCCACTCTGTCTGGCAAGGAAAACCTGCGCGAGCACAGAAAACATCTCCCATCGTGTTCTGGACGTTCCACGGATGTCTGCCAAGTGTTTGCCATAAAGAAAAGAAAATCTGTCCAAAACAGCTTCTTATCGAATATTCATGTGATTGGAAAAGTCAGGAAAGTGGTAATGTACTGTTTTCTATCAGTTGGCAAGCTGCGCACACAATCCCAGTGTTGTACAGCTTCCTTCTTCACCTTTCCGATGCTGCCGCTCTCTCCGGCTCCCGGAGCCGAAGAAGCGGCTTCTTCGCGCAAAGACGATTGTACCGCTCACAGTGCTCTCTTAGCGCGGCTTCTGCCGAAAGAAGCCTGGGAGAGGCTCTTAGCTCCGGAGAGCATCGTACCTTCGTCTTTAGCGTCTTTTGTGGTCTACATGCTAGCAGAAAGCTTTTCCACTCTGTCTGGCAAGGAAAACCTGCGGGAGCACAGAAAACATCTCCCATCGTGTTCTGGACGTTGCACGGAGGTCGGCCAAGTGTTTGCCATAAAGAAAAGAAAATCTGTCCAAAACAGCTTCTTATCGAATATTCATGTGATTGGAAAAGTCAGGAAAGTGGTAATGTACTGTTTTCTATCAGTTGGCAAGCTGCGCACACAATCCCAGTGTTGTACAGCTTCCTTCTTCACCTTTCCGATGCTGCCTCTCTCTCCGGCTCCCTGAGCCGAAGAAGCGGCTTCTTCGCGCAAAGACGATTGTACCGCTCACAGTGCTCTCTTAGCGCGGCTTCTGCCGAATGAAGCCCGGGAGCGGCGCTTAGCTCCGGGGAGCATCGTACCTTCGCCTTTAGCGTCTTTTGTGGTCTACATCTTAGCAGAAAGCTTTTCCACGCTGTCTGGCAAGGAAAGCCTGCGCGAGTACAGAAAACACCTCCCATCGTGTTCTGCACGTTGCACGGAGGTCGGCCAAGTGTTTGCCATAAAGAAAAGAAAATCTGTCCAAAACAGCTTCTTATCGAATATTCATGTGATTGGAAAAGTCAGGAAAGTGGTAATGTACTGTTTTCTATCAGTTGGCAAGCTGCGCACACAATCCCAGTGTTGTACAGCTTCCTTCTTCACCCTTCCGATGCTGCCGCTTTCTCCGGCTCCCTGAGCCGAAGAAGCGGCTTCTTCGCGCAAAGACGATTGTACCGCTCACAGTGCTCTCTTAGCGCGGCTTCTGCCGAAAGAAGCCCGGGAGCGGCGCTTAGCTCCGGAGAGCATCGTACCTTCGCCTTTAACTTTATTTGTGGTCTAAATGCTAGCAGAAAGCTTTTCCACTCTGTCTGGCAAGGAAAACCTGCGCGAGCACAGAAAACATCTCCCATCGTGTTCTGGACGTTGCACGGAGGTCTGCCATGTGTTTGGCATAAAGAAAAGAAAAGCTGTCCAAAACAGCTTCTTATCCAATATTCATGTGATTGGAAAAGTCAGGAAAGTGGTAATGTACTGTTTTCTATCAGTTGGCAAGCTGCGCACACAATCCCAGTGTTGTACAGCTTCCTTCTTCACCTTTCCGATGCTGCCGCTCTCTCCGGCTCCCGGAGCCGAAGAAGCGGCTTCTTCGCGCAAAGACGATTGTACCGCTCACAATGCTCTCTTAGCGCGGCTTCTGCCGAAAGAAGCCCGGGAGCGGCGCTTAGCTCCGGAGAGCATCGTACCTTCGCCTTTAACTTTATTTGTGGTCTACATGCTAGCAGAAAACTTTTCCACTCTGTCTGGCAAGGAAAACCTGCGCGAGCACAGAAAACATCTCCCATCGTGTTCTGGACGTTGCATGGAGGTCGGCCAAGTGTTTGGCATAAAGAAAAGAAAAGCTGTCCAAAACAGCTTCTTATCGAATATTCATGTGATTGGAAAAGTCAGGAAAGTGGTACTGTACTGTTTTCTATCAGTTGGCAAGCTGCGCACACAATCCCAGTGTTGTACGGCTTCCTTCTTCACCTTTCCGATGCTGCCGCTCTCTCCGGCTCCCGGAGCCGAAGATGCGGCTTCTTCGCGCAAAGACGATTGTACCGCTCACAGTGCTCTCTTAGCGCTGCTTCTGCCGAAAGACGCCCGGGCGCGGCGCTTAGCTCCGGGGAGCATCGTACCTTCGCCTTTAGCGTCTTTTGTGGTCTACATCTTAGCAGAAAGCTTTTCCACGCTGTCTGGCAAGGAAAACCTGCGCGAGCACAGAAAACATCTCCCATCGTGTTCTGGACGTTGCACGGAGGTCGGCCAAGTGTTTGGCATAAAGAAGAGAAAATCTGTCCAAAACAGCTTCCAATCGAATATTCATGTGATTGGAAAAGTCAGGAAAGTGGTAATGTACTGTTTTCTATCAGTTGGCAAGCTGCGCACACAATCCCAGTGTTGTACAGCTTCCTTCTTCACATTTCCGATGCTGCCGCTCTGTCCGGCTCCCGGAGCCGAAGAAGCGGCTTCTTCGCGCAAAGACGATTGTACCGCTCACAATGCTCTCTTAGCGCGGCTTCTGCCGAAAGAAGCCCGGGAGCGGCGCTTAGCTCCGGAGAGCATCGTACCTTCGCCTTTAACTTTATTTGTGGTCTACATGCTAGCAGAAAGCTTTTCCACTCTGTCTGGCAAGGAAAACCTGCGCGAGCACAGAAAACATCTCCCATCGTGTTCTGGACGTTGCATGGAGGTCGGCCAAGTGTTTGGCATAAAGAAAAGAAAAGCTGTCCAAAACAGCTTCTTATCGAATATTCATGTGATTGGAAAAGTCAGGAAAGTGGTAATGTACTGTTTTCTATCAGTTGGCAAGCTGCGCACACAATCCCAGTGTTGTACAGCTTCCTTCTTCACCTTTCCGATGCTGCCGCTCTCTCCGGCTCCCGGAGCCGAAGAAGCGGCTTCTTCGCGCAAAGACGATTGTACCGCTCACAGTGCTCTCTTAGCGCGGCTTCTGCCGAAAGAATCCCGGGAGCGGCTCTTAGCTCCGGAGAGCATCGTACCTTCGCCTTTAACGTCATTTGTGGTCTACATGCTAGCAGAAAGCTTTTCCACTCTGTCTGGCAAGGAAAACCTGCGCGAGCACAGAAAACATCTCCCATCGTGTTCTGGACGTTGCACGGAGGTCGGCCAAGTGTTCGACAAGAAGAAAAGAAAACTTGTCCAAAACAGTTTCCAATCGAATATTCATGTGATTAGAAAAGTCAGAAAAGTGGTAATGTACTGCTGTCTATCAGTTGGCAAGCTGCGCACACAATCCCAGTGTTGTACAGCTTCCTTCTTCACCTTTCCGATGCTGCCGCTCTCTCCGGCTCCCGGAGCCGAAGAAGCGGCTTCTTCGCGCAAAGACGATTGTACCGCTCACAATGCTCTCTTAGCGCGGCTTCTGCCGAAAGAAGCCCGGGAGCGGTGCTTAGCTCCGGAGAGCATCGTACATTCGTCTTTAGCGTCTTTTGTGGTCTACATCCTAGCAGAAAGCTTTTCCACTCTGTCTGGCAAGGAAAACCTGCGCGAGCACAGAAAACATCTCCCATCGTGTTCTGGACGTTCCACGGACGTCGGCCAAGTGTTTGGCATAAAGAAAAGAAAAGCTGTCCAAAACAGCTTCTTATCGAATATTCATGTGATTGGAAAAGTCAGGAAAGTGGTAATGTACTGTTTTCTATCAGTTGGCAAGCTGCGCACACAATCCCAGTGTTGTACAGCTTCCTTCTTCACCTTTCCGATGCTGCCGCTCTCTCCGGCTCCCGTAGCCGAAGAAGCGGCTTCTTCGCGCAAAGACGATTGTACCGCTCACAATGCTCTCTTAGCGCGGCTTCTGCCGAAAGAAGCCCGGGAGCGGCGCTTAGCTCGGGAGAGCATCGTACCTTCGCCTTTAACGTCATTTGTGGTCTACATGCTAGCAGAAAGCTTTTCCACTCGTTCTGGCAAGGAAAACCTGCGCGAGCACAGAAAACATCTCCCATCGTGTTCTGCACGTTGCACGGAGGTCGGCCAAGTGTTCGACAAGAAGAAAAGAAAAGTTGTCCAAAACAGTTTCCAATCGAATATTCATGTGATTAGAAAAGTCAGCAAAGTGGTAATGTACTGTTTTCTATCAGTTGGCAAGCTGCGCACACAATCCCAGTGTTGTACAGCTTCCTTCTTCACCTTTCCGATGCTGCCGCTCTCTCCGGCTCCCGGAGCCGAAGAAGCGGCTTCTTCGCGCAAAGACGATTGTACCGCTCACAGTGCTCTCTTAGCGCGGCTTCTGCCGAATGAAGCCCGGGAGCGGCGCTTAGCTCCGGGGAGCATCGTACCTTCGCCTTTAGCGTCTTTTGTGGTCTACATCTTAGCAGAAAGCTTTTCCACGCTGTCTGGCAAGGAAAACCTGCGCGAGCACAGAAAACATCTCCCATCGTGTTCTGGACGTTCCACGGAGGTCTGCCAAGTGTTTGCCATAAAGAAAAGAAAATCTGTCCAAAACAGCTTCCAATCGAATATTCATGTGATTGGAAAAGTCAGGAAAGTGGTAATGTACTGTTTTCTATCAGTTGGCAAGCTGCGCACACAATCCCAGTGTTGTACAGCTTCCTTCTTCACCTTTCCGATGCTGCCGCTCTCTCCGGCTCCCGGAGCCGAAGAAGCGGCTTCTTCGCGCAAAGACGATTGTACCGCTCACAATGCTCTCTTAGCGCGGCTTCTGCCGAAAGAAGCCCGGGAGCGGCGCTTAGCTCGGGAGAGCATCGTACCTTCGCCTTTAACTTTATTTGTGGTCTACATGCTAGCAGAAAGCTTTTCCACTCTGTCTGGCAAGGAAAACCTGCGCGAGCACAGAAAACATCTCCCATCGTGTTCTGGACGTTGCACGGAGGTCGGCCAAGTGTTTGGCATAAAGAAAAGAAAAGCTGTCCAAAACAGCTTCTTATCCAATATTCATGTGATTGGAAAAGTCAGGAAAGTGGTAATGTACTGTTTTCTCTCAGTTGGCAAGCTGCGCACACAATCCCAGTGTTGTACAGATTCCTTCTTCACCTTTCCGATGCTGCCGCTCTCTCCGGCTCCCGGAGCCGAAGAAGCGGCTTCTTCGCGCAAAGACGATTGTACCGCTCACAATGCTCTCTTAGCGCGGCTTCTGCCGAAAGAAGCCCGGGAGCGGCGCTTAGCTCAGGAGAGCATCGTACCTTCGCCTTTAACGTCATTTGTGGTCTACATGCTAGCAGAAAGCTTTTCCACTCTGTCTGGCAAGGAAAACCTGCGCGAGCACAGAAAACATCTCCCATCGTGTTCTGCACGTTGCACGGAGGTCGGCCAAGTGTTCGACAAGAAGAAAAGAAAAGTTGTCCAAAACAGTTTCCAATCGAATATTCATGTGATTAGAAAAGTCAGAAAAGTGGTAATGTACTGCTGTCTATCAGTTGGCAAGCTGCGCACACAATCCCAGTGTTGTACAGCTTCCTTCTTCACCTTTCCGATGCTGCCGCTCTCTCCGGCTCCCGGAGCCGAAGAAGCGGCTTCTTCGCGCAAAGACGATTGTACCGCTCACAGTGCTCTCTTAGCGCGGCTTCTGCCGAAAGAAGCCCGGGAGCGGCTCTTAGCTCCGGAGAGCATCGTACCTTCGTCTTTAGCGTCTTTTGTGGTCTACATGCTAGCAGAAAGCTTTTCCACTCTGTCTGGCAAGGAAAACCTGCGCGAGCACAGAAAACATCTCCCATCGTGTTCTGGACGTTGCACGGAGGTCTGCCATGTGTTTCCCATAAAGAAAAGGAAATCTGTCCAAAACAGCCTCTTATCGAATATTCATGTGATTGGAAAAGTCAGGAAAGTGGTACTGTACTGTTTTCTATCAGTTGGCAAGCTGCGCACACAATCCCAGTGTTGTACAGCTTCCTTCTTCACCTTTCCGATGCTGCCGCTCTCTCCGGCTCCCTGAGCCGAAGAAGCGGCTTCTTCGCGCAAAGACGATTGTACCGCTCACAATGCTCTCTTAGCGCGGCTTCTGCCGAAAGAAGCCCGGGAGCGGCGCTTAGCTCGGGAGAGCATCGTACCTTCGCCTTTAACGTCATTTGTGGTCTACATGCTAGCAGAAAGCTTTTCCACTCGTTCTGGCAAGGAAAACCTGCGCGAGCACAGAAAACATCTCCCATCGTGTTCTGCACGTTGCACGGAGGTCGGCCAAGTGTTCGACAAGAAGAAAAGAAAAGTTGTCCAAAACAGTTTCCAATCGAATATTCATGTGATTAGAAAAGTCAGAAAAGTGGTAACGTACTGCTGTCTATCAGTTGGCAAGCTGCGCACACAATCCCAGTGTTGTACAGCTTCCTTCTTCACCTTTCCGATGCTGCCGCTCTCTCCGGCTCCCGGAGCCGAAGAAGCGGCTTCTTCGCGCAAAGACGATTGTACCGCTCACAGTGCTCTCTTAGCGCGGCTTCTGCCGAATGAAGCCCGGGAGCGGCGCTTAGCTCCGGGGAGCATCGTACCTTCGCCTTTAGCGTCTTTTGTGGTCTACATCTTAGCAGAAAGCTTTTCCACGCTGTCTGGCAAGGAAAACCTGCGCGAGCACAGAAAACATCTCCCATCGTGTTCTGGACGTTCCACGGAGGTCTGCCAAGTGTTTGCCATAAAGAAAAGAAAATCTGTCAAAAACAGCTTCCAATCGAATATTCATGTGATTGGAAAAGTCAGGAAAGTGGTAATGTACTGTTTTCTACCAGTTGGCAAGCTGCGCACACAATCCCAGTGTTGTACAGCTTCCTTCTTCACCTTTCCGATGCTGCCGCTCTCTCCGGCTCCCGGAGCCGAAGAAGCGGCTTCTTCGCGCAAAGACGATTGTACCGCTCACAATGCTCTCTTAGCGCGGCTTCTGCCGAAAGAAGCCCGGGAGCGGCGCTTAGCTCGGGAGAGCATCGTACCTTCGCCTTTAACTTTATTTGTGGTCTACATGCTAGCAGAAAGCTTTTCCACTCTGTCTGGCAAGGAAAACCTGCGCGAGCACAGAAAACATCTCCCATCGTGTTCTGGACGTTGCACGGAGGTCGGCCAAGTGTTTGGCATAAAGAAAAGAAAAGCTGTCCAAAACAGCTTCTTATCCAATATTCATGTGATTGGAAAAGTCAGGAAAGTGGTAATGTACTGTTTTCTCTCAGTTGGCAAGCTGCGCACACAATCCCAGTGTTGTACAGATTCCTTCTTCACCTTTCCGATGCTGCCGCTCTCTCCGGCTCCCGGAGCCGAAGAAGCGGCTTCTTCGCGCAAAGACGATTGTACCGCTCACAATGCTCTCTTAGCGCGGCTTCTGCCGAAAGAAGCCCGGGAGCGGCGCTTAGCTCAGGAGAGCATCGTACCTTCGCCTTTAACGTCATTTGTGGTCTACATGCTAGCAGAAAGCTTTTCCACTCTGTCTGGCAAGGAAAACCTGCGCGAGCACAGAAAACATCTCCCATCGTGTTCTGCACGTTGCACGGAGGTCGGCCAAGTGTTCGACAAGAAGAAAAGAAAAGTTGTCCAAAACAGTTTCCAATCGAATATTCATGTGATTAGAAAAGTCAGAAAAGTGGTAATGTACTGCTGTCTATCAGTTGGCAAGCTGCGCACACAATCCCAGTGTTGTACAGCTTCCTTCTTCACCTTTCCGATGCTGCCGCTCTCTCCGGCTCCCGGAGCCGAAGAAGCGGCTTCTTCGCGCAAAGACGATTGTACCGCTCACAGTGCTCTCTTAGCGCGGCTTCTGCCGAAAGAAGCCCGGGAGCGGCTCTTAGCTCCGGAGAGCATCGTACCTTCGTCTTTAGCGTCTTTTGTGGTCTACATGCTAGCAGAAAGCTTTTCCACTCTGTCTGGCAAGGAAAACCTGCGCGAGCACAGAAAACATCTCCCATCGTGTTCTGGACGTTGCACGGAGGTCTGCCATGTGTTTCCCATAAAGAAAAGGAAATCTGTCCAAAACAGCCTCTTATCGAATATTCATGTGATTGGAAAAGTCAGGAAAGTGGTACTGTACTGTTTTCTATCAGTTGGCAAGCTGCGCACACAATCCCAGTGTTGTACAGCTTCCTTCTTCACCTTTCCGATCATGCCGCTCTCTCCGGCTCCCGGAGCCGAAGAAGCGGCTTCTTCGCGCAAAGACGATTGTACCGCTCACAATGCTCTCTTAGCGCGGCTTCTGCCGAAAGAAGCCCGGGAGCGGCGCTTAGCTCAGGAGAGCATCGTACCTTCGCCTTTAACGTCATTTGTGGTCTACATAATAGCAGAAAGCTTTTCCACTCTGTCTGGCAAGGAAAACCTGCGCGAGCACAGAAAACATCTCCCATCGTGTTCTGGACGTTGCACGGAGGTCTGCCAAGTGTTTCCCATAAAGAAAAGGAAATCTGTCCAAAACAGCTTCTTATCGAATATTCATGTGATTGGAAAAGTCAGGAAAGTGGTACTGTACTGTTTTCTATCAGTTGGCAAGCTGCGCACACAATCCCAGTGTTGTACAGCTTCCTTCTTCACCTTTCCGATGCTGCCGCTCTCTCCGGCTCCCGGAGCCGAAGAAGCGGCTTCTTCGCGCAAAGACGATTGTACCGCTCACAATGCTCTCTTAGCGCGGCTTCTGCCGAAAGAAGCCCGGGAGCGGCGCTTAGCTCCGGAGAGCATCGTACCTTCGCCTTTAACTTTATTTGTGGTCTACATGCTAGCAGAAAGCTTTTCCACTCTGTCTGGCAAGGAAAACCTGCGCGAGCACAGAAAACATCTCCCATCGTGTTCTGGACGTTGCACGGAGGTCTGCCAAGTGTTTGGCATAAAGAAAAGAAAAGCTGTCCAAAACAGCTTCTTATCCAATATTCATGTGATTGGAAAAGTCAGGAAAGTGGTAATGTACTGTTTTCTATCAGTTGGCAAGCTGCGCACACAATCCCAGTGTTGTACAGATTCCTTCTTCACCTTTCCGATGCTGCCGCTCTCTCCGGCTCCCGGAGCCGAAGAAGCGGCTTCTTCGCGCAAAGACGATTGTACCGCTCACAATGCTCTCTTAGCGCGGCTTCTGCCGAAAGAAGCCCGGGAGCGGCGCTTAGCTCAGGAGAGCATTGTACCTTCGCCTTTAACGTCATTTGTGGTCAACATGATAGCAGAAAGCTTTTCCACTCTGTCTGGCAAGGAAAACCTGCGCGAGCACAGAAAACATCTCCCATCGTGTTCTGGACGTTGCACGGAGGTCTGCCAAGTGTTTCCCATAAAGAAAAGGAAATCTGTCCAAAACAGCTTCTTATCGAATATTCATGTGATTGGAAAAGTCAGGAAAGTGGTACTGTACTGTTTTCTATCAGTTGGCAAGCTGCGCACACAATCCCAGTGTTGTACAGCTTCCTTCTTCACCTTTCCGATGCTGCCGCTCTCTCCGGCTCCCGGAGCCGAAGAAGCGGCTTCTTCGCGCAAAGACGATTGTACCGCTCACAGTGCTCTCTTAGCGCGGCTTCTGCCGAATGAAGCCCGGGAGCGGCGCTTAGCTCCGGGGAGCATCGTACCTTCGCCTTTAGCGTCTTTTGTGGTCTACATCTTAGCAGAAAGCTTTTCCACGCTGTCTGGCAAGGAAAACCTGCGGGAGCACAGAAAACATCTCCCATCGTGTTCTGGACGTTGACGGAGGTCGGCCAAGTGTTTGGCATAAAGAAGAGAAAAGCTGTCCAAAACAGCTTCCAATCGAATATTCATGTAATTGGAAACGTCAGGAAAGTGGTAATGTACTGTTTTCTATCAGTTGGCAAGCTGCGCACACAATCCCAGTGTTGTACAGCTTCCTTCTTCACCTTTCCGATGCTGCCGCTCTCTCCGGCTCCCGGAGCCGAAGAAGCGGCTTCTTCGCGCAAAGACGATTGTACCGCTCACAATGCTCTCTTAGCGCGGCTTCTGCCGAAAGAAGCCCGGGAGCGGCGCTTAGCTCCGGAGAGCATCGTACCTTCGCCTTTAACTTTATTTGTGGTCTACATGCTAGCAGAAAGCTTTTCCACTCTGTCTGGCAAGGAAAACCTGCGCGAGCACAGAAAACATCTCCCATCGTGTTCTGGACGTTGCACGGACGTCGGCCAAGTGTTTGACAAGAAGAAAAGAAAAGCTGTCCAAAACAGCTTCTTATCGAATATTCATGTGATTGGAAAAGTCAGGAAAGTGGTAATGTACTGTTTTCTATCAGTTGGCAAGCTGCGCACACAATCCCAGTGTTGTACAGCTTCCTTCTTCACCTTTCCGATGCTGCCGCTCTCTCCGGCTCCCGGAGCCGAAGAAGCGGCTTCTTCGCGCAAAGACGATTGTACCGCTCACAATGCTCTCTTAGCGCGGCTTCTGCCGAAAGAAGCCCGGGAGCGGCGCTTAGCTCCGGAGAGCATCGTACCTTCGCCTTTAACTTTATTTGTGGTCTACATGCTAGCAGAAAGCTTTTCCACTCTGTCTGGCAAGGAAAACCTGCGCGAGCACAGAAAACATTTCCCATCGTGTTCTGGACGTTGCACGGAGGTCGGCCAAGTGTTTGGCATAAAGAAAAGAAAAGCTGTCCAAAACAGCTTCTTATCCAATATTCATGTGATTGGAAAAGTCAGGAAAGTGGTAATGTACTGTTTTCTATCAGTTGGCAAGCTGCGCACACAATCCCAGTGTTGTACAGATTCCTTCTTCACCTTTCCGATGCTGCCGCTCTCTCCGGCTCCCGGAGCCGAAGAAGCGGCTTCTTCGCGCAAAGACGATTGTACCGCTCACAATGCTCTCTTAGCGCGGCTTCTGCCGAAAGAAGCCCGGGAGCGGCGCTTAGCTCAGGAGAGCATCGTACCTTCGCCTTTAACGTCATTTGTGGTCTACATGATAGCAGAAAGCTTTTCCACTCTGTCTGGCAAGGAAAACCTGCGCGAGCACAGAAAACATCTCCCATCGTGTTCTGGACGTTGCACGGAGGTCTGCCAAGTGTTTCCCATAAAGAAAAGGAAATCTGTCCAAAACAGCTTCTTATCGAATATTCATGTGATTGGAAAAGTCAGGAAAGTGGTACTGTACTGTTTTCTATCAGTTGGCAAGCTGCGCACACAATCCCAGTGTTGTACAGCTTCCTTCTTCACCTTTCCGATGCTGCCGCTCTCTCCGGCTCCCGGAGCCGAAGAAGCGGCTTCTTCGCGCAAAGACGATTGTACCGCTCACAGTGCTCTCTTAGCGCGGCTTCTGCCGAATGAAGCCCGGGAGCGGCGCTTAGCTCCGGGGAGCATCGTACCTTCGCCTTTAGCGTCTTTTGTGGTCTACATGCTAGCAGAAAGCTTTTCCACGCTGTCTGGCAAGGAAAACCTGCGGGAGCACAGAAAACATCTCCCATCGTGTTCTGGACGTTCCACGGAGGTCTGCCAAGTGTTTGCCATAAAGAAAAGAAAATCTGTCCAAAACAGCTTCTTATCGAATATTCATGTGATTGGAAAAGTCAGGAAAGTGGTAATGTACTGTTTTCTATCAGTTGGCAAGCTGCGCACACAATCCCAGTGTTGTACAGCTTCCTTCTTCACCTTTCCGATGCTGCCGCTCTCTCCGGCTCCCGGAGCCGAAGAAGCGGCTTCTTCGCGCAAAGACGATTGTACCGCTCACAATGCTCTCTTAGCGCGGCTTCTGCCGAAAGAAGCCCGGGAGCGGCGCTTAGCTCCGGAGAGCATCGTACCTTCGCCTTTAACTTTATTTGTGGTCTACATGCTAGCAGAAAGCTTTTCCAATCTGTCTGGCAAGGAAAACCTGCGCGAGCACAGAAAACATCTCCCATCGTGTTCTGGACGTTGCACGGAGGTCGGACAAGTGTTTGGCATAAAGAAAAGAAAAGCTGTCCAAAACAGCTTCTTATCCAATATTCATGTGATTGGAAAAGTCAGGAAAGTGGTAATGTACTGTTTTCTATCAGTTGGCAAGCTGCGCACACAATCCCAGTGTTGTACAGATTCCTTCTTCACCTTTCCGATGCTGCCGCTCTCTCCGGCTCCCGGAGCCGAAGAAGCGGCTTCTTCGCGCAAAGACGATTGTACCGCTCACAATGCTCTCTTAGCGCGGCTTCTGCCGAAAGAAGCCCGGGAGCGGCGCTTAGCTCAGGAGAGCATCGTACCTTCGCCTTTAACGTCATTTGTGGTCTACATGATAGCAGAAAGCTTTTCCACTCTGTCTGGCAAGGAAAACCTGCGCGAGCACAGAAAACATCTCCCATCGTGTTCTGGACGTTGCACGGAGGTCTGCCAAGTGTTTCCCATAAAGAAAAGGAAATCTGTCCAAAACAGCTTCTTATCGAATATTCATGTGATTGGAAAAGTCAGGAAAGTGGTACTGTACTGTTTTCTATCAGTTGGCAAGCTGCGCACACAATCCCAGTGTTGTACAGCTTCCTTCTTCACCTTTCTGATGCTGCCGCTCTCTCCGGCTCCCGGAGCCGAAGAAGCGGCTTCTTCGCGCAAAGACGATTGTACGGCTCACAGTGCTCTCTTAGCGCGGCTTCTGCCGAATGAAGCCCGGGAGCGGCGCTTAGCTCCGGGGAGCATCGTACCTTCGCCTTTAGCGTCTTTTGTGGTCTACATCTTAGCAGAAAGCTTTTCCACGCTGTCTGGCAAGGAAAACCTGCGGGAGCACAGAAAACATCTCCCATCGTGTTCTGGACGTTCCACAGAGGTCTGCCAAGTGTTTGCCATAAAGAAAAGAAAATCTGTCCAAAACAGCTTCTTATCGAATATTCATGTGATTGGAAAAGTCAGGAAAGTGGTAATGTACTGTTTTCTATCAGTTGGCAAGCTGCGCACACAATCCCAGTGTTGTACAGCTTCCTTCTTCACCTTTCCGATGCTGCCGCTCTCTCCGGCTCCCGGAGCCGAAGAAGCGGCTTCTTCGCGCAAAGACGATTGTACCGCTCACAGTGCTCTCTTAGCGCGGCTTCAGCCGAAAGAAGCCCGGGAGCGGCGCTTAGCTCCGGAGAGCATCGTACCTTCGTCTTTAGCGTCTTTTGTGGTCTACATGCTAGCAGAAATCTTTTCCACTCTGTCTGGCAAGGAAAACCTGCGCGAGCACAGAAAACATCTCCCATCGTGTTCTGGACGTTGCACGGAGGTCAGCCAAGTGTTTGACAAGAAGAAAAGAAAAGCTGTCCAGAACAGCTTCTTATCGAATATTCATGTGATTGGAAAAGTCAGGAAAGTGGTACTGTACTGTTTTCTATCAGTTGGCAAGATGCGCACACAATCCCAGTGTTATACAGCTTCCTTCTTCACCTTTCCGATGCTGCCGCTCTCTCCGGCTCCCGGAGCCGAAGAAGCGGCTTCTTCGCGCAAAGACGATTGTACCGCTCACAGTGCTCTCTTAGCGCGGCTTCTGCCGAATGAAGCCCGGGAGCGGCACTTAGCTCCGGGGAGCATCGTACCTTCGCCTTTAGCGTCTTATGTGGTCTACATCTTAGCAGAAAGCTTTTCCACGCTGTCTGGCAAGGAAAACCTGCGGGAGCACAGAAAACATCTCCCATCGTGTTCTGGACGTTGCACGGTGGTCGGCCAAGTGTTTGGCATAAAGAAGAGAAAAGCTGTCCAAAACAGCTTCTTATCGAATATTCATGTGATTGGACACGTCAGGAAAGTGGTAATGTACTGTTTTCTATCAGTTGGCAAGCTGCGCACACAATCCCAGTGTTGTACAGCTTCCTTCTTCACCTTTCCGATGCTGCCTCTCTCTCCGGCTCCCGGAGCCGAAGAAGCGGCTTCTTCGCGCAAAGACGATTGTACCGCTCACAATGCTCTCTTAGCGCGGCTTCTGCCGAAAGAAGCCCGGGAGCGGCGCTTAGCTCCAAGGAGCATCGTACCTTCGCATTTAGCGTCTTTTGTGGTCTACATGCTAGCAGAAAGCTTTTCCACTCTGTCTGGCAAGGAAAACCTGCGGGAGCACAGAAAACATCTCCCATCGTGTTCTGGACGTTCCACGGAGGTCTGCCAAGTGTTTGCCATAAAGAAAAGAAAATCTGTCCAAAACAGCTTCTTATCGAATATTCATGTGATTGGAAAAGTCAGGAAAGTGGTAATGTACTGTTTTCTATCAGTTGGCAAGCTGCGCACACAATCCCAGTGTTGTACAGCTTCCTTCTTCACCTTTCCGATGCTGCCGCTCTCTCCGGCTCCCGGAGCCGAAGAAGCGGCTTCTTCGCGCAAAGACGATTGTACCGCTCACAATGCTCTCTTAGCGCGGCTTCTGCCGAAAGAAGCCCGGCAGCGGCGCTTAGCTCCGGAGAGCATCGTACCTTCGCCTTTAACTTTATTTGTGGTCTACATCTTAGCAGAAAGCTTTTCCACGCTGTCTGGCAAGGAAAACCTGCGGGAGCACAGAAAACATCTCCCATCGTGTTCTGGACGTTCCACGGAGGTCTGCCAAGTGTTTGCCATAAAGAAAAGAAAATCTGTCCAAAACAGCTTCTTATCGAATATTCATGTGATTGGAAAAGTCAGGAAAGTGGTAATGTACTGTTTTCTATCAGTTGGCAAGCTGCGCACACAATCCCAGTGTTGTACAGCTTCCTTCTTCACCTTTCCGATGCTGCCGCTCTCTCCGGCTCCCGGAGCCGAAGAAGCGGCTTCTTCGCGCAAAGACGATTGTACCGCTCACAATGCTCTCTTAGCGCGGCTTCTGCCGAAAGAAGCCCGGGAGCGGCACTTAGCTCCGGGGAGCATCGTACCTTCGCCTTTAACTTTATTTGTGGTCTACATGCTAGCAGAAAGCTTTTCCACTCTGTCTGGCAAGGAAAACCTGCGCGAGCACAGAAAACATCTCCCATCGTGTTCTGGACGTTGCACGGAGGTCGGCCAAGTGTTTGGCATAAAGAAAAGAAAAGCTGTCCAAAACAGCTTCTTATCCAATATTCATGTGATTGGAAAAGTCAGGAAAGTGGTACTGTACTGTTTTCTATCAGTTGGCAAGCTGCGCACACAATCCCAGTGTTGTACAGATTCCTTCTTCACCTTTCCGATGCTGCCGCTCTCTCCGGCTCCCGGAGCCGAAGAAGCGGCTTCTTCGCGCAAAGACGATTGTACCGCTCACAATGCTCTCTTAGCGCGGCTTCTGCCGAAAGAAGCCCGGGAGCGGCGCTTAGCTCAGGAGAGCATCGTACCTTCGCCTTTAACGTCATTTGTGGTCTACATGCTAGCAGAAAGCTTTTCCACTCTGTCTGGCAAGGAAAACCTGCGGGAGCACAGAAAACATCTCCCATCGTGTTCTGCACGTTGCACGGAGGTCTGCCAAGTGTTTCCCATAAAGAAAAAGAAATCTCTCCAAAACAGCCTCTTATCGAATATTCATGTGATTGGAAACGTCAGGAAAGTGGTAATGTACTGTTTTCTATCAGTTGGCAAGCTGCGCACACAATCCCAGTGTTGTACAGCTTCCTTCTTCACCTTTCCCATGCTGCCGCTCTCTCCGGCTCCCGGAGCCGAAGAAGCGGCTTCTTCGCGCAAAGACGATTGTACCGCTCACAATGCTCTCTTAGCGCGGCTTCTGCCGAAAGAAGCCCGAGAGCGACGCGTAGCTCGGGAGAGCATCGTACCTTCGCCTTTAACGTCATTTGTGGTCTACATGCTAGCAGAAAGCTTTTCCACTCTGTATGGCAAGGAAAACCTGCGCGAGCACAGAAAACATCTCCCATCGTGTTCTGCACGTTGCACGGAGGTCGGCCAAGTGTTCGACAAGAAGAAAAGAAAAGTTGTCCAAAACAGTTTCCAATCGAATATTCATGTGATTAGAAAAGTCAGAAAAGTGGTAACGTACTGCTGTCTATCAGTTGGCAAGCTGCGCACACAATCCCAGTGTTGTACAGCTTCCTTCTTCACCTTTCCGATGCTGCCGCTCTCTCCGGCTCCCGGAGCCGAAGAAGCGGCTTCTTCGCGCAAAGACGATTGTACCGCTCACAGTGCTCTCTTAGCGCGGCTTCAGCCGAAAGAAGCCCGGGAGCGGCGCTTAGCTCCGGAGAGCATCGTACCTTCGTCTTTAGCGTCTTTTGTGGTCTACATGCTAGCAGAAAGCTTTTCCACTCTGTCTGGCAAGGAAAACCTGCGCGAGCACAGAAAACATCTCCCATCGTGTTCTGGACGTTCCACGGACGTCGGCCAAGTGTTTGACAAGAAGAAAAGAAAAGCTGTCCAAAACAGCTTCTTATCGAATATTCATGTGATTGGAAAAGTCAGGAAAGTGGTACTGTACTGTTTTCTATCAGTTGGCAAGCTGCGCACACAATCCCAGTGTTGTACAGCTTCCTTCTTCACCTTTCCGATGCTGCCTCTCTCTCCGGCTCCCGGAGCCGAAGAAGCGGCTTCTTCGCGCAAAGACGATTGTACCGCTCACAATGCTCTCTTAGCGCGGCTTCTGCCGAAAGAAGCCCGGGAGCGGCGCTTAGCTCCGGGGAGCATCGTACCTTCGCATTTAGCGTCTTTTGTGGTCTACATGCTAGCAGAAAGTTTTCCACTCTGTCTGGCAAGGAAAACCTGCGCGAGCACAGAAAACATCTCCCATCGTGTTCTGCACGTTGCACGGAGGTCGGCCAAGTGTTTGCCATAAAGAAAAGAAAATCTGTCCAAAACAGCTTCTTATCGAATATTCATGTGATTGGAAAAGTCAGGAAAGTGGTACTGTACTGTTTTCTATCAGTTGGCAAGCTGCGCACACAATCCCAGTGTTGTACAGCTTCCTTCTTCACCTTTCCGATGCTGCCTCTCTCTCCGGCTCCCGGAGCCGAAGAAGCGGCTTCTTCGCGCAAAGACGATTGTACCGCTCACAGTGCTCTCTTAGCGCCGCTTCTGCCGAAAGAAGCCCGGGAGCGGCGCTTAGCTCCGGAGAGCATCGTACCTTCGCCTTTAGCGTCTTTTGTGGTCTACATCTTAGCAGAAAGCTTTTCCACTCTGTCTGGCAAGGAAAACCTGCGCGAGCACAGAAAACATCTCCCATCGTGTTCTGGACGTTCCACGGAGGTCTGCCAAGTGTTTGGCATAAAGAAAAGAAAAGCTGTCCAAAACAGCTTCTTATCGAATATTCATGTGATTGGACACGTCAGGAAAGTGGTAATGTACTGTTTTCTATCAGTTGGCAAGCTGCGCACACAATCCCAGTGTTGTACAGCTTCCTTCTTCACCTTTCCGATGCTGCCGCTCTCTCCGGCTCCCGGAGCTGAAGAAGAGGCTTCTTCGCGCAGAGACGATTGTACCGCTCACAGTGCTCTCTTAGCGCGGCTTCTGCCGAAAGAAGCCCGGGAGCGGCTCTTAGCTCCGGGGAGCATCGTACCTTCGCATTTAGCGTCTTTTGTGGTCTACATGCTAGCAGAAAGCTTTTCCACTCTGTCTGGCAAGGAAAACCTGCGCGAGCACAGAAAACATCTCCCATCGTGTTCTGGACGTTCCACGGAGGTCTGCCAAGTGTTTGCCATAAAGAAAAGAAAATCTGTCCAAAACAGCTTCTTATCGAATATTCATGTGATTGGAAAAGTCAGGAAAGTGGTAATGTACTGTTTTCTATCAGTTGGCAAGCTGCGCACACAATCCCAGTGTTGTACAGCTTCCTTCTTCACCTTTCCGATGCTGCCGCTCTCTCCGGCTCCCGGAGCCGAAGAAGCGGCTTCTTCGCGCAAAGACGATTGTACCGCTCACAATGCTCTCTTAGCGCGGCTTCTGCCGAAAGAAGCCCGGGAGCGGCGCTTAGCTCCGGAGAGCATCGTACCTTCGCCTTTAGCGTCTTTTGTGGTCTACATCTTAGCAGAAAGCTTTTCCACGCTGTCTGGCAAGGAAAACCTGCGGGAGCACAGAAAACATCTCCCATCGTGTTCTGGACGTTGCACGGAGGTCGGCCAAGTGTTTGGCATAAAGAAGAGAAAAGCTGTCCAAAACAGCTTCCAATCGAATATTCATGTGATTGGACGCGTCAGGAAAGTGGTAATGTACTGTTTTCTATCAGTTGGCAAGCTGCGCACACAATCCCAGTGTTGTACAGCTTCCTTCTTCACCTTTCCGATGCTGCCTCTCTCTCCGGCTCCCGGAGCCGAAGAAGCGGCTTCTTCGCGCAAACACGATTGTACCGCTCACAATGCTCTCTTAGCGCGGCTTCTGCCGAAAGAAGCCCGGGAGCGGCGCTTAGCTCCGGGGAGCATCGTACCTTCGCATTTAGCGTCTTTTGTGGTCTACATGCTAGCAGAAAGCTTTTCCACTCTGTCTGGCAAGGAAAACCTGCGCGAGCACAGAAAACATCTCCCATCGTGTTCTGGACGTTCCACGGAGGTCTGCCAAGTGTTTGGCATAAAGAAAAGAAAAGCTGTCCAAAACAGCTTCTTATCGAATATTCATGTGATTGGACACGTCAGGAAAGTGGTAATGTACTGTTTTCTATCAGTTGGCAAGCTGCGCACACAATCCCAGTGTTGTACAGCTTCCTTCTTCACCTTTCCGATGCTGCCGCTCTCTCCGGCTCCCGGAGCTGAAGAAGAGGCTTCTTCGCGCAGAGACGATTGTACCGCTCACAGTGCTCTCTTAGCGCGGCTTCTGCCGAAAGAAGCCCGGGAGCGGCTCTTAGCTCCGGGGAGCATCGTACCTTCGCATTTAGCGTCTTTTGTGGTCTACATGCTAGCAGAAAGCTTTTCCACTCTGTCTGGCAAGGAAAACCTGCGCGAGCACAGAAAACATCTCCCATCGTGTTCTGGACGTTCCACGGAGGTCTGCCAAGTGTTTGCCATAAAGAAAAGAAAATCTGTCCAAAACAGCTTCTTATCGAATATTCATGTGATTGGAAAAGTCAGGAAAGTGGTAATGTACTGTTTTCTATCAGTTGGCAAGCTGCGCACACAATCCCAGTGTTGTACAGCTTCCTTCTTCACCTTTCCGATGCTGCCGCTCTCTCCGGCTCCCGGAGCCGAAGAAGCGGCTTCTTCGCGCAAAGACGATTGTACCGCTCACAATGCTCTCTTAGCGCGGCTTCTGCCGAAAGAAGCCCGGGAGCGGCGCTTAGCTCCGGAGAGCATCGTACCTTCGCCTTTAACTTTATTTGTGGTCTACATGCTAGCAGAAAGCTTTTCCACTCTGTCTGGCAAGGAAAACCTGCGCGAGCACAGAAAACATCTCCCATCGTGTTCTGGACGTTGCACGGAGGTCGGCCAAGTGTTTGGCATAAAGAAAAGAAAAGCTGTCCAAAACAGCTTCTTATCCAATATTCATGTGATTGGAAAAGTCAGGAAAGTGGTAATGTACTGTTTTCTATCAGTTGGCAAGCTGCGCACACAATCCCAGTGTTGTACAGCTTCCTTCTTCACCTTTCCGATGCTGCCGCTCTCTCCGGCTCCCGGAGCCGAAGAAGCGGCTTCTTCGCGCAAAGACGATTGTACCGCTCACAGTGCTCTCTTAGCGCGGCTTCAGCCGAAAGAAGCCCGGGAGCGGCGCTTAGCTCCGGAGAGCATCGTACCTTCGTCTTTAGCGTCTTTTGTGGTCTACATGCTAGCAGAAAGCTTTTCCACTCTGTCTGGCAAGGAAAACCTGCGCGAGCACAGAAAACATCTCCCATCGTGTTCTGGACGTTGCACGGACGTCGGCCAAGTGTTTGACAAGAAGAAAAGAAAAGCTGTCCAAAACAGCTTCTTATCGAATATTCATGTGATTGGAAAAGTCAGGAAAGTGGTAATGTACTGTTTTCTATCAGTTGGCAAGCTGCGCACACAATCCCAGTGTTATACAGCTTCCTTCTTCACCTTTCCGATGCTGCCGCTCTCTCCGGCTCCCGGAGCCGAAGAAGCGGCTTCTTCGCGCAAAGACGATTGTACCGCTCACAGTGCTCTCTTAGCGCGGCTTCTGCCGAATGAAGCCCGGGAGCGGCGCTTAGCTCCGGGGAGCATCGTACCTTCGCCTTTAGCGTCTTTTGTGGTCTACATCTTAGCAGAAAGCTTTTCCACGCTGTCTGGCAAGGAAAACCTGCGGGAGCACAGAAAACATCTCCCATCGTGTTCTGGACGTTGCACGGAGGTCGGCCAAGTGTTTGGCATAAAGAAGAGAAAAGCTGTCCAAAACAGCTTCCAATCGAATATTCATGTGATTGGACACGTCAGGAAAGTGGTAATGTACTGTTTTCTATCAGTTGGCAAGCTGCGCACACAATCCCAGTGTTGTACAGCTTCCTTCTTCACCTTTCCCATGCTGCCTCTCTCTCCGGCTCCCGGAGCCGAAGAAGCGGCTTCTTCGCGCAAAGACGATTGTACCGCTCACAATGCTCTCTTAGCGCGGCTTCTGCCGAAAGTAGCCCGGGAGCGGCGCTTAGCTCCAAGGAGCATCGTACCTTCGCATTTAGCGTCTTTTGTGGTCTACATGCTAGCAGAAAGCTTTTCCACTCTGTCTGGCAAGGAAAACCTGCGCGAGCACAGAAAACATCTCCCATCGTGTTCTGGACGTTCCACGGAGGTCTGCCAAGTGTTTGCCATAAAGAAAAGAAAATCTGTCCAAAACAGCTTCTTATCGAATATTCATGTGATTGGAAAAGTCAGGAAAGTGGTAATGTACTGTTTTCTATCAGTTGGCAAGCTGCGCACACAATCCCAGTGTTGTACAGCTTCCTTCTTCACCTTTCCGATGCTGCCGCTCTCTCCGGCTCCCGGAGCCGAAGAAGCGGCTTCTTCGCGCAAAGACGATTGTACCGCTCACAATGCTCTCTTAGCGCGGCTTCTTCCGAAAGAAGCCCGGGAGCGGCGCTTAGCTCCGGAGAGCATCGTACCTTCGCCTTTAACTTTATTTGTGGTCTACATGCTAGCAGAAAGCTTTTCCACTCTGTCTGGCAAGGAAAACCTGCGGGAGCACAGAAAACATTTCCCATCGTGTTCTGGACGTTGCACGGAGGTCGGCCAATTGTTTGGCATAAAGAAAAGAAAAGCTGTCCAAAACAGCTTCTTATCCAATATTCATGTGATTGGAAAAGTCAGGAAAGTGGTAATGTACTGTTTTCTATCAGTTGGCAAGCTGCGCACACAATCCCAGTGTTGTACAGCTTCCTTCTTCACCTTTCCGATGCTGCCGCTCTCTCCGGCTCCCGGAGCCGAAGAAGCGGCTTCTTCGCGCAAAGACGATTGTACCGCTCACAATGCTCTCTTAGCGCGGCTTCTGCCGAAAGAAGCCCGGGAGCGGCGCTTAGCTCCGGAGAGCATCGTACCTTCGCCTTTAACTTTATTTGTGGTCTACATGCTAGCAGAAAGCTTTTCCACTCTGTCTGGCAAGGAAAACCTGCGCGAGCACAGAAAACATCTCCCATCGTGTTCTGGACGTTGCACGGACGTCGGCCAAGTGTTTGACAAGAAGAAAAGAAAAGCTGTCCAAAACAGCTTCTTATCGAATATTCATGTGATTGGAAAAGTCAGGAAAGTGGTAATGTACTGTTTTCTATCAGTTGGCAAGCTGCGCACACAATCCCAGTGTTGTACAGCTTCCTTCTTCACCTTTCCGATGCTGCCGCTCTCTCCGGCTCCCGGAGCCGAAGAAGCGGCTTCTTCGCGCAAAGACGATTGTACCGCTCACAATGCTCTCTTAGCGCGGCTTCTGCCGAAAGAAGCCCGGGAGCGGCGCTTAGCTCCGGAGAGCATCGTACCTTCGCCTTTAACTTTATTTGTGGTCTACATGCTAGCAGAAAGCTTTTCCACTCTGTCTGGCAAGGAAAACCTGCGCGAGCACAGAAAACATTTCCCATCGTGTTCTGGACGTTGCACGGAGGTCGGCCAAGTGTTTGGCATAAAGAAAAGAAAAGCTGTCCAAAACAGCTTCTTATCCAATATTCATGTGATTGGAAAAGTCAGGAAAGTGGTAATGTACTGTTTTCTATCAGTTGGCAAGCTGCGCACACAATCCCAGTGTTGTACAGATTCCTTCTTCACCTTTCCGATGCTGCCGCTCTCTCCGGCTCCCGGAGCCGAAGAAGCGGCTTCTTCGCGCAAAGACGATTGTACCGCTCACAATGCTCTCTTAGCGCGGCTTCTGCCGAAAGAAGCCCGGGAGCGGCGCTTAGCTCAGGAGAGCATCGTACCTTCGCCTTTAACGTCATTTGTGGTCTACATGATAGCAGAAAGCTTTTCCACTCTGTCTGGCAAGGAAAACCTGCGCGAGCACAGAAAACATCTCCCATCGTGTTCTGGACGTTGCACGGAGGTCTGCCAAGTGTTTCCCATAAAGAAAAGGAAATCTGTCCAAAACAGCTTCTTATCGAATATTCATGTGATTGGAAAAGTCAGGAAAGTGGTACTGTACTGTTTTCTATCAGTTGGCAAGCTGCGCACACAATCCCAGTGTTGTACAGCTTCCTTCTTCACCTTTCCGATGCTGCCGCTCTCT
This sequence comes from Ammospiza caudacuta, assembly GCF_027887145.1. Classification (NCBI taxonomy): domain Eukaryota; kingdom Metazoa; phylum Chordata; class Aves; order Passeriformes; family Passerellidae; genus Ammospiza; species Ammospiza caudacuta. The sequence continues at coordinate 11,073,587 of NC_080599.1, read as the reverse complement.
CCGGCTCCCGGAGCCGAAGAAGCGGCTTCTTCGCGCAAAGACGATTGTACCGCTCACAGTGCTCTCTTAGCGCGGCTTCTGCCGAATGAAGCCCGGGAGCGGCGCTTAGCTCCGGGGAGCATCGTACCTTCGCCTTTAGCGTCTTTTGTGGTCTACATGCTAGCAGAAAGCTTTTCCACGCTGTCTGGCAAGGAAAACCTGCGGGAGCACAGAAAACATCTCCCATCGTGTTCTGGACGTTCCACGGAGGTCTGCCAAGTGTTTGCCATAAAGAAAAGAAAATCTGTCCAAAACAGCTTCTTATCGAATATTCATGTGATTGGAAAAGTCAGGAAAGTGGTAATGTACTGTTTTCTATCAGTTGGCAAGCTGCGCACACAATCCCAGTGTTGTACAGCTTCCTTCTTCACCTTTCCGATGCTGCCGCTCTCTCCGGCTCCCGGAGCCGAAGAAGCGGCTTCTTCGCGCAAAGACGATTGTACCGCTCACAATGCTCTCTTAGCGCGGCTTCTGCCGAAAGAAGCCCGGGAGCGGCGCTTAGCTCCGGAGAGCATCGTACCTTCGCCTTTAACTTTATTTGTGGTCTACATGCTAGCAGAAAGCTTTTCCAATCTGTCTGGCAAGGAAAACCTGCGCGAGCACAGAAAACATCTCCCATCGTGTTCTGGACGTTGCACGGAGGTCGGACAAGTGTTTGGCATAAAGAAAAGAAAAGCTGTCCAAAACAGCTTCTTATCCAATATTCATGTGATTGGAAAAGTCAGGAAAGTGGTAATGTACTGTTTTCTATCAGTTGGCAAGCTGCGCACACAATCCCAGTGTTGTACAGATTCCTTCTTCACCTTTCCGATGCTGCCGCTCTCTCCGGCTCCCGGAGCCGAAGAAGCGGCTTCTTCGCGCAAAGACGATTGTACCGCTCACAATGCTCTCTTAGCGCGGCTTCTGCCGAAAGAAGCCCGGGAGCGGCGCTTAGCTCAGGAGAGCATCGTACCTTCGCCTTTAACGTCATTTGTGGTCTACATGATAGCAGAAAGCTTTTCCACTCTGTCTGGCAAGGAAAACCTGCGCGAGCACAGAAAACATCTCCCATCGTGTTCTGGACGTTGCACGGAGGTCTGCCAAGTGTTTCCCATAAAGAAAAGGAAATCTGTCCAAAACAGCTTCTTATCGAATATTCATGTGATTGGAAAAGTCAGGAAAGTGGTACTGTACTGTTTTCTATCAGTTGGCAAGCTGCGCACACAATCCCAGTGTTGTACAGCTTCCTTCTTCACCTTTCTGATGCTGCCGCTCTCTCCGGCTCCCGGAGCCGAAGAAGCGGCTTCTTCGCGCAAAGACGATTGTACGGCTCACAGTGCTCTCTTAGCGCGGCTTCTGCCGAATGAAGCCCGGGAGCGGCGCTTAGCTCCGGGGAGCATCGTACCTTCGCCTTTAGCGTCTTTTGTGGTCTACATCTTAGCAGAAAGCTTTTCCACGCTGTCTGGCAAGGAAAACCTGCGGGAGCACAGAAAACATCTCCCATCGTGTTCTGGACGTTCCACAGAGGTCTGCCAAGTGTTTGCCATAAAGAAAAGAAAATCTGTCCAAAACAGCTTCTTATCGAATATTCATGTGATTGGAAAAGTCAGGAAAGTGGTAATGTACTGTTTTCTATCAGTTGGCAAGCTGCGCACACAATCCCAGTGTTGTACAGCTTCCTTCTTCACCTTTCCGATGCTGCCGCTCTCTCCGGCTCCCGGAGCCGAAGAAGCGGCTTCTTCGCGCAAAGACGATTGTACCGCTCACAGTGCTCTCTTAGCGCGGCTTCAGCCGAAAGAAGCCCGGGAGCGGCGCTTAGCTCCGGAGAGCATCGTACCTTCGTCTTTAGCGTCTTTTGTGGTCTACATGCTAGCAGAAATCTTTTCCACTCTGTCTGGCAAGGAAAACCTGCGCGAGCACAGAAAACATCTCCCATCGTGTTCTGGACGTTGCACGGAGGTCAGCCAAGTGTTTGACAAGAAGAAAAGAAAAGCTGTCCAGAACAGCTTCTTATCGAATATTCATGTGATTGGAAAAGTCAGGAAAGTGGTACTGTACTGTTTTCTATCAGTTGGCAAGATGCGCACACAATCCCAGTGTTATACAGCTTCCTTCTTCACCTTTCCGATGCTGCCGCTCTCTCCGGCTCCCGGAGCCGAAGAAGCGGCTTCTTCGCGCAAAGACGATTGTACCGCTCACAGTGCTCTCTTAGCGCGGCTTCTGCCGAATGAAGCCCGGGAGCGGCACTTAGCTCCGGGGAGCATCGTACCTTCGCCTTTAGCGTCTTATGTGGTCTACATCTTAGCAGAAAGCTTTTCCACGCTGTCTGGCAAGGAAAACCTGCGGGAGCACAGAAAACATCTCCCATCGTGTTCTGGACGTTGCACGGTGGTCGGCCAAGTGTTTGGCATAAAGAAGAGAAAAGCTGTCCAAAACAGCTTCTTATCGAATATTCATGTGATTGGACACGTCAGGAAAGTGGTAATGTACTGTTTTCTATCAGTTGGCAAGCTGCGCACACAATCCCAGTGTTGTACAGCTTCCTTCTTCACCTTTCCGATGCTGCCTCTCTCTCCGGCTCCCGGAGCCGAAGAAGCGGCTTCTTCGCGCAAAGACGATTGTACCGCTCACAATGCTCTCTTAGCGCGGCTTCTGCCGAAAGAAGCCCGGGAGCGGCGCTTAGCTCCAAGGAGCATCGTACCTTCGCATTTAGCGTCTTTTGTGGTCTACATGCTAGCAGAAAGCTTTTCCACTCTGTCTGGCAAGGAAAACCTGCGGGAGCACAGAAAACATCTCCCATCGTGTTCTGGACGTTCCACGGAGGTCTGCCAAGTGTTTGCCATAAAGAAAAGAAAATCTGTCCAAAACAGCTTCTTATCGAATATTCATGTGATTGGAAAAGTCAGGAAAGTGGTAATGTACTGTTTTCTATCAGTTGGCAAGCTGCGCACACAATCCCAGTGTTGTACAGCTTCCTTCTTCACCTTTCCGATGCTGCCGCTCTCTCCGGCTCCCGGAGCCGAAGAAGCGGCTTCTTCGCGCAAAGACGATTGTACCGCTCACAATGCTCTCTTAGCGCGGCTTCTGCCGAAAGAAGCCCGGCAGCGGCGCTTAGCTCCGGAGAGCATCGTACCTTCGCCTTTAACTTTATTTGTGGTCTACATCTTAGCAGAAAGCTTTTCCACGCTGTCTGGCAAGGAAAACCTGCGGGAGCACAGAAAACATCTCCCATCGTGTTCTGGACGTTCCACGGAGGTCTGCCAAGTGTTTGCCATAAAGAAAAGAAAATCTGTCCAAAACAGCTTCTTATCGAATATTCATGTGATTGGAAAAGTCAGGAAAGTGGTAATGTACTGTTTTCTATCAGTTGGCAAGCTGCGCACACAATCCCAGTGTTGTACAGCTTCCTTCTTCACCTTTCCGATGCTGCCGCTCTCTCCGGCTCCCGGAGCCGAAGAAGCGGCTTCTTCGCGCAAAGACGATTGTACCGCTCACAATGCTCTCTTAGCGCGGCTTCTGCCGAAAGAAGCCCGGGAGCGGCACTTAGCTCCGGGGAGCATCGTACCTTCGCCTTTAACTTTATTTGTGGTCTACATGCTAGCAGAAAGCTTTTCCACTCTGTCTGGCAAGGAAAACCTGCGCGAGCACAGAAAACATCTCCCATCGTGTTCTGGACGTTGCACGGAGGTCGGCCAAGTGTTTGGCATAAAGAAAAGAAAAGCTGTCCAAAACAGCTTCTTATCCAATATTCATGTGATTGGAAAAGTCAGGAAAGTGGTACTGTACTGTTTTCTATCAGTTGGCAAGCTGCGCACACAATCCCAGTGTTGTACAGATTCCTTCTTCACCTTTCCGATGCTGCCGCTCTCTCCGGCTCCCGGAGCCGAAGAAGCGGCTTCTTCGCGCAAAGACGATTGTACCGCTCACAATGCTCTCTTAGCGCGGCTTCTGCCGAAAGAAGCCCGGGAGCGGCGCTTAGCTCAGGAGAGCATCGTACCTTCGCCTTTAACGTCATTTGTGGTCTACATGCTAGCAGAAAGCTTTTCCACTCTGTCTGGCAAGGAAAACCTGCGGGAGCACAGAAAACATCTCCCATCGTGTTCTGCACGTTGCACGGAGGTCTGCCAAGTGTTTCCCATAAAGAAAAAGAAATCTCTCCAAAACAGCCTCTTATCGAATATTCATGTGATTGGAAACGTCAGGAAAGTGGTAATGTACTGTTTTCTATCAGTTGGCAAGCTGCGCACACAATCCCAGTGTTGTACAGCTTCCTTCTTCACCTTTCCCATGCTGCCGCTCTCTCCGGCTCCCGGAGCCGAAGAAGCGGCTTCTTCGCGCAAAGACGATTGTACCGCTCACAATGCTCTCTTAGCGCGGCTTCTGCCGAAAGAAGCCCGAGAGCGACGCGTAGCTCGGGAGAGCATCGTACCTTCGCCTTTAACGTCATTTGTGGTCTACATGCTAGCAGAAAGCTTTTCCACTCTGTATGGCAAGGAAAACCTGCGCGAGCACAGAAAACATCTCCCATCGTGTTCTGCACGTTGCACGGAGGTCGGCCAAGTGTTCGACAAGAAGAAAAGAAAAGTTGTCCAAAACAGTTTCCAATCGAATATTCATGTGATTAGAAAAGTCAGAAAAGTGGTAACGTACTGCTGTCTATCAGTTGGCAAGCTGCGCACACAATCCCAGTGTTGTACAGCTTCCTTCTTCACCTTTCCGATGCTGCCGCTCTCTCCGGCTCCCGGAGCCGAAGAAGCGGCTTCTTCGCGCAAAGACGATTGTACCGCTCACAGTGCTCTCTTAGCGCGGCTTCAGCCGAAAGAAGCCCGGGAGCGGCGCTTAGCTCCGGAGAGCATCGTACCTTCGTCTTTAGCGTCTTTTGTGGTCTACATCCTAGCAGAAAGCTTTTCCACTCTGTCTGGCAAGGAAAACCTGCGCGAGCACAGAAAACATCTCCCATCGTGTTCTGGACGTTCCACGGACGTCGGCCAAGTGTTTGACAAGAAGAAAAGAAAAGCTGTCCAAAACAGCTTCTTATCGAATATTCATGTGATTGGAAAAGTCAGGAAAGTGGTACTGTACTGTTTTCTATCAGTTGGCAAGCTGCGCACACAATCCCAGTGTTGTACAGCTTCCTTCTTCACCTTTCCGATGCTGCCTCTCTCTCCGGCTCCCGGAGCCGAAGAAGCGGCTTCTTCGCGCAAAGACGATTGTACCGCTCACAATGCTCTCTTAGCGCGGCTTCTGCCGAAAGAAGCCCGGGAGCGGCGCTTAGCTCCGGGGAGCATCGTACCTTCGCATTTAGCGTCTTTTGTGGTCTACATGCTAGCAGAAAGTTTTCCACTCTGTCTGGCAAGGAAAACCTGCGCGAGCACAGAAAACATCTCCCATCGTGTTCTGCACGTTGCACGGAGGTCGGCCAAGTGTTTGCCATAAAGAAAAGAAAATCTGTCCAAAACAGCTTCTTATCGAATATTCATGTGATTGGAAAAGTCAGGAAAGTGGTACTGTACTGTTTTCTATCAGTTGGCAAGCTGCGCACACAATCCCAGTGTTGTACAGCTTCCTTCTTCACCTTTCCGATGCTGCCTCTCTCTCCGGCTCCCGGAGCCGAAGAAGCGGCTTCTTCGCGCAAAGACGATTGTACCGCTCACAGTGCTCTCTTAGCGCCGCTTCTGCCGAAAGAAGCCCGGGAGCGGCGCTTAGCTCCGGAGAGCATCGTACCTTCGCCTTTAGCGTCTTTTGTGGTCTACATCTTAGCAGAAAGCTTTTCCACTCTGTCTGGCAAGGAAAACCTGCGCGAGCACAGAAAACATCTCCCATCGTGTTCTGGACGTTCCACGGAGGTCTGCCAAGTGTTTGGCATAAAGAAAAGAAAAGCTGTCCAAAACAGCTTCTTATCGAATATTCATGTGATTGGACACGTCAGGAAAGTGGTAATGTACTGTTTTCTATCAGTTGGCAAGCTGCGCACACAATCCCAGTGTTGTACAGCTTCCTTCTTCACCTTTCCGATGCTGCCGCTCTCTCCGGCTCCCGGAGCTGAAGAAGAGGCTTCTTCGCGCAGAGACGATTGTACCGCTCACAGTGCTCTCTTAGCGCGGCTTCTGCCGAAAGAAGCCCGGGAGCGGCTCTTAGCTCCGGGGAGCATCGTACCTTCGCATTTAGCGTCTTTTGTGGTCTACATGCTAGCAGAAAGCTTTTCCACTCTGTCTGGCAAGGAAAACCTGCGCGAGCACAGAAAACATCTCCCATCGTGTTCTGGACGTTCCACGGAGGTCTGCCAAGTGTTTGCCATAAAGAAAAGAAAATCTGTCCAAAACAGCTTCTTATCGAATATTCATGTGATTGGAAAAGTCAGGAAAGTGGTAATGTACTGTTTTCTATCAGTTGGCAAGCTGCGCACACAATCCCAGTGTTGTACAGCTTCCTTCTTCACCTTTCCGATGCTGCCGCTCTCTCCGGCTCCCGGAGCCGAAGAAGCGGCTTCTTCGCGCAAAGACGATTGTACCGCTCACAATGCTCTCTTAGCGCGGCTTCTGCCGAAAGAAGCCCGGGAGCGGCGCTTAGCTCCGGAGAGCATCGTACCTTCGCCTTTAGCGTCTTTTGTGGTCTACATCTTAGCAGAAAGCTTTTCCACGCTGTCTGGCAAGGAAAACCTGCGGGAGCACAGAAAACATCTCCCATCGTGTTCTGGACGTTGCACGGAGGTCGGCCAAGTGTTTGGCATAAAGAAGAGAAAAGCTGTCCAAAACAGCTTCCAATCGAATATTCATGTGATTGGACGCGTCAGGAAAGTGGTAATGTACTGTTTTCTATCAGTTGGCAAGCTGCGCACACAATCCCAGTGTTGTACAGCTTCCTTCTTCACCTTTCCGATGCTGCCTCTCTCTCCGGCTCCCGGAGCCGAAGAAGCGGCTTCTTCGCGCAAACACGATTGTACCGCTCACAATGCTCTCTTAGCGCGGCTTCTGCCGAAAGAAGCCCGGGAGCGGCGCTTAGCTCCGGGGAGCATCGTACCTTCGCATTTAGCGTCTTTTGTGGTCTACATGCTAGCAGAAAGCTTTTCCACTCTGTCTGGCAAGGAAAACCTGCGCGAGCACAGAAAACATCTCCCATCGTGTTCTGGACGTTCCACGGAGGTCTGCCAAGTGTTTGGCATAAAGAAAAGAAAAGCTGTCCAAAACAGCTTCTTATCGAATATTCATGTGATTGGACACGTCAGGAAAGTGGTAATGTACTGTTTTCTATCAGTTGGCAAGCTGCGCACACAATCCCAGTGTTGTACAGCTTCCTTCTTCACCTTTCCGATGCTGCCGCTCTCTCCGGCTCCCGGAGCTGAAGAAGAGGCTTCTTCGCGCAGAGACGATTGTACCGCTCACAGTGCTCTCTTAGCGCGGCTTCTGCCGAAAGAAGCCCGGGAGCGGCTCTTAGCTCCGGGGAGCATCGTACCTTCGCATTTAGCGTCTTTTGTGGTCTACATGCTAGCAGAAAGCTTTTCCACTCTGTCTGGCAAGGAAAACCTGCGCGAGCACAGAAAACATCTCCCATCGTGTTCTGGACGTTCCACGGAGGTCTGCCAAGTGTTTGCCATAAAGAAAAGAAAATCTGTCCAAAACAGCTTCTTATCGAATATTCATGTGATTGGAAAAGTCAGGAAAGTGGTAATGTACTGTTTTCTATCAGTTGGCAAGCTGCGCACACAATCCCAGTGTTGTACAGCTTCCTTCTTCACCTTTCCGATGCTGCCGCTCTCTCCGGCTCCCGGAGCCGAAGAAGCGGCTTCTTCGCGCAAAGACGATTGTACCGCTCACAATGCTCTCTTAGCGCGGCTTCTGCCGAAAGAAGCCCGGGAGCGGCGCTTAGCTCCGGAGAGCATCGTACCTTCGCCTTTAACTTTATTTGTGGTCTACATGCTAGCAGAAAGCTTTTCCACTCTGTCTGGCAAGGAAAACCTGCGCGAGCACAGAAAACATCTCCCATCGTGTTCTGGACGTTGCACGGAGGTCGGCCAAGTGTTTGGCATAAAGAAAAGAAAAGCTGTCCAAAACAGCTTCTTATCCAATATTCATGTGATTGGAAAAGTCAGGAAAGTGGTAATGTACTGTTTTCTATCAGTTGGCAAGCTGCGCACACAATCCCAGTGTTGTACAGCTTCCTTCTTCACCTTTCCGATGCTGCCGCTCTCTCCGGCTCCCGGAGCCGAAGAAGCGGCTTCTTCGCGCAAAGACGATTGTACCGCTCACAGTGCTCTCTTAGCGCGGCTTCAGCCGAAAGAAGCCCGGGAGCGGCGCTTAGCTCCGGAGAGCATCGTACCTTCGTCTTTAGCGTCTTTTGTGGTCTACATGCTAGCAGAAAGCTTTTCCACTCTGTCTGGCAAGGAAAACCTGCGCGAGCACAGAAAACATCTCCCATCGTGTTCTGGACGTTGCACGGACGTCGGCCAAGTGTTTGACAAGAAGAAAAGAAAAGCTGTCCAAAACAGCTTCTTATCGAATATTCATGTGATTGGAAAAGTCAGGAAAGTGGTAATGTACTGTTTTCTATCAGTTGGCAAGCTGCGCACACAATCCCAGTGTTATACAGCTTCCTTCTTCACCTTTCCGATGCTGCCGCTCTCTCCGGCTCCCGGAGCCGAAGAAGCGGCTTCTTCGCGCAAAGACGATTGTACCGCTCACAGTGCTCTCTTAGCGCGGCTTCTGCCGAATGAAGCCCGGGAGCGGCGCTTAGCTCCGGGGAGCATCGTACCTTCGCCTTTAGCGTCTTTTGTGGTCTACATCTTAGCAGAAAGCTTTTCCACGCTGTCTGGCAAGGAAAACCTGCGGGAGCACAGAAAACATCTCCCATCGTGTTCTGGACGTTGCACGGAGGTCGGCCAAGTGTTTGGCATAAAGAAGAGAAAAGCTGTCCAAAACAGCTTCCAATCGAATATTCATGTGATTGGACACGTCAGGAAAGTGGTAATGTACTGTTTTCTATCAGTTGGCAAGCTGCGCACACAATCCCAGTGTTGTACAGCTTCCTTCTTCACCTTTCCCATGCTGCCTCTCTCTCCGGCTCCCGGAGCCGAAGAAGCGGCTTCTTCGCGCAAAGACGATTGTACCGCTCACAATGCTCTCTTAGCGCGGCTTCTGCCGAAAGTAGCCCGGGAGCGGCGCTTAGCTCCAAGGAGCATCGTACCTTCGCATTTAGCGTCTTTTGTGGTCTACATGCTAGCAGAAAGCTTTTCCACTCTGTCTGGCAAGGAAAACCTGCGCGAGCACAGAAAACATCTCCCATCGTGTTCTGGACGTTCCACGGAGGTCTGCCAAGTGTTTGCCATAAAGAAAAGAAAATCTGTCCAAAACAGCTTCTTATCGAATATTCATGTGATTGGAAAAGTCAGGAAAGTGGTAATGTACTGTTTTCTATCAGTTGGCAAGCTGCGCACACAATCCCAGTGTTGTACAGCTTCCTTCTTCACCTTTCCGATGCTGCCGCTCTCTCCGGCTCCCGGAGCCGAAGAAGCGGCTTCTTCGCGCAAAGACGATTGTACCGCTCACAATGCTCTCTTAGCGCGGCTTCTTCCGAAAGAAGCCCGGGAGCGGCGCTTAGCTCCGGAGAGCATCGTACCTTCGCCTTTAACTTTATTTGTGGTCTACATGCTAGCAGAAAGCTTTTCCACTCTGTCTGGCAAGGAAAACCTGCGCGAGCACAGAAAACATTTCCCATCGTGTTCTGGACGTTGCACGGAGGTCGGCCAATTGTTTGGCATAAAGAAAAGAAAAGCTGTCCAAAACAGCTTCTTATCCAATATTCATGTGATTGGAAAAGTCAGGAAAGTGGTAATGTACTGTTTTCTATCAGTTGGCAAGCTGCGCACACAATCCCAGTGTTGTACAGATTCCTTCTTCACCTTTGCGATGCTGCCTCTCTCTCCGGCTCCCGGAGCCGAAGAAGCGGCTTCTTCGCGCAAAGACGATTGTACCGCTCACAATGCTCTCTTAGCGCGGCTTCTGCCGAAAGAAGCCCGGGAGCGGCGCTTAGCTCAGGAGAGCATCGTACCTTCGCCTTTAACGTCATTTGTGGTCTACATGATAGCAGAAAGCTTTTCCACTCTGTCTGGCAAGGAAAACCTGCGCGAGCACAGAAAACATCTCCCATCGTGTTCTGGACGTTGCACGGAGGTCTGCCAATTGTTTCCCATAAAGAAAAGGAAATCTGTCCAAAACAGCTTCTTATCGAATATTCATGTGATTGGAAAAGTCAGGAAAGTGGTACTGTACTGTTTTCTATCAGTTGGCAAGCTGCGCACACAATCCCAGTGTTGTACAGCTTCCTTCTTCACCTTTCCGATGCTGCCTCTCTCTCCGGCTCCCGGAGCCGAAGAAGCGGCTTCTTCGCGCAAAGACGATTGTACCGCTCACAGTGCTCTCTTAGCGCGGCTTCTGCCGAATGAAGCCCGGGAGCGGCGCTTAGCTCCGGAGAGCATCGTAACTGCGTCTTTAGCGTCTTTTGTGGTCTACATCTTAGCAGAAAGCTTTTCCACGCTGTCTGGCAAGGAAAACCTGCGGGAGCACAGAAAACATCTCCCATCGTGTTCTGGACGTTCCACGGAGGTCTGCCAAGTGTTTGCCATAAAGAAAAGAAAATCTGTCCAAAACAGCTTCTTATCGAATATTCATGTGATTGGAAAAGTCAGGAAAGTGGTAATGTACTGTTTTCTATCAGTTGGCAAGCTGCGCACACAATCCCAGTGTTGTACAGCTTCCTTCTTCACCTTTCCGATGCTGCCGCTCTCTCCGGCTCCCGGAGCCGAAGAAGCGGCTTCTTCGCGCAAAGACGATTGTACCGCTCACAGTGCTCTCTTAGCGCGGCTTCAGCCGAAAGAAGCCCGGGAGCGGCGCTTAGCTCCGGAGAGCATCGTACCTTCGTCTTTAGCGTCTTTTGTGGTCTACATGCTAGCAGAAATCTTTTCCACTCTGTCTGGCAAGGAAAACCTGCGCGAGCACAGAAAACATCTCCCATCGTGTTCTGGACGTTGCACGGAGGTCGGCCAAGTGTTTGACAAGAAGAAAAGAAAAGCTGTCCAAAACAGCTTCTTATCGAATATTCATGTGATTGGAAAAGTCAGGAAAGTGGTAATGTACTGTTTTCTATCAGTTGGCAAGCTGCGCACACAATCCCAGTGTTGTACAGCTTCCTTCTTCACCTTTCCGATGCTGCCGCTCTCTCCGGCTCCCGGAGCCGAAGAAGCGGCTTCTTCGCGCAAAGACGATTGTACCGCTCACAGTGCTCTCTTAGCGCGGCTTCTGCCGAAAGAAGCCCGGGAGCGGCTCTTAGCTCCGGAGAGCATCGTACCTTCGTCTTTAGCGTCTTTTGTGGTCTACATGCTAGCAGAAAGCTTTTCCACTCTGTCTGGCAAGGAAAACCTGCGCGAGCACAGAAAACATCTCCCATCGTGTTCCGGACGTTGCACGGAGGTCTGCCAAGTGTTTGCCATATAGAAAAGAAAATCTGTCCAAAACAGCTTCTTATCGAATATTCATGTGATTGGAAAAGTCAGGAAAGTGGTACTGTACTGTTTTCTATCAGTTGGCAAGATGCGCACACAATCCCAGTGTTATACAGCTTCCTTCTTCACCTTTCCGATGCTGCCGCTCTCTCCGGCTCCCGGAGCCGAAGAAGCGGCTTCTTCGCGCAAAGACGATTGTACCGCTCACAGTGCTCTCTTAGCGCGGCTTCTGCCGAATGAAGCCCGGGAGCGGCACTTAGCTCCGGGGAGCATCGTACCTTCGCCTTTAGCGTCTTTTGTGGTCTACATCTTAGCAGAAAGCTTTTCCACGCTGTCTGGCAAGGAAAACCTGCGGGAGCACAGAAAACATCTCCCATCGTGTTCTGGACGTTGCACGGAGGTCGGCCAAGTTTTTGGCATAAAGAAGAGAAAAGCTGTCCAAAACAGCTTCCAATCGAATATTCATGTGATTGGACACGTCAGGAAAGTGGTAATGTACTGTTTTCTATCAGTTGGCAAGCTGCGCACACAATCCCAGTGTTGTACAGCTTCCTTCTTCACCTTTCCGATGCTGCCTCTCTCTCCGGCTCCCGGAGCCGAAGAAGCGGCTTCTTCGCGCAAAGACGATTGTACCGCTCACAATGCTCTCTTAGCGCGGCTTCTGCCGAAAGAAGCCCGGGAGCGGCGCTTAGCTCCAAGGAGCATCGTACCTTCGCATTTAGCGTCTTTTGTGGTCTACATGCTAGCAGAAAGCTTTTCCACTCTGTCTGGCAAGGAAAACCTGCGCGAGCACAGAAAACATCTCCCATCGTGTTCTGGACGTTCCACGGAGGTCTGCCAAGTGTTTGCCATAAAGAAAAGAAAATCTGTCCAAAACAGCTTCTTATCGAATATTCTTGTGATTGGAAAAGTCAGGAAAGTGGTAATGTACTGTTTTCTATCAGTTGGCAAGCTGCGCACACAATCCCAGTGTTGTACAGATTCCTTCTTCACCTTTCCGATGCTGCCTCTCTCTCCGGCTCCCGGAGCCGAAGAAGCGGCTTCTTCGCGCAAAGACGATTGTACCGCTCACAATGCTCTCTTAGCGCGGCTTCTGCCGAAAGAAGCCCGGGAGCGGCGCTTAGCTCCGGAGAGCATCGTACGTTCGCCTTTAACTTTATTTGTGGTCTACATGCTAGCAGAAAGCTTTTCCACTCTGTCTGGCAAGGAAAACCTGCGCGAGCACAGAAAACATCTCCCATCGTGTTCTGGACGTTGCACGGAGGTCGGCCAAGTGTTTGGCATAAAGAAAAGAAAAGCTGTCCAAAACAGTTTCTTATCCAATATTCATGTGATTGGAAAAGTCAGGAAAGTGGTAATGTACTGTTTTCTATCAGTTGGCAAGCTGCGCACACAATCCCAGTGTTGTACAGATTCCTTCTTCACCTTTCCGATGCTGCCGCTCTCTCCGGCTCCCGGAGCCGAAGAAGCGGCTTCTTCGCGCAAAGACGATTGTACCGCTCACAATGCTCTCTTAGCGCGGCTTCTGCCGAAAGAAGCCCGGGAGCGGCGCTTAGCTCAGGAGAGCATCGTACCTTCGCCTTTAACGTCATTTGTGGTCTACATGATAGCAGAAAGCTTTTCCACTCTGTCTGGCAAGGAAAACCTGCGCGAGCACAGAAAACATCTCCCATCGTGTTCTGCACGTTGCACGGAGGTCTGCCAAGTGTTTGGCATAAAGAAAAGAAAAGCTGTCCAAAACAGTTTCTTATCCAATATTCATGTGATTGGAAAAGTCAGGAAAGTGGTAATGTACTGTTTTCTATCAGTTGGCAAGCTGCGCACACAATCCCAGTGTTGTACAGATTCCTTCTTCACCTTTCCGATGCTGCCTCTCTCTCCGGCTCCCGGAGCCGAAGAAGCGGCTTCTTCGCGCAAAGACGATTGTACCGCTCACAGTGCTCTCTTAGCGCCGCTTCTGCCCAATGAAGCCCGGGAGCGGCGCTTAGCTCCGGGGAGCATCGTACATTCGCCTTTAGCGTCTTTTGTGGTCTACATCTTAGCAGAAAGCTTTTCCACGCTGTCTGGCAAGGAAAACCTGCGGGAGCACAGAAAACATCTCCCATCGTGTTCTGGACGTTGACGGAGGTCGGCCAAGTGTTTGGCATAAAGAAGAGAAAAGCTGTCCAAAACAGCTTCCAATCGAATATTCATGTAATTGGAAACGTCAGGAAAGTGGTAATGTACTGTTTTCTATCAGTTGGCAAGCTGCGCACACAATCCCAGTGTTGTACAGCTTCCTTCTTCACCTTTCCGATGCTGCCGCTCTCTCCGGCTCCCGGAGCCGAAGAAGCGGCTTCTTCGCGCAAAGACGATTGTACCGCTCACAATGCTCTCTTAGCGCGGCTTCTGCCGAAAGAAGCCCGAGAGCGACGCTTAGCTCGGGAAAGCATCGTACCTTCGCCTTTAACGTCATTTGTGGTCTACATGCTAGCAGAAAGCTTTTCCACTCTGTATGGCAAGGAAAACCTGCGCGAGCACAGAAAACATCTCCCATCGTGTTCTGCACGTTGCACGGAGTTCGGCCAAGTGTTCGACAAGAAGAAAAGAAAAGTTGTCCAAAACAGTTTCCAATCGAATATTCATGTGATTAGAAAAGTCAGAAAAGTGGTAACGTACTGCTGTCTATCAGTTGGCAAGCTGCGCACACAATCCCAGTGTTGTACAGCTTCCTTCTTCACCTTTCCGATGCTGCCGCTCTCTCCGGCTCCCGGAGCCGAAGAAGCGGCTTCTTCGCGCAAAGACGATTGTACCGCTCACAGTGCTCTCTTAGCGCGGCTTCAGCCGAAAGAAGCCCGGGAGCGGCGCTTAGCTCCGGAGAGCATCGTACCTTCGTCTTTAGCGTCTTTTGTGGTCTACATCCTAGCAGAAAGCTTTTCCACTCTGTCTGGCAAGGAAAACTTGCGGGAGCACAGAAAACATCTCCCATCGTGTTCTGGACGTTGCACGGAGGTCGGCCAAGTGTTTGGCATAAAGAAGAGAAAAGCTGTCCAAAACAGCTTCCAATCGAATATTCATGTGATTGGACACGTCAGGAAAGTGGTAATGTACTGTTTTCTATCAGTTGGCAAGCTGCGCACACAATCCCAGTGTTGTACAGCTTCCTTCTTCACCTTTCCGATGCTGCCTCTCTCTCCGGCTCCCGGAGCCGAAGAAGCGGCTTCTTCGCGCAAAGACGATTGTACCGCTCACAATGCTCTCTTAGCGCGGCTTCTGCCGAAAGAAGCCCGGGAGCGGCGCTTAGCTCCGGGGAGCATCGTACCTTCGCATTTAGCGTCTTTTGTGGTCTACATGCTAGCAGAAAGCTTTTCCACTCTGTCTGGCAAGGAAAACCTGCGCGAGCACAGAAAACATCTCCCATCGTGTTCTGGACGTTCCACGGAGGTCTGCCAAGTGTTTGCCATAAAGAAAAGAAAATCTGTCCAAAACAGCTTCTTATCGAATATTCATGTGATTGGAAAAGTCAGGAAAGTGGTAATGTACTGTTTTCTATCAGTTGGCAAGCTGCGCACACAATCCCAGTGTTGTACAGCTTCCTTCTTCACCTTTCCGATGCTGCCGCTCTCTCCGGCTCCCGGAGCTGAAGAAGCGGCTTCTTCGCGCAAAGACGATTGTACCGCTCACAGTGCTCTCTTAGCGCGGCTTCTGCCGAAAGAAGCCCGGGAGCGGCTCTTAGCTCCGGGGAGCATCGTACCTTCGCATTTAGCGTCTTTTGTGGTCTACATGCTAGCAGAAAGCTTTTCCACTCTGTCTGGCAAGGAAAACCTGCGCGAGCACAGAAAACATCTCCCATCGTGTTCTGGATGTTGCACGGAGGTCTGCCAAGTGTTTGCCATAAAGAAAAGAAAATCTGTCCAAAACAGCTTCTTATCGAATATTCATGTGATTGGAAAAGTCAGGAAAGTGGTAATGTACTGTTTTCTATCAGTTGGCAAGCTGCGCACACAATCCCAGTGTTGTACAGCTTCCTTCTTCACCTTTCCGATGCTGCCGCTCTCTCCGGCTCCCGGAGCTGAAGAAGCGGCTTCTTCGCGCAAAGACGATTGTACCGCTCACAATGCTCTCTTAGCGCGGCTTCTGCCGAAAGAAGCCCGAGAGCGACGCTTAGCTCGGGAAAGCATCGTACCTTCGCCTTTAACGTCATTTGTGGTCTACATGCTAGCAGAAAGCTTTTCCACTCTGTATGGCAAGGAAAACCTGCGCGAGCACAGAAAACATCTCCCATCGTGTTCTGCACGTTGCACGGAGGTCGGCCAAGTGTTCGACAAGAAGAAAAGAAAAGTTGTCCAAAACAGTTTCCAATCGAATATTCATGTGATTAGAAAAGTCAGAAAAGTGGTAACGTACTGCTGTCTATCAGTTGGCAAGCTGCGCACACAATCCCAGTGTTGTACAGCTTCCTTCTTCACCTTTCCGATGCTGCCGCTCTCTCCGGCTCCCGGAGCCGAAGAAGCGGCTTCTTCGCGCAAAGACGATTGTACCGCTCACAGTGCTCTCTTAGCGCGGCTTCAGCCGAAAGAAGCCCGGGAGCGGCGCTTAGCTCCGGAGAGCATCGTACCTTCGTCTTTAGCGTCTTTTGTGGTCTACATCCTAGCAGAAAGCTTTTCCACTCTGTCTGGCAAGGAAAACCTGCGCGAGCACAGAAAACATCTCCCATCGTGTTCTGGACGTTCCACGGACGTCGGCCAAGTGTTTGACAAGAAGAAAAGAAAATCTGTCCAAAACAGCTTCTTATCGAATATTCATGTGATTGGAAAAGTCAGGAAAGTGGTAATGTACTGTTTTCTATCAGTTGGCAAGCTGCGCACACAATCCCAGTGTTGTACAGCTTCCTTCTTCACCTTTCCGGTGCTGCCTCTCTCTCCGGCTCCCGGAGCCGAAGAAGCGGCTTCTTCGCGCAAAGACGATTGTACCGCTCACAATGCTCTCTTAGCGCGGCTTCTGCCGAAAGAAGCCCGGGAGCGGCGCTTAGCTCCGGGGAGCATCGTACCTTCGCATTTAGCGTCTTTTGTGGTCTACATGCTAGCAGAAAGCTTTTCCACTCTGTCTGGCAAGGAAAACCTGCGCGAGCACAGAAAACATCTCCCATCGTGTTCTGCACGTTGCACGGAGGTCGGCCAAGTGTTTGCCATAAAGAAAAGAAAATCTGTCCAAAACAGCTTCTTATCGAATATTCATGTGATTGGAAAAGTCAGGAAAGTGGTACTGTACTGTTTTCTATCAGTTGGCAAGCTGCGCACACAATCCCAGTGTTGTACAGCTTCCTTCTTCACCTTTCCGATGCTGCCTCTCTCTCCGGCTCCCGGAGCCGAAGAAGCGGCTTCTTCGCGCAAAGACGATTGTACCGCTCACAGTGCTCTCTTAGCGCGGCTTCTGCCGAATGAAGCCCGGGAGCGGCGCTTAGCTCCGGAGAGCATCGTACCTTCGCCTTTAGCGTCTTTTGTGGTCTACATCTTAGCAGAAAGCTTTTCCACTCTGTCTGGCAAGGAAAACCTGCGGGAGCACAGAAAACATCTCCCATCGTGTTCTGGACGTTGCACGGAGGTCGGCCAAGTGTTTGGCATAAAGAAGAGAAAAGCTGTCCAAAACAGCTTCCAATCGAATATTCATGTGATTGGACACGTCAGGAAAGTGGTAATGTACTGTTTTCTATCAGTTGGCAAGCTGCGCACACAATCCCAGTGTTGTACAGCTTCCTTCTTCACCTTTCCGATGCTGCCTCTCTCTCCGGCTCCCGGAGCCGAAGAAGCGGCTTCTTCGCGCAAAGACGATTGTACCGCTCACAATGCTCTCTTAGCGCGGCTTCTGCCGAAAGAAGCCCGGGAGCGGCGCTTAGCTCCGGGGAGCATCGTACCTTCGCATTTAGCGTCTTTTGTGGTCTACATGCTAGCAGAAAGCTTTTCCACTCTGTCTGGCAAGGAAAACCTGCGCGAGCACAGAAAACATCTCCCATCGTGTTCTGGACGTTCCACGGAGGTCTGCCAAGTGTTTGCCATAAAGAAAAGAAAATCTGTCCAAAACAGCTTCTTATCGAATATTCATGTGATTGGAAAAGTCAGGAAAGTGGTAATGTACTGTTTTCTATCAGTTGGCAAGCTGCGCACACAATCCCAGTGTTGTACAGCTTCCTTCTTCACCTTTCCGATGCTGCCGCTCTCTCCGGCTCCCGGAGCTGAAGAAGCGGCTTCTTCGCGCAAAGACGATTGTACCGCTCACAGTGCTCTCTTAGCGCGGCTTCTGCCGAAAGAAGCCCGGGAGCGGCTCTTAGCTCCGGGGAGCATCGTACCTTCGCATTTAGCGTCTTTTGTGGTCTACATGCTAGCAGAAAGCTTTTCCACTCTGTCTGGCAAGGAAAACCTGCGCGAGCACAGAAAACATCTCCCATCGTGTTCTGGATGTTGCACGGAGGTCTGCCAAGTGTTTGCCATAAAGAAAAGAAAATCTGTCCAAAACAGCTTCTTATCGAATATTCATGTGATTGGAAAAGTCAGGAAAGTGGTAATGTACTGTTTTCTATCAGTTGGCAAGCTGCGCACACAATCCCAGTGTTGTACAGCTTCCTTCTTCACCTTTCCGATGCTGCCGCTCTCTCCGGCTCCCGGAGCTGAAGAAGCGGCTTCTTCGCGCAAAGACGATTGTACCGCTCACAGTGCTCTCTTAGCGCGGCTTCTGCCGAAAGAAGCCCGGGAGCGGCTCTTAGCTCCGGAGAGCATCGTACCTTCGTCTTTAGCGTCTTTTGTGGTCTACATGCTAGCAGAAAGCTTTTCCACTCTGTCTGGCAAGGAAAACCTGCGCGAGCACAGAAAACACCTCCCATCGTGTTCTGCACGTTGCACGGAGGTCGGCCAAGTGTTTGGCATAAAGAAAAGAAAATCTGTCCAAAACAGCTTCTTATCGAATATTCATGTGATTGGAAAAGTCAGGAAAGTGGTAATGTACTGTTTTCTATCAGTTGGCAAGCTGCGCACACAATCCCAGTGTTGTACAGCTTCCTTCTTCACCTTTCCGATGCTGCCGCTCTCTCCGGCTTTTGGAGCCGAAGAAGCGGCTTCTTCGCGCAAAGACGATTGTACCGCTCACAATGCTCTCTTAGCGCGGCTTCTACCGAAAGAAGCCCGGGAGCGGCGCTTAGCTCCGGGGAGCATCGTACCTTCGCCTTTAACTTTATTTGTGGTCTACATGCTAGCAGAAAGCTTTTCCACTCTGTCTGGCAAGGAAAACCTGCGCGAGCACAAAAAACATCGCCCATCGTGTTCTGGACGTTGCACGGAGGTCGGCCAAGTGTTTGGCATAAAGAAAAGAAAAGCTGTCCAAAACAGCTTCTTATCCAATATTCATGTGATTGGAAAAGTCAGGAAAGTGGTAATGTACTGTTTTCTATCAGTTGGCAAGCTGCGCACACAATCCCAGTGTTGTACAGCTTCCTTCTTCACCTTTCCGATGCTGCCGCTCTCTCCGGCTCCCGGAGCCGAAGAAGCGGCTTCTTCGCGCAAAGACGATTGTACCGCTCACAGTGCTCTCTTAGCGCGGCTTCTGCCGAAAGAAGCCCGGGAGCAGCGCTTAGCTCCGGGGAGCATCGTACCTTAGCCTTTAGCGTCTTTTGTGGACTACATCTTAGCAGAAAGCTTTTCCACGCTGTCTGGCAAGGAAAACCTGCGGGAGCACAGAAAACAACTCCCATCGTGTTCTGGACATTGCACGGAGGTCGGCCAAGTGTTTGGCATAAAGAAGAGAAAAGCTGTCCAAAACAGCTTCCAATCGAATATTCATGTGATTGGAAAAGTCAGGAAAGTGGTAATGTACTGTTTTCTATCAGTTGGCAAGCTGCGCACACAATCCCAGTGTTGTACAGCTTCCTTCTTCACCTTTCCGATGCTGCCTCTCTCTCCGGCTCCCGGAGCCGAAGAAGCGGCTTCTTCGCGCAAAGACGATTGTACCGCTCACAGTGCTCTCTTAGCGCGGCTTCTGCCGAAAGAAGCCCGGGAGCGGCGCTTAGCTCCAAGGAGCATCGTACCTTCGCATTTAGCGTCTCTTGTGGTCTACATGCTAGCAGAAAGCTTTTCCACTCTGTCTGGCAAGGAAAACCAGCGCGAGCACAGAAAACATCTCCCATCGTGTTCTGGACGTTGCACGGAGGTCTGCCAAGTGTTTCCCATAAAGAAAAAGAAATCTGTCCAAAACAGCTTCTTATCGAATAATCATGTAATTGGAAAAGTCAGGAAAGTGGTACTGTACTGTTTTCTATCAGTTGGCAAGCTGCGCACACAATCCCAGTGTTGTACAGCTTCCTTCTTCACCTTTCCGATGCTGCCGCTCTCTCCGGCTCCCGGAGCCGAAGAAGCGGCTTCTTCGCGCAAAGACGATTGTACCGCTCACAGTGCTCTCTTAGCGCCGCTTCTGCCGAATGAAGCCCGGGAGCGGCGCTTAGCTCCGGGGAGCATCGTACCTTCGCCTTTAGCGTCTTTTGTGGTCTACATCTTAGCAGAAAGCTTTTCCACGCTGTCTGGCAAGGAAAACCTGCGGGAGCACAGAAAACATCTCCCATCGTGTTCTGGACGTTGCACGGAGGTTGGCCAAGTGTTTACCATAAAGAAAAGAAAATCTGTCCAAAACAGCTTCTTATCGAATATTCATGTGATTGGAAAAGTCAGGAAAGTGGTACTGTACTGTTTTCTATCAGTTGGCAAGCTGCGCACACAATCCCAGTGTTGTACAGCTTCCTTCTTCACCTTTCCGATGCTGCCTCTCTCTCCGGCTCCCGGAGCCGAAGAAGCGGCTTCTTCGCGCAAAGACGATTGTACCGCTCACAGTGCTCTCTTAGCGCGGCTTCTGCCGAATGAAGCCCGGGAGCGGCGCTTAGCTCCGGAGAGCATCGTACCTTCGCCTTTAGCGTCTTTTGTGGTCTACATCTTAGCAGAAAGCTTTTCCACGCTGTCTGGCAAGGAAAACCTGCGGGAGCACAGAAAACATCTCCCATCGTGTTCTGGACGTTGCACGGAGGTCGGCCAAGTGTTTGGCATAAAGAAGAGAAAAGCTGTCCAAAACAGCTTCCAATCGAATATTCATGTGATTGGACACGTCAGGAAAGTGGTAATGTACTGTTTTCTATCAGTTGGCAAGCTGCGCACACAATCCCAGTGTTGTACAGCTTCCTTCTTCACCTTTCCGATGCTGCCGCTCTCTCCGGCTCCCGGAGCCGAAGAAGCGGCTTCTTCGCGCAAAGACGGTTGTACCGCTCACAATGCTCTCTTAGCGCGGCTTCTGCCGAAAGAAGCCCGGGAGCGGCGCTTAGCTCCGGGGAGCATCGTACCTTCGCATTTAGCGTCTTTTGTGGTCTACATGCTAGCAGAAAGCTTTTCCACTCTGTCTGGCAAGGAAAACCTGCGCGAGCACAGAAAACATCTCCCATCGTGTTCTGGACGTTCCACGGAGGTCGGCCAAGTGTTTGCCATAAAGAAAAGAAAATCTGTCCAAAACAGCTTCTTATCGAATATTCATGTGATTGGAAAAGTCAGGAAAGTGGTAATGTACTGTTTTCTATCAGTTGGCAAGCTGCGCACACAATCCCAGTGTTGTACAGCTTCCTTCTTCACCTTTCCGATGCTGCCGCTCTCTCCGGCTCCCGGAGCCGAAGAAGCGGCTTCTTTGCGCAAAGACGATTGTACCGCTCACAATGCTCTCTTAGCGCGGCTTCTGCCGAAAGAAGCCCGGGAGCGGCGCTTAGCTCAGGAGAGCATCGTACCTTCGCCTTTAACGTCATTTGTGGTCTACATGATAGCAGAAAGCTTTTCCACTCTGTCTGGCAAGGAAAACCTGCGCGAGCACAGAAAACATCTCCCATCGTGTTCTGCACGTTGCACGGAGGTCGGCCAAGTGTTCGACAAGAAGAAAAGAAAAGTTGTCCAAAACAGTTTCCAATCGAATATTCATGTGATTAGAAAAGTCAGAAAAGTGGTAATGTACTGCTGTCTATCAGTTGGCAAGCTGCGCACACAATCCCAGTGTTGTACAGCTTCCTTCTTCACCTTTCCGATGCTGCCGCTCTCTCCGGCTCCCGGAGCCGAAGAAGCGGCTTCTTCGCGCAAAGACGATTGTACCGCTCACAGTGCTCTCTTAGCGCGGCTTCTGCCGAAAGAAGCCCGGGAGCGGCGCTTAGCTCCGGAGAGCATCGTACCTTCGTCTTTAGCGTCTTTTGTGGTCTACATGCTAGCAGAAAGCTTTTCCACTCTGTCTGGCAAGGAAAACCTGCGCGAGCACAGAAAACATCTCCCATCGTGTTCTGGACGTTGCACGGAGGTCTGCCAAGTGTTTCCCATAAAGAAAAAGAAATCTGTCCAAAACAGCTTCTTATCGAATAATCATGTAATTGGAAAAGTCAGGAAAGTGGTACTGTACTGTTTTCTATCAGTTGGCAAGCTGCGCACACAATCCCAGTGTTGTACAGCTTCCTTCTTCACCTTTCCGATGCTGCCGCTCTCTCCGGCTCCCGGAGCCGAAGAAGCGGCTTCTTCGCGCAAAGACGATTGTACCGCTCACAGTGCTCTCTTAGCGCCGCTTCAGCCGAAAAAAGCCCGGGAGCGGCGCTTAGCTCCGGGGAGCATCGTACCTTCGCCTTTAGCGTCTTTTGTGGTCTACATCTTAGCAGAAAGCTTTTCCACGCTGTCTGGCAAGGAAAACCTGCGGGAGCACAGAAAACATCTCCCATCGTGTTCTGGACGTTGCACGGAGGTCTGCCAAGTGTTTGGCATAAAGAAGAGAAAAGCTGTCCAAAACAGCTTCCAATCGAATATTCATGTGATTGGAAACGTCAGGAAAGTGGTAATGTACTGTTTTCTATCAGTTGGCAAGCTGCGCACACAATCCCAGTGTTGTACAGCTTCCTTCTTCACCTTTCCGATGCTGCCTCTCTCTCCGGCTCCCGGAGCCGAAGAAGCGGCTTCTTCGCGCAAAGACGATTGTACCGCTCACAATGCTCTCTTAGCGCGGCTTCTGCCGAAAGAAGCCCGGGAGCGGCGCTTAGCTCCGGGGAGCATCGTACCTTCGCATTTAGCGTCTTTTGTGGTCTACATGCTAGCAGAAAGCTTTTCCACTCTGTCTGGCAAGGAAAACCTGCGCGAGCACAGAAAACATCTCCCATCGTGTTCTGCACGTTGCACGGAGGTCGGCCAAGTGTTTGCCATAAAGAAAAGAAAATCTGTCCAAAACAGCTTCTTATCGAATATTCATGTGATTGGAAAAGTCAGGAAAGTGGTACTGTACTGTTTTCTATCAGTTGGCAAGCTGCGCACACAATCCCAGTGTTGTACAGCTTCCTTCTTCACTGTTCCGATGCTGCCTCTCTCTCCGGCTCCCGGAGCCGAAGAAGCGGCTTCTTCGCGCAAAGACGATTGTACCGCTCACAGTGCTCTCTTAGCGCGGCTTCTGCCGAATGAAGCCCGGGAGCGGCGCTTAGCTCCGGAGAGCATCGTACCTTCGCCTTTAGCGTCTTTTGTGGTCTACATCTTAGCAGAAAGCTTTTCCACGCTGTCTGGCAAGGAAAACCTGCGGGAGCACAGAAAACATCTCCCATCGTGTTCTGGACGTTGCACGGAGGTCGGCCAAGTGTTTGGCATAAAGAAGAGAAAAGCTGTCCAAAACAGCTTCCAATCGAATATTCATGTGATTGGACACGTCAGGAAAGTGGTAATGTACTGTTTTCTATCAGTTGGCAAGCTGCGCACACAATCCCAGTGTTGTACAGCTTCCTTCTTCACCTTTCCGATGCTGCCTCTCTCTCCGGCTCCCGGAGCCGAAGAAGCGGCTTCTTCGCGCAAAGACGGTTGTACCGCTCACAATGCTCTCTTAGCGCGGCTTCTGCCGAAAGAAGCCCGGGAGCGGCGCTTAGCTCCGGGGAGCATCGTACCTTCGCATTTAGCGTCTTTTGTGGTCTACATGCTAGCAGAAAGCTTTTCCACTCTGTCTGGCAAGGAAAACCTGCGCGAGCACAGAAAACATCTCCCATCGTGTTCTGGACGTTCCACGGAGGTCTGCCAAGTGTTTGGCATAAAGAAAAGAAAATCTGTCCAAAACAGCTTCTTATCGAATATTCATGTGATTGGAAAAGTCAGGAAAGTGGTAATGTACTGTTTTCTATCAGTTGGCAAGCTGCGTACACAATCCCAGTGTTGTACAGCTTCCTTCTTCACCTTTCCGATGCTGCCGCTCTCTCCGGCTCCCGGAGCTGAAGAAGCGGCTTCTTCGCGCAAAGACGATTGTACCGCTCACAGTGCTCTCTTAGCACGGCTTCTGCCGAAAGAAGCCCGGGAGCGGCTCTTAGCTCCGGAGAGCATCGTGCCTTCGTCTTTAGCGTCTTTTGTGGTCTACATGCTAGCAGAAAGCTTTTCCACTCTGTCTGGCAAGGAAAACCTGCGCGAGCACAGAAAACACCTCCCATCGTGTTCTGCACGTTGCACGGAGGTCGGCCAAGTGTTTGGCATAAAGAAAAGAAAATCTGTCCAAAACAGCTTCTTATCGAATATTCATGTGATTGGAAAAGTCAGGAAAGTGGTAATGTACTGTTTTCTATCAGTTGGCAAGCTGCGCACACAATCCCAGTGTTGTACAGCTTCCTTCTTCACCTTTCCGATGCTGCCGCTCTCTCCGGCTTTCGGAGCCGAAGAAGCGGCTTCTTCGCGCAAAGACTATTGTACCGCTCACAATGCTCTCTTAGCGCGGCTTCTGCCGAAAGAAGCCCGGGAGCGGCGCTTAGCTCCGGGGAGCATCGTACCTTCGCCTTTAACTTTATTTGTGGTCTACATGCTAGCAGAAAGCTTTTCCACTCTGTCTGGCAAGGAAAACCTGCGCGAGCACAAAAAACATCGCCCATCGTGTTCTGGACGTTGCACGGAGGTCGGCCAAGTGTTTGGCATAAAGAAAAGAAAAGCTGTCCAAAACAGCTTCTTATCCAATATTCATGTGATTGGAAAAGTCAGGAAAGTGGTAATGTACTGTTTTCTATCAGTTGGCAAGCTGCGCACACAATCCCAGTGTTGTACAGCTTCCTTCTTCACCTTTCCGATGCTGCCGCTCTCTCCGGCTCCCGGAGCCGAAGAAGCGGCCTCTTCGCGCAAAGACGATTGTACCGCTCACAATGCTCTCTTAGCGCGGCTTCTGCCGAAAGAAGCCCGGGAGCGGCGCTTAGCTCGGGAGAGCATCGTACCTTCACCTTTAACGTCATTTGTGGTCTACATGATAGCAGAAAGCTTTTCCACTCTGTCTGGCAAGGAAAACCTGCGCGAGCACAGAAAACATCTCCCATCGTGTTCTGCACGTTGCACGGAGGTCGGCCAAGTGTTTGGCATAAAGAAAAGAAAAGCTGTCCAAAACAGCTTCTTATCCAATATTCATGTGATTAGAAAAGTCAGAAAAGTGGTAATGTACTGCTGTCTATCACTTGGCAAGCTGCGCACACAATCCCAGTGTTGTACAGCTTCCTTCTTCACCTTTCCGATGCTGCCGCTCTCTCCGGCTCCCGGAGCCGAAGAAGCGGCTTCTTCGCGCAAAGACGATTGTACCGCTCACAATGCTCTCTTAGCGCGGCTTCTGCCGAAAGAAGCCCGGGAGCAGCGCTTAGCTCCGGGGAGCATCGTACCTTCGCATTTAGCGTCTTTTGTGGTCTACATGCTAGCAGAAAGCTTTTCCACGCTGTCTGGCAAGGAAAACCTGCGGGAGCACAGAAAACATCTTCCATCGTGTTCTGGACGTTCCACGGAGGTCTGCCAAGTGTTTCCCATAAAGAAAAGAAAATCTGTCCAAAACAGCTTCTTATCAAATATTCATGTGATTGGAAAAGTCAGGAAAGTGGTACTGTACTGTTTTCTATCAGTTGGCAAGCTGCGCACACAATCCCAGTGTTGTACAGCTTCCTTCTTCACCTTTCCGATGCTGCCGCTCTGTCCGGCTCCCGGAGCCGAAGAAGCGGCTTCTTCGCGCAAAGACGATTGTACCGCTCACAGTGCTCTCTTAGCGCGGCTTCTGCCGAAAGAAGCCCGGGAGCGGCTCTTAGCTCCGGAGAGCATCGTACCTTCGCCTTTAGCGTCTTTTGTGGTCTACATCTTAGCAGAAAGCTTTTCCACTCTCTCTGGCAAGGAAAATCTGCGCGAGCACAGAAAACATCTCCCATCGTGTTCTGGATGTTGCACGGAGGTCTGCCAAGTGTTTGCCATAAATAAAAGAAAATCTGTCCAAAACAGATTCTTATCGAATATTCATGTGATTGGAAAAGTCAGGAAAGTGGTACTGTACTGTTTTCTATCAGTTGGCAAGCTGCGCACACAATCCCAGTGTTGTACAGCTTCCTTCTTCACCGTTCCGATGCTGCCTCTCTCTCCGGCTCCCGGAGCCGAAGAAGCGGCTTCTTCGCGCAAAGACGATTGTACCGCTCACAGTGCTCTCTTAGCGCGGCTTCTGCCGAAAGACGCTTGGGAGCGGCGCTTAGCTCCGGGGAGCATCGTACCTTCGCCTTTAGTGTCTATTGTGGTCTACATCTTAGCAGAAAGCTTTTCCACGCTGTCTGGCAAGGAAAATCTGCGGGAGCACAGAAAACATCTCCCATCGTGTTCTGGACGTTGCACGGAGGTCTGCCAAGTGTTTGGCATAAAGAAAAGAAAATCTGTCCAAAACAGCTTCTTATCGAATATTCATGTGATTGGAAAAGTCAGGAAAGTGGTAATGTACTGTTTTCTATCAGTTGGCAAGCTGCGCACACAATCCCAGTGTTGTACAGCTTCCTTCTTCACCTTTCCGATGCTGCCGCTCTCTCCGGCTCCCGGAGCCGAAGAAGCGGCTTCTTCGCGCAAAGACGATTGTACCGCTCACAATGCTCTCTTAGCGCGGCTTCTGCCGAAAGAAGCCCGGGAGCGGCGCTTAGCTCGGGATAGCATCGTTCCTTCGCCTTTAACTTTATTTGTGGTCTACATGATAGCAGAAAGCTTTTCCACTCTGTCTGGCAAGGAAAACCTGCGCGAGCACAGAAAACATCTCCCATCGTGTTCTGCACGTTGCACGGAGGTCGGCCAAGTGTTCGACAAGAAGAAAAGAAAAGTTGTCCAAAACAGTTTCCAATCGAATATTCATGTGATTAGAAAAGTCAGAAAAGTGGTAATGTACTGCTGTCTATCAGTTGGCAAGCTGCGCACACAATCCCAGTGTTGTACAGCTTCCTTCTTCACCTTTGCGATGCTGCCGCTCTCTCCGGCTCCCGGAGCCGAAGAAGCGGCTTCTTCGCGCAAAGACGATTGTACCGCTCACAGTGCTCTCTTAGCGCGGCTTCTGCCGAAAGAAGCCCGGGAGCGGCTCTTAGCTCCGGAGAGCATCGTACCTTCGTCTTTAGCGTCTTTTGTGGTCTACATGCTAGCAGAAAACTTTTCCACTCTGTCTGGCAAGGAAAACCTGCGCGAGCACAGAAAACATCTCCCATCGTGTTCCGGACATTGCACGGAGGTCTGCCAAGTGTTTGCCATAAAGAAAAGAAAATCTGTCCAAAACAGCTTCTTATCGAATATTCATGTGATTGGAAAAGTCAGGAAAGTGGTAATGTACTGTTTTCTATCAGTTGGCAAGCTGCGCACACAATCCCAGTGTTGTACAGCTTCCTTCTTCACCTTTCCGATGCTGCCGCTCTCTCCGGCTCCCGGAGCCGAAGAAGCGGCTTCTTCGCGCAAAGACGATTGTACCGCTCACAGTGCTCTCTTAGCGCCGCTTCTGCCGAAAGAAGCCCGGGAGCGGCGCTTAGCTCCGGGGAGCATCGTACCTTCGCCTTTAGCGTCTTTTGTGGTCTACATCCTAGCAGAAAGCTTTTCCACGCTGTCTGGCAAGGAAAACCTGCGCGAGCACAGAAAACATCTCCCATCGTGTTCTGGAGGTTGCACGGAGGTCGGCCAAGTGTTTGGCAAAAAGCAAAGAAAAGATGTCCAAAACAGCTTCTTATCGAATATTCATGTGATTGGAAAAGTCAGGAAAGTGGTAATGTACTGTTTTCTATCAGTTGGCAAGCTGCGCACACAATCCCAGTGTTGTACAGCTTCCTTCTTCACCTTTCCGATGCTGCCTCTCTCTCCGGCTCCCGGAGCCGAAGAAGCGGCTTCTTCGCGCAAAGACGATTGTACCGCTCACAATGCTCTCTTAGCGCGGCTTCTGCCGAAAGAAGCCCGGGAGCGGCGCTTAGCTCCGGGGAGCATCGTACCTTCGCATTTAGCGTCTTTTGTGGTCTACATGCTAGCAGAAAGCTTTTCCACTCTGTCTGGCAAGGAAAACCTGCGCGAGCACAGAAAACATCTCCCATCGTGTTCTGGACGTTCCACGGAGGTCTGCCAAGTGTTTGCCATAAATAAAAGAAAATCTGTCCAAAACAGCTTCTTATCGAATATTCATGTGATTGGAAAAGTCAGGAAAGTGGTACTGTACTGTTTTCTATCAGTTGGCAAGCTGCGCACACAATCCCAGTGTTGTACAGCTTCCTTCTTCACCGTTCCGATGCTGCCTCTCTCTCCGGCTCCCGGAGCCGAAGAAGCGGCTTCTTCGCGCAAAGACGATTGTACCGCTCACAGTGCTCTCTTAGCGCGGCTTCTGCCGAAAGACGCTTGGGAGCGGCGCTTAGCTCCGGGGAGCATCGTACCTTCGCCTTTAGTGTCTATTGTGGTCTACATCTTAGCAGAAAGCTTTTCCACGCTGTCTGGCAAGGAAAATCTGCGGGAGCACAGAAAACATCTCCCATCGTGTTCTGGACGTTGCACGGAGGTCGGCCAAGTGTTTGGCATAAAGAAAAGAAAATCTGTCCAAAACAGCTTCCAATCGAATATTCATGTGATTGGAAAAGTCAGGAAAGTGGTAATGTACTGTTTTCTATCAGTTGGCAAGCTGCGCACACAATCCCAGTGTTGTACAGCTTCCTTCTTCACCTTTCAGATGCTGCCGCTCTCTCCGGCTCCCTGAGCCGAAGAAGCGGCTTCTTCGCGCAAAGACGATTGTACCGCTCACAATGCTCTCTTAGCGCGGCTTCTGCCGAAAGAAGCCCGGGAGCGGCGCTTAGCTCGGGATAGCATCGTTCCTTCGCCTTTAACTTTATTTGTGGTCTACATGCTAGCAGAAAGCTTTTCCACTCTGTCTGGCAAGGAAAACCTGCGCGAGCACAGAAAACATCTCCCATCGTGTTCTGGACGTTGCACGGAGGTCGGCCAAGTGTTTGGCATAAAGAAAAGAAAAGCTGTCCAAAACAGCTTCTTATCCAATATTCATGTGATTGGAAAAGTCAGGATAGTGGTAATGTACTGCTGTCTATCAGTTGGCAAGCTGCGCACACAATCCCAGTGTTGTACAGCTTCCTTCTTCACCTTTGCGATGCTGCCGCTCTCTCCGGCTCCCGGAGCCGAAGAAGCGGCTTCTTCGCGCAAAGACGATTGTACCGCTCACAGTGCTCTCTTAGCGCGGCTTCTGCCGAAAGAAGCCCGGGAGCGGCTCTTAGCTCCGGAGAGCATCGTACCTTCGTCTTTAGCGTCTTTTGTGGTCTACATGCTAGCAGAAAACTTTTCCACTCTGTCTGGCAAGGAAAACCTGCGCGAGCACAGAAAACATCTCCCATCGTGTTCCGGACATTGCACGGAGGTCTGCCAAGTGTTTGCCATAAAGAAAAGAAAATCTGTCCAAAACAGCTTCTTATCGAATATTCATGTGATTGGAAAAGTCAGGAAAGTGGTAATGTACTGTTTTCTATCAGTTGGCAAGCTGCGCACACAATCCCAGTGTTGTACAGCTTCCTTCTTCACCTTTCCGATGCTGCCGCTCTCTCCGGCTCCCGGAGCCGAAGAAGCGGCTTCTTCGCGCAAAGACGATTGTACCGCTCACAGTGCTCTCTTAGCGCCGCTTCTGCCGAAAGAAGCCCGGGAGCGGCGCTTAGCTCCGGGGAGCATCGTACCTTCGCCTTTAGCGTCTTTTGTGGTCTACATCCTAGCAGAAAGCTTTTCCACGCTGTCTGGCAAGGAAAACCTGCGCGAGCACAGAAAACATCTCCCATCGTGTTCTGGAGGTTGCACGGAGGTCGGCCAAGTGTTTGGCAAAAAGCAAAGAAAAGATGTCCAAAACAGCTTCTTATCGAATATTCATGTGATTGGAAAAGTCAGGAAAATGGTAATGTACTGTTTTCTATCAGTTGGCAAGCTGCGCACACAATCCCAGTGTTGTACAGCTTCCTTCTTCACCTTTCCGATGCTGCCTCTCTCTCCGGCTCCCGGAGCCGAAGAAGCGGCTTCTTCGCGCAAAGACGATTGTACCGCTCACAGTGCTCTCTTAGCGCGGCTTCTGCCGAAAGAAGCCCGGGAGCGGCGCTTAGCTCCGGGGAGCATCGTACCTTCGCATTTAGCGTCTTTTGTGGTCTACATGCTAGCAGAAAGCTTTTCCACTCTGTCTGGCAAGGAAAACCTGCGCGAGCACAGAAAACATCTCCCATCGTGTTCTGGACGTTGCACGGAGGTCGGACAAATGTTTGGCATAAAGAAGAGAAAAGCTGTCCAAAACAGCTTCTTATCGAATATTCATGTGATTGGAAACGTCAGGAAAGTGGTAATGTACTGTTTTCTATCAGTTGGCAAGCTGCGCACACAATCCCAGTGTTGTACAGCTTCCTTCTTCACCTTTCCGATGCTGCCTCTCTCTCCGGCTCCCGGAGCCGAAGAAGCGGCTTCTTCGCGCAAAGACGATTGTACCGCTCACAATGCTATGTTAGCGCGGCTTCTGCCGAAAGAAGCCCGGGAGCGGCGCTTAGCTCCGGGGAGCATCGTACCTTCGCAATTAGCGTCTTTTGTGGTCTACATGCTAGCAGAAAGCTTTTCCACTCTGTCTGGCAAGGAAAACCTGCGCGAGCACACAAAACATCTCCCATCGTGTTCTGGACGTTGCACGGAGGTCTGCCAAGTGTTTGCCATAATGAAAAGAAAATCTGTCCAAAACAGCTTCTTATCGAATATTCATGTGATTGGAAAAGTCAGGAAAGTGGTACTGTACTGTTTTCTATCAGTTGGCAAGCTGCGCACACAATCCCAGTGTTGTACAGCTTCCTTCTTCACCTTTCCGATGCTGCCGCTCTCTCCGGCTCCCTGAACCGAAGAAGCGGCTTCTTCGCGCAAAGACGATTGTAACGCTCACAATGCTCTCTTAGCGCGGCTTCTGCCGAAAGAAGCCCAGGTGCGGCGCTTAGCTCGGGAGAGCATCGTACCTTCGCCTTCAACGTCATTTGTGGTCTACATGCTAGCAGAAAGCTTTTCCACTCTGTCTGGCAAGGAAAACCTGCGCGAGCACAGAAAACACCTCCCATCGTGTTCTGCACGTTGCACGGAGGTCGGCCAAGTATTTGCCATAAAGAAAAGAAAATCTGTCCAAAACAGCTTCTTATCGAATATTCATGTGATTGGAAAAGTCAGGAAAGTGGTAATGTACTGTTTTCTATCAGTTGGCAAGCTGCGCACACAATCCCAGTGTTGTACAGCTTCCTTCTTCACCTTTCCGATGCTGCCGCTCTCTCCGGCTCCCGGAGCCGAAGAAGCGGCTTCTTCGCGCAAACACGATTGTACCGCTCACAATGCTCTCTTAGCGCGGCTTCTGCCGAAAGAAGCCCGGGAGCGGCGCTTAGCTCGGGATAGCATCGTTCCTTCGCCTTTAACGTCATTTGTGGTCTACATGATAGCAGAAAGCTTTTCCACTCTGTCTGGCAAGGAAAACCTGCGCGAGCACAGAAAACATCTCCCATCGTGTTCTGCACGTTGCACGGAGGTCGGCCAAGTGTTCGACAAGAAGAAAAGAAAAGTTGTCCAAAACAGTTTCCAATCGAATATTCATGTGATTAGAAAAGTCAGAAAAGTGGTAATGTACTGCTGTCTATCAGTTGGCAAGCTGGCAACACAATCCCAGTGTTGTACAGCTTCCTTCTTCACCTTTCCGATGCTGCCGCTCTCTCCGGCTCCCGGAGCCGAAGAAGCGGCTTCTTCGCGCAAAGACGATTGTACCGCTCACAGTGCTCTCTTAGCGCGGCTTCTGCCGAAAGAAGCCCGGGAGCGGCTCTTAGCTCCGGAGAGCATCGTACCTTCGTCTTTAGCGTCTTTTGTGGTCTACATCCTAGCAGAAAGCTTTTCCACTCTGTCTGGCAAGGAAAACCTGCGCGAGCACAGAAAACATCTCCCATCGTGTTCCGGACATTGCACGGATGTCTGCCAAGTGTTTGCCATAAAGAAAAGAAAATCTGTCCAAAACAGCTTCTTATCGAATATTCATGTGATTGGAAAAGTCAGGAAAGTGGTAATGTACTGTTTTCTATCAGTTGGCAAGCTGCGCACACAATCCCAGTGTTGTACAGCTTCCTTCTTCACCTTTCCGATGCTGCCGCACTCTCCGGCTCCCGGAGCCGAAGAAGCGGCTTCTTCGCGCAAAGACGATTGTACCGCTCACAGTGCTCTCTTAGCGCCGCTTCTGCCGAAAGAAGCCCGGGAGCGGCGCTTAGCTCCGGGGAGCATCGTACCTTCGCCTTTAGCGTCTTTTGTGGTCTACATCCTAGCAGAAAGCTTTTCCACGCTGTCTGGCAAGGAAAACCTGCGCGAGCACAGAAAACATCTCCCATCGTGTTCTGGAGGTTGCACGGAGGTCGGCCAAGTGTTTGGCAAAAAGAAAAGAAAAGATGTCCAAAACAGCTTCCAATCGAATATTCATGTGATTGGAAAAGTCAGGAAAATGGTAATGTACTGTTTTCTATCAGTTGGCAAGCTGCGCACACAATCCCAGTGTTGTACAGCTTCCTTCTTCACCTTTCCGATGCTGCCTCTCTCTCCGGCTCCCGGAGCCGAAGAAGCGGCTTCTTCGCGCAAAGACGATTGTACCGCTCACAATGCTCTCTTAGCGCGGCTTCTGCCGAAAGAAGCCCGGGAGCGGCGCTTAGCTCCGGGGAGCATCGTACCTTCGCATTTAGCGTCTTTTGTGGTCTACATGCTAGCAGAAAGCTTTTCCACTCTGTCTGGCAAGGAAAACCTGCGCGAGCACAGAAAACATCTCCCATCGTGTTCTGGACGTTGCACGGAGGTCGGACAAATGTTTGGCATAAAGAAGAGAAAAGCTGTCCAAAACAGCTTCTTATCGAATATTCATGTGATTGGAAACGTCAGGAAAGTGGTAATGTACTGTTTTCTATCAGTTGGCAAGCTGCGCACACAATCCCAGTGTTGTACAGCTTCCTTCTTCACCTTTCCGATGCTGCCGCTCTCTCCGGCTCCCGGAGCCGAAGAAGCGGCTTCTTCGCGCAAAGACGATTGTACCGCTCACAATGCTCTCTTAGCGCGGCTTCTGCCGAAAGAAGCCCGGGAGCAGCGCTTAGCTCCGGGGAGCATCGTACCTTCGCCTTTAGCGTCTTTTGTGGTCTACATGCTAGCAGAAAGCTTTTCCACTCTGTCTGGCAAGGAAAACCTGCGCGAGCACAGAAAACATCTCCCATCGTGTTCTGGACGTTGCACGGAGGTCTGCCAAGTGTTTGCCATAAAGAAAAGAAAATCTGTCCAAAACAGCTTCTTATCGAATATTCATGTGATTGGAAAAGTCAGGAAAGTGGTACTGTACTGTTTTCTATCAGTTGGCAAGCTGCGCACACAATCCCAGTGTTGTACAGCTTCCTTCTTCACCTTTCCGATGCTGCCTCTCTCTCCGGCTCCCGGAGCCGAAGAAGCGGCTTCTTCGCGCAAAGACGATTGTACCGCTCACAATGCTCTCTTAGCGCGGCTTCTGCCGAAAGAAGCCCGGGAGCGGCTCTTAGCTCCGGAGAGCATCGTACCTTCGTCTTTAACGTCATTTGTGGTCTACATGATAGCAGAAAGCTTTTCCACTCTGTCTGGCAAGGAAAACCTGCGCGAGCACAGAAAACATCTCCCATCGTGTTCTGCACGTTGCACGGATGTCTGCCAAGTGTTTGCCATAAAGAAGAGAAAAGCTGTCCAAAATAGCTTCCAATGGAATATTCATGTGATTGGAAAAGTCAGGAAAATGGTAATGTACTGTTTTCTATCAGTTGGCAAGCTGCGCACACAATCCCAGTGTTGTACAGCTTCCTTCTTCACCTTTCCGATGCTGCCGCTCTCTCCGGCTCCCGGAGCCGAAGAAGCGGCTTCTTCGCGCAAAGACGATTGTACCGCTCACAGTGCTCTCTTAGCGCGGCTTCTGCCGAAAGAAGCCCGGGAGCGGCTCTTAGCTCCGGAGAGCATCGTAGCTTCGTCTTTAGCGTCTTTTGTGGTCTACATGCTAGCAGAAAACTTTTCCACTCTCTCTGGCAGGATAACCTGCGGGAGCACAGAAAACATCTCCCATCGTGTTCCGGACGTTGCACGGAGGTCTGCCAAGTGTTTGCCATAAAGAAGAGAAAATCTGTCCAAAACAGCTTCTTATCGAATATTCATGTGATTGGAAAAGTCAGGAAAGTGGTACTGTACTGTTTTCTATCAGTTGGCAAGCTGCGCACACAATCCCAGTGTTGTACAACTTCCTTCTTCACCTTTCCGATGCTGCCGCTCTCTCCAGCTCCCGGAGCCGAAGAAGCGGCTTCTTCGCGCAAAGACGATTGTATCGCTCACAGTGCTCTCTTAGCGCGGCTTCTGCCAAAAGAAGCCCGGGAGCGGCGCTTAGCTCCGGAGAGCATCGTACCTTCGCCTTTAGCGTCTTTTGTGGTCTACATCTTAGCAGAAAGCTTTTCCACTCTGTCTGGCAAGGAAAACCTGCGCGAGCACAGAAAACATCTCCCATCGTGTTCTGCACGTTGCACGGAGGTCGGCCAAGTGTTTGGCAAAAAGAAAAGAAAAGATGTCCAAAAGAGCTTCCAATCGAATATTCATGTGATTGGAAAAGTCAGGAAAATGGTAATGTACTGTTTTCTATCAGTTGGCAAGCTGCGCACACAATCCCAGTGTTGTACAGCTTCCTTCTTCACCTTTCCGATGCTGCCTCTCTCTCCGGCTCCCGGAGCCGAAGAAGCGGCTTCTTCGCGCAAAGACGATTGTACCGCTCACAATGCTCTCTTAGCGCGGCTTCTGCCGAAAGAAGCCCGGGAGCGGCGCTTAGCTCGGGAGAGGATCGTACCTTCGCCTTTAACGTCATTTGTGGTCTACATGATAGCAGAAAGCTTTTCCACTCTGTCTGGCAAGGAAAACCTGCGCGAGCACAGAAAACATCTCCCATCGTGTTCTGCACGTTGCACGGATGTCTGCCAAGTGTTTGCCATAAAGAAGAGAAAAGCTGTCCAAAACAGCTTCTTATCCAATATTCATGTGATTGGAAAAGTCAGGAAAGTGGTAATGTACTGTTTTCTATCAGTTGGCAAGCTGCGCACACAATCCCAGTGTTGTACAGCTTCCTTCTTCACCTTTCCGATGCTGCCGCTCTCTCCGGCTCCCTGAGCCGAAGAAGCGGCTTCTTCGCGCGAAGACGATTGTACCGCTCACAATGCTATGTTAGCGCGGCTTCTGCAGAAAGAAGCCCGGGAGCGGCGCTTAGCTCGGGAGAGCATCGTACCTTCGCCTTTAACGTCATTTGTGGTCTACATGCTAGCAGAAAGCTTTTCCACTCTGTCTGGCAAGGAAAACCTGCGCGAGCACAGAAAACACCTCCCATCGTGTTCTGGACGTTGCACGGAGGTCGGCCAAGTGTTTGCCATAAAGAAAAGAAAATCTGTCCAAAACAGCTTCTTATCGAATATTCATGTGATTGGAAAAGTCAGGAAAGTGGTAATGTACTGTTTTCTATCAGTTGGCAAGCTGCGCACACAATCCCAGTGTTGTACAGCATCCTCCTTCACCTTTCCGATGCTGCCGCTCTCTCCGGCTCCCGGAGCCGAAGAAGCGGCTTCTTCGCGCAAACACGATTGTACCGCTCACAATGCTCTCTTAGCGCGGCTTCTGCCGAAAGAAGCCCGAGAGCGGCGCTTAGCTCGGGATAGCATCGTTCCTTCGCATTTAACGTCATTTGTGGTCTACATGATAGCAGAAAGCTTTTCCACTCTGTCTGGCAAGGAAAACCTGCGCGAGCACAGAAAACATCTCCCATCGTGTTCTGCACGTTGCACGGAGGTCGGCCAAGTGTTCGACAAGAAGAAAAGAAAAGTTGTCCAAAACAGTTTCCAATCGAATATTCATGTGATTAGAAAAGTCAGAAAAGTGGTACTGTTCTGTTTTCTATCAGTTGGCAAGCTGCGCACACAATCCCAGTGTTGTACAGCTTCCTTCTTCACCTTTCCGATGCTGCCGATCTCTCCGGCTCCCGGAGCCGAAGAAGCGGCTTCTTCGTGCAAAGACGATTGTATCGCTCACAGTGCTCTCTTAGCGCCGCTTCTGCCGAAAGAAGCCCGGGAGCGGCGCTTAGCTCCGGGGAGCATCGTACCTTCGCCTTTAGCGTCTTTTGTGGTCTACATCCTGGCAGAAAGCTTTTCCACGCTGTCTGGCAAGGAAAACCTGCGCGAGCACAGAAAACATCTCCCATCGTGTTCTGGACATTGCACGGAGGTCGGCCAAGTGTTTGGCATAAAGAAAAGAACAGCTGTCCAAAACAGCTTCCAATCGAATATTCATGTGATTGGAAACGTCAGGAAAATTGTAATGTACTGTTTTCTATCAGTTGGCAAGCTGCGCACACAATCCCAGTGTTGTACAGCTTCCTTCTTCACCTTTCCGATGCTGCCGCTCTCTCCGGCTCCCGGAGCCGAAGAAGCGGCTTCTTCGCGCAAAGACGATTGTACCGCTCACAGTGCTCTCTTAGCGCGGCTTCTGCCGAAAGAAGCCCGGGAGCGGCGCTTAGCTCCGGGGAGCATCGTACCTTCGCATTTAGCGTCTTTTGTGGTCTACATGCTAGCAGAAAGCTTTTCCACTCTGTCTGGCAAGGAAAACCTGCGCGAGCACAGAAAAAATCTCCCATCGTGTTCTGGACGTTGCACGGAGGTCGGGCAAGTTTTTGGCATAAAGAAAAGAAAAGCTGTCCAAAACAGCTTCTTATCCAATATTCATGTGATTGGAAAAGTCAGGAAAGTGGTAATGTACTGTTTTCTATCAGTTGGCAAGCTGCGCACACAATCCCAGTGTTGTACAGCTTCCTTCTTCACCTTTCCGATCATGCCGCTCTCTCCGGCTCCCGGAGCCGAAGAAGCGGCTTCTTCGCGCAAAGACGATTGTACCGCTCACAGTGCTCTCTTAGCGCGGCTTCTGCCGAAAGAAGCCCGGGAGCGGCTCTTAGCACCGGGGGCATCGTACCTTCGTCTTTAGCGTATTTTGTGGTCTACATGCTAGCAGAAAGCTTTTCCACTCTGTCTGGCAAGGAAAACCTGCGCGAGCACAGAAAACATCTCCCATCGTGTTCTGGACGTTGCACGGAGGTCTGCCAAGTGTTTGCCATAAAGAAAAGAAAATCTGTCCAAAACAGCTTCTTATCGAATATTCATGTGATTGGAAAAGTCAGGAAAGTGGTAATGTACTGTTTTCTATCAGTTGGCAAGCTGCGCACACAATCCCAGTGTTGTACAGCTTCCTTCTTCACCTTTGCGATGCTGCCGCTCTCTCCGGCTCCCGGAGCCGAAGAAGCGGCTTCTTCGCGCAAAGACGATTGTACCGCTCACAGTGCTCTCTTAGCGCGGCTTCTGCCGAAAGAAGCCCGGGAGCGGCGCTTAGCTCCGGGGAGCATCGTACCTTCGCATTTAGCGTCTTTTGTGGTCTACATGCTAGCAGAAAGCTTTTCCACTCTGTCTGGCAAGGAAAACCTGCGCGAGCACAGAAAACATCTCCCATCGTGTTCTGGACGTTGCACGGAGGTCGGCCAAGTGTTTGGCATAAAGAAGAGAAAAGCTGTCCAAAACAGCTTCCAATCGAATATTCATGTGATTGGAAAAGTCAGGAAAATGGTAATGTACTGTTTTCTATCAGTTGGCAAGCTGCGCACACAATCCCAGTGTTGTACAGCTTCCTTCTTCACCTTTCCGATCATGCCGCTCTCTCCGGCTCCCGGAGCCGAAGAAGCGGCTTCTTCGCGCAAAGACGATTGTACCGCTCACAGTGCTCTCTTAGCGCGGCTTCTGCCGAAAGAAGCCCGGGAGCGGCGCTTAGCTCCGGGGAGCATCGTACCTTCGCAATTAGCGTCTTTTGTGGTCTACATGCTAGCAGAAAGCTTTTCCACTCTGTCTGGCAAGGAAAACCTGCGCGAGCACAGAAAACATCTCCCATCGTGTTCTGGACGTTGCACGGAGGTCGGCCAAGTGTTTGGCATAAAGAAGAGAAAAGCTGTCCAAAACAGCTTCCAATCGAATATTCATGTGATTGGAAAAGTCAGGAAAGTGGTAATGTACTGTTTTCTATCAGTTGGCAAGCTGCGCACACAATCCCAGTGTTGTACAGCTTCCTTCTTCACCTTTCCGATGCTGCCGCTCTCTCCGGCTGCCGGAGCCGAAGAAGCGGCTTCTTCGCGCAAAGACGATTGTACCGCTCACAATGCTCTCTTAGCGCGGCTTCTGCCGAAAGAAGCCCGGGAGCGGCTCTTAGCTCCGGAGAGCATCGTACCTTCGTCTTTAGCGTCTTTTGTAGTCTACATGCTAGCAGAAAGCTTTTCCACTCTGTCT
This sequence comes from Ammospiza caudacuta, assembly GCF_027887145.1. Lineage (NCBI taxonomy): Eukaryota > Metazoa > Chordata > Aves > Passeriformes > Passerellidae > Ammospiza > Ammospiza caudacuta. The sequence goes on along the minus strand of NC_080599.1, from coordinate 11,035,389 downwards.
GGCAAGGAAAACCTGCGCGAGCACAGAAAACATCTCCCATCGTGTTCTGGACGTTGCACGGAGGTCTGCCAAGTGTTTGCCATAAAGAAAAGGAAATCTGTCCAAAACAGCTTCTTATCGAATATTCATGTGATTGGAAAAGTCAGGAAAGTGGTACTGTACTGTTTTCTATCAGTTGGCAAGCTGCGCACACAATCCCAGTGTTGTACAGCTTCCTTCTTCACCTTTCCGATGCTGCCTCTCTCTCCGGCTCCCGGAGCCGAAGAAGCGGCTTCTTCGCGCAAAGACGATTGTACCGCTCACAATGCTCTCTTAGCGCGGCTTCTGCCGAAAGAAGCCCGGGAGCGGCGCTTAGCTCGGGAGAGGATCGTACCTTCGCCTTTAACGTCATTTGTGGTCTACATGATAGCAGAAAGCTTTTCCACTCTGTCTGGCAAGGAAAACCTGCGCGAGCACAGAAAACATCTCCCATCGTGTTCTGCACGTTGCACGGATGTCTACCAAGTGTTTGACATAAAGAAGAGAAAAGCTGTCCAAAACAGCTTCCAATGGAATATTCATGTGATTGGAAAAGTCAGGAAAATGGTAATGTACTGTTTTCTATCAGTTGGCAAGCTGCGCACACAATCCCAGTGTTGTACAGCTTCCTTCTTCACCTTTCCGATGCTGCCGCTCTCTCCGGCTCCCGGAGCCGAAGAAGCGGCTTCTTCGCGCAAAGACGATTGTACCGCTCACAGTGCTCTCTTAGCGCGGCTTCTGCCGAAAGAAGCCCGGGAGCGGCGCTTAGCTCCGGGGAGCATCGTACCTTCGCCTTTAGCGTCTTTTTTTGTCTACATTTTAGCAGATAGCTTTTCCACTCTGTCTGGCAAGGAAAACCTGCGCGAGCACAGAAAACATCTCCCATCGTGTTCTGGACGTTGCACGGAGGTCTGCCAAGTGTTTGGCATAAAGAAAAGAAAAGCTGTCCAAAACAGCTTCTTATCGAATATTCATGTGATTGGAAAAGTCAGGAAAGTGGTAATGTACTGTTTTCTATCAGTTGGCAAGCTGCGCACACAATCCCAGTGTTGTACAGCTTCCTTCTTCACCTTTCCGATGCTGCCGCTCTCTCCGGCTCCCGGAGCCGAAGAAGCGGCTTCTTCGCGCAAAGACGATTGTACCGCTCACAGTGCTCTCTTAGCGCGGCTTCTGCCGAAAGAAGCCCGGGAGCGGCTCTTAGCTCCGGGGAGCATCGTACCTTCGTCTTTAGCGTCTTTTGTGGTCTACATGCTAGCAGATAGCTTTTCCACTCTGTCTGGCAAGGAAAACCTGCGGGAGCACAGAAAACATCTCCCATCGTGTTCTGGACGTTGCACGGAGGTCGGCCAAGTGTTTGGCAAAAAGAAAAGAAAAGATGTCCAAAAGAGCTTCCAATCGAATATTCATGTGATTGGAAAAGTCAGGAAAATGGTAATGTACTGTTTTCTATCAGTTGGCAAGCTGCGCACACAATCCCAGTGTTGTACAGCTTCCTTCTTCACCTTTGCAATGCTGCCGCTCTCTCCGGCTCCCGGAGCCGAAGAAGCGGCTTCTTCGCGCAAAGACGATTGTACCACTCACAGTGCTCTCTTAGCGCGGCTTCTGCCGAAAGAAGCCCGGGAGCGGCGCTTAGCTCCGGGGAGCATCGTACCTTCGCAATTAGCGTCTTTTGTGGTCTACATGCTAGCAGAAATCTTTTCCACTCTGTCTGGCAAGGAAAACCTGCGCGAGCACAGAAAACATCTCCCATCGTCTTCTGGACATTGCACGGAGGTCGGCCAAGTGTTTGGCATAAAGAAAAGAAAAGCTGTCAAAAACAGCTTCTTATCCAATATTCATGTGATTGGAAAAGTCAGGATAGTGGTAATGTACTGTTTTCTATCAGTTGGCAAGCTGCGCACACAATCCCAGTGTTGTACAGCTTCCTTCTTCACCTTTCCGATGCTGCCGCTCTCTCCGGCTCCCTGAGCCGAAGAAGCGGCTTCTTCGCGCAAAGACGATTGTACCGCTCACAATGCTATGTTAGCGCGGCTTCTGCCGAAAGAACCCCAGGAGCGGCGCTTAGCTCGGGAGAGCATCGTACCTTCGCCTTTAACGTCATTTGTGGTCTACATGCTAGCAGAAAGCTTTTCCACTCTGTCTGGCAAGGAAAACCTGCGCGAGCACAGAAAACACCTCCCATCGTGTTCTGCACGTTGCACGGAGGTCGGCCAAGTGTTTGCCATAAAGAAAAGAAAATCTGTCCAAAACAGCTTCTTATCGAATATTCATGTGATTGGAAAAGTCAGGAAAGTGGTAATGTACTGTTTTCTATCAGTTGGCAAGCTGCGCACACAATCCCAGTGTTGTACAGCATCCTCCTTCACCTTTCCGATGCTGCCGCTCTCTCCGGCTCCCGGAGCCGAAGAAGCGGCTTCTTCGCTCAAAGACGATTGTACCGCTCACAATGCTCTCTTAGCGCGGCTTCTGCCGAAAGAAGCCCGAGAGCGGCGCTTAGCTCGGGATAGAATCGTTCCTTCGCCTTTAACGTCATTTGTGGTCTACATGATAGCAGAAAGCTTTTCCACTCTGTCTGGCAAGGAAAACCTGCGCGAGCACAGAAAACATCTCCCATCGTGTTCTGGACGTTGCACGGAGGTCGGCCAAGTGTTCGACAAGAAGAAAAGAAAAGTTGTCCAAAACAGTTTCCAATCGAATATTCATGTGATTAGAAAAGTCAGAAAAGTGGTACTGTTCTGTTTTCTATCAGTTGGCAAGCTGCGCACACAATCCCAGTGTTGTACAGCTTCCTTCTTCACCTTTCCGATGCTGCCGATCTCTCCGGCTCCCGGAGCCGAAGAAGCGGCTTCTTCGTGCAAAGACGATTGTATCGCTCACAGTGCTCTCTTAGCGCCGCTTCTGCCGAAAGAAGCCCGGGAGCGGCGCTTAGCTCCGGGGAGCATCGTACCTTCGCCTTTAGCGTCTTTTGTGGTCTACATCCTAGCAGAAAGCTTTTCCACGCTGTCTGGCAAGGAAAACCTGCGCGAGCACAGAAAACATCTCCCATCGTGTTCTGGACATTGCACGGAGGTCGGCCAAGTGTTTGGCATAAAGAAAAGAACAGCTGTCCAAAACAGCTTCCAATCGAATATTCATGTGATTGGAAACATCAGGAAAATTGTAATGTACTGTTTTCTATCAGTTGGCAAGCTGCGCACACAATCCCAGTGTTGTACAGCTTCCTTCTTCACCTTTGCGATGCTGCCGCTCTCTCCGGCTCCCGGAGCCGAAGAAGCGGCTTCTTCGCGCAAAGACGATTGTACCGCTCACAGTGCTCTCTTAGCGCGGCTTCTGCCGAAAGAATCCCGGGAGCGGCGCTTAGCTCCGGGGAGCATCGTACCTTCGCATTTAGCGTCTTTTGTGGTCTACATGCTAGCAGAAAGCTTTTCCACTCTGTCTGGCAAGGAAAACCTGCGCCAGCACAGAAAAAATCTCCCATTGTGTTCTGCACGTTGCACGGAGGTCGGCCAAGTGTTTGGCATAAAGAAGAGAAAAGCTGTCAAAAACAGCTTCCAATCGAATATTCATGTGATTGGAAAAGTCAGGAAAGTGGTAATGTACTGTTTTCTATCATTTGGCAAGCTGCGCACACAATCCCAGTGTTGTACAGCTTCCTTCTTCACCTTTCCGATCATGCCGCTCTCTCCGGCTCCCGGAGCCGAAGAAGCGGCTTCTTCGCGCAAAGACGATTGTACCGCTCACAGTGCTCTCTTAGCGCGGCTTCTGCCGAAAGAAGCCCGGGAGCGGCTCTTAGCACCGGGGGCATCGTACCTTCGTCTTTAGCGTATTTTGTGGTCTACATCCTAGCAGAAAGCTTTTCCACTCTGTCTGGCAAGGAAAACCTGCGCGAGCACAGAAAACATCTCCCATCGTGTTCTGGACTTTTCACGGAGGTCTGCCAAGTGTTTGCCATAAAGAAAAGAAAATCTGTCCAAAACAGCTTCTTATCGAATATTCATGTGATTGGAAAAGTCAGGAAAGTGGTAATGTACTGTTTTCTATCAGTTGGCAAGCTGCGCACACAATCCCAGTGTTGTACAGCTTCCTTCTTCACCTTTGCGATGCTGCCGCTCTCTCCGGCTCCCGGAGCCGAAGAAGCGGCTTCTTCGCGCAAAGACGATTGTACCGCTCACAGTGCTCTCTTAGCGCGGCTTCTGCCGAAAGAAGCCCGGGAGCGGCGCTTAGCTCCGGGGAGCATCGTACCTTCGCATTTAGCGTCTTTTGTGGTCTACATGCTAGCAGAAAGCTTTTCCACTCTGTCTGGCAAGGAAAACCTGCGCGAGCACAGAAAACATCTCCCATCGTGTTCTGGACGTTGCACGGAGGTCGGGCAAGTGTTTGGCATAAAGAAGAGAAAAGCTGTCCAAAACAGCTTCTTATCGAATATTCATGTGATTGGAAAAGTCAGGAAAATGGTAATGTACTGTTTTCTATCAGTTGGCAAGCTGCGCACACAATCCCAGTGTTGTACAGCTTCCTTCTTCACCTTTCCGATGCTGCCGCTCTCTCCGGCTCCCGGAGCCGAAGAAGCGGCTTCTTCGCGCAAAGACGATTGTACCGCTCACAGTGCTCTCTTAGCGCGGCTTCTGCCGAAAGAAGCCCGGGAGCGGCGCTTAGCTCCGGGGAGCATCGTACCTTCGCCTTTAGCGTCTTTTTTTGTCTACATTTTAGCAGATAGCTTTTCCACTCTGTCTGGCAAGGAAAACCTGCGCGAGCACAGAAAACATCTCCCATCGTGTTCTGGACGTTGCACGGAGGTCTGCCAAGTGTTTGGCATAAAGAAAAGAAAAGCTGTCCAAAACAGCTTCTTATCGAATATTCATGTGATTGGAAAAGTCAGGAAAGTGGTAATGTACTGTTTTCTATCAGTTGGCAAGCTGCGCACACAATCCCAGTGTTGTACAGCTTCCTTCTTCACCTTTCCGATGCTGCCGCTCTCTCCGGCTCCCGGAGCCGAAGAAGCGGCTTCTTCGCGCAAAGACGATTGTACCGCTCACAGTGCTCTCTTAGCGCGGCTTCTGCCGAAAGAAGCCCGGGAGCGGCTCTTAGCTCCGGGGAGCATCGTACCTTCGTCTTTAGCGTCTTTTGTGGTCTACATGCTAGCAGATAGCTTTTCCACTCTGTCTGGCAAGGAAAACCTGTGGGAGCACAGAAAACATCTCCCATCGTGTTCTGGACGTTGCACGGAGGTCGGCCAAGTGTTTGGCATAAAGAAGAGAAAAGCTGTCCAAAACAGCTTCCAATCGAATATTCATGTGATTGGAAAAGTCAGGAAAGTGGTAATGTACTGTTTTCTATCAGTTGGCAAGCTGCGCACACAATCCCAGTGTTGTACAGCTTCCTTCTTCACCTTTCCGATGCTGCCGCTCTCTCCGGCTCCCGGAGCCGAAGAAGCGGCTTCTTCGCGCAAAGAGGATTGTACCGCTCACAGTGCTCTCTTAGCGCGGCTTCTGCCGAAAGAAGCCCGGGAGCGGCGATTAGCTCCGGAGAGCATCGTACCTTCGTCTTTAGCGTCTTTTGTGGTCTACATGCTAGCAGAAAGCATTTCCACTCTCTCTGGCAAGGAAAACCTGCGCGAGCACAGAAAACATCTCCCATCGTGTTCTGGTATTGCTCGGAAGTCTGCCAAGTGTTTGACAAGAAGAAAAGAAAAGTGGTCCAAAACAGCTTCTTATCGAATATTCATGTGATTGGAAAAGTCAGGAAAGTGGTAATGTACTGTTTTCTATCAGTTGGCAAGCTGTGCACAAAATCCCAGTGTTGTACAGCTTCCTTCTTCACCTTTCCGATGCTGCCTCTCTCTCCGGCTCCCGGAGCCGAAGAAGCGGCTTCTTCGCGCAAAGACGATTGTACCGCTCACAGTGCTCTCTTAGCGCGGCTTCTGCCGAAAGAAGCCCGGGAGCGGCTCTTAGCTCCGGGGGCATCGTACCTTCGTCTTTAGCGTCTTTTGTGGTCTACATGCTAGCAGAAAGCTTTTCCACTCTCTCTGGCAAGGAAAACTTGCGCGAGCACAGAAAATATCTCCCATTGTGTTCTGGACGTTGCACGGAGGTCTGCCAAGTGTTTGGCATAAAGAAAAGAAAAGCTGTCCAAAACAGCTTCTTATCGAATATTCATGTGATTGGAAAAGTCAGGATAGTGGTAATGTACTGTTTTCTATCATATGGCAAGCTGCGCACACAATCCCAGTGTTGTACCGCTTCCTTCTTCACCTTTCCGATGCTGCCGCTCTCTCCGGCTCCCGGAGCCGAAGAAGCGGCTTCTTCGCGCAAAGACGATTGTATCGCTCACAGTGCTCTCTTAGCGCGGCTTCTGCCGAAAGAAGCCCGGGAGCGGCGCTTAGCTCTGGGGAGCATCGTACCTTCGTCTTTAGCGTCTTTTTTTGTCTACATCTTAGCAGAAAGCTTTTCCACGCTGTCTGGCAAGGAAAACCTGCGCGAGCACAGAAAGCATCTCCCATCGTGTTCTGGTATTGCTCGGAAGTCTGCCAAGTGTTTGAGAGGAAGAAAAGAAAAGTGGTCCAAAACAGCTTCTTATCGAATATTCATGTGATTGGAAAAGTCAGGAAAGTGGTAATGTACTGTTTTCTATCAGTTGGCAAGCTGTGCACCCAATCCCAGTGTTGTACAGCTTCCTTCTTCACCTTTCCGATGCTGCCTCTCTCTCCGGCTCCCGGAGCCGAAGAAGCGGCTTCTTCGCGCAAAGACGATTGTACCGCTCACAGTGCTCTCTTAGCGCGGCTTCTGCCGAAAGAAGCCCGGGAGCGGCTCTTAGCTCCGGGGGCATCGTACCTTCGTCTTTAGCGTCTTTTGTGGTCTACAGGCTAGCAGAAAGCTTTTCCACTCTGTCTGGCAAGGAAAACCTGCGCGAGCACAGAAAACATCTCCCATCGTGTTCTGCACGTTGCACGGAGGTCTGCCAAGTGTTTGCCATAAAGAATAGAAAATCTGTCCAAAACAGCTTCTTATCGAATATTCATGTGATTGGAAAAGTCAGGAAAGTGGTAATGTACTGTTTTCTATCAGTTGGCAAGCTGCGCACACAATCCCAGTGTTGTACAGCTTCCTTCTTCACCTTTGCGATGCTGCCGCTCTCTCCGGCTCCCGGAGCCGAAGAAGCGGCTTCTTCGCGCAAAGATGATTGTACCGCTCACAGTGCTCTCTTAGCGCGGCTTCTGCCGAAAGAAGCCCGGGAGCGGCTCTTAGCTCCGGGGGCATCGTACCTTCGTCTTTAGCGTCTTTTGTGGTCTACATGCTAGCAGAAAGCTTTTCCACTCTGTCTGGCACGGAAAACCTGCGCGAGCACAGAAAACATCTCCCATCGTGTTCTGGACATTGCACGGATGTCGGCCAAGTGTTTGGCATAAAGAAAAGAAAAGCTGTCCAAAACAGCTTCTTATCGAATATTCATGTGATTGGAAACGTCAGGAAAGTGGTAATGTACTGTTTTCTATCAGTTGGCAAGCTGCGCACACAATCCCAGTGTTGTACAGCTTCCTTCTTCACCTTTCCGATGGTGCCGCTCTCTCCGGCTCCCGGAGCCGAAGAAGCGGCTTCTTTGCGCAAAGACGATTGTACCGCCTCACAGTGCTCTCTTAGCGCGGCTTCTGCCGAAAGAAGCCCGGGAGCGGCGCTTATCTCCGGGGAGCATCGTACCTTCGTCTTTAGCGTCTTTTGTGGTCTACATGCTAGCAGATAGCTTTTCCACTTTGTCTGGCAAGGAAAACCTGCACGAGCACAGAAAACATCTCCCATCATGTTCTGGACGTTGCACGGAGGTCTGCCAAGTGTTTGGCATAAAGAAGAGAAAAGCTGTCCAAAACAGCTTCCAATCGAATATTCATGTGATTGGAAAAGTCAGGAAAGTGGTAATGTACTGTTTTCTATCAGTTGGCAAGCTGCACACACAATCCCAGTGTTGCACGGCTTCCTTCTTCACCTTTCCGATGCTGCCGCTCTCTCCGGCTCCCGGAGCCGAAGAAGCGGCTTCTTCGCGCAAAGACGATTGTACCGCTCACAGTGCTCTCTTAGCGCGGCTTCTGCCGAAAGAAGCCCGGGAGCGGCGCTTAGCTCCGGGGAGCATCGTACCTTCGCATTTAGCGTATTTTGTGGTCTACATCTTAGCAGAAAGCTTTTCCACTCTCTCTGGCAAGGAAAACCTGCGCGAGCACAGAAAACATCTCCCATCGTGTTCTGGTATTGCTCGGAAGTCTGCCAAGTGTTTGACAAGAAGAAAAGAAAAGTGGTCCAAAACAGCTTCTTATCGAATATTCATGTGATTGGAAAAGTCAGGAAAGTGGTAATGTACTGTTTTCTATCAGTTGGCAAGCTGCGCACACAACCCCAGTGTTGTACAGCTTCCTTCTTCACCTTTCCGATGCTGCCTCTCTCTCCGGCTCCCGGAGCCGAAGAAGCGGCTTCTTCGCGCAAAGACGATTGTACCGCTCACAGTGCTCTCTTAGCGCGGCTTCTGCCGAAAGAAGCCCGGGAGCGGCTCTTAGCTCCGGGGGCATCGTACCTTCGTCTTTAGCGTCTTTTGTGGTCTACATGCTAGCAGAAAGCTTTTCCACTCTGTCTGGCAAGGAAAACCTGCGCGAGCACAGAAAACATCTCCCATCGTGTACTGCACGTTGCACGGAGGTCTGCCAAGTGTTTGCCATAAAGAATAGAAAATCTGTCCAAAACAGCTTCTTATCGAATATTCATGTGATTGGAAAAGTCAGGAAAGTGGTAATGTACTGTTTTCTATCAGTTGGCAAGCTGCGCACACAATCCCAGTGTTGTACAGCTTCCTTCTTCACCTTTCCGATGCTGCCGCTCTCTCCGGCTCCCGGAGCCGAAGAAGCGGCTTCTTTGCGCAAAGACGATTGTACCGCTCACAGTGCTCTCTTAGCGCGGCTTCTGCCGAAAGAAGCCCGGGAGCGGCGCTTAGCTCCGGGGAGCATCGTACCTTCGTCTTTAGCGTCTTTTGTGGTCTACATGCTAGCAGATAGCTTTTCCACTCTGTCTGGCAAGGAAAACCTGCACGAGCACAGAAAACATCTCCCATCGTGTTCTGGACGTTGCACGGAGGTCTGCCAAGTGTTAGGCATAAAGAAGAGAAAAGCTGTCCAAAACAGCTTCCAATCGAATATTCATGTGATTGGAAAAGTCAGGAAAGTGGTAATGTACTGTTTTCTATCAGTTGGCAAGCTGCGCACACAATCCCAGTGTTGTACAGCTTCCTTCTTCACCTTTCCGATGCTGCCGCTCTCTCCGGCTCCCGGAGCCGAAGAAGCGGCTTCTTCGCGCAAAGACGATTGTACCGCTCACAGTGCTCTCTTAGCGCGGCTTCTGCCGAAAGAAGCCCGGGAGCGGCGCTTAGCTCCGGAGAGCATCGTACCTTCGTCTTTAGTGTCTTTTGTGGTCTACATGCTAGCAGAAAGCGTTTCCACTCTCTCTGGCAAGGAAAACTTGCGCGAGCACAGAAAATATCTCCCATCGTGTTCTGGACGTTGCACGGAGCTCTGCCAAGTGTTTGGCATAAAGAAAAGAAAAGCTGTCCAAAACAGCTTCTTATCGAATATTCATGTGATTGGAAAAGTCAGGAAAGTGGTAATGTACTGTTTTCTATCAGTTGGCAAGCTGTGCACCCAATCCCAGTGTTGTACAGCTTCTTTCGTCACCTTTCCGATGCTGCCGCTCTCTCCGGCTCCCGGAGCCGAAGAAGCGGCTTCTTCGCGCAAAGACGATTGTACCGCTCACAGTGCTCTCTTAGCACGGCTTCTGCCGAAAGAAGCCCGGTAGCGGCGTTTAGCTCCGGAGAGCATCGTACCTTCGTCTTTAGCGTCTTTTGTGGTCGACATGCTAGCAGATAGCTTTTCCACTCTGTCTGGCAAGGAAAACCTGCGCGAGCACAGAAAACATCTCCCATCGTGTTCTGGACGTTGCACGGAGGTCTGCCAAGTGTTTGCCATAAAGAAAAGAAAATCTGTCCAAAACAGCTTCTTATCGAATATTCATGTGATTGGAAAAGTCAGGAAAGTGGTAATGTACTGTTTTCTATCAGTTGGCAAGCTGCGCACACAATCCCAGTGTTGTACAGCTTCCTTCTTCACCTTTCCGATGCTGCCGCTCTCTCCGGCTCCCGGAGCCGAAGAAGCGGCTTCTTCGCGCAAAGACGATTGTACCGCTCACAGTGCTCTCTTAGCGCGGCTTCTGCCGAAAGAAGCCCGGGAGCGGCGCTTAGCTCCGGGGAGCATCGTACCTTCGTCTTTAGTGTCTTTTGTGGTCTACATGCTAGCAGAAAGCGTTTCCACTCTCTCTGGCAAGGAAAACTTGCGCGAGCACAGAAAATATCTCCCATCGTGTTCTGGACGTTGCACGGAGGTCGGCCAAGTGTTTGGCATAAAGAAAAGAAAAGCTGTCCAAAACAGATTCTTATCGAATATTCATGTGAATGGAAAAGTCAGGAAAGTGGTAATGTACTGTTTTCTATCAGTTGGCAAGCTGCGCACACAATCCCAGTGTTGCACGGCTTCCTTCTTCACCTTTCCGATGCTGCCGCTCTCTCCGGCTCCCGGAGCCGAAGAAGCGGCTTCTTCGCGCAAAGACGATTGTACCGCTCACAGTGCTCTCTTAGCGCGGCTTCTGCCGAAAGAAGCCCGGGAGCGGCGCTTAGCTCCGGGGGGCATCGTACCTTCGTCTTTAGCGTCTTTTGTTGTCTACATCTTAGCAGAAAGATTTTCCACGCTGTCTGGCAAGGAAAACCTGCGCGAGCACAGAAAACATCTCCCATCGTGTTCTGGTATTGCTCGGAAGTCTGCCAAGTGTTTGACAAAAGAAAAGAAAAGTGGTCCAAAACAGCTTCTTATCGAATATTCATGTGATTGGAAAAGTCAGGAAAGTGGTAATGTACTGTTTTCTATCAGTTGGCAAGCTGTGCACCCAATCCCAGTGTTGTACAGCTTCTTTCGTCACCTTTCCGATGCTGCCGCTCTCTCCGGCTCCCGGAGCCGAAGAAGCGGCTTCTTTGCGCAAAGACGATTGTACCGCTCACAGTGCTCTCTTAGCGCGGCTTCTGCCGAAAGAAGCCCGGGAGCGGCGCTTAGCTCCGGGGAGCATCGTACCTTCGCATTTAGCGTCTTTTGTGGTCTACATGCTAGCAGAAAGCTTTTCCACTGTGTCTGGCAAGGAAAACCTGCGCGAGCACAGAAAACATCTCCCATCGTGTTCTGGACGTTGCACGGAGGTCTGCCAAGTGTTTGGCATAAAGAAAAGAAAAGCTGTCCAAAACAGCTTCTTATCGAATATTCATGTGATTGGAAAAGTCAGGAAAGTGGTAATGTCCTGTTTTCTATCAGTTGGCAAGCTGCGCACACAATCCCAGTGTTGTACAGCTTCCTTCTTCACCTTTGCGATGCTGCCGCTCTCTCCGGCTCCCGGAGCCGAAGAAGCGGCTTCTTCGCGCAAAGATGATTGTACCGCTCACAGTGCTCTCTTAGCGCGGCTTCTGCCGAAAGAAGCCCGGGAGCGGCTCTTAGCTCCGGGGGCATCGTACCTTCGTCTTTAGCGTCTTTTGTGGTCTACATGCTAGCAGAAAGCTTTTCCACTCTGTCTGGCACGGAAAACCTGCGCGAGCACAGAAAACATCTCCCATCGTGTTCTGGACATTGCACGGATGTCGGCCAAGTGTTTGGCATAAAGAAAAGAAAAGCTGTCCAAAACAGCTTCTTATCGAATATTCATGTGATTGGAAACGTCAGGAAAGTGGTAATGTACTGTTTTCTATCAGTTGGCAAGCTGCGCACACAATCCCAGTGTTGTACAGCTTCCTTCTTCACCTTTCCGATGGTGCCGCTCTCTCCGGCTCCCGGAGCCGAAGAAGCGGCTTCTTTGCGCAAAGACGATTGTACCGCCTCACAGTGCTCTCTTAGCGCGGCTTCTGCCGAAAGAAGCCCGGGAGCGGCGCTTATCTCCGGGGAGCATCGTACCTTCGTCTTTAGCGTCTTTTGTGGTCTACATGCTAGCAGATAGCTTTTCCACTTTGTCTGGCAAGGAAAACCTGCACGAGCACAGAAAACATCTCCCATCATGTTCTGGACGTTGCACGGAGGTCTGCCAAGTGTTTGGCATAAAGAAGAGAAAAGCTGTCCAAAACAGCTTCCAATCGAATATTCATGTGATTGGAAAAGTCAGGAAAGTGGTAATGTACTGTTTTCTATCAGTTGGCAAGCTGCACACACAATCCCAGTGTTGCACGGCTTCCTTCTTCACCTTTCCGATGCTGCCGCTCTCTCCGGCTCCCGGAGCCGAAGAAGCGGCTTCTTCGCGCAAAGACGATTGTACCGCTCACAGTGCTCTCTTAGCGCGGCTTCTGCCGAAAGAAGCCCGGGAGCGGCGCTTAGCTCCGGGGAGCATCGTACCTTCGCATTTAGCGTATTTTGTGGTCTACATCTTAGCAGAAAGCTTTTCCACTCTCTCTGGCAAGGAAAACCTGCGCGAGCACAGAAAACATCTCCCATCGTGTTCTGGTATTGCTCGGAAGTCTGCCAAGTGTTTGACAAGAAGAAAAGAAAAGTGGTCCAAAACAGCTTCTTATCGAATATTCATGTGATTGGAAAAGTCAGGAAAGTGGTAATGTACTGTTTTCTATCAGTTGGCAAGCTGCGCACACAACCCCAGTGTTGTACAGCTTCCTTCTTCACCTTTCCGATGCTGCCTCTCTCTCCGGCTCCCGGAGCCGAAGAAGCGGCTTCTTCGCGCAAAGACGATTGTACCGCTCACAGTGCTCTCTTAGCGCGGCTTCTGCCGAAAGAAGCCCGGGAGCGGCTCTTAGCTCCGGGGGCATCGTACCTTCGTCTTTAGCGTCTTTTGTGGTCTACATGCTAGCAGAAAGCTTTTCCACTCTGTCTGGCAAGGAAAACCTGCGCGAGCACAGAAAACATCTCCCATCGTGTACTGCACGTTGCACGGAGGTCTGCCAAGTGTTTGCCATAAAGAATAGAAAATCTGTCCAAAACAGCTTCTTATCGAATATTCATGTGATTGGAAAAGTCAGGAAAGTGGTAATGTACTGTTTTCTATCAGTTGGCAAGCTGCGCACACAATCCCAGTGTTGTACAGCTTCCTTCTTCACCTTTCCGATGCTGCCGCTCTCTCCGGCTCCCGGAGCCGAAGAAGCGGCTTCTTTGCGCAAAGACGATTGTACCGCTCACAGTGCTCTCTTAGCGCGGCTTCTGCCGAAAGAAGCCCGGGAGCGGCGCTTAGCTCCGGGGAGCATCGTACCTTCGTCTTTAGCGTCTTTTGTGGTCTACATGCTAGCAGATAGCTTTTCCACTCTGTCTGGCAAGGAAAACCTGCACGAGCACAGAAAACATCTCCCATCGTGTTCTGGACGTTGCACGGAGGTCTGCCAAGTGTTAGGCATAAAGAAGAGAAAAGCTGTCCAAAACAGCTTCCAATCGAATATTCATGTGATTGGAAAAGTCAGGAAAGTGGTAATGTACTGTTTTCTATCAGTTGGCAAGCTGCGCACACAATCCCAGTGTTGTACAGCTTCCTTCTTCACCTTTCCGATGCTGCCGCTCTCTCCGGCTCCCGGAGCCGAAGAAGCGGCTTCTTCGCGCAAAGACGATTGTACCGCTCACAGTGCTCTCTTAGCGCGGCTTCTGCCGAAAGAAGCCCGGGAGCGGCGCTTAGCTCCGGAGAGCATCGTACCTTCGTCTTTAGTGTCTTTTGTGGTCTACATGCTAGCAGAAAGCGTTTCCACTCTCTCTGGCAAGGAAAACTTGCGCGAGCACAGAAAATATCTCCCATCGTGTTCTGGACGTTGCACGGAGCTCTGCCAAGTGTTTGGCATAAAGAAAAGAAAAGCTGTCCAAAACAGCTTCTTATCGAATATTCATGTGATTGGAAAAGTCAGGAAAGTGGTAATGTACTGTTTTCTATCAGTTGGCAAGCTGTGCACCCAATCCCAGTGTTGTACAGATTCTTTCGTCACCTTTCCGATGCTGCCGCTCTCTCCGGCTCCCGGAGCCGAAGAAGCGGCTTCTTCGCGCAAAGACGATTGTACCGCTCACAGTGCTCTCTTAGCACGGCTTCTGCCGAAAGAAGCCCGGTAGCGGCGTTTAGCTCCGGAGAGCATCGTACCTTCGTCTTTAGCGTCTTTTGTGGTCGACATGCTAGCAGATAGCTTTTCCACTCTGTCTGGCAAGGAAAACCTGCGCGAGCACAGAAAACATCTCCCATCGTGTTCTGGACGTTGCACGGAGGTCTGCCAAGTGTTTGCCATAAAGAAAAGAAAATCTGTCCAAAACAGCTTCTTATCGAATATTCATGTGATTGGAAAAGTCAGGAAAGTGGTAATGTACTGTTTTCTATCAGTTGGCAAGCTGCGCACACAATCCCAGTGTTGTACAGCTTCCTTCTTCACCTTTCCGATGCTGCCGCTCTCTCCGGCTCCCGGAGCCGAAGAAGCGGCTTCTTCGCGCAAAGACGATTGTACCGCTCACAGTGCTCTCTTAGCGCGGCTTCTGCCGAAAGAAGCCCGGGAGCGGCGCTTAGCTCCGGGGAGCATCGTACCTTCGTCTTTAGTGTCTTTTGTGGTCTACATGCTAGCAGAAAGCGTTTCCACTCTCTCTGGCAAGGAAAACTTGCGCGAGCACAGAAAATATCTCCCATCGTGTTCTGGACGTTGCACGGAGGTCGGCCAAGTGTTTGGCATAAAGAAAAGAAAAGCTGTCCAAAACAGATTCTTATCGAATATTCATGTGAATGGAAAAGTCAGGAAAGTGGTAATGTACTGTTTTCTATCAGTTGGCAAGCTGCGCACACAATCCCAGTGTTGCACGGCTTCCTTCTTCACCTTTCCGATGCTGCCGCTCTCTCCGGCTCCCGGAGCCGAAGAAGCGGCTTCTTCGCGCAAAGACGATTGTACCGCTCACAGTGCTCTCTTAGCGCGGCTTCTGCCGAAAGAAGCCCGGGAGCGGCGCTTAGCTCCGGGGGGCATCGTACCTTCGTCTTTAGCGTCTTTTGTTGTCTACATCTTAGCAGAAAGATTTTCCACGCTGTCTGGCAAGGAAAACCTGCGCGAGCACAGAAAACATCTCCCATCGTGTTCTGGTATTGCTCGGAAGTCTGCCAAGTGTTTGACAAAAGAAAAGAAAAGTGGTCCAAAACAGCTTCTTATCGAATATTCATGTGATTGGAAAAGTCAGGAAAGTGGTAATGTACTGTTTTCTATCAGTTGGCAAGCTGTGCACCCAATCCCAGTGTTGTACAGCTTCTTTCGTCACCTTTCCGATGCTGCCGCTCTCTCCGGCTCCCGGAGCCGAAGAAGCGGCTTCTTCGCGCAAAGACGATTGTACCGCTCACAGTGCTCTCTTAGCGCGGCTTCTGCCGAAAGAAGCCCGGGAGCGGCGCTTAGCTCCGGGGAGCATCGTACCTTCGCATTTAGCGTCTTTTGTGGTCTACATGCTAGCAGAAAGCTTTTCCACTGTGTCTGGCAAGGAAAACCTGCGCGAGCACAGAAAACATCTCCCATCGTGTTCTGGACGTTGCACGGAGGTCTGCCAAGTGTTTGGCATAAAGAAAAGAAAAGCTGTCCAAAACAGCTTCTTATCGAATATTCATGTGATTGGAAAAGTCAGGAAAGTGGTAATGTCCTGTTTTCTATCAGTTGGCAAGCTGCGCACACAATCCCAGTGTTGTACAGCTTCCTTCTTCACCTTTCCGATGCTGCCTCTCTCTCCGGCTCCCGGAGCCGAAGAAGCGGCTTCTTCGCGCAAAGACGATTGTACCGCTCACAGTGCTCTCTTAGCGCGGCTTCTGCCGAAAGAAGCCCGGGAGCGGCGCTTAGCTCCGGGGAGCATCGTACCTTCGTCTTTAGCGTCTTTTTTTGTCTACATCTTAGCAGAAAGCTTTTCCACGCTGTCTGGCAAGGAAAACCTGCGCGAGCACAGAAAACATCTCCCATCGTGTTCTGGTATTGCTCGGAAGTCTGCCAAGTGTTTGACAAGAAGAAAAGAAAAGTGGTCCAAAACAGCTTCTTATCGAATATTCATGTGATTGGAAAAGTCAGGAAAGTGGTAATGTACTGTTTTCTATCAGTTGGCAAGCTGCGCACATAATCCCAGTGTTGTACAGCTTCCTTCTTCACCTTTCCGATGCTGCCTCTCTCTCCGGCTCCCGGAGCCGAAGAAGCGGCTTCTTCGCGCAAAGACGATTGTACCGCTCACAGTGCTCTCTTAGCGCGGCTTCTGCCGAAAGAAGCCCGGGAGCGGCGCTTAGCTCCGGGGGGCATCGTACCTTCGTCTTTAGCGTCTTTTGTTGTCTACATCTTAGCAGAAAGCTTTTCCACGCTGTCTGGCAAGGAAAAGCTGCGCGAGCACAGAAAACATCTCCCATCGTGTTCTGGACGTTGCACGGAGGTCTGCCAAGTGTTTGCCATAAAGAAAAGAAAAGCTGTCCAAAACAGCTTCTTATCGAATATTCATGTGATTGGAAAAGTCAGGAAAGTGGTAATGTACTGTTTTCTATCAGTTGGCAAGCTGCGCACACAATCCCAGTGTTGTACAGCTTCCTTCTTCACCTTTCAGATGCTGCCGCTCTCTCCGGCTCCCGGAGCCGAAGAAGCGGCTTCTTCGCGCAAAGACGATTGTACCGCTCACAGTGCTCTCTTAGCGCGGCTTCTGCCGAAAGAAGCCCGGGAGCGGTGCTTAGCTCCGGGGAGCATCGTACCTTCGTCTTTAGCGTCTTTTGTGGTCTACATGCTAGCAGATAGCTTTTCCACTCTGTCTGGCAATGAAAACCTGCACGAGCACAGAAAACATCTCCCATCGTGTTCTGGACGTTGCACGGAGGTCGGCCAAGTGTTTGGCATAAAGAAGAGAAAAGCTGTCCAAAACAGCTTCCAATCGAATATTCATGTGATTGGAAAAGTCAGGAAAGTGGTAATGTACTGTTTTCTATCAGTTGGCAAGCTGCGCACACAATCCCAGTGTTGTACAGCTTCCTTCTTCACCTTTCCGATGCTGCCGCTCTCTCCGGCTCCCGGAGCCGAAGAAGCGGCTTCTTCGCGCAAAGACGATTGTACCGCTCACAGTGCTCTCTTAGCGCGGCTTCTGCCGAAAGAAGCCCGGGAGCGGCGCTTAGCTCCGGAGAGCATCGTACCTTCGTCTTTAGTGTCTTTTGTGGTCTACATGCTAGCAGAAAGCTTTTCCACTCTGTCTGGCAAGGAAAACCTGCGCGAGCACAGAAAACATCTCCCATCGTGTTCTCGACGTTGCACGGAGGTCTGCCAAGTGTTTGGCATAAAGAAAAGAAAAGCTGTCCAAAACAGCTTCTTATCGAATATTCATGTGATTGGAAAAGTCAGGAAAGTGGTAATGTACTGTTTTCTATCAGTTGGCAAGCTGCGCACACAATCCCAGTGTTGTACAGCTTCCTTCTTCACCTTTCCGATGCTGCCGCTCTCTCCGGCTCCCGGAGCCGAAGAAGCGGCTTCTTCGCGCAAAGACGATTGTACCGCTCACAGTGCTCTCTTAGCGCCGCTTCTGCCGAAAGAAGCCCGGGAGCGGCGCTTAGCTCCGGGGAGCATCGTACCTTCGTCTTTAGCGTCTTTTGTGGTCTACATGCTAGCAGATAGCTTTTCCACTCTGTCTGGCAAGGAAAACCTGCACGAGCACAGAAAACATCTCCCATCGTGTTCTGGACGTTGCACGGAGGTCGGCCAAGTGTTTGGCATAAAGAAGAGAAAATCTGTCCAAAACAGCTTCTTATCGAATATTCATGTGATTGGAAAAGTCAGGAAAGTGGTAATGTACTGTTTTCTATCAGTTGGCAAGCTGCGCACACAATCCCAGTGTTGTACAGCTTCCTTCTTCACCTTTCCGATCATGCCGCTCTCTCCGGCTCCCGGAGCCGAAGAAGCGGCTTCTTCGCGCAAAGACGATTGTACCGCTCACAGTGCTCTCTTAGCGCGGCTTCTGCCGAAAGAAGCCCGGGAGCGGCGCTTAGCTCCGGGGGGCATCGTACCTTCGTCTTTAGCGTCTTTTGTTGTCTACATCTTAGCAGAAAGCTTTTCCACGCTGTCTGGCAAGGAAAACCTGCGGGAGCACAGAAAACATCTCCCATCGTGTTCTGGTATTGCTCGGAAGTCTGCCAAGTGTTTGACAAGAAGAAAAGAAAAGTGGTCCAAAACAGATTCTTATCGAATATTCATGTGATTGGAAAAGTCAGGAAAGTGGTAATGTACTGTTTTCTATCAGTTGGCAAGCTGTGCACCCAATCCCAGTGTTGTACAGCTTCTTTCGTCACCTTTCCGATGCTGCCGCTCTCTCCGGCTCCCGGAGCCGAAGAAGCGGCTTCTTCGCGCAAAGACGATTGTACCGCTCACAGTGCTCTCTTAGCGCGGCTTCTGCCGAAAGAAGCCCGGGAGCGGCGCTTAGCTCCGGAGAGCATCGTACCTTCGTCTTTAGCGTCTTTTGTGGTCTACATGCTAGCAGAAAGCTTTTCCACTCTGTCTGGCAAGGAAAACCTGCGCGAGCACAGAAAACATCTCCCATTGTGTTCTGGACGTTGCACGGAGGTCTGCCAAGTGTTTGGCATAAAGAAAAGAAAATCTGTCCAAAACAGCTTCTTATCGAATATTCATGTGATTGGAAAAGTCAGGAAAGTGGTAATGTACTGTTTTCTATCAGTTGGCAAGCTGCGCACACAATCCCAGTGTTGTACAGCTTCCTTCTTCACCTTTCCGATGCTGCCGCTCTCTCCGGCTCCCGGAGCCGAAGAAGCGGCTTCTTCGCGCAAAGACGATTGTACCGCTCACAGTGCTCTCTTAGCGCGGCTTCTGCCGAAAGAAGCCCGGGAGCGGCGCTTAGCTCCGGGGAGCATCGTACCTTCGCATTTAGCGTCTTTTGTGGTCTACATGCTAGCAGAAAGCTTTTCCACTCTGTCTGGCAAGGAAAACCTGCGCGAGCAAAGAAAACATCTCCCATCGTGTTCTGGACGTTGCACGGAGGTCGGCCAAGTGTTTGGCATAAAGAAAAGAAAAGCTGTCCAAAACAGCTTCTTATCGAATATTCATGTGATTGGAAAAGTCAGGAAAGTGGTAATGTACTGTTTTCTATCAGTTGGCAAGCTGCGCACACAATCCCAGTGTTGTACAGCTTCCTTCTTCACCTTTCAGATGCTGCCGCTCTCTCCGGCTCCCGGAGCCGAAGAAGCGGCTTCTTCGCGCAAAGACGATTGTACCGCTCACAGTGCTCTCTTAGCGCGGCTTCTGCCGAAAGAAGCCCGGGAGCGGCGCTTAGCTCCGGGGAGCATCGTACCTTCGTCTTTAGCGTCTTTTGTGGTCTACATGCTAGCAGATAGCTTTTCCACTCTGTCTGGCAATGAAAACCTGCACGAGCACAGAAAACATCTCCCATCGTGTTCTGGACGTTGCACGGAGGTCGGCCAAGTGTTTGGCATAAAGAAGAGAAAAGCTGTCCAAAACAGCTTCCAATCGAATATTCATGTGATTGGAAAAGTCAGGAAAGTGGTAATGTACTGTTTTCTATCAGTTGGCAAGCTGCGCACACAATCCCAGTGTTGTACAGCTTCCTTCTTCACCTTTCCGATGCTGCCGCTCTCTCCGGCTCCCGGAGCCGAAGAAGCGGCTTCTTCGCGCAAAGACGATTGTACCGCTCACAGTGCTCTCTTAGCGCGGCTTCTGCCGAAAGAAGCCCGGGAGCGGCGCTTAGCTCCGGAGAGCATCGTACCTTCGTCTTAAGTGTCTTTTGTGGTCTACATGCTAGCAGAAAGCTTTTCCACTCTCTCTGGCAAGGAAAACTTGCGCGAGCACAGAAAATATCTCCCATCGTGTTCTGGACGTTGCACGGAGGTCTGCCAAGTGTTTGGCATAAAGAAAAGAAAAGCTGTCCAAAACAGCTTCTTATCGAATATTCATGTGATTGGAAAAGTCAGGAAAGTGGTAATGTACTGTTTTCTATCAGTTGGCAAGCTGCGCACACAATCCCAGTGTTGTACAGCTTCCTTCTTCACCTTTCCGATGCTGCCACTCTCTCCGGCTCCCGGAGCCGAAGAAGCGGCTTCTTCGTGCAAAGACGATTGTACCGCTCACAGTGCTCTCTTAGCGTGGCTTCTGCCGAAAGAAGCCCGGGAGCGGCGCTTAGCTCCGGGGAGCATCGTACCTTCGTCTTTAGCGTCTTTTGTGGTCTACATGCTAGCAGATAGCTTTTCCACTCTGTCTGGCAAGGAAAACCTGCACGAGCACAGAAAACATCTCCCATCGTGTTCTGGACGTTGCACGGAGGTCGGCCAAGTGTTTGGCATAAAGAAGAGAAAAGCTGTCCAAAACAGCTTCTTATCGAATATTCATGTGATTGGAAAAGTCAGGAAAGTGGTAATGTACTGTTTTCTATCAGTTGGCAAGCTGCGCACACAATCCCAGTGTTGTACAGCTTCCTTCTTCACCTTTCCGATGCTGCCGCTCTCTCCGGCTCCCGGAGCCGAAGAAGCGGCTTCTTCGCGCAAAGACGATTGTACCGCTCACAGTGCTCTCTTAGCGCGGCTTCTGCCGAAAGAAGCCCGGGAGCGGCGCTTAGCTCCGGGGAGCATCGTACCTTCGTCTTTAGCGTCTTTTGTTGTCTACATTTTAGCAGAAAGCATTTCCACGCTGTCTGGAAAGGAAAACCTGCGGGAGCACAGAAAACATCTCCCATCGTGTTCTGGTATTGCTCTGAAGTCTGCCAAGTGTTTGGCATAAAGAAAAGAAAAGCTGTCCAAAACAGCTTCTTATCGAATATTCATGTGATTGTAAAAGTCAGGAAAGTGGTAATGTACTGTTTTCTATCAGTTGGCAAGCTGCGCACACAATCCCAGTGTTGCACGGCTTCCTTCTTCACCTTTCCGATGCTGCCGCTCTCTCCGGCTCCCGGAGCCGAAGAAGCGGCTTCTTCGCGCAAAGACGATTGTACCGCTCACAGTGCTCTCTTAGCGCGGCTTCTGCCGAAAGAAGCCCGGGAGCGGCGCTTAGCTCCGGGGGGCATCGTACCTTCGTCTTTAGCGTCTTTTGTTGTCTACATCTTAGCCGAAAGATTTTCCACGCTGTCTGGCAAGGAAAACCTGCGGGAGCACAGAAAACATCTCCCATCGTGTTCTGGTATTGCTCTGAGGTCTGCCAAGTGTTTGGCATAAAGAAAAGAAAAGCTGTCCAAAACAGCTTCTTATCGAATATTCATGTGAATGGAAAAGTCAGGAAAGTGGTAATGTACTGTTTTCTATCAGTTGGCAAGCTGCGCACACAATCCCAGTGTTGCACGGCTTCCTTCTTCACCTTTCCGATGCTGCCGCTCTCTCCGGCTCCCGGAGCCGAAGAAGCGGCTTCTTCGCGCAAAGACGATTGTACCGCTCACAGTGCTCTCTTAGCGCGGCTTCTGCCGAAAGAAGCCCGGGAGCGGCGCTTAGCTCCGGGGGGCATCGTACCTTCGTCTTTAGCGTCTTTTGTTGTCTACATCTTAGCCGAAAGCTTTTCCACGCTGTCTGGCAAGGAAAACCTGCGGGAGCACAGAAAACATCTCCCATCGTGTTCTGGTATTGCTCGGAAGTCTGCCAAGTGTTTGACAAGAAGAAAAGAAAAGTGGTCCAAAACAGCTTCTTATCGAATATTCATGTGATTGGAAAAGTCAGGAAAGTGGTAATGTACTGTTTTCTATCAGTTGGCAAGCTGTGCACCCAATCCCAGTGTTGTACAGCTTCTTTCGTCACCTTTCCGATGCTGCCGCTCTCTCCGGCTCCCGGAGCCGAAGAAGCGGCTTCTTCGCGCAAAGACGATTGTACCGCTCACAGTGCTCTATTAGCGCGGCTTCTGCCGAAAGAAGCCCGGGAGCGGCGCTTAGCTCCGGAGAGCATCGTACCTTCGTCTTTAGCGTCTTTTGTGGTCTACATGCTAGCAGAAAGCTTTTCCACTCTGTCTGGCAAGGAAAACCTGCGCGAGCACAGAAAACATCTCCCATTGTGTTCTGGACGTTGCACGGAGGTCTGCCAAGTGTTTGGCATAAAGAAAAGAAAATCTGTCCAAAACAGCTTCTTATCGAATATTCATGTGATTGGAAAAGTCAGGAAAGTGGTAATGTACTGTTTTCTATCAGTTGGCAAGCTGCGCACACAATCCCAGTGTTGTACAGCTTCCTTATTCACCTTTCCGATGCTGCCGCTCTCTCCGGCTCCCGGAGCCGAAGAAGCGGCTTCTTCGCGCAAAGACGATTGTACCGCTCACAGTGCTCTCTTAGCGCGGCTTCTGCCGAAAGAAGCCCGGGAGCGGCGCTTAGCTCCGGGGAGCATCGTACCTTCGCATTTAGCGTCTTTTGTGGTCTACATGCTAGCAGAAAGCTTTTCCACTCTGTCTGGCAAGGAAAACCTGCGCGAGCACAGAAAACATCTCCCATCGTGTTCTGGACGTTGCACGGAGGTCTGCCAAGTGTTTGGCATAAAGAAAAGAAAAGCTGTCCAAAACAGCTTCTTATCGAATATTCATGTGATTGGAAAAGTCAGGAAAGTGGTAATGTACTGTTTTCTATCAGTTGGCAAGCTGCGCACACAATCCCAGTGTTGTACAGCTTCCTTCTTCACCTTTCAGATGCTGCCGCTCTCTCCGGCTCCCGGAGCCGAAGAAGCGGCTTCTTCGCGCAAAGACGATTGTACCGCTCACAGTGCTCTCTTAGCGCGGCTTCTGCCGAAAGAAGCCCGGGAGCGGTGCTTAGCTCCGGGGAGCATCGTACCTTCGCCTTTAGCGTCTTTTGTGGTCTACATGCTAGCAGAAAGCTTTTCCACTCTGTCTGGCAATGAAAACCTGCACGAGCACAGAAAACATCTCCCATCGTGTTCTGGACGTTGCACGGAGGTCGGCCAAGTGTTTGGCATAAAGAAAAGAAAAGCTGTCCAAAACAGCTTCCAATCGAATATTCATGTGATTGGAAAAGTCAGGAAAGTGGTAATGTACTGTTTTCTATCAGTTGGCAAGCTGCGCACACAATCCCAGTGTTGTACAGCTTCCTTCTTCACCTTTCCGATGCTGCCGCTCTCTCCGGCTCCCGGAGCCGAAGAAGCGGCTTCTTCGCGCAAAGACGATTGTACCGCTCACAGTGCTCTCTTACCGCGGCTTCTGCCGAAAGAAGCCCGGGAGCGGCGCTTAGCTCCGGAGAGCATCGTACTTTCGTCTTTAGTGTCTTTTGTGGTCTACATGCTAGCAGAAAGCTTTTCCACTCTCTCTGGCAAGGAAAACTTGCGCGAGCACAGAAAATATCTCCCATCGTGTTCTGGACGTTGCACGGAGGTCTGCCAAGTGTTTGGCATAAAGAAAAGAAAAGCTGTCCAAAACAGCTTCTTATCGAATATTCATGTGATTGGAAAAGTCAGGAAAGTGGTAATGTACTGTTTTCTATCAGTTGGCAAGCTGTGCACCCAATCCCAGTGTTGTACAGCTTCTTTCGTCACCTTTCCGATGCTGCCGCTCTCTCCGGCTCCCGGAGCCGAAGAAGCGGCTTCTTCGCGCAAAGACGATTGTACCGCTCACAGTGCTCTCTTAGCGCGGCTTCTGCCGAAAGAAGCCCGGGAGCGGCGCTTAGCTCCGGGGAGCATCGTACCTTCGCATTTAGCGTCTTTTGTGGTCTACATGCTAGCAGAAAGCTTTTCCACTCTGTCTGGCAAGGAAAACCTGCGCGAGCACAGAAAACATCTCCCATCGTGTTCTGGACGTTGCACGGAGGTCTGCCAAGTGTTTGGCATAAAGAAAAGAAAAGCTGTCCAAAACAGCTTCTTATCGAATATTCATGTGATTGGAAAAGTCAGGAAAGTGGTAATGTCCTGTTTTCTATCAGTTGGCAAGCTGCGCACACAATCCCAGTGTTGTACAGCTTCCTTCTTCACCTTTCCGATGCTGCCGCTCTCTCCGGCTCCCGGAGCCGAAGAAGCGGCTTCTTCGCGCAAAGACGATTGTACCGCTCACAGTGCTCTCTTAGCGCGGCTTCTGCCGAAAGAAGCCCGGGAGCGGCGCTTAGCTCCGGGGAGCATCGTACCTTCGTCTTTAGCGTCTTTTTTTGTCTACATCTTAGCAGAAAGCTTTTCCACGCTGTCTGGCAAGGAAAACCTGCGCGAGCACAGAAAACATCTCCCATCGTGTTCTGGTATTGCTCGGAAGTCTGCCAAGTGTTTGACAAGAAGAAAAGAAAAGTGGTCCAAAAAAGCTTCTTATCGAATATTCATGTGATTGGAAAAGTCAGGAAAGTGGTAATGTACTGTTTTCTATCAGTTGGCAAGCTGCGCACACAATCCCAGTGTTGTACAGCTTCCTTCTTCACCTTTCCGATGCTGCCTCTCTCTCCGGCTCCCGGAGCCGAAGAAGCGGCTTCTTCGCGCAAAGACGATTGTACCGCTCACAGTGCTCTCTTAGCGCGGCTTCTGCCGAAAGAAGCCCGGGAGCGGCGCTTAGCTCCGGGGGGCATCGTACCTTCGTCTTTAGCGTCTTTTGTGGTCTACATGCTAGCAGATAGCTTTTCCACTCTGTCTGGCAATGAAAACCTGCACGAGCACAGAAAACATCTCCCATCGTGTTCTGGACGTTGCACGGAGGTCGGCCAAGTGTTTGGCATAAAGAAGAGAAAAGCTGTCCAAAACAGCTTCCTATCGAATATTCATGTGATTGGAAAAGTCAGGAAAGTGGTAATGTACTGTTTTCTATCAGTTGGCAAGCTGCGCACACAATCCCAGTGTTGTACAGCTTCCTTCTTCACCTTTCCGATGCTGCCGCTCTCTCCGGCTCCCGGAGCCGAAGAAGCGGCTTCTTCGCGCAAAGACGATTGTACCGCTCACAGTGCTCTCTTAGCGCGGCTTCTGCCGAAAGAAGCCCGGGAGCGGTGCTTAGCTCCGGAGAGCATCGTACCTTCGTCTTTAGTGTCTTTTGTGGTCTACATGCTAGCAGAAAGCTTTTCCACTCTGTCTGGCAAGGAAAACCTGCGCGAGCACAGAAAACATCTCCCATCGTGTTCTCGACGTTGCCCGGAGGTCTGCCAAGTGTTTGGCATAAAGAAAAGAAAAGCTGTCCAAAACAGCTTCTTATCGAATATTCATGTGATTGGAAAAGTCAGGAAAGTGGTAATGTACTGTTTTCTATCAGTTGGCAAGCTGCGCACACAATCCCAGTGTTGTACAGCTTCCTTCTTCACCTTTCCGATGCTGCCGCTCTCTCCGGCTCCCGGAGCCGAAGAAGCGGCTTCTTCGCGCAAAGACGATTGTACCGCTCACAGTGCTCTCTTAGCGCCGCTTCTGCCGAAAGAAGCCCGGGAGCGGCGCTTAGCTCCGGGGAGCATCGTACCTTCGTCTTTAGCGTCTTTTGTGGTCTACATGCTAGCAGATAGCTTTTCCACTCTGTCTGGCAATGAAAACCTGCACGAGCACAGAAAACATCTCCCATCGTGTTCTGGACGTTGCACGGAGGTCGGCCAAGTGTTTGGCATAAAGAAGAGAAAATCTGTCCAAAACAGCTTCTTATCGAATATTCATGTGATTGGAAAAGTCAGGAAAGTGGTAATGTACTGTTTTCTATCAGTTGGCAAGCTGCGCACACAATCCCAGTGTTGTACAGCTTCCTTATTCACCTTTCCGATGCTGCCGCTCTCTCCGGCTCCCGGAGCCGAAGAAGCGGCTTCTTCGCGCAAAGACGATTGTACCGCTCACAGTGCTCTCTTAGCGCGGCTTCTGCCGAAAGAAGCCCGGGAGCGGCGCTTAGCTCCGGGGAGCATCGTACCTTCGTCTTTAGCGTCTTTTGTTGTCTACATCTTAGCAGAAAGCTTTTCCACGCTGTCTGGCAAGGAAAACCTGCGGGAGCACAGAAAACATCTCCCATCGTGTTCTGGACGTTGCACGGAGGTCGGCCAAGTGTTTGACAAGAAGAAAAGAAAAGTGGTCCAAAACAGCTTCTTATCGAATATTCATGTGATTGGAAAAGTCAGGAAAGTGGTAATGTACTGTTTTCTATCAGTTGGCAAGCTGTGCACCCAATCCCAGTGTTGTACAGCTTCCTTCTTCACCTTTCCGATGCTGCCTCTCTCTCCGGCTCCCGGAGCCGAAGAAGCGGCTTCTTCGCGCAAAGACGATTGTACCGCTCACAGTGCTCTCTTAGCGCCGCTTCTGCCGAAAGACGCCCGGGAGCGGCGCTTAACTCCGGGGAGCATCGTACCTTCGCCTTTAGCGTCTTTTGTGGTCTACATCCTAGCAGAAAGCTTATCCACGCTGTCTGGCAAGGAAAACCTGCGGGAGCACAGAAAACATCTCCCATTGTGTTCTGGACATTGCACGGATTTCTGCCAAGTGTTTGACAAGAAGAAAAGAAAAGTGGTCAAAAACAGCTTCTTATCAAATATTCATGTGATTGGAAAAGTCAGGAAAGTGGTAATGTACTGTTTTCTATCAGTTGGCAAGCTGCGCACACAATCCCAGTGTTGTACAGCTTCCTTCTTCACCTTTCCGATGCTGCCGCTCTCTCCGGCTCCCGGAGCCGAAGAAGCGGCTTCTTCGCGCAAAGACGATTGTACCGCTCACAGTGCTCTCTTAGCGCGGCTTCTGCCGAAAGAAGCCCGGGAGCGGCTCTTAGCTCCGGGGGCATCGTACCTTCGTCTTTAGCGTCTTTTGTTGTCTACATCTTAGCCGAAAGCTTTTCCACTCTGTCTGGCAAGGAAAACCTGCGGGAGCACAGAAAACATCTCCCATCGTGTTCTGCACGTTGCACGGAGGTCTGCCAAGTGTTTGCCATAAAGAATAGAAAATCTGTCCGAAACAGCTTCTTATCGAATATTCATGTGATTGGAAAAGTCAGGAACGTGGTAATGTACTGTTTTCTATCAGTTGGCAAGCTGCGCACACAATCCCAGTGTTGTACAGCTTCCTTCTTCACCTTTCCGATCATGCCGCTCTCTCCGGCTCCCGGAGCCGAAGAAGCGGCTTCTTCGCGCAAAGACGATTGTACCGCTCACAGTGCTCTCTTAGCGCGGCTTCTGCCGAAAGAAGCCCGGGAGCGGCGCTTAGCTCCGGGGAGCATCGTACCTTCGTCTTTAGCGTCTTTTGTTGTCTACATCTTAGCAGAAAGCTTTTCCACGCTGTCTGGCAAGGAAAACCTGCGGGAGCACAGAAAACATCTCCCATCGTGTTCTGGTATTGCTCGGAAGTCTGCCAAGTGTTTGACAAGAAGAAAAGAAAAGTGGTCCAAAACAGATTCTTATCGAATATTCATGTGATTGGAAAAGTCAGGAAAGTGGTAATGTACTGTTTTCTATCAGTTGGCAAGCTGTGCACCCAATCCCAGTGTTGTACAGCTTCTTTCGTCACCTTTCCGATGCTGCCGCTCTCTCCGGCTCCCGGAGCCGAAGAAGCGGCTTCTTCGCGCAAAGACGATTGTACCGCTCACAGTGCTCTCTTAGCGCGGCTTCTGCCGAAAGAAGCCCGGGAGCGGCGCTTAGCTCCGGGGAGCATCGTACCTTCGCATTTAGCGTCTTTTGTGGTCTACATGCTAGCAGAAAGCTTTTCCACTCTGTCTGGCAAGGAAAACCTGCGCGAGCAAAGAAAACATCTCCCATCGTGTTCTGGACGTTGCACGGAGTTCGGCCAAGTGTTTGGCATAAAGAAAAGAAAAGCTGTCCAAAACAGCTTCTTATCGAATATTCATGTGATTGTAAAAGTCAGGAAAGTGGTAATGTACTGTTTTCTATCAGTTGGCAAGCTGCGCACACAATCCCAGTGTTGTACAGCTTCCTTCTTCACCTTTCAGATGCTGCCGCTCTCTCCGGCTCCCGGAGCCGAAGAAGCGGCTTCTTCGCGCAAAGACGATTGTACCGCTCACAGTGCTCTCTTAGCGCGGCTTCTGCCGAAAGAAGCCCGGGAGCGGCGCTTAGCTCCGGGGAGCATCGTACCTTCGTCTTTAGCGTCTTTTGTGGTCTACATGCTAGCAGATAGCTTTTCCACTCTGTCTGGCAATGAAAACCTGCACGAGCACAGAAAACATCTCCCATCGTGTTCTGGACGTTGCACGGAGGTCGGCCAAGTGTTTGGCATAAAGAAGAGAAAAGCTGTCCAAAACAGCTTCCAATCGAATATTCATGTGATTGGAAAAGTCAGGAAAGTGGTAATGTACTGTTTTCTATCAGTTGGCAAGCTGCGCACACAATCCCAGTGTTGTACAGCTTCCTTCTTCACCTTTCCGATGCTGCCGCTCTCTCCGGCTCCCGGAGCCGAAGAAGCGGCTTCTTCGCGCAAAGACGATTGTACCGCTCACAGTGCTCTCTTAGCGCGGCTTCTGCCGAAAGAAGCCCGGGAGCGGCGCTTAGCTCCGGAGAGCATCGTACCTTCGTCTTTAGTGTCTTTTGTGGTCTACATGCTAGCAGAAAGCTTTTCCACTCTCTCTGGCAAGGAAAACTTGCGCGAGCACAGAAAATATCTCCCATCGTGTTCTGGACGTTGCACGGAGGTCTGCCAAGTGTTTGGCATAAAGAAAAGAAAAGCTGTCCAAAACAGCTTCTTATCGAATATTCATGTGATTGGAAAAGTCAGGAAAGTGGTAATGTACTGTTTTCTATCAGTTGGCAAGCTGCGCACACAATCCCAGTGTTGTACAGCTTCCTTCTTCACCTTTCCGATGCTGCCACTCTCTCCGGCTCCCGGAGCCGAAGAAGCGGCTTCTTCGCGCAAAGACGATTGTACCGCTCACAGTGCTCTCTTAGCGTGGCTTCTGCCGAAAGAAGCCCGGGAGCGGCGCTTAGCTCCGGGGAGCATCGTACCTTCGTCTTTAGCGTCTTTTGTGGTCTACATGCTAGCAGATAGCTTTTCCACTCTGTCTGGCAAGGAAAACCTGCACGAGCACAGAAAACATCTCCCATCGTGTTCTGGACGTTGCACGGAGGTCGGCCAAGTGTTTGGCATAAAGAAGAGAAAAGCTGTCCAAAACAGCTTCTTATCGAATATTCATGTGATTGGAAAAGTCAGGAAAGTGGTAATGTACTGTTTTCTATCAGTTGGCAAGCTGCGCACACAATCCCAGTGTTGTACAGCTTCCTTCTTCACCTTTCCGATGCTGCCGCTCTCTCCGGCTCCCGGAGCCGAAGAAGCGGCTTCTTCGCGCAAAGACGATTGTACCGCTCACAGTGCTCTCTTAGCGCGGCTTCTGCCGAAAGAAGCCCGGGAGCGGCGCTTAGCTCCGGGGAGCATCGTACCTTCGTCTTTAGCGTCTTTTGTTGTCTACATCTTAGCAGAAAGCTTTTCCACGCTGTCTGGCAAGGAAAACCTGCGCGAGCACAGAAAACATCTCCCATCGTGTTCTGGACGTTGCACGGAGGTCGGCCAAGTGTTTGACAAGAAGAAAAGAAAAGTGGTCCAAAACAGCTTATTATCGAATATTCATGTGATTGGAAAAGTCAGGAAAGTGGTAATGTACTGTTTTCTATCAGTTGGCAAGCTGCGCACACAATCCCAGTGTTGTACAGCTTCCTTATTCACCTTTCCGATGCTGCCGCTCTCTCCGGCTCCCGGAGCCGAAGAAGCGGCTTCTTCGCGCAAAGACGATTGTACCGCTCACAGTGCTCTCTTAGCGCGGCTTCGGCCGAAAGAAGCCCGGGAGCGGCTCTTAGCTACGAGGGCATCGTACCTTCGTCTTTAGCGTCTTTTGTGGTCTACATGCTAGCAGAAAGCTTTTCCACTCTGTCTGGCAAGGAAAACCTGCGCGAGCACAGAAAACATCTCCCATCGTGTTCCGGACGTTGCACGGAGGTCTGCCAAGTGTTTGGCATAAAGAAAAGAAAATCTGTCCAAAACAGCTTCTTATCGAATATTCATGTGATTGGAAAAGTCAGGAAAGTGGTAATGTACTGTTTTCTATCAGTTGGCAAGCTGCGCACACAATCCCAGTGTTGTACAGCTTCCTTCTTCACCTTTCCGATGCTGCCACTCTCTCCGGCTCCCGGAGCCGAAGAAGCGGCTTCTTCGCGCAAAGACGATTGTACCGCTCACAGTGCTCTCTTAGCGCGGCTTCTGCCGAAAGAAGCCCGGGAGCGGCGCTTAGCTCCGGGGAGCATCGTACCTTCGTCTTTAGCGTCTTTTGTGGTCTACATTTTAGCAGAAAGCATTTCCACGCTGTCTGGAAAGGAAAACCTGCGGGAGCACAGAAAACATCTCCCATCGTGTTCTGGTATTGCTCTGAAGTCTGCCAAGTGTTTGGCATAAAGAAAAGAAAAGCTGTCCAAAACAGCTTCTTATCGAATATTCATGTGATTGTAAAAGTCAGGAAAGTGGTAATGTACTGTTTTCTATCAGTTGGCAAGCTGCGCACACAATCCCAGTGTTGCACGGCTTCCTTCTTCACCTTTCCGATGCTGCCGCTCTCTCCGGCTCCCGGAGCCGAAGAAGCGGCTTCTTCGCGCAAAGACGATTGTACCGCTCACAGTGCTCTCTTAGCGCGGCTTCTGCCGAAAGAAGCCCGGGAGCGGCGCTTAGCTCCGGGGGGCATCGTACCTTCGTCTTTAGCGTCTTTTGTTGTCTACATCTTAGCCGAAAGCTTTTCCACGCTGTCTGGCAAGGAAAACCTGCGCGAGCACAGAAAACATCTCCCATCGTGTTCTGGTATTGCTCTGAGGTCTGCCAAGTGTTTGGCATAAAGAAAAGAAAAGCTGTCCAAAACAGCTTCTTATCGAATATTCATGTGAATGGAAAAGTCAGGAAAGTGGTAATGTACTGTTTTCTATCAGTTGGCAAGCTGCGCACACAATCCCAGTGTTGCACGGCTTCCTTCTTCACCTTTCCGATGCTGCCGCTCTCTCCGGCTCCCGGAGCCGAAGAAGCGGCTTCTTCGCGCAAAGACGATTGTACCGCTCACAGTGCTCTCTTAGCGCGGCTTCTGCCGAAAGAAGCCCGGGAGCGGCGCTTAGCTCCGGGGGGCATCGTACCTTCGTCTTTAGCGTCTTTTGTTGTCTACATCTTAGCCGAAAGCTTTTCCACGCTGTCTGGCAAGGAAAACCTGCGGGAGCACAGAAAACATCTCCCATCGTGTTCTGGTATTGCTCGGAAGTCTGCCAAGTGTTTGACAAGAAGAAAAGAAAAGTGGTCCAAAACAGCTTCTTATCGAATATTCATGTGATTGGAAAAGTCAGGAAAGTGGTAATGTACTGTTTTCTATCAGTTGGCAAGCTGTGCACCCAATCCCAGTGTTGTACAGCTTCTTTCGTCACCTTTCCGATGCTGCCGCTCTCTCCGGCTCCCGGAGCCGAAGAAGCGGCTTCTTCGCGCAAAGACGATTGTACCGCTCACAGTGCTCTATTAGCGCGGCTTCTGCCGAAAGAAGCCCGGGAGCGGCGCTTAGCTCCGGAGAGCATCGTACCTTCGTCTTTAGCGTCTTTTGTGGTCTACATGCTAGCAGAAAGCTTTTCCACTCTGTCTGGCAAGGAAAACCTGCGCGAGCACAGAAAACATCTCCCATTGTGTTCTGGACGTTGCACGGAGGTCTGCCAAGTGTTTGCCATAAAGAAAAGAAAATCTGTCCAAAACAGCTTCTTATCGAATATTCATGTGATTGGAAAAGTCAGGAAAGTGGTAATGTACTGTTTTCTATCAGTTGGCAAGCTGCGCACACAATCCCAGTGTTGTACAGCTTCCTTATTCACCTTTCCGATGCTGCCGCTCTCTCCGGCTCCCGGAGCCGAAGAAGCGGCTTCTTCGCGCAAAGACGATTGTACCGCTCACAGTGCTCTCTTAGCGCGGCTTCTGCCGAAAGAAGCCCGGGAGCGGCGCTTAGCTCCGGGGAGCATCGTACCTTCGCATTTAGCGTCTTTTGTGGTCTACATGCTAGCAGAAAGCTTTTCCACTCTGTCTGGCAAGGAAAACCTGCGCGAGCACAGAAAACATCTCCCATCGTGTTCTGGACGTTGCACGGAGGTCTGCCAAGTGTTTGGCATAAAGAAAAGAAAAGCTGTCCAAAACAGCTTCTTATCGAATATTCATGTGATTGGAAAAGTCAGGAAAGTGGTAATGTACTGTTTTCTATCAGTTGGCAAGCTGCGCACACAATCCCAGTGTTGTACAGCTTCCTTCTTCACCTTTCAGATGCTGCCTCTCTCTCCGGCTCCCGGAGCCGAAGAAGCGGCTTCTTCGCGCAAAGACGATTGTACCGCTCACAGTGCTCTCTTAGCGCGGCTTCTGCCGAAAGAAGCCCGGGAGCGGTGCTTAGCTCCGGGGAGCATCGTACCTTCGCCTTTAGCGTCTTTTGTGGTCTACATGCTAGCAGAAAGCTTTTCCACTCTGTCTGGCAATGAAAACCTGCACGAGCACAGAAAACATCTCCCATCGTGTTCTGGACGTTGCACGGAGGTCGGCCAAGTGTTTGGCATAAAGAAGAGAAAAGCTGTCCAAAACAGCTTCCAATCGAATATTCATGTGATTGGAAAAGTCAGGAAAGTGGTAATGTACTGTTTTCTATCAGTTGGCAAGCTGCGCACACAATCCCAGTGTTGTACAGCTTCCTTCTTCACCTTTCCGATGCTGCCGCTCTCTCCGGCTCCCGGAGCCGAAGAAGCGGCTTCTTCGCGCAAAGACGATTGTACCGCTCACAGTGCTCTCTTAGCGCGGCTTCTGCCGAAAGAAGCCCGGGAGCGGCGCTTAGCTCCGGAGAGCATCGTACTTTCGTCTTTAGTGTCTTTTGTGGTCTACATGCTAGCAGAAAGCTTTTCCACTCTCTCTGGCAAGGAAAACTTGCGCGAGCACAGAAAATATCTCCCATCGTGTTCTGGACGTTGCACGGAGGTCTGCAAAGTGTTTGGCATAAAGAAAAGAAAAGCTGTCCAAAACAGCTTCTTATCGAATATTCATGTGATTGGAAAAGTCAGGAAAGTGGTAATGTACTGTTTTCTATCAGTTGGCAAGCTGCGCACACAATCCCAGTGTTGTACAGCTTCCTTCTTCACCTTTCCGATGCTGCCACTCTCTCCGGCTCCCGGAGCCGAAGAAGCGGCTTCTTCGCGCAAAGACGATTGTACCGCTCACAGTGCTCTCTTAGCGCCGCTTCTGCCGAAAGAAGCCCGGGAGCGGCGCTTAGCTCCGGGGAGCATCGTACCTTCGTCTTTAGCGTCTTTTGTGGTCTACATCCTAGCAGAAAGCTTTTCCACGCTGTCTGGGAAGGAAAACCTGCGCGAGCACAGAAAACATCTCCCATCGTGTTCTGGACATTGCACGGAGGTCGGCCAAGTGTTTGGCATAAAGAAAAGAAAAGCTGTCCAAAACAGCTTCCAATCGAATATTCATGTGATTGGAAACGTCAGGAAAATGGTAATGTACTGTTTTCTATCAGTTGGCAAGCTGCGCACACAATCCCAGTGTTGTACAGCTTCCTTCTTCACCTTTCCGATGCTGCCGCTCTCTCCGGCTCCCGGAGCCGAAGAAGCGGCTTCTTCGCGCAAAGACGATTGTACCGCTCACAGTGCTCTCTTAGCGCGGCTTCTGCCGAAAGAAGCCCGGGAGCGGCGCTTCGCTCCGGGGAGCATCGTACCTTCGCATTTAGCGTCTTTTGTGGTCTACATGCTAGCAGAAAGCTTTTCCACTCTGTCTGGCAAGGAAAACCTGCGCGAGCACAGAAAACATCTCCCATCGTGTTCTCGACGTTGCACGGAGGTCTGCCAAGTGTTTGGCATAAAGAAAAGAAAAGCTGTCCAAAACAGCTTCTTATCGAATATTCATGTGATTGGAAAAGTCAGGAAAGTGGTAATGTACTGTTTTCTATCAGTTGGCAAGCTGCGCACACAATCCCAGTGTTGTACAGCTTCCTTCTTCACCTTTCCGATGCTGCCGCTCTCTCCGGCTCCCGGAGCCGAAGAAGCGGCTTCTTCGCGCAAAGACGATTGTACCGCTCACAGTGCTCTCTTAGCGCGGCTTCTGCCGAAAGAAGCCCGGGAGCGGCGCTTAGCTCCGGGGAGCATCGTACCTTCGTCTTTAGCGTCTTTTGTTTTCTACATCTTAGCAGAAAGCTTTTCCACGCTGTCTGGCAAGGAAAACCTGCGGGAGCACAGAAAACATCTCCCATCGTGTTCTGGACGTTGCACGGAGGTCGGCCAAGTGTTTGACAAGAAGAAAAGAAAAGTGGTCCAAAACAGCTTATTATCGAATATTCATGTGATTGGAAAAGTCAGGAAAGTGGTAATGTACTGTTTTCTATCAGTTGGCAAGCTGCGCACACAATCCCAGTGTTGTACAGCTTCCTTCTTCACCTTTCCGATGCTGCCGCTCTCTCCGGCTCCCGGAGCCGAAGAAGCGGCTTCTTCGCGCAAAGACGATTGTACCGCTCACAGTGCTCTCTTAGCGCGGCTTCGGCCGAAAGAAGCCCGGGAGCGGCTCTTAGCTACGAGGGCATCGTACCTTCGTCTTTAGCGTCTTTTGTGGTCTACATGCTAGCAGAAAGCTTTTCCACTCTGTCTGGCAAGGAAAACCTGCGCGAGCACAGAAAACATCTCCCATCGTGTTCTGGACATTGCACGGAGGTCGGCCAAGTGTTTGGCATAAAGAAAAGAAAAGCTGTCCAAAACAGCTTCCAATCGAATATTCATGTGATTGGAAACGTCAGGAAAATGGTAATGTACTGTTTTCTATCAGTTGGCAAGCTGCGCACACAATCCCAGTGTTGTACAGCTTCCTTCTTCACCTTTCCGATGCTGCCGCTCTCTCCGGCTCCCGGAGCCGAAGAAGCGGCTTCTTCGCGCAAAGACGATTGTACCGCTCACAGTGCTCTCTTAGCGCGGCTTCTGCCGAAAGACGCCCGGGAGCGGCGCTTAGCTCCGGAGAGCATCGTACCTTCGTCTTTAGCGTCTTTTGTTGTCTACATGCTAGCAGAAAGCTTTTCCACTCTCTCTGGCAAGGAAAACTTGCGCGAGCACAGAATACATCTCCCATCGTGTTCTGGACGTTGCACGGAGGTCTGCCAAGTGTTTGCCATAAAGAAAAGAAAAGTGGTACAAAACAGCTTCTTATCAAATATTCATGTGATTGGAAAAGTCAGGAAAGTGGTAATGTACTGTTTTCTATCAGTTGGCAAGCTGCGCACACAATCCCAGTGTTGTACAGCTTCCTTCTTCACCTTTCCGATGCTGCCACTCTCTCCGGCTCCCGGAGCCGAAGAAGCGGCTTCTTCGCGCAAAGACGATTGTACCGCTCACAGTGCTCTCTTAGCGCGGCTTCTGCCGAAAGAAGCCCGGGAGCGGCGCTTAGCTCCGGGGAGCATCGTACCTTCGTCTTTAGCGTCTTTTGTTGTCTACATCTTAGCAGAAAGCATTTCCACGCTGTCTGGCAAGGAAAACCTGCGGGAGCACAGAAAACATCTCCCATCGTGTTCTGGTATTGCTCGGAAGTCTGCCAAGTGTTTGACAAGAAGAAAAGAAAAGTGGTCCAAAACAGCTTCTTATCCAATATTCATGTGATTGTAAAAGTCAGGAAAGTGGTAATGTACTGTTTTCTATCAGTTGGCAAGCTGTGCACCCAATCCCAGTGTTGTACAGCTTCCTTCTTCACCTTTCCGATGCTGCCTCTCTCTCCGGCTCCCGGAGCCGAAGAAGCGGCTTCTTCGCGCAAAGACGATTGTACCGCTCACAGTGCTCTCTTAGCGCCGCTTCTGCCGAAAGACGCCCGGGAGCGGCGCTTAACTCCGGGGAGCATCGTACCTTCGCCTTTAGCGTCTTTTGTGGTCTACATCTTAGCAGAAAGCTTTTCCACGCTGTCTGGGAAGGAAAACCTGCGGGAGCACAGAAAACATCTCCCATCGTGTTCTGGACATTGCTCGGAAGTCTGCCATGTGTTTGACAAGAAGAAAAGAAAAGGGGTCCAAAACAGCTTCTTATCAAATATTCATGTGATTGGAAAAGTCAGGAAAGTGGTAATGTACTGTTTTCTATCAGTTGGCAAGCTGCGCACACAATCCCAGTGTTGTACAGCTTCCTTCTTCACCTTTCCGATGCTGCCGCTCTCTCCGGCTCCCGGAGCCGAAGAAGCGGCTTCTTCGCGCAAAGACGATTGTACCGCTCACAGTGCTCTCTTAGCGCGGCTTCTGCCGAAAGAAGCCCGGGAGCGGCTCTTAGCTCCGGGGGCATCGTACCTTCGTCTTTAGCGTCTTTTGTGGTCTACATGCTAGCAGAAAGCTTTTCCA
The DNA here is from genome assembly GCF_027887145.1 of Ammospiza caudacuta. Classification (NCBI taxonomy): domain Eukaryota; kingdom Metazoa; phylum Chordata; class Aves; order Passeriformes; family Passerellidae; genus Ammospiza; species Ammospiza caudacuta. The sequence goes on along the minus strand of NC_080599.1, from coordinate 10,999,137 downwards.
CTCTGTCTGGCAAGGAAAACCTGCGCGAGCACAGAAAACATCTCCCATCGTGTTCTGCACGTTGCACGGAGGTCTGCCAAGTGTTTGCCATAAAGAATAGAAAATCTGTCCGAAACAGCTTCTTATCGAATATTCATGTGATTGGAAAAGTCAGGAAAGTGGTAATGTACTGTTTTCTATCAGTTGGCAAGCTGCGCACACAATCCCAGTGTTGTACAGCTTCCTTCTTCACCTTTCCGATCATGCCGCTCTCTACGGCTCCCGGAGCCGAAGAAGCGGCTTCTTCGCGCAAACACGATTGTACCGCTCACAGTGCTCTCTTAGCGCCGCTTCTGCCGAAAGAAGCCCGGGAGCCGCGCTTAGCTCCGGAGAGCATCGTACCTTCGTCTTTAGCGTCTTTTGTGGTCTACATCTTAGCAGAAAGCTTTTCCACTCTCTCTGGCAAGGAAAACCTGCGGGAGCACAGAAAACATCTCCCATCGTGTTCTGGACATTGCTCGGAAGTCTGCCATGTGTTTGACAAGAAGAAAAGAAAAGGGGTCCAAAACAGCTTCTTATCAAATATTCATGTGATTGGAAAAGTCAGGAAAGTGGTAATGTACTGTTTTCTATCAGTTGGCAAGCTGCGCACACAATCCCAGTGTTGTACAGCTTCCTTCTTCACCTTTGCGATGCTGCCGCTCTCTCCGGCTCCCGGAGCCGAAGAAGCGGCTTCTTCGCGCAAAGACGATTGTACCGCTCACAGTGCTCTCTTAGCGCGGCTTCTGCCGAAAGAAGCCCGGGAGCGGCTCTTAGCTCCGGGGGCATCGTACCTTCGTCTTTAGCGTCTTTTGTGGTCTACATGCTAGCAGAAAGCTTTTCCACTCTGTCTGGCAAGGAAAACCTGCGCGAGCACAGAAAACATCTCCCATCGTGTTCTGCACGTTGCACGGAGGTCTGCCAAGTGTTTGCCATAAAGAATAGAAAATCTGTCCGAAACAGCTTCTTATCGAATATTCATGTGATTGGAAAAGTCAGGAAAGTGGTAATGTACTGTTTTCTATCAGTTGGCAAGCTGCGCACACAATCCCAGTGTTGTACAGCTTCCTTCTTCACCTTTCCGATGCTGCCGCTCTCTCCGGCTCCCGGAGCCGAAGAAGCGGCTTCTTCGCGCAAAGACGATTGTACCGCTCACAGTGCTCTCTTAGCGCGGCTTCTGCCGAAAGAAGCCCGGGAGCCGCGCTTAGCTCCGGAGAGCATCGTACCTTCGTCTTTAGCGTCTTTTGTGGTCTACATGCTAGCAGAAAGCTTTTCCACTCTGTCTGGCAAGGAAAACCTGCGCGAGCACAGAAAACATCTCCCATCGTGTTCTGGACGTTGCACGGAGGTCTGCCAAGTGTTTGCCATAAAGAAAAGAAAAGCTGTCCAAAACAGCTTCTTATCGAATATTCATGTGATTGGAAAAGTCAGGAAAGTGGTAATGTACTGTTTTCTATCAGTTGGCAAGCTGCGCACACAATCCCAGTGTTGTACAGCTTCCTTCTTCACCTTTCCGACGCTGCCGCTCTCTCCGGCTCCCGGAGCCGAAGAAGCGGCTTCTTCGCGCAAAGACGATTGTACCGCTCACAGTGCTCTCTTAGCGCGGCTTCTGCCGAAAGAAGCCCGGGAGCGGCGCTTAGCTCCGGGGAGCATCGTACCTTCGTCTTTAGCGTCTTTTGTGGTCTACATGCTAGCAGATAGCTTTTCCACTCTGTCTGGCAAGGAAAACCTGCACGAGCACAGAAAACATCTCCCATCGTGTTCTGGACGTTGCACGGAGGTCGGCCAAGTGTTTGGCATAAAGAAGAGAAAAGCTGTCCAAAACAGCTTCTTATCGAATATTCATGTGATTGGAAAAGTCAGGAAAGTGGTACTGTACTGTTTTCTATCAGTTGGCAAGCTGCGCACACAATCCCAGTGTTGTACAGCTTCCTTCTTCACCTTTCCGATGCTGCCGCTCTCTCCGGCTCCCGGAGCCGAAGAAGCGGCTTCTTCGCGCAAAGACGATTGTACCGCTCACAGTGCTCTCTTAGCGCGGCTTCTGCCGAAAGAAGCCCGGGAGCCGCGCTTAGCTCCGGAGAGCATCGTACCTTCGTCTTTAGCGTCTTTTGTGGTCTACATGCTAGCAGAAAGCTTTTCCACTCTCTCTGGCTAGGTAAACTTGCGCGAGCACAGAAAACATCTCCCATCGTGTTCTGGACGTTGCATGGAGGTCTGCCAAGTTTTTGGCATAAAGAAAAGAAAAGCTGTCCAAAACAGCTTCTTATCGAATATTCATGTGATTGGAAAAGTCAGGAAAGTGGTAATGTACTGTTTTCTATCAGTTGGCAAGCTGCGCACACAATCCCAGTGTTGTACAGCTTCCTTCTTCACCTTTCCGATGCTGCCTCTCTCTCCGGCTCCCGGAGCCGAAGAAGCGGCTTCTTCGCGCAAAGACGATTGTACCGCTCACAGTGCTCTCTTAGCGCCGCTTCTGCCGAAAGAAGCCCGGGAGCGGCGCTTAGCTCCGGGGAGCATCGTACCTTCGTCTTTAGCGTCTTTTGTGGTCTACATGCTAGCAGATAGCTTTTCCACTCTGTCTGGCAAGGAAAACCTGCACGAGCACAGAAAACATCTCCCATCGTGTTCTGGACGTTGCACGGAGGTCGGCCAAGTGTTTGGCATAAAGAAGAGAAAAGCTGTCCAAAACAGCTTCTTATCGAATATTCATGTGATTGGAAAAGTCAGGAAAGTGGTAATGTACTGTTTTCTATCAGTTGGCAAGCTGCGCACACAATCCCAGTGTTGTACAGCTTCCTTCTTCACCTTTCCGATGCTGCCGCTCTCTCCGGCTCCCGGAGCCGAAGAAGCGGCTTCTTCGCGCAAAGACGATTGTACCGCTCACAGTGCTCTCTTAGCGCCGCTTCTGCCGAAAGAAGCCCGGGAGCGGCGCTTAGCTCCGGGGAGCATCGTACCTTCGCCTTTAGCGTCTTTTGTGGTCTACATGCTAGCAGAAAGCTTTTCCACTCTGTCTGGCAAGGAAAACCTGCGGGAGCACAGAAAACATCTCCCATCGTGTTCTGGTATTGCTCGGAAATCTGCCAGGTGTTTGACAAGAAGAAAAGAAAAGTGGTCCAAAACAGCTTCTTATCGAATATTCATGTGATTGGAAAAGTCAGGAAAGTGGTAATGTACTGTTTTCTATCAGTTGGCAAGCTGCGCACACAATCCCAGTGTTGTACAGCTTCCTTCTTCACCTTTCCGACCGAGGGGTCAGAGCCAGCCAGCGTGGATTTCCATGTCTGCATTGATGATCTGCATGAGGGGATTGAGTCCAGCATAAGCAAATTCACAGATGACACCAAGCTGGGTATGTGTGTGGATCTGCTGGAGGGTAGGAGGGCTTTGCAGAGTGCCGTGGACAGGCTGGATCCAGAGCCCAAATCCAACAAGGTTGGAGGTTGAACAAGTCCAAGTCCTGGGTCCTGAACTTTGGCCACAACAACCCCTGCAGCACTACAGGCTGGGGACAGAGTGGCTGGAGAGAATACAGGCAGAAAGGGACCTGCAGGGACTGATGGACAGCAGGCTGGGCATGAGGCAGCAAGAGTGCCCAGGTAGGCAAGAAGGCCAATGGCTCCTGGCCTAGATCAGGAATGGTGTGGCCAGCAGCAGCAGGGCAGGGATTCTTCCCCTGTGCTGGGCACAGGTTGGGCAGCACCTCGAGTGCTGTGTCGAGTTCTGGGTCCCCTGGGGTGGGGAGTTAGAAGAAATTTGTATCAGGAAGAGTAAAGAAAGCAAAGGTGAAGCAGAGGAAATGCTCAGGGCCGTTTGGGGGTGGATGCCTGGCAGCCCTGGTCTGAGCAACAGCGTCTGCAGCGGGACAGGAAATTCCCAGCTGATGGGAACAAACTTTCTGCCTGAGTGCAGAGGCCACGAGAAAGCTGAGTGGTTTCCCTGGTGTCCCCCAGCCCTTGCTGGCCCCAGGGGCTGATGGCATTTGTGCTCCCTCAGGTTCATGTCCCCACAGCAACAGCATGGGGGTGCTCCGGCTGCTGTGTGCAATGCAAACAGGGGCTGCTGAGCCAGTGCTGCCGTGTCTGTGCCTGCAAGGATGGGGCACCTGTGTGAGCTGGGGGAGAGGCCAGGGCTGCAGAGGGGGGGATGTTGTTGGCAGCTCCATAAGGACGCTCTGGGACGCTGCCCTGGGCTGTGCAGCGCACTGGGGATGGATCAGCCCCTGCTCTGCTGCTCCTTCCCATCTCCCCCAGGGCCCTTGCAGAGCCCCAGCCATGCTGTTTGCCCCCAGCCTGCCCACGGCCAATTTGGGGCTGCTCACGGGGGTCTCTGTGCTGAGCATTGGCCTGGGTGTGTTCTTGAGAGAGCCTGGGCAAGGAGCCTGGAGCTCCCAGGACCTGGGATGAGGCATCAGCGCTGCCCCAGCAGTGCCCATGGCCTGTCCCTGCTGCAGCCCTGGCACTGCCACCCCCAGGGCTGTGCCCGGCCCCGAGAGCACTCAGGCCCTACAGCAACACCAGGGCCACCAGGGCAGTGGGGCAGGGCCACGGCAGCAGCACTGGAAACACCAAGTGCTGCTGCTGCTGGGCACAGATGCTGTGCCAGCCCTGATCTGCCCCCAGCTCTGCACACAGACATTGCTGCTGCAGCTCCAGAGAAGGCAACAAAAGGGCATCTCTGCAGAAAACTTGGCTGGGAGATCCTTTAGTTCCTTTAAAGCCACAGAGAGTGCAGCCCCTCATTGACACAGTCTGTGGTTACAGTGAAGGAATAGAGAAACAAAATGAGAAATGGTATAAAAAATGGCATTTCTTTATAGACAATATGAAAAAGTTAAAAGAAAGAAACAGAACCTCCAGAAAGAAAGCAGCAAGAAATATCAAAGATTAGTTTTATTACAAGCACTTTGCATAAATTAGCCAGCAGTTTAATGTTCCTGAAACCATCCAGTCATCAGTCTCCACATTGCAGCCTTCAGCTCCTGGTTCCTCAGGCTGTAGATGAGAGGGTTCAGGACTGGAGGCACCACCGAGTACAGAAATGACAGGGCCCGATCCAGGGATGGGGAGGAGATGGAGGGGGGCTTCAGGTAGGCAAATGTGGCTGTGCTGATGAACAGGGAGACCACAACCAGGTGAGGGAGGTAGGTGGAAAATGCTTTGTGCCGTCCCTGCTCAGAGGGGATCTTCAGCACAGCTCTGAAGATCTGCACATAGGAGAAAACCATGAACACAAAACAGCCAAAACTTAAACAGGCAATAACAGCAATGAGTCCCAGTTCCCTGAGGTTTGAGTGTGAGCAGGAGAGCTTGAGGATCTGTGGCATTTCACAGAAGAACTGGCCCATGGCATTGCCATGGCACAGGGGCAGGGAAAATGTATTGTCTGTGTGCAGCAGAGAATAGAGAAAGGTGCTGGCCCAGGCAGCTGCTGCCATGTGGGCACAAGCTCTGCTGCCCAGGAGGGTCCAGTAGTGCAGGGGTTTGCAGATGGACACTTAGCGGTCGTAGCACATGATGGTCAGGAGGAAATGCTCTGCTGAGATGAAGAACACAAAGAAAAACACCTGTGCAGCACATCCAGTGTAGGAGATAGTGCTGATGTTCCAGAGGGAATTTTGCATGGCTTTGGGGACAGTGGTGCAGATCATGCCCAGGTCAGTGAGGGCCAGGTTTAGCGGGAAGAAGAACATGGGCGTGTGCAGGTGGTGGCTGCAGGCTACGGCACTCATGATGAGGCCGTTGCCCAGGAGGGCAGCCAGGGAGATGCCCAGCAAGAGGCAGAAGTGCAGGAGCTGCAGCTGCCGCGTGTCTGCCAATGCCAGCAGGAGAAAGAACCTGATGGAGCTGCTGTTGGATATTTGCTGTGCCTTGGCATGGGGATCTGTAAAAAAGTAATCATGGAATAGTTTGGTTTAGGAGAGGACTTGAAATATCCCAGCACAGCCTGGGGGCACTTTCCCCCCACTGCCTACCCAGGGCGCTGCTGCCTGGAGCTGTCCCTGCCAGCAGCTGCTTCCCTGTGCCCAGGGGTGGGCCCTGCCAGTGCTGCCAGAGCCCAGCCCAGCCTTGGGGGCTCAGCTCTGCCGTGCAGACCCCTCCCAGCTCTGGCATTTCCCGAGGGCAGCTCTGGCTCTGCAGGCTCAGATGGCAACATCACAGGAACCCTGAGGAGACTGGGAAAGCAACACTAATGCTGCCTCTAAGGGGCCCTGCAAGGATTTCTGTCACTGCCTGGTTTATTAACATCTGAGAGAATTTTGGGGTTTTTTTGGGGGTTTTTTTCTCAACCTTAACTGAGAGATGAATATCTATGTGCACTTTCCTATCCAGGCAACCCAGAACAGCACATTCAAAAAGCAGGAAATTCCCTTTCATGCAGCCCCTGCCTTGCTGTGCTCCCTGTATAATCTATTTGTTCTGACATTAAATGCCATCCTGGAAGCAGTCCTGAACAATGCAGCATCCTCCCCACACAAGGAGAACACTTCCAAGCATGACCAGCTGTCTCCTCCCAACCAGATCTTGTTCCCCAGCGCTGGGAGCAGCTGCCAGGGCTGGCTGAGAGCTGTCCCTGGCAGGCAGCAGAGTCCCTGCCCCAGCACAGCACCCTGGGCTGCAGGACCCTGCTCTGCAGGAGAGCCCTGGGCACCCCTGGCTGCTCTGGACAAGAGACAATCAGAGAATGTACTCACAGTGTCTGTAGGCATTGGGATGTTCCAGCTTTGGGAGATGGCTCCAGGAGCTGCAGCTGCATTGTCCTGCAGCCAGAGGTTCCTGTGCCAAGGGCTGGCAGTGATTCTGTCCCAGGCACTTCTCAGCACCTTCCCAGCCCTGACTGATTGAAGCTCTCTGTGCCTCTGTGCTGTGCCCAGGGTGGCTGCAGGCAGTGCCCCAGCCCTGCTGGGCTGGCAGAAGAGCTGCTCATCAAGAGAAATGTGCTTTTGAAGCTCTTCTTGGTTACCAGGAGCTGCCTCTGTGCCAGGAGCCCAGCTCAGCTCAGCAGCACAGACACAGAACCAGGACTTTAATGAGCCCTGGGGTTTTGTGCTCAGTCCCTGAACATGAGTCCCTGAGAGGGAGCTGAATAAATCTCTCCAGAACTCCAAGGCAGAATCCAACTCCAAAGTTTCTTGGTCTTTTAATGGGTCCCACTGAGGGACACAACTGAGAAAGTGTCCCCAGGCCCCAGGCAGAGCAGAGAACTGGAGGCAGTGATGACAGGTGGGGACAAAGAGAAGCAAAGCCTTGGTGCCCTGGGGCACAGCAGGGTCTGTGCCACCAAGGGCTGGGAGGAGACACCTTGTCCTGAGGCCCTGGGGCCTCCTGGCACAGCCCCAGTCAGGCTGGGCACTGTCAGCCCCTTGTCCTGCCCTCAGCATCCCCCCCTAGCCCACATCCCGGTGGCCTCAAGGATCTGCTGGAAGTAGTCCCTGGGGAGCCTTGCTCAGCAATGGCCCTGGGGGCTCCTGAATGCTCCCTCTAGGGACTGCAGGTTTTTCAAAGAACTTTGGGTTTGGCTTTTGCCTTTGAGTCTCTGAGAGGTTTGTGCAATCATGGCCTCAAATTATCTGCTTTAATTAGTCCCTGGAGAGGCTTTGTCAGTAACAACACTCATTGGGGCTCATTAGTACTTCAGCCTACTTCAGTTATTTTAAGGTACTTGGTGTTTCCCTTTTGATACTGACTCTGTGAGAGGTTTGTGCAATCATGGCCCCAATTATCTGCTTTAACGAGTCCCTGGAGAGCTTTGTACTGACACTTAGTGGGGCTCATTAATGGCTTTAGATACTTAAGGTTTTTAATATACTTTATGGATTTAAGAATACTTTTAGGTAATTTTAAGGATTTCCTTGCCCACACTGAGTCTCTGAAAGGTTTTTGTACCATCCTGACCTGCAGTTCTCTCCTCCAAGTAGTCCATGAGGAGCCTGTGTTGGGTATCTTCCCTCTTTCTGTTTTATAACCAACATGGAACTGAAAGAATTTTTTAAGACTTTCTAAAAGCATCCAAACAAACATGAGACAATTAACAATACAACAACAGCTAAGAAAATAAATGTCCTTTTTTAGATAGACATCATCCAACCCTTTAGTCCCTTGGATTGGAAGAGTTCATTGACCCAGTCTTTGTTTTCCACTTGAAACTTCTTGAACCCTTCCTTCAGTACCTGAATGCTCTTGTGGATTGACTCGCTGTGGCTGGAGAGGTTCATGCAACACATGCCCTCAGAGTCTACACAGTCATGCCCATGTGCCCAGAATAAAAACTCTATCACTGTTCTGCAAGGTGGCATGTTTGATGGTCTCTATGTCTGAGAGCAGGCCACTCAATGTGAGGGAGTAGCATTGGTTTGCTTACTTAACAGGCACCCAAGATGGTCTGATTGTCCTAAATCTTTAGCTGCAGCCACCCGAGCTAGTCCAAATTGGCGGTGCTACCATCCAATACCTGGATTAAAGTTTTCAAAGCCATCTCTTTGATATCATCCAATACTTCTCTGAGGATACCTGCTGCTTGATCATCTGGTAGGCTGTGTTGTCCTTCTCCAGCTAGATGGTTGATTGTCAATTCCGCCCTTGCCTCATTATTAGCATACTCATTGCTATTAGCATAATAAACACTTCCATCCCTCTTCCCACAGGGTGTATTCTGTAAATGACAACAACATAATATATTTTAAATCATAGGTGCCAGAATTTTGAAGCACCCTCGGGGTTCACATCGGTGACCTGAGCCATACGTGCTGCCGGAAGCCTGGAAAGCTGCAAGAGCGCTCACGAAAGAGGTATGAAAAGGCAAGCAGCATATCCGTTATCCGCCGCATATCTAGAATGCCGAGGGATAAAGGGGATAGATTTGTTATTAGCCTACGGATACGCTGAAGAAACTTTCCTTAACCCACGTGAACTTTCGGAATGGAGAAAATCTGGGGATATACTGTGGGAAGCAGTGTTAGAAGATGATAAGTCAGCAAAGAAACCGAGCAAGCCATGGCGGGTGATATACAATACACTTCAGCATGTCTCTGAGTGCAAAGCAGCAGCTGCGGCTCGGGACGCCTGCGAGGCTGTGCTGCTCCGAACTCGGCATGGGCGCTCCGCCATGGGGAGCAGCCGCAGCGAGCGGCCGCCTGAAATGCTGCGCTGCAGCGGCGGCAGCGGCGGCAGCCGCGGGGGGGTTCGCCCCCTAAGACACAAGCGCCGCGGGACCGGAGCGCTTCTTCCAGCGGGAGCGCTCTCCCTCCGCCCCGCAGCCAGCAAAAGCTTCAGTGTGAGACCTAACAGCTTAATAAATGTGACTCTTGTCAACAAAAGAAAGATTCCTACTGCAACTAAGAAGCCAGTGATAATAAACAAAGGACACCAAGGACCATTACGGTCAAGACGTTTTTCACCTAAGTTAAAAGGACTTTTTGTTTTTCCTAGCAGAGACTGTAAAAGAGACTTTAAATATCAGAAGCCCAACTAACTCAGTCAGTAGAACATTAAACTCTGAATTATATTTTGAAAAAATTTAAAAATGTTAAAAATGTGTTAAAGTGGTTGTAGAAGTAAGATGTAATGAGTGTGGTTTTTGTATTTTTTAAGCTTTGTTTAGATGTGATAAAAGTAAAAGCAAGCACTGAATTTAAAAGAATTTTTCCACAGGTATACCTTGAACAAACTTCTTATGTTTAAGTGCATTCAAGTATAAAAATGCTGCAGCAAATACATGAAGAAACTTGTTTTAGTTTAGTGTTTTAGAATCAGGCCTGTAAGTAAGTTATAGTAAATGCTATATTTTATTTCTATAGTAAGTATTATCCGTTGCTAAGTAGTTTAAGTTCAATTATCTATTAAGTGCCATCAAATGTTAAATACTGTTAAGGTTTAGTTTTGTTAAGTTTAAGTGTTATTAAGTTTATGTAAAGCTAGATTCTGTTTAAATTATATTAGGTGTAAGTTATGCAGAATTTAAAATCAGTTAAGTTTTGTTAAAGTTTTGTTAGATTTAAGTGATTTTACATGTAAGTTCTGTTGATTTAAAAATCTGTTAAGTTTAAGTAAAGATAAGTTTAAGTAATGTTAAGTTCTATTAAGTTTAAATATTTTAAGTTTAGGTATTTTAAGTCTAGGTGCTATTAAGTTTAAGTGATATTAGATAGATTTATCCTTTTACGATAGGCGTTTATTTTTATCACTTCTGTGTGAAGTGTTGTTGTGAACATCAGAGAAACTCCAGTTAAAAAAGGACAATCAGAAGCATTTGTGAGTAGAGCCATTCCTGTTTGAAGTATATCTGCTGTTTGAGAATAGAAAGCAAACTGACCAGACAGTTGACACGGGTGAAACCGGCGCACATGTTACTGCTTTAGCTTTTTTTTGTAAGTTGTATTAGCACACCTGAGTTTTGTTTGAGCCTTGTAGCACATAGAATTCTTTTTGTATCTGCTGTATAGCATATCCTATAAATAGTGATAGACTTTTTGGTTTGTTTCCCTGGCTTAGATCCCTTGTAAGAGAGAAACCTTGCTAGCTGAGAATACTGTTTGAAATACTGTTTAGTTGTTAGAATTGCCTATTTTTGTGTTGCAAAGAGTGTGACACAGATAGCCCATAGAATTTTGCTTTTCATAAAAAATAAAAACAGGGGAAGTGTTGGGAAACTTAGGAGACTAGAGACTGGAAAATACAAAGCCGTGGCTAATTCCAAGTCCTGCACCTGTGAGATAGCGTGTCCTTGGGCCTAGCTGCAGTAGGATAACAATTAGTGAAAGAGACATGAGAAAAGAGAGATGTAACCCCTAAGGAATGAGGAAGAGTTCATGGTATAGTTTAACCAATAGATTACTTGGCTTACAGAATATTCATAAGCTTATTATTTGCTGTATAAGTGTTTGATGCTTTCTTCAATAAATTGGACCTGTCATGAACCATCTGGTGTCCTGGTCTCCTTCCTACGACAGAACCCCATAACCACATGACCGTGATGGACCTCCATAACCCCATAACCTTGATGGACCTCCATAACCACATCACCCTGATGGACCCCCATAACCACATGGCCTTGATGGACCCTGAGGACCTTGATGGACCCCAAGGACCTTGATGGACCCCCATGACCCTGATTGACCCCCATAACCACATAACCTTGATGGATCCCTATAACCCCATGACCCTGATGGAACTCCATAACCCCATAATCCTGCTGACCCACCATGACCTTGACGGACCCTCATGACCCTGATGGACCCCCATAACCACATAGCCTTGATGGACCTCCATAACCCCATAACCATGATGGACCCCCATAACCACATGGCCCCATGACCTTGATGGTCCTCCATAACCTCATAACCATGATGGACCCCCCATAACCACATGGCCCCATAACCCTGATGAAACCCCCTGGACCCATGACCCTGATGGACCCCCATAACCCCATGATCTATCCCATAACCATGATGGAACCCCATGACCCTGATAGACCTTCATAACCACATGACCGTGATGGAACTCCATAACCCCATAATCATGATGGACCCCCATAACCACAATAAATCCCCATGACCTTGATGGACCTCCATAACCACATGACCCTGATAGACCTTCATAACCCCATAACCCTGATGGATCCCCATAACCACATGACCTTGATGGAACCCCATAACTCCATGACCTTGATCAACACCAATAACCCCATGACCCCATATCCCATAACCCCATGATCCCATAACCATGATAGACCCCCATAACCACATGGCCTTGATGGAACCCCATAACCTCATGATCCTGATGGACCCCCATAACCCCATGACCCTGATGGACCCCCATAACCCCATAACCTTGATAGAACCCCATAACCCCATGATCCTGATGGACCCCCATAACCACATGAGCTTGATAGAACCCCATGACCCCATAACCTTGATGGACTCCCATAACCACATGACCCTGATAGACCTTCATAACCACATGACCCTGATGGAGCTCCATGACCCCTTGGCCCTGATGGAACCCCATAACACCATGACCCTGGTTACTCCCATGATCTTGATGGACCCCCATAACCACATGACCCCATAACCCTGAGGGACCCCCATAAGCACATGTCCCTGTGCGGGATGTCCCCGTGCGGGATGTCCACGTGTGGGATGTCCCCGTGTGGGATGTCCCCATGCGGGATGTCCCTGTGCGGGATTCCTGCGTGCGGTGCGAAGCCACCGGCGCCCCACAGGAACACCCGGGGCAGCTGGGCCACCACCAGGAGCAGCGTGTCACCCGCCAGGACAGGGTGGCAGGACACCGGGGACGAGCCTGGGGGAGAGGGGACACGAGTGAGGAGACCTTGGGGACCTTGGAGATGTTGGAGATGTTGGGTGATTGGGACCTTGGGGACATTGGAAAACCTTGGGGACATTGGAGATGTTTGGACATTGGGGACATTGGGGACCCTGGAGATGTTGGGATGATGGGACACTGGGGACATTGGAGATATTGGGGTGATGGGGACCTTGGGGACCCGGGGGACATTGTGATGATGGAGGGCGTTGGGGACATTGGAGATGTTTGGACATTGGGGACATTGGGGACCTTGGAGATGTCGGGGTGATGGGACACTGGGGACATTGGAGATGTTGGGGTGATGGGGACACTGGAGACCTTGGGGACATTGGGATGATGGGGACCTTGGGAATCATGGAGATGTTGGGGACCTTTGGGACATTGGAGATGTTGGGGAGCTTGGGGACATTGGAGATGTTGGGTGATGGGGATCTTGGGGACCTTGGGGAGCTTGGGGACTTTGGAGATGTTGGGGACCTTTGGGATTTTGGGGACATTGGGAACCTTGGAGATGTTGGGGTGATGGGGACCTTGGGACATTGGAGATGTTGGGGTGATGGAACCTTGGGGATACTGGGGACATTGGAGACCTTGGGACATCGGAGACAGCTGGGGACCTTTGGGACCTTGGGAATATGGAGGGCATTGGGGACATTGGAGATGTTGGGGTGATGGGGCCTCGGGGACCTCGGAGACGTTGGGGACCTTTGGGGGCAATGGGGACATTGGGGTGATGGGGACCTTGGGGACATTGGGGCTTTGGGACATTGGAGAATGTTGGGGACCTTTGGGACCTTGGGAATATGGAGGGTGTTGGGGCCCTTGGAGATGTTGGGGTGATGGGACCTTGGGGACATTGGAGATATTGGGGACCTTGAGGACCTTGGGAGTATGGAGGACACTGGGGACATTGGGGATGTTGGAGCAATGGGGACCTTGAGGACCCTGGGGACATTGGGATGATGGGGACCTTGGGGACACTGGAGATGTTTGGGACCTTGGAGACCTTGGGGACCTTGCGAATATGGAGGGTGTTGGGGCCGTTGGGGACATTTGGGACCTTGGAGATGTTGGGGTGATGGGGACCTTGGGGACATTGGAAACCTTGGGGACCTTGGAGATGTTTGGACATTGGAGATGTTGGGGTGACGGGACCTTGGGGACATTGGAGATGTTGGGGACCTTGGAGATGTTTGGACATTGAAGATGTTGGGGTGATGGGACCTTGGGGACATTGGAGATGTTTGGACATTGGGGACACTGGGGACACATTGGGGACCTTGGGGACCTTGGGGACATTGGAGATGTTGGGGTGATGGGACCTTGGGGACATCTGAGGACCTTGGGGACCTTGGGGACATCTGGGGACATTGGAGACCTTGGGGACATCTGAGGAGACCTCGGGGCCATCGTTCTCCCCGAGGCCACTTTGGTGTCCCTCAGCCCATCCTGGTGTCCCCAAGGCCGTTCCTGGGCTGGCATTGCCACCCTCGGTGTCCCCAAGGCCACTCCTGGGCTGGCATTGCCACCCTCGGAGTCCCCAAGGCCACTCCTGGGCTGGCATTGTCACCCTCGGTGTCCTCGGGCTCCATCTTGATGTCCCTCACCCATTGTCACCATTTTTAACCCAATTTTCACAATTTTTAACCCATTTTTACAATTTTTAACCCATTTTCAGCATTTTAAACCCATTTTTCACCATTTTTAACCCAATTTTCACCATTTTAACCATTTCCCACCCCATTTTTCACCATTTCCCCCCAATATTTTCACCATTTTAACCAATTTTTCACCATTTTAACCCAGTTTTCACCATTTTTAACCCATTTTCACCATTTTAACCCATTTTTAACCCATTTTCACCATTCCCCGCCCATTTTTCACCATTTTAACCCATTTTCACCATTTTTAACCCATTTTCACCCATGTTCACCATTTCTAACCCAATTTTCACCATTTTTAACCCAATTTTCACCATTTTAAACCCAATTTTCACCATTTTAACCCATTTTTAACCCAATTTTCAGAATTTCCCCCAATTTTCACCATTTCCCCCAATTTTCACCATTTTTAACCCATTTTTCACAATTTTCACCATTTTCCACCATTTTTAACCCAATTTTCACCATTTTAGCCCATTTTTACCATTTTAACCAATTTTCACCCATTTTCATCATTTTTAACCCATTTTCACCCATTTTCACCATTTTAACCCAATTTTCACCATTTTAACCCAATTTTCATCATTTTCAACCTATTTTCCACCATTTTAACCTATTTTTAACCCATTTTCACCATTTCCCCCATTTTCACCATTTTCAACCCAATTTCACCATTTTTAACCCATTTTTCACCATTTCCCCCCCATTTTCACCATTTCCACCCATTGTTCACCATTTTAACCTATTTTCACCATTTCCCACCCAACTTTCCCCATTTTTCATCAATTTTCACCATTTCCCCCCAATTTTCACCATTTCCACCCAAATTTCACCATTTTTAACCCATTTTCACCATTTCCCACCCCAATATTTTCACCATTTCCCACCCATTTTCACCATTTTAAACCCATTTTTCACCATTTCCCCTCAATATTTTCACCACTTCCCCCCCAATTTTCCCCATTTTTTCACTATTTTTCCATTTTCACCATTTTTTCCTATTTTTTCCTCTTTTCCCCTCCCTTTTCCCCTATTTTTTCCCATTTCCCCAATTTTTCCATTTCCCCCCCGATTTTCCCTGGTTTCCCCCATTTTTCACTATTTTCCCCCAATTTCCCCATTTTTCTGCAGTTCTTTCCATTTCTTCACCATTTTTCCCAATTTCCCTCCATTTTCCCCTGGGTTTTTCCTATTTTTTCCCCATTTTTCCCACATTTTTCCTGTTTTTTCCTCCCATTTTTTCCCTATTTTTCCCTCTCTTTTTCCTATTTTTTCCCCATTTTCCCCACATTTTTTCCACATTTTTCCCCGGTTTTTTTCCTATTTTCCCTCCCATTTTTCCCTGTTTTTTTCCTATTTTTCCCCATTTTCCCTGGGTTTTTTCCTATTTATTCCCCATTTCCCCCCCATTTTTCCCTGTTTTTTTTTTCCTATTTTTTCCCACATTTTCCCCACATTTTTTCCTCACATTTTCCCCACATTTTTCCTTTTTTTTTTTTTTTTCTATTTTTCCCCCATTTTCCCCGCATTTTTTCCTGTTTATTCCTCCCATTTTCCCCCCATTTTCCCCTGTTTTTTTCCTATTTTTCCCCCATTTCCCCCCCATTTTCCCGGGTTTTTTTTTCCGATTTTTTCCCCATTTTTCCCACATTTTTCCTATTTTTTTCCCACATTTTTTCCTATTTTTCTCCCCCATTTTTCCCCACATTTTTTCTCCATTTTCCCCCGTTTTTTTCCTATTTTTCCCCACTTTTCCCTGGTTTTTTTGCTATTTTTTCCCCATTTCCCCCCAATTTTTCCCATATTTTTCCTGTTTATTCCTCCCATTTCCCCTCCATTTTCCCCTGGTTTTTTCCCATTTTTTCCCCATTTTTCCCACATTATTTCCTGTTTGTTCCTCCCATTTCCCCCCCATTTTTCCCTGGTGTTTTTCCTCATTTTTTCCCGATTTTTCCCTGTTTTTTTCCTATTTTTTCCCCATTTTCCCTTTGTTTTACCCCATTTTTTTCCTTTTTCCCCATTTTTTCCCATTTACCCCCGTTTTTCTCACCATTGATGACGCTCTGGGCCCTCAAACTCCCCCTCATTTTCCCTCATTTTCCCTCATTTTTCCTTTCCCCCGCCCATTTTTTTTGGTTTTTTACCGATTTTTCCCCCAATTTTTAATTTTTCCCATTTTTCCCCATTTCCTCGTTTTTCCCCCCATTTTCTCTCCCCGTTGACCACACTCTGAGCCCGGAACCTCCACCTCATTTTTCTTTCTTTTCCCCCATTTTCCCCATTTTTTCCATTTTTTTGCCGATTTTCCCCCTTTTTTCCATTTTTTTCAATTCTTTCCCCATTTTTCCCAATTTCCCCGCAGCTCCGGGGACACAAAATGGGGACTAAAATGGGAAAATTTGGTTAAAAATGGGGGGAAAAGCGGGAAATTTGGTCCAAAAGGGGAAAATTTGGTTTAAAATGGGAAAATTTGGGAAAATTTGGGATTTTTGAGAGACTGGAACGGCCGCAGCTCTGGGGACATGAAATGGGGAAAAAACCCAGAAAATTTGGAGATTTTCACACCAAAATTTGGTTAAAAATGGGGAAATTTGGGGAAAATTTGGGGAAATTTGGGGAAAATTTGGGATTCCTGAGAGTCTGGAACGGCCGCAGCTCTGGGGACACAAAATGGGGGAAAAACCAGAAAATTTGGGGACACTCCCAGCCCCTCCCAGTTCCGTTTTCCCCTCTAAAATCCCCATTTTTAACCCAAAAAAATCCCCGGATTTTTCCCCGCAGTCCCTCCCAGTCCCTCCCAGTACATCCCAGTACAACCCAGTCCCATTTCCACCCCTAAAATTCCCATTTTTAACCCTTCAATCCCCATTTTTTTCCCCGTAAAATCCCCATTTTTAAACCTGAAATGCCCAAATTTTAACCCCAAAATCCCCGGATTTTTTCCCCTCAGTCCCCCCCAGTACAAACCAGTATAACCCAGTCCCATTTTCCCCTATAAAATCTCCATTTTTAACCCTTCAATCCCAAATTTTAACCGTCAAATCCCCAGTTTTTGACCTAAAACCTCCAGATTTTCACCTCCCAGTCCCTCCCAGTTTGTCCCAGTATAACCCAGTCCCATTTTTAACCCTTAAATCCCCAATTTTTAACCCAAAAATCCCCGGATTTTTCCCCCCAGTCCCTCCCAGTATAAACCAGTATAACCCAGTCCTATTTTCCCCTGTAAAATCCCCATTTTTAACCATAAAATCCCAATTTTTTCCCTCAAAAATCCCCATTTTTAACCCTTAAATCCCCGGATTTTTCCCCCCAGTCCCTCTCAGTTCATCCCAGTCCCCGCACCTGCGCACTGGAGCCGCGAGGGGCGGGGCCTCGCCAGGGCCACGCCCAGCTGGGGGAGGGGCCCTGGGGGGGGAGAGGGGCGGGAGCGGCCCCAGGGCTGAGCCCGCGCAGGGCACTGTCCCAAATGGGGACAAATGGCACCAAATGGCACCGAATGGCATGCCAGGGGGTGCCATGTGTCCCTACATGGCACCAGAGTGGCACCGAAGGGACAAAAAGGGGCACCAAAGTGGCATCAAATGGCACCAGGTGGCACTAAATGGCATTAGAGTGGCATAAAGTGGCACCAAATGGCACTGAAGTGACAAAAATGGCACCAAAGTGGCACTAAAGGGACATCAGGTGGCACTAAATGGCACCAGAGTGGCACCAAGTGGCACCAAAGTGACAAAAATGGCACCAAATGGCACCAGGTGGCACTTAAGGGCATTAGAGTGGCACTGAGTGGCATCAAATGGCACCAAAGTGGCACCAGGTGGCACTAAGGTGGCACTAAAGGGACATCAAGTGGCACCAGGTGGCACCAAATGGCACCAGAGTGGCACTGAGTGGTGCCGGGTGTCACCTGAGTGGCACCAAAGTGGCACCAGGTGGCATCAGAGTGGCATAAAGTGGCACCAAATGGCACTGAGTGGCATTAGAGTGGCACTTGAGTGGCACTAAAGTGACATCAAATGGCACCAAATGGCACCCAGGTGGCACCAAAGTGGCATAAAAGGGACAAAAATGGCACCAAAGTGGCAATAAGTGGCACCAAAGTGGCGCCAAAGTGGCACCAGGTGGCACTGAATGGCACTAAAGGGACAAAAATGGCACTGGGTGGCACTGAATGGCACCAGAGTGGCACCGAGTGACAAAAGTTGGCACCAAAGTGACACCAGGTGGCACCAAAGGCACAAAGAGTGGCACCAGGGTGACACCGAGGGGCCACAAATTGGCACCAACCCCCCCCCCAATGTCACCAAAGTGTCACCAAAGTGTCCCAAAATGGCCGCCAAATTTTAGGGACAATTTTGGGGACAATTTGGGGACATTTTCAGGACATTTGGGGACATTTCAGGAGCAATTTTGGGGTAAAAGTTGGGGCAAATTTGGGGGATTTGGGGACATTTGGGGACAATTTTTGGGACATTTTGGGGACAAAGTGGGGGAATTTGAGGAAAATTTGGGGACAATTTTGGGATATTTTGGGGACAATTTGGGGACATTTTCAGGATATTTGGGGACATTTTCGGGACAATTTTAGAGTTGAATTTTTGGCAAATTTGGGGACAATTTTGGGGACAATTCTTGGTTATTTGGGGGAAAATTTGGGAACAGTTTGGGGTCAATTTTCAGAATATTTGGGGACATTTGGGGACAATTTTCAGACATTTTGGGGTCAATTGTGGGGACAAATTTGGGGCATTTTTGGGCCATTTGGGGCCAATTCTGGGACTATTTGGGTCAATTTGGGACATTTGGGGCAAATGTGGGACATTTGGGGACATTTTGGGGACATTTGGGGACATTTGGGGTCAATTTTGGGGTAAAATTTAGGGGAAAATTGGGACATTTTAGGGACAATTCTGGGGGGAAATTGGGGCAAACTTGGGGCAAAATTTGGGCACAAATTGGGGAAATTTTGGGGACAATTTGGGGAACAATTATGGGGAAAATTTGTGGTCAACTTTGGGGGCATTTTGGGACATTTGGGGACAATTCAGGGTCAATTTGAGGCAATTTTGGGACAAATTTGGGTCATTTTGGGAACATTTGGGGAAATTTTGGGGACAGTTTTGGGGATTTGGGGGCGTTTGGGGACAATTGAGGACATTTGAGGGGCAATTTTGGGATATTTTGGGGTCAATTGGGGACATTTTGGGGTTAATTTTGGGGAAACTTCAGGGCCTTTTGGGGTCATTTGGAGGAATTCGGGGTGAGTTGGGGTCATTTGGGACATTTGGGATTTTTTGGGGGAATTTTGAGATTTTTTGGGTTCACTCACAGCAGGGTCAGTGCCAGGAGTTCAATTTGGGATTTTTGGAGAAATTCTGGGACTTTTTGGGGTAAATCTTGGGGGTTTGGGGGTCATTTGAGGACATTTTTGGGTCACTCCCAACAGGTTCAGCATCAGGGGGGGAATTTGGGGTGAATTTGGGATATTTTGGGGTAAATTTTGGGGTGAATTTTCAGATATTTTGGGGTGAATTTTGGGATGTTTTATGACATTTTTGGGGTGAATTTTTGGGTAAATTTTGGGGTTTTATGGGGGTGAATTTGGGACATTTTGGGGTGAATTTGGGGGGTTTTGGGGTGAATTTTGGGGTTTTTGGGTCACTCACAGCAGGGTCAGTGCTGGGAGGTGAATTTGGGGTGAATTTGGGATTTTTGAGGTGAATTTTGGGGTAAATTTGGGATTTTTGGAAATAATTTTGGGGTAAATTTGGGGGTGAAATTCGGATTTTTTGGGGGTAATTTTGGGGTGTGTTGGGAATTTAGCTGCTAGAGATTGGAAAAGTACGAAGCCGTGGCTAATTCCAATTCCTGCACCTGTGAGATAGCGTGTCCTTGGGCCTGGCTGTAGTAGGATAACAAATAGTGAAAGAGACATGAGAAAAGAGAGATGTAACCCCTAAGGAATGAGGAAGAGTTCATGGTATAGTTTAACCAATAGATTGCTTGGCTTACAGAATATTCATAAGCTTATTATTTGCTGGATAAGTGTTTGATGCTGTGATAAATAGGTATGATTTGTGCTGATAAAAATTAAAACAGTAATCAATATTGATACAGTAATTAATATTTGAGAATAATAAAATAGTTAATAGCTAAAAGTTGTAATGCCAAAGAAGAGAGGGAAAGGAGGGGCTCCACCCACCCCCTCCTTCCCAGCAGATGTTCACAAGGACAGGAGGAAAGAAGCTGAAGATACAGTTGCTAAAAATGACCAAGAACCTGGTTGGGTCCAAGAAAATGCTAATTATAAGGGACTTATTGCTTTGATATGTAGATGCACTGATACGTTAGTCTTGGCTTACATTGTACTGGCTTGGTGCGCATGTGTAACCCAAAGGTGAATTAAAGGACAACGAAGAAGACTACAGGGCCTTCATCAGTGACGACCCTCAAAGACTTGTGCGACCACCAAACCGAGTGATGGCGCATGCGTGATAAAGGTGGTAATGAAGGCGGAGACAAAAAAGTGACAAACCGAAAATAGGAGATGGCATTTGCACATGGCATATAAGGGGTGACTTTCACCTGGCAAGCTTGTACGTGAAGTGGCAAGGGTCATTGAATCCTGCCCTCTGTACCCCGCGGTTGTTTTTGCTTATGCACTATTATTTGAACCAAATTATCCCTTGTTTATATATTTTCTAAACTATTTAATTAAAACTGTTACTACTTTTAATACTATTTGGCCTTTTTATGATGGGATAATTGGGCAAACATAACAATGCTTTCTTTAATAAACTGGACCTGTGATGAACCACCTGGTGTCCTGGTCCCCTTCCTACGACATGGGCCCTGCCAAGCTGTCCCTGCCTAACACTGGCCTCGCTTCCCCTGGCTCAAGCGCCAGGCCTGAAGGAGCTGCCCTGTGCTCCAGCCTGCCGAGCAGCCCGGCTCCCTACCCCGGTGCCCAGAGTGCTGCACACACTGCTAGCCTTTGCAAGGAGGTGCAGGGCAGCTGGCAGAAGAGGAGGAATCCTCATCCAGCCCAGTGGCCCGCAGCTGCCCTTGGCCTTTCTCTGCTCCTGGGCACACTCCAGACGGCCATGGCCTCCAGGCCGAGCTGTGCCCAGCACGGCTGCACTTCCCCTCAGCAGCAGCCAGCTGCCACCTGGGCTCTGAGAGTGGAGGATTCTCCCGCTCCCAGCAAGAGGCACCCAGGGCCCGGCTGCTGCCTCTTGCAGCTCCAAGGGCCTCCTTCCAGCCTGCCTCTGCCGGGGCTCTGCTGGGGCTCCAGCCCGGGCAAGGCCGGGCGCGCTCTCACCTCACAGGCGCTGACAGCTCTGCACCACAGGAGACCTTCCCGAGCACCCTCTCTGATCTTTCTGCTTTCTCACTTGAGCAAGGCTCTCCTCCAGCCAAAGAGATTATTGCATTTAGGGATCCAAATCCAACTGGCAGGAACCCCAATGCTCTCCAGTCACAGATGAAGGCCTGCATCTGCACAGGGTGTTTGGGCTGCCTCATTCTTCTTTTGGTTTTGCTTTCAAATGCCATTGCCCTTTCTGCCTCAAACAGAAGTACCAAAGCTGGCCAAAAACAGACCAGTGGGCCATATTCCAAAGGCAGTGTGGTCTGGAGAGGATGAATGAAGAACATCCTTCCCCACTTTCACACCATGCCAAAGACACTGTGTCACTTTCCACCTTTAGGAAACAACAGACAATTCAGAAAGAATTTTTGAGCTTATTCGCAGAGTGAGAAGGAAGGGAATCTTCAAGGTGAGGTGTGGTTTCAGAAACTTTATTCATTTCCAATCCTACTCTGCAGTCCTATTAGACAATCCTACTCTAACTCTAACCCTAACCCTAACCTGAACCCTAATCCTAATCCTATTACTCATCCTAATCCTAGTCCTAACCTACAATCCTAGTCTAAACTGGTTGAGGAATAAATGGTCCTGACGTGATTGTCACGATCTTGTCTCCCTCCTCTTCTTCACTGCAACAATCAGTGGCACCAGGGTGGACGCAGGCTCAGCAAATGTTACAAATGGATGCTGCCCAAAGGGAAAAAAAACAAATCAACAAAAAACAATGGACCATGACTTTCCAAGCTCAGTGCTTCACGGGACTCCTCTGGCTCCTAGAAGGATACAGGAAGAGGACCAATGGGACCATCTACACCTCCAACTTTATGTGCAGGACTTTGCCATCACAGGCAAACCTGGCCCAGAATCCCACTCATCCATTTATCCAGGTGTCCTCAACTTGCTGAGATTTTTGCCCTGTCAGTGCTCTAGAAACGGTGCTTTCTGTCCTCGGAGTTTCAACTTTTCAGGAAACTCCAAAGCCTCACACTGGTCCCTCTCTTTGAAAGACAGGCACTGTGCTGATTTCCACAGGGAGACAGAGAAGTGTCTACCATTCCATGCCCTGCCCCTCGTGTGCTGGATGGCACCTTCCTTCCCAGCAGGGCCAGCCCAGTGGCACTGGGCCCTGCAGTTCCCTCTCTGCCACACAACCTGGCAGTAACCCTTCCACAGTTCCCGTCTGCTTGAGCGTGCCAGGCAGCAGATGGGGCTGGGACAAGTCCCTCCCAGCTGTCCCTGTTTGCATGGCAGAAACCTCTGAGGGTGGGCTGGGGGGCACAAACCAGGGTCCCTCAGAGGCTCACAGTGAGTCCCCCACAGCCCCTCTTGCCCACAGCCAAATCTCTGACCCCTAGGCTGGGACTGGCTTCCTTGGGTTCCTCCACCACCATTTCATGTCTCTGAAGCCTGCATTGCTCTATTTCAATTCTTTTGCCATTAGATAAAACTGAACACCACACCAAATTACAAAAGAGGGTGACAGAAACAGCCAGAGGACCTCTCTGACTCAGGAAATGCAGAGGGAGCTGGAGTTTTTCAGTTTTGTGAAGAACAGGCCCCAGGGAGACTTTATTGCCACTTTCCAAAACTTCAGAGTGGCTTTGAAGAAAGTGGGCGACATCTTTTTTAACAGGGCCAGATACAATAGGATGGGGGTGAATATTTTTAAACACAAATAGGATCTAATCAGAACTTGTTTACTCCGAGCATGGTGTGACCCTGGCACAGCTTGCCCCAAGAGCTTGTAGGAGCCCCATCCCTGCAACCATTCCAGCTCCGGTGGCAAAGGGCTCTGAGCAACCTGATCTCTTTAAAGATGCCCCTGCTCATTGCAGGACACTTGCACCAGAGGACCTTTACAAGACCCTGCCAGCCCAGCCCAGTCTAGGATTCCTCACCATTTTCATTTGAAGAGCAGCAAGAGGGGAGGTGAGGAGCAGGGGGGCTCATCTGATGCCTTGGGCTTGAGTGGAGGAGGAGCCCATCCCTCAGAGCCTGTTTCACCTGCAGCCCCTTCACATTTTACCTGCAGGAGCTCCTTGGCAGACCAGCGCCGTGCCTCATCTCTCTGCAGGCAGCAGCTGAGGAAGTCACGCAGGCAAGATGAAAATAGGTTGGGCTGCTTCAGCTTTTGTCTTCCTCCTGTGGCTATCAGGAGTTGGGGCTGGGGAAAAAGGAGACACCAGGCTCCACCTGCTTCTTTCCCATCTGTCACTGCTCTCCCAGATCCCATTGATTAAGCTCCACTCTGCAGTGGCAGTTTCTGCCCTGGCAGAGACCCAGAGATGACTTTTCTTTACCAACCAAAACCCCAAACCCCGATGCAGCCACAGCCTCTCCAACATCCCACAGATCTTGCCTTGGCAGCTGATTTCGTTGACTGACCTAGTTAGTGGGAACTACATCACCACAATCACATTTCCTTCCCTGAGGATTCATACCAACTTGAGAGGCTTTTTGGAAGAAGGACTTTGCTATACTAACTCTACTCTATCCAAGGGTTAGTACATGAAAAGTATCTCTGAAGTGCTTCTTGGTCCCTTAAGCACAGCTGCCATAAAACAAAATGAATCAAGCTTTTGCTTTGTTCTTGAAAACAATGGGAATTGGAAGGAAAGAAAGGAAATGCACCAGGTATTCCTCAGGTAAGGAAACAAACATTGGGAATCTCATCTTCAACACAGACACATTGAGATGCATGCACAAATGTACTGGCATGAAAACACCTGCTTGGACATACAGGAGCCACCTGCAGCTCCGTCTCTCAGCAGTCTGAAAATTTCTGCTTTCCTTACATGGAAAAGAAAAACCTTTCATGGTCAAATCAGAAGGAGAGGTTCCATCCCTACGGTCACCCTCTGCTCAATTGGCTACTCAAGTCAATGCATGAATGCTAGGCCCATCCCAGAAAGTGCCAGGAAACAAATGGGAGGTTCTGGCAGGCTCTCCACATCACCAGGCTCTGGCTTGGTGACGGGCAGAATGTGGCTTGGGCTAGGAGAGAAACATGGTCACTGAGTGTTTCAGCAGCACTGCACAAGAAGCAGAAGAGACTCTTTGGCCTTTACACCCTCATGCCCAGGTTTCAGGCACGTTTCCCAGTGAGAAGAAACTGCACAGGGGGTTAAGTTCCTCCCTAAAAACCAGTGCCTTAGCAACTTTCTTGTGTTTGGGCTTCTTTTCTTCATTTCTGGAAATGTAACACCAGTTCTGAGAGGCTTGCCTTGTGTTTGAGGGGCATCTTCACAGACAGACAAGTAGGAACAACTTGAAACCCAAAGCAAATGTTGCCTGAGAAGAGCTGGGGAGTGTTTGCCTGTGGTGAGGCTTGAGCTGTCTGGCAGTCCCCTTCCATGATGTGCAGAAACATCCAGCTGCTCCCCAGAACTCAGTCCCTCTGGGCACGCAGGCCTCTGGAAACACCTGACGATTCCAGCCTTTCTCCTGCTCAAGAGCATCTAACCTAAACTGAGCTCCAGTTTCTTCAGCAAGGCCAAGGATGCTCACTTCCATGCAGCTGACAGTGTCCATGGAGCTCAGCAGGTCTTTCTGATACTCCTCAGGCCAAGGAATTACAGTGTAGATTGGCAAGACATCAACTGATCATTATCCAGTGTGGTTCATGTGGAACCAAGCTCTAACATGCTGACAAGTCAGAGGGAGAGAGCTCATTCTGCTTTTGCAAGATGGTATTTAGAAACATAAGACATCGACTTGGAACTATTCAGACCTCAATTTGCAGAATCCATCTCAAATACACAGAAATAACAATGGCAAGAGGCCTTGGAGTCTCCATAAAAATGCCCACCACTGTCATGATAACTCTGTGCTCGTGGCACTGAAATAGATGGTGACCAAAGAGACTTTGCTATTAGCCTCTTTAACCCAAAGGAGAATTTCAAAGCCAGAAATGGCAATGCACTCCCCTTGTGTACAAATAATTGATGCGGCTTTCTGTCCTTTTCCCACATCACCAGAGGTGACAAAGAGGGTTTTATCCTGACTCTCAGCTGAGCTCAGCCACTGGCCATGGTGGGGAGCTGGAGCCCTCCCTGTCATTAGAACTGTGCAGGCCAGGGATGGCCCTGCTCCTGTGGTAAAGAAACACAGCACCGTTGTCAACTGCCCACGGTGGATCCCTGCCCAGGCACCTGCCTGCAAGCCCATCAACTTGTTAAAGTACCCAGAAACAGCCAAGGGTTTGGCAAACAATTCTAACTGCAGTCGGAGAAAAACACATCCTACACTTATCCAGGCCACCCACACACATGACTGAACAATGTACAGATGACTTGAAAGCCTGAAAGTTTCAACAACCACAGGATTTGGAAAAGATGCTACAGAATGGAAGAGAAGAGCTGTGTTTAAAAAATGAAAAAGCAAGCAGAACTGCTTGGGCATTGCTTTGGTAGTAGTTTTTTTTCTCTTTTCCTTTTTTTGTTTAGTTTTCTTTTTCCTTTTTTCCTATGTTTTCTATGAAATTTAAACTGGAAAGGTCTAACCTCTATTTCTTGGGAAATTTATCGCATGTTTACCTTGTCCACAGAAAAATTCTTGTCCTTCAGAAACAGAGTTCCAACATTGTTCAAAAAACAAGTGGGAAATGTCAGGCATGGCTGGAGGACAAAATGGCAGGTTTCTGAACTGGTTAGGTTTCTGAACTGCCACTTCCCTTTCTGATACAACCAAAGCTACAGCAGATGCTGCTGTGCTGCAGGGGCATTTTTAGAAGGGGACCTTGGTGGAAGTGGTGCCAGCAGATGGCAATGGGATTTTGTCCAATGGCACACAGAACATGGGACAGGTGAGAAAGACAGTGGGATCAGTGAGTATTTGCACCTTACCAAGACAGGAGTTGCATTCCAGGAAGGAACTTCTCGTTCCACCATTTCGATGCCCACGATTCCCAAAGACCATATGTCCACTTTGGGGCCACATGGTTGACCTGTCACGACTTCAGGCGCCAGCCACCCAGCAGCGCCGGCCACGGAGCTCCGTCTGCCCTGCTCAGGGCTGAGCTGAGCAAAGAGGCCAAAGTCAGCTGTGGAGAAAACAACAAACCATGAAAGCCAGCTCCAATTAGGAAACCAAGCAACTGAATTCCCCACTCTCAGGCTAACAATGTGCTGTTGGATCTCCTGGAGAACTGTCCATGCTCAATTTCCTTGGGGCTTTCCAAAAAATCCCAGGTTTCTTAACGCTGCTCACAGCAGTGGACTTCATTCCCCTGAAGCTTTAGATTGTAGCTCCCTCTGTCTGGAAGGGACACACACAGAGCAAGGCCACTCTTGACTGCTTGTGGCTCCTTATACCTCTGTGCACGTTGCAACTGTGCCCTCAGCTCGCAGCAGGAGTCCCTGCACTGCCACCAGCACCATTTTTGGGGAGCTGGCAGTCACGCCAAGCAGCCCCACACCCACATCCCTGGAACGCTGCACCTGACCAAGAATATACTGACCCAGCTTGACAGAGCCATCAGTTCTGAGAAGGATGTTGCTGCTCTTCATATCTTGGTGGATGACGTGGTTTGAATGAAGAAAATCCAGTCCTTGCAGGCACTGAGAGAGAAAACAGAAAGAGGAGGGCAAAAATGAGTGATGTGATTTCATCACACAAGAAAGGAAACAAAGAATCTAAAAGATTCCCTTTCCAGGGGAATGGGGAGTAATGGCAGAACAGTAATGGCCACTGAGAGGAAGAGCTTGCTGCTACAACACTTGCAGAGCAGGACCTTTCTGAGGAAAGGCATGTCAGCTTTTGAAAGAGCAACAGCACCTGCTGTTGTAGGCTGTCCCCCGCAAACCAGCCAGGGTGACTCCTGCAGCAGTGGACCTGCTTTTTCCATGCAGGGGACAAAGGAGGGGTTTTGAAAGGAAAAGTCCCTCCCTTTGGTGTTTAGTGGATCACTTTTGGGTGGGAGGCTGCATGGAAAAGATTTTCTTGCTGGCCTCAGCACAGGTGTGTAAGTATCACACCAGTCACCTCCTGGAAGCAAAGAGCATTTTGACTGCACTAGTATCCTTTTCAGCTGAGGACTGTGAGAAATGAGTATTTTTTCTTTGCTGGTCATTTCATATCCTGCCACCAGCTCCTTTGCTTTTACAGGCAAGGAATGCAGTGAAGACAGACTCCAGGCAAATGTTTAGAGAGGCAAGGTAGAGAACAGCAAATAAAAATACAAATACAAATACAAGAGACAGAGTGAGAATACTACAGCAGGAGATAAGAGTACTGGCACAGAGTACAGGGAGTGAAGGGGCAATGGCAGGCCTTTCACTTGAGATGCTTTTACTTGCCCATAGAATAGCAGCAACACAGAAACAAAGCTTCTCACGGGAAATCACTCCAGCTCTGAGCCCCCGTTTCCTAGACAATCCTGCCCAAGCCCCTGGAAACACAGCTGGGATTGCTGACCTCCCGAGTGATGGCTGCCATCTCATCTTCCGACAGGTAGGTCTGGCTGATGACATTGCTCAGAGTGCCTCCATCCATGTACTCCATAACCAGGGACAGTTCCTCACCCAGAAGGTAGCTGAAAGAAGGAAACAAGGGCATGGAGATGAATGTAAATGGCTAGGTTGCTGTTTGGAAAAGAAGGGTTGATTCTTCTTTTCAGGTCCCTTTGAGACAAAGACAAAAAAAAGGAATAGACATTCCCTCTTGGCTGTGCATTGTTTGCCATCTGTGCAGTCTCAAGGAGAAAGGCACAGCTGCAAAAAAGGAGATGTCTTAGATGGGCAGTAAGCAAAATGTGCAGTTTGAAAACAGCCCAGGTAAAAAACCTGTCATGCATGGTGTTTCTGGAAAAAAAGCACCTAGCCTTCCTGGCATGCATAGCAATGAAAACCAGTGGCAACAATCCAAGGGAAATCCTTGTTAGTTTACCTGGACATAAGAAGACACTTGAAAAAAATCAAGCTCTAAAACGAAGTGGTGGCTGTGAATATAGAGATCATTGATTTAGTAAGACACAACTCATCCGGGTTTTTGAACAATTTTCAGATACCATGTGCCAGCGAAGACTCATGCAGACAAAATGCAACCTCTTCCCATCCACTGGAGATGAAAAGGGCAATAATAATTAGCCAATAATTACAGCTCTGCCACTGACCAAAGTGGGATTTTCTGCCACTGACCAAAGTGGGATTTTACCTTGCATGTTTGCAATATGTAAACAAACATTCATGGGACAAAAGCACAACTCACCTGTCTAAACAGTTGACCAGGTTGGGATTTCTATTCACCTTCATGACCATGAGTTTGTTGACTTTTAGTTCCTCCTTCCTCAGTCCGTGAAGCTGTATTTTCTTTATGGCCACCTAAAATGACATTGAAAATCAGTAATTTGAGAGGTTGGTGGCACGAGACCACAAGGCATGTGGAGCGAGTGATTTTGCAATGACACAGCTCAGCTGTGCCAAACTGCCTTGGGATTAGGCAGTGCAGTAATCAGGAACTGACATTCCAACAGCCCATTTCTCTGCTCCCTTGGGAGCCAGTTACAGGGCACGTGGGGCCACTGACATTTGGCCTTGACCACTTGGTAACAGTGGTGTCTCAGTTATCACCCACAAACCTCTGACCACACTCTCTGCTGCTTGGTTTGGGATTCAGAAGTAATCCATGTCTTAATACTCTGTGGGTACATCTTGTGATATGGGCAGGGCTTAGGGCTTTCAGGGATGCCTTGCAGATCTCTCCCTATGTGCAGTTCCCAAGTGCAGCACTGCAGGTGGCTAAGGATCTGCCAGTAACTTTCAGATGGATTTGCTGGCAGCCAGAAATGAGAATTCAGGACTCTGAAGCTGCAGCCCCAAAGAGCAGTGAGGTGCTCGCAGGCACCACCTTTGTTTTAGCAATGGAGAGCGAGTGAGCGCGGCCTTCTCTGAAAGGAACCGCTGCCCTCCGTGCCTTCCTTCTGGCAGCTGAGGAGGACAAAGTCCCAAATGTGTTCTGTGGGCTGGCACCAGTCTGTGCTTCTTGTGCCTTTTCAGCACAGCTCTGCCCAAAGCTCCAGCCACAGCTCACACCAGAGGGGAAAGCCCTCGAGTGCAGCAGAGTCCGCAGGGGCTGTTGACATTTACCTCTCCTCCTGTGGCAGTGTCGAGCGCTCTATAAACGTCTCCAAAACTCCTAGAAACGAAACAGAAGCAAAGAAAGGAGAAGCCATTTAGATCTTGCAGTGAAAGCCAGCCCACACAGGAGATCTCTGCTGTAAATGCCTGCAGGACCACTGGAAGCATTGAGATGTGTTTGACAATGCCTTCTGAGCACACCTAGAAATTCTGATCAGCACTGACAATCTAAGCCCAGTGCCTGAACACATTTGCAGCTTGTCTGACTTCACACTTGATACCTATTCCACCAGCAAAACACCTGATGCATAGTTTTGTACCATTAACATTGCTTGGACTCACCCACTGCCAATATTTTCCAGTTCAATGTATTTTACAATAGGACTTTCCATCTTCACCATTCTCCCTGAGGGAAACAAAATGCAAGATGTTCACTTTAAAGCAGAGGTCCCACCTTCTAGGAGATACAAAAGGCAGCCCCACTGTCTGGGGCTCTGAGCCCTCCCTTGGTGGACAGCTAGCTAACAACAACAGGAACAGCAACTGGAACACCAAGAAAAGAACAGCAGGCCCACAGCACAAGTGGCTGGCACAGAGACTGATTTCTAGTATCCTTTGAAGTGAGAGACCTCTTGACAGCAGACACACAGGGAAGCACAGGGAGATACATTCAGAGGAGACTGAGACCAGAAGAGAATACCTACCTAGGCAATTAAGTTTGTCATCTAGAAACATTAAGGAGAGCTGGAACTAACAGTGCCTTTGTTTTCTTGGGAATAAACACTGTGAGATTTAGAAAAGGTTTCCTACTTGCTAAGATTAAATGCACCTGGACATGTAGAATCAATTCCTCTGAACAGATGTCAAGTCCAGAACAGAAGGAATATTGCCAAGTGTTCCCATCTTTTCCACCTTGCAGCAGTTTGCCAGAAGAATGCCTCTGCGTTTGTAAACCAGAGCAGCTCATGCTAGAACCGATCCCCATGGGGCTTTCAGCATCAGGACCCTCACCCTTTATGAGCAGGCTGAACTCAAAGACATCATTGCCCGTGCCCCGCGTGAAGAACCGCGCCGCTTCTCTTCACCCTGACAGCGCGGATCAGTCGCTCCCATTGCACTCGCCCTCTCGGCACCGCACACGTCCCCATCTTCTCAACTCAGCACGGCGGGCACAGAGAACAGCAGAGCTCCTCAGGCGTCCCTGTGACACAGAGAGCTGCCCAGAGGAGATGCTGACCCTCTGGTGAGTCCAGGACGTGCGAGGCAGAAGCTGGCCCAGAGAAGGGGCTGCGGCCTCAGGCAGCTCCGCACTGCAGCAGCCGGGCAGCAGCAGGACCCTCCCAGCTAAGGAAGACTCCAGCCTCTGCATTCCCACAGCCGTCAGGGGCAGGGCAGTGACCACGACAAGGCTGGCAAAGCCCAAAGCCCCAGCATGAGCACTGACAGGCACTGATGGGAAGAAGCCAGAGTGAGCCTGAGCCCCGGACAAGCTGTTGCCCCCATTCAGGACACAACAGGATGGGCTTTGAGATCAGCCGAGGCACAGATCAGTGCCCTTTTTGTCCCAACAGCTGATGGTAGACACAGAATCCATTGGGCTTTCATCTCAACCCTACCAGATCTTATCTGAGAGCACAGCACTGGCAGCCGTTAAGGGCAAGAAACAGATCCATTGGGTTGTGCTGCAGAATCACAAAGGGCTTGATGTGTTTTCCTAGAGACTAATCTCAGCAGGGCTTCTGCCAATGGCTAGGACTCAAGCAGTCACAGCCTTCTGCTGATCCAGGAACAATCCCTGCTTCTGCCTTCGGGAGAGAGAAGGGAAGCCCAGGCAAACTCCAGCCAGTCTAAGCTGCCCTCAGAGGCAGCAGGAACACCCAGAGCTCTCTCTTGCTGCCTCAGAGCAATGCCAGCACTTCTGTGACACTAAACTCAGGAGAACCCTTGGGTACAGCTGTGCTGACACGTGCACACAATTCACTGTCCCTCAGATAAGAAAGATACCAGACGTACTCTGTTGCTCCAGGGAGTCACCTGCCATCTCCTGTTGCTGAGCAGCAGCTGGGTCAGCACGGGAGGTGAACCAAGGGCTCAGGCTCCACTTCTTCATCTGGAGAGCAAAGGCTCCTTGGGATGGCACTGCTGCTTCTGCAGCAGCTTCAGTGTCAAAGTCAGTGTAGATCTGAGACAAGAAATGAGTTGATGTCAGGAACGTGTGGCAGAGATTGCTCTGAAATGCAAGAGAGATTGCCATTTGAAATGCAAGCCCTTAGGAAGCTGCTGTCAGCCACATGCAGAGCTCTTCAAATGGATTGCTTTGGATGTCCACTTGTGAAACCAAATGGTCAAAACCAAAGGCTGGTTTTACTCGAGTTCATAGCCAGTTTCTTGTTCTAAAGGATGACTGCAGCAATGACCGCTCCACTTCCTCCCAAAGACTCCTTTCCCCCTCCTAGGTCTGCAGATACATTTGCAGCTCCTCATTCTAATGTTCTACCTCCTGCCATGAAATTCTCTTTTTCTGCACCTTCCTTGGGACGTGCTTATCCTGCAGCATCTCTGGATGGGTCAGTTCCTGGGCCTCATGCCAGCCTCGGGGCTCTTGGTTGCCCGTCATTTGCTGGAACTCTCTGCAGGCTGCCAGGTAGGATGGCAACACTTCCACCTCAAGTCAAACAGAACAAAGCAGTCAGAGACTACAGCTTGTGCCCGTCAGCCAGGAGTCATCGACTGGGAAGAAAGGAAAGTACAGGAGCAAATTTGCAAGGGATACAGACAGCTTGTAGCTCGTATTCCAAATCTATGTGAGTGACCATGTTCACCTGCAAAAACACCTCAAGAAACAAGGTCACCTGGAAGAAGCCAGCAGGAGTTCATTTGGATGACTGCTGGCTAAATGGC
Source organism: Ammospiza caudacuta (assembly GCF_027887145.1). Lineage (NCBI taxonomy): Eukaryota > Metazoa > Chordata > Aves > Passeriformes > Passerellidae > Ammospiza > Ammospiza caudacuta. Next base: position 10,966,790 of record NC_080599.1, on the reverse strand, counting down.
CAAAGGAGTAATGCCACTGCCTAGAGCATCAGCTGAGATCCAGCAGAGCAGGAAGTGTCCCTGAGAGCAGCTCTGACAGAGGCCTCATCAGGATGGCACTCAGAGGCATCACCCACCCCTGCTGCTGCTCTGCACTGGAAAGGCAGGGCAGGCAGAAACCACCCCTTGGGTGACTGCAGTGCCTAGTGCTATTTCACTCGCTTTTCTAGAGCCTTTTGCTCCTGAAGGAGGTGATTCATTTTCTCTTTGATGATTTTAATTTTTTCATCTAGCCTCTTCTTCCTTGCCTTTATCCTAGTCTCAGTTTCTTGCAGCTGTGCCTCCATCTATTCGTCAATTTTCTGTAAACAACAATGGAAAGGCCTCTCTTTCATGAGTGGAGTGGCTGCCATTCCTTCATTCACCTGTTTTTGTTGATTGCCCCTCTGCATAGGGAGATTCTTCTCCTCTTGGATGTCTTCATTCCTCCTCTTCACTGCCATGATGGCACTCTGAGCTTCAGGCAGCCGTGCTTGTGGCTCTGCCTTGATGTTCTGTGCACACAAAAGCAGAGCAAGTGACTGAGAGCTGCCATCAGGCTCAGCTTTTCCCTCTTTTAGCCTCAAAATAACATTTATTCAGCCCCTTTCTGCTTTTCCACTCAGCTCTGCTTCCACTGTAACCTTCCTGTCCTGGTGCTGATCTCTGCAGATTGCAAGGCTCTGTGCTTCCAGTGCCTGTTGGACTCCTGGCCTCCTCAGTCCCAAGAGCTCTGGTTTATGCCCCTCTCCCTGCCCTTCCCTCTGTGCCCTGGCCAGTCAGGCTTACCTGGCCATTCTCCTGTGGCTCTTCCACCTGCTGCCTGAGCTGCTCTTCCTGCTCTCGGGCAGGGAACAGCTCTCCCTGAGTCTGGCCTGGCAGCTCAGATGAGGCAGTGTGCTCCTGCTCTTTCTCTAGAAGCACCTGCACAGAAAGCAAGAGAAGATGGGTTTCAACTTCCCATACGCCCTTTGTGGGCCAAGACTCACAGACTGCTGGGCTCACACGTTCCCAAAGCACTGTGCTGCTGCTCTCCTGGGTCTTTCTCTGCCTGAGGGGAGGCACAGATTCCAAAGTGACCCTGGCCCTACAACCAGGGGCCATCTGGGACTGAAGCTCCAGCAGCCTCTCAGGCAGCTGACAGGGAAGGGGTGGCATTTCTCAAGGGTCTGGTGAGGGCCTCCCTCTGCTTCTGCCGTGTCCTGTTTGTCTTTCAGTAGTGACTGACACCCCGCCCTGTCCCACAGCTCCATCCTGGCTCTGCAGGGGCTTCCTGGGTGAGCTCACTCCTTGTGAGAGACACTTCTGGAGTTCACCTTCTCTTCAGGCCTGCACCAGCACTCCTCCCTCCTGACATCCACACTCTTGTTAGAAAACCAGGTCATTCAGGAGATAAGGATGCATGCAAAGATCTCTGATGGAAGTCAGAGAACCTCTATGGCCACCTCAGTATATGGAGGAGGACTAAGGTGTTTCTTCTCCCTCTTTTGTCAACTGAGAATTCTGACCAGCAGTAACAGAGTTTCTCATAAGGCCCCATTAACGAATGCACTTACACAGCCCTGGGGATGCCAGTGAAGGAAACCATGTGTCATGTAATGCAAACCATGTGTCATGTATGAGCAAAGTCACCAGACCCCAGCTACAGCATGGGATAGTTCCACTCCCTCAGGACATGCAAAAATTTAAAGAATAAAAAGAAGGCTTCAGGGCACAAGAGGCTGGAGGAGGAAAACATGAGGGGAAAAAACAACCATCTCTGGAGGGGGAAACATCTCTGCCTACTCAGCATCAGTCAATGGAACTTGTCTCTACTCCTCTCCTGAAGGGATGCCTTTAGGTGAGCTTTGCATCTTCCACTGCTTTGGAGCTGAGCCAGGAAGATTCAAATAGATAGATAGACAGATCTCATTTTTTTAATCTCTCTTTACTGTGCTGTGGCATTTACATTCTTTGAATACAGAGAGATATAGTTCCTCTCTCTCTCCTAGGTTTTTTTTAAGGGAAGGTAGTGAGAAACTTAGAGAAGAAGAGAAAACAATTATCTCTACTGGCTGTTGTTGTTTAGTACATGTAGAATGTGTTATAGTGATTGTTTACTGAAAGTGATTTGTTAATTGGATTTTAGTGGTAGTTGTTTAGCTTGATTAGCTAATTAGATAAAATCTGTGTTGTGACTGTCTGGAGACAGTCACGAATTTTTCTTTTGTAGCTTTTTAGTATAGTATCTCTATAGTATAGTTTTAATATAGTACTAGTGTAATATAACATAGCCTAAGAAAGCATTTGTTTAACCTTCTAAATCATAGAGTCAAAGCACATTATTCGCCACGTGGGGGTCACCCTGAATCAATCCTGTCCTTTCTGTCGCTACACACATCAGCACTCGGTAGCAGTGCCCCGATCAGCAGCCATCCTGAACTTGCTCTCCTGTTGCTTCAGTAACCCACACTCTTGGGGAATCTGGAGCGTGTGGGTCCTTATGGAATGCAATCAGACCCAGAGCATTGCACTGGGAACTGCACTCTTTGTGCATCTGTGCTCGGGCAAGTTCTTCTCTTGGACTCAACCACACTGATCGTGCTAAAGTGGCCTGAATCAAAAATGCAGCCCAGCCCCTCACAGCACCTCTAATCTCTGAGCACCAGCTGGAATGCAAGGGCATTGATTTCCTGCTCAATTCCCAAACACAACACACACTGATTCCCTGGGCAGCCTAAAGACACGGGAGTCATTAACCTGAAAGTGATGTGTTTCTGCCAGTGCTGGAAAAGGGCAGGAAAGATTGAGTAAAAGCTCCCTTGCTCCCTGGAGAAGGAGAAATTGCACAAGGCTTCTCCTTCTAGCAAACAAACAAATCAACAAAATATGAAAGTGTTACCTACTCCAGTGTCTAAAGCACTTGGATGCAGTGAAGAGATGTTTGGCAGGGAAACAGCCCTCGTGCTGAGCATTGGCTCTATGGATCTAAGGCAGGGATCTATGGAAGTCTGCCTGAAGGTCCCTCATGAGCCCCCATTGTCCAGGCTGAAGCTCCCTCAGCCCCTCCTCCCTGGCCTTGTGCTGCACCCCTTGCCCAGCTCCCCTGTCCCTCTGTGCCCACGCTGCAGCCCCTCCATAACTTTCTGCTTCCCAGGGCCCACAGCTGCACAGAGCACTCCAGCTGTGGCCGCAGCGCTGCCCAGCACAGGGCCACGCTCCCTGCCCTGCTCCTGCTGCCCCACTGCTGCTGGCACAGCCACCGTGCCCTTGGCCTTCTTGGCCCCCTGGCCCCACGCTGCCTCATCTTCAGCTGCTCACGGCCGCCAGCCCCGCGTCCTTTTGGCCCACGCAGCTCCCCAGCCACAAAGGTGCCCATTGCACTTCAGATACAGCAGGCACCATTGCAAGATGGCCTTCCTGTTCTACAACCTCATGTTCCAAGAGGATATCATAAAGTTTGATAGGAATAGAATTCTAAGGGACTCTGACTAAATTAAAATGGTCTAATTCAACTGTACAGGAAATTGCTCCTATGTAAATATTCCACCCTACCTGCCATCAGCAAGCAAGGTTCTCTCTTCAAAACTAGGTTTGTAGTTCTTCAAAGCTCTGATATAGAAATTTAAAATATCCATTTCGCACTTTGTTATTTTTCTTCAGGCATGAAAATGGATTTTCTTTTGGCCTTCCTAGCTGGCCCTCCACACTCTACTGCTACTGGCCCAGCTCACATCATGTTCTACAATTCTTAAACACCAGGAACTTGAAATGTTCCTTTCTCACTCACCTCAGGATCTTCAGCACTGCTGAATACACGCTTCAGGTGACCTGTAGTGGGAAGGGAAAATGAACCAGATGCTCTCAGAAAACTGCCTGGGCTGCTGAATCCCACAGAACAAGTCACCCCAAACAGAGATGATTTCCCATTTCACAACATCCCTCCAGCAGACACATTTCATTCACACAGCCAGCAAGGGATCAGGACAATATTCTTGCTTGTGCGTACAATTTGGCCTGTTTTGCCAGTAAATGAATACAAATATGACCAAGAAAATGCAAATTGTTTTTTAACACTCAGTGCTCCTGTTCTACCAAAGACATAAAACAGCTTCTGAAATCCTCTCCTTGAGGTTCTTTTTTTTTCTTAATCAGTTGCATGCACCGGTTCTCATTAACTTGCTTGAAACAGTTGCTCAGAAAAGCTTCCCTAAAATCCCCCTGAGCTGTGGCAGACACTCACTGCTTTGGAGTTTGCATTTCCTTGCAAAGGGAATCACTATTTTAGTACTTTGAAAAAGGTCGTTAGACAGTCAAATCCTTTCATGACAAAAGTTAAAAAGAAATAAGCTTTCTCTGAATTCCGGGAACAACTGCAGAGTTTTTAGAAGGCCTTCCAAGAAGCTCTGCCAGTCTACAATCTCAAAGGTGTCTTGCTTGTCCCAGCAAACTGAGGAAATGGCAGACTCTGCTGCCACAGACTCTCCCCTGGAGGGAACGGAAGCCCTGCAAGTTCCCCTGCAAATGCTGCCCCTGTGGCTACAGACACCCCCTTTTTAGCTGAATGTCATGACAGGAGCTTTACCACACCAGTGGCATCCTAATGCTCTTTCTCTTTCAAAATCAGAAACTCAGCCACCAGCAGGAAGACATACAAAAGCCAGGTTAGGATACACCCTAACCTAAGTAGAATGGAAAACTCTACTCACGTGCAAAGTGTGTAACGTAATACGCGGAAAAACAAACACCATAAGCAGCAAAAGCTGCTGTGGCCAGATGGTGGATCATATTCCCAGAGCTGTGCCAGTCTTCTCCAACACTAGAAAAAAAAATGGCCTCTCAGAGTGCAACTACCCACTGACCAATGCTCCAATCAGGAGGGTTCTCCTGATGTGAGCAAAGCCTAGGGCTGCTCTGACACTCAGGCCTTCTGTGCACCAAGGCAACCTTCTGATGTCACCACAACGATGTGGCAACCATGCTGTGACATCACAAAGCAAAGTATGACAAAGAAAAGCATCACAAAGCATGTTGGTCTGTGAATTTATGCAAAGCAATAATCAACCTTCCCTACAGCAAACACAAAAGAGCCTGGGAAGTTCTTCTCTGTCACAAAGCAGCACAAATTCCCCTCATGGGCCAAACCCTGTTGTTCAGGGGATCCAAGAGGAACTCCAGGAGTGCCCCAAGCACCTACAGCCTGTACCCCAGCTGAGCACTCAGATGGGACCCAAGCAAAGGAAACCAGACCAAGACAATGGCCCACAGCATTGCACATTCGAGAAATGACTCTCACTTTTAAAATTTTAAAGGTTTAGTAAACCTTAACAAAGGACTGAATAAGGAAAAATTGCAGCATTGGGAGTCTCTTTGACTAGCAGCCATGTGCTCATCTACAAAAAGGATGCTCTGCCTTTTATACCCTCAGCCTCTCCAAAAGTTTTGTCAGTCAACTCTTTCTCTGCTGTCCATTGGTGGAGATTACTTTCCTACATCCCGACTGGAGGTCAGGTGTTGTTACACCCTGCCTGCTGGTCACAAGCCAGCCGTCCCCAAATGCCCTGACTACCCAGGCTGTTACAAGGGGGACGGGAAAGAGGACTATGGAAGGATATATTACAATATAATCACTACTCATTTGAACATCCACATAACATCTGCTTCTTAATTGTCAGAGCCAACCATTGCATTACTCGTCTGGAACACACAGAACCAGGAGAGAAGCCACTGTTGGCATCACAGCTGAAATGTTTCCTAACAAATCTCCCCACATATTTGCACCTTTATTGGACATGTCCAGGGCTCCGGTGCGGGTACATCTCTGCCTTTCTTCCCCTTTGGCAGCAGTCAAACCGGCACCATCTGCCCGCCAGCAGCAGCTGCTCCCAGCTGGGAACGCCACTGGCGGTGCTGATTTCCAGAGGCTTCTGTGTGCCAGGGGAAGCCAAGGCAGGAGCGGGTTGAACGGCGCTGGCGCTGCTGCTGCTCTGTGCCAGAGGGCCCTGGATGGGCAGGGCACGGTGCCCACTGCGCTGCGGGCTCCTTCTCCTGCCACAGCTGGGCACACCTGGCAGCAAGGCATGACAACCTGTGGGCAAGCCTGTGGAGAAATGGCTACATGACAGAGGTCACGTAGACATTCGCTTGTTAGCCGACCAGGAGCTGGGAAAGTACCGAACACAGCTAGTTTGAGTTTTTGCACCTGCAAGATAGCATGTCCTTGGGCCTAGCTGGGTATGATAACAAGTAGACAGAGAGACATGGGAAATAGAGAATGTAGGCCCAAAGGAATGAGGAAGAGTTGACGGTATAGTTTAACCAATAGATCCCTTGGCTAACAGAATATTCATAAGCTTATTACTTGCTGTATAAGTGTCTGATGATCTCTTCAATAAACGGAACTTGCTGTTGACTCATATTGAGCCCTGAGTTTTCCCAGCACCAGACAAATGGCTCATGCCCGACAAAGGCCTCATTCTGCAACACAAGCCAAAGGGTGTCTGGGGCTGCACTGCTCTGCACACACTCAGCACACCTGCAGCACAGAATTTTAACCCTCAAACAGGTAAACCAAAGGGAAACAGCTGGAAAAGATTTCATTTCAACCATTCTTTATGCTTCAATAGAAATGACCAAAATGAAAGTTACCAAGCAGGGCCCGATCCACCCTGCCAGCTCAGTGTGAGAAAAGAGGCATTACTTTATTTCAGTGCTGGGTGCCTGAGAATCACTCCCCTGAAACCTGCACACCCACATGTTAAGTATCCATGGAACTAAGACATTACTTTCATTACTTTTATTCATTACTTTGCTCAAACTCACAGGCTAAACATTCTCCCAAAGTATTTGACATGTTTAAATCATTTCCCCAAAATTACTGACATTTAGAGTAGGGGTCTCTTGAGGGTCTCTGGTGGTCATGTGCTGAACATCCCATTCCTCAAATTCTCCTTCCATGGTTAAGAGCCTTCTTCTCCTTGAATGCATTGCAGCTACCTCCTCAGTAGGCCCACTGTCTTTATTCTCAAGGCTAAGACATCCACTTGCACACATTAACCACTGGTGTGAGGGAAGGTACGACTAAGCACTGCCTGTTAAAGCTTCACAAATTCACAATTTGTTGCATGTCAACACTTCCCCAACACCTTTCGTTCCTTCTCTGGGAATCAAACACAAGCATTTTGTGATCACTGAGCCCAAGGCCGCCTCCAGCCCTCCTGTCACCCAGCAGCCCTTCTCTCCTCACAAACAGCAGGCCCATCAGTGCCTTCCCTCACTGGCTCAGTCCCCAGCTGTGTCAGGAGTTCTCTGTCACACACTCCAGGACCATCCTGGACTGTTTGCTCTCCGCTGCACTCTGTTGCCAGCAGATATCCCCACCCTGTTCCATGCTCCTTGCAGAACCCTGCACCTGCTGTCCATGGGCACCTGGAAGGGGAGGCACTCACGGCAGAGATGCACCAGCTGCCCTGGGCAGGAACCAAAACCCTCTGGCGGCACAGCTGCTGGCCTGGGTCTGGCATAGCTCTGCACGCCCCACTCCTCATGGGCTTTGGGCTGGAAATGCAATTGCACTTTCTGCCTCATGGAGAAAAACCAGGGCTGCACAAACAACGGCCAGCAGGCCACATCCCAAAGGCACTGCAGCATGGAGTTGAGAAGGAAGAAGACCCTTCCCCAATTCCTAACCATACAAAACCCAACATATTGGGGACTTTTAATCTTCTGAATGGAGAGTTGATTCACAGGGTGACAAAGGAATCTTCCAATGGAGTTGAAGTTTGGTAGAGATTTTATTCTGAGTCCTACTCAGACTGTTGATATGAAAATTTATTTGAAAATATTTTTTAAAAGGCTGTGCAGTCATATGGTTTTGTTCTAATACCAGAATGGCTACATGAAATGTACTGGCATTTTAACTACATCCAAACTGATTAGTCTGTAAAAGCTTTCCTGCAGAATAGCCACTAAACAAGAAATGAAAATCAGTGGACTGTTGACTTCACAAATTTCTAATAAACTTATCAGACAATGAGGCATTTTTAGTTAGATCATAGAGCAAATTAATTCCTATGGATAACTTGATTTGGATAAACCTGTTGATTTCAAATTAAAACTGCCAGCACATACTAAGTGGAAATCTGAATACTCGCTTCTATGAGTTCTGAATTATTAGATAGTCAGTGTTTGCCATATTAACAAAAATTAACATTCTGGCTAATTTTTTACTTACAGTCAGCTCTTCAACACTATTTGTAACACCAGAATGAGAGTTTGTAGCAATGTGAACCATGGGCTGGTGGAGCATTGCAGAAGGCTCCTATGCCAGCACTAAATGTTCACATTTACCATAGCATCACTTCTTGCCTTTAATTCCAAGCTACAGCTCAGTTCCTGCAGTATAGATTCACACTTGTAGTCTGTATTTGCAGCTGGTTCTTACTTCCCTGTCCAGAAAAAATCATGCTTGGATCTCAAATCAAAATAAAACAAGGAGAAAGTCAGGTTCTGGATAGGTATAGCAAGAACTAAGATATTTATTTGCAAGTATGTTGTAAAGTTGTTTGTACATGCTGCAAAAACAGCAGATTAAAGACTTGCACTCCAACTTGCAAGATGAGGTTTGCCTGTTCTTTCTGGACTGATTTCTTGAGGCCAGACACTGAACCTCGTCAGTAAGAAAATCAAAACCACAGGAGTAGTTTGGAGAATACTGTAAATTATTCCATCATGATGCTTTTGGCCTAAAAGTGCTGGCCATCATCTGACTGGAATAATTAGAGGAGATTGAAGCCATCACACTGTGCCTGTGCACACAATTCATTCCCAGGAGTAATCCATGAAGCAACGCTGACACATCCACACCAGCAGCTGCTGCCACACAGTCATGAAGCAGAGAATATGTATTTCTGCTACACTTGCACAGCTGAAGATGCCTCTGCTGAGCTAATTTTAGTGACTCCCCACCACAGATGATACCTTGTGGTCAGTCTCCAGCAAGTCAGGCGAGTTAATATTCTGCCTAAATGAAGTAAGTCTAGCAATACACAGACCATGGAGCCTGAGGAAAGCCAGCAGCTGTGGGAGATTTAATTTGTTTCCGTATCTTTCCTTTTACTAATTAATTGCAGTCAATTATTTAAAAAATGGAAACTTTTGGCATACCGTTGGCTGGAAGGTTGGTCAGTCTTCCATTCACGACTCCTCTGAAAGCATCACCCCAGTGTTTTTATCACGCACCAGGAGAAGGGGGAGAAAGCTTTGTGCAGAGACTGTGTCAGCTGAAGAGACATTTGTTTCCTCTGATTTGGCTGAATGGCTGCAGGAACATTTCTGGCACTGCTGGCGGGGTGGCCTTTTGCAGGGCTGGACAGAGTTTGGGGCCCAGGATCCCTCCTCTCGGTGGGACACCAGGGTGAGCAGCCCCTGTCCCAGGCAGGAGCAGAGGTTCTGTGGCTCTGCCCTGGGCACAGGGACCTGCCACTGCCATGAGCTCCTGCCGCGGCTCCTCTGGGGCAGCTCCTGCTCTGCAGTGATGATGGGCGCAGATGGGGGTGGCTGCAATGGAGGGGGGCTTCCAGTGGGCTCTGCTGGTCTGCCACACTGGAGCCAGCCGAGCTTCTGGAAGGAGTCTCCTCTTGTGAGCTGCTGGAGCTGGAGCTGGCACTGGCCACAGAGCCGCTGTGCTCATCCCTGACAGGACCAGAGCACAGCAGCCTCTGGGCCTCTTTGCTGCACGATGGCAGTGAGGAGGCCACGGACCAGAGGTTCAGTATGTGTGACTCAGTTTCCTGATAAACTGTGCTAAGAAAACCCTGCATCCCTCCTGCCAGATCTAAGACACCCAAGAAATCTGTGGGCACATTGGGAACTCAGAATTGTTTGCATTTTGAACAATTGTCTTATGAGTGCTTTTGATTGTTTTTGTCATTTTGTGTTGATTCAGTTGATCCTTCAGAGAAGCTTTCCTAATAATATAATACATGGGGAATTGCGGAGACCCTGGGGGGGCATTCCCTGGTCTAGGGAGACACCAGAAGCTTCCCTCAAAAAGCTGTTAGACCCCATTGGCTCCTTCCCCTGTTCCTATGTCTGTTCCTGTGTTCCTGAGCCACACCTTCCCTATTCCCTGATTGGCCCCCTTACCTTTGTACTGCCCCGAGATCAGGGTCAGCCCCCAGGCCCCTGTGGAGACAAAGTGAGACCCTCTGTGTGTAGGTGCTGAGACCTGAACATCTCCCTGCACAGCTGAATAAAACATCTGTGGAGATCATGCAAAGGTCCTTTTTGCTTCTTTACCCTGGACTATGCTAGCAGCAATTCAGACTGCTCCAGAGGAGAAGCTGCAGTACTGGCACCAAGAGTTTGGCAACTTGACCACAGGCAAGAGGGCGTGCAGGATGCTGCTCTATGAATTCCTTAACCAGCCATCTCTGGTGCTGGCATATTCCCTCCAGCTTCTGGTGCAGCCAGGGCCACCTTTGGTCCAGCAGATGACATTGTTATTTGAAAAATTCGGCCCACACCTTGGGCAGGAGGCCATCCACAGGCTCTGGTCCTGCAGCCCCTGCTCAGCTGGGGACAGTGTTCCCTGTGGGGAAGATGGAGCAGCCATCACAGGGTCTGGGGGGCTGCTTTCAGCAAGGTGGCCTGGCTCTCTCTCTGCTGGACTCTAGCAATTGTTTGGGGGAGCTGATGGCACATTGTATGTAGTCCTGTTCATCCTACTCAGAAAGCCTGACAGCTTCTATCATTCTTCTGCAGAGTGGGCATGCTGGATTTCTCTTTGCCCACTGCAGGATGCAGCCCAGGCAGAATTGGTGGTGACAGGGCAGAGAAAAATTCACATCCTTCTTAGTGCCCTGGCAGATGGGGCAGCTCCATTCTGTCCCCATGGCCATGTCTGTCTGTCCCAGCAGGAGGGAAGAGCTGAGGACCACGAGCTGCTCTCATCAGCAATCTTGCTTGGCCAGAGCCCAAGCTCGAGCCAGAGTGGTCCAGGCTCTGTCAGTGCCCAAACATAAGCAGAAAGCGATGTTGTATCACAATGCATTCCTTGGTGAAGGAGGTCCATAGCAGCCTCAGGAGGCACCTCAGACACTCAGCAGTCAAGGCAGTAACACATGGACAGGACACAGATGGCAGTTCATGGCTGGGAGAGCATTCGTAGACATATCCAAGGACAAATTTCCCAGGAACATTCCACAGCTCTTGGATCTGCCCATCAGCTCTGTCAGAGGCTGCAGGAGAGCAACCAGAGTCCTAAAAAGCAGCTTCCAGACACTTTTCCTACCATCCTGCCTGAGTAGCCGGGTTGCTTGCTGCAAAACACTCTTTTTCTCCTCCTCCCCAATGCTCTGTGGACACTTGCGGCCAAAATAAAAAGCTCCTGGCCCTCTGTGTGATGTGATAATATAGTTATTATATTTCCATGCTGGGATGAAAGAAAGCTGTGCTGTGGGTCAGGAGAGGCCAGAACCCACTTGTCCTTCCTGCAGGCTGAGGGGGTCCCAGCAGACATCCTGCTGCATTTTTGCGGAATGTGTGAGGGGGAGTGGAGGGGGTGACAGAGAGGCCGAGATCATAGAGTGGAAACTCAGCTCCAGAGTGGCAGCGTAGACTCTCCCTGCTGAATGCCTGCTGGGGCTGGCAAAGAAGGAAAATGCCCCAATAACAGCCAGTGGCACTGCGTCTCAGGGACAGGTGCAGGGAGGTGACAACAAACAGCAGCATGGCCCGGTCTCACAGTGTCGGGGGTTTAGTTCAAGCATGGCTTAAAGAAAAAGGCCATGAAGCCATGCAATTGAGAGAAAAGTCTGTGCTACTCCGAACTCGGCACGGGCGCTCCGCCATGGGGAGCAGCCGCGGTGAGCGACCGCCTAAAATGCTGCGCTATAGCGGCGGGAGCAGAGGCAGCGGCGGGGAGAGCGGAGCCGCCGCCGCGGGAGCCGAGGCGCGCCGCCCCGGGAGAGAGCGAAGCTGCCGCGGGGGGAGAGCGAAGCCGCCGCGGGGGGAGCCGCCACGGGTGCAGCGGTGCCTGTAGCGGAGTCAGCCTGCCGGCGAGTAAACAAAGAGCCCAGTGCAGGGGGGGGGGGTTTCGCCCGCTCTGACACACGCGCCGCGGGACTGGAGCGCTTTTTGCAGCGGGAGCGTTTCTCCCTCCCCCCTACAGCCGGCAAAAGCTTCAGTTTAAGACCTAACAGCCTAATGGATGTAACTTTTGTCAACAAAAGGAAAAGATCCCTGTTGAAAGTGAGAAACCAGTGATGGTAAATAAGCGAAGTTAAAAGCACTTTAGTTCTTCCTGGCAGAGACTGAAACAGGAATCAGCGTACTGTATGCATGGGTCAAATTTCGGCCGGTTTGGCTCGGCATTGGTTGTGCTGTCTTGAAATCACCTGTATTGGCAGACTTTAACATCAGAAGCCCAGATGGCTCAGTCAGTGGAACATCAGACTCTAGAATTATATTTTGAAAAGTTTAAAAATGTTAAGATATGCTAGACTGATTGTATGAGTGAGATGTTGTGAGTGTGCTTTTTGATATAGAAATGCTATAGCAAACACATGAACAAAGTTATTTTAGCTTAATATTTTAGAATCAGGCCTGTAACTAAGTTATAGTAAATGCTATATTTTATGTCTATAGTAAGTTTTATCTGTTATTAAGTAGTTTAAGTTAAATTAAATGCTAAATACTATTAAGGTTAAGTTTGTTAAGTTTACTTTCTGTTAAGTTCGAGGTCTGTTAAGGTTAAATCATATTAGTTTTAAGGTAAGTTAGATTCTGTTAAGTTTGATCTAACATTATTTACAAATGAGTCTAAAATCAGTTAAATTTTGTTATAGTTAAGTTTTGTTAGAATTAAGAGATTTTACATGTAAGTTCTGTTGATTTAAAATTCTATTAAGTTTAAGTAAAGATAAGTTTAAGTAATGTTAAGTTCTATTAAGTTTAAATATTTTAAGTTTAAGTATTTTAAGTATAAATGCTGTTAAGTTTAAGTGATGTTAGATAGATTTATGCTTTTACGATAGGTGTTTATTTTGTGACTTGTGTTCAAAGCGTTGTTGTGAACATCAGAGAAACCTTGCTAGCTGAAAATACTATTTAGTTATTAGAATTGCCTATTCTTATGTTGCAAAGAGTGTAGCACAGTTAGCCCATAGAATTTTGAAACCAGTTAAGTTCTATTAATTTGAAAATAAGTCTGCTAAGTTAAGTATTTTAAGTGCTTCAAGTGCATACTACTTTCTCACCACTCCAAATCAACAAAGGACTGAGAATCGCCCAGCTGATGCCATTTCAGCCAAATGACTAAAGGATTACAGACTGTAAAACTGATTTTGAACTTTTCTGAGAAACCCAAGGAAAAGGTGGATGTAAAAATCTCAAGGACAGAAAGGATCATTTTCAGACTTGCCATTCACCTCCTCTCCAGGTTCACATGAATGAAAACAGCTAACAGTTTTCTTTTCTTAGTCCAATTACCACCTACCGTGCAACGCCTGATAAGGCCGGACATTGTGGCTCAGCTGAGGGTGGTTTTAACCCTTTGGGATAAAACGCCATTGCCGGACGACCAGGGAACTGATTGACATTATTGAATCATTATCATCTTTCCATATAAAAGGACCGGCAAAAGAGAACTGCCTTGAATGTCACAGCCCAAATTGTGCTGCTTGGGTGGCACTGTGTTGTGGGGGTTGTGACAGGACCTTTTGGGTGGATCAGTTGTCACTTTTCCATTTATGGTGTAACACCTGGAATTATAGACATACCTGGGAACATAATTGGGAGTGGGCACTGCGGAATGAAAAAGGGCTAAACACTGCCTCAGCTTTAGATCTTTATGAATCACATGAGCAGAAAATCTTGGCTTATTATCGGTGGGAGGTACAGTTTATTTTGAAAAGGGTTAAAGTTCAAAGTGCATCATATATAACCTCTGTAAGGTATAGAAAACTGTTGCCTTTAACACAACATTCTGTTGTAGGGCCTATAAAAGGAGATCCCAATCAAGCATTAGATAACTGCATTAGAAGGTTACAAAGGTGTGGTCTTCAGGTATCAGGAACAGTAAGGTTAAAAACTGATAAGAAAAAGAAGGTCAAAGTAAAAACAGAAAAATGAGGTTTACTTTTGTTATATTGCTAGGTGTAGTGGTAGCTGAAGAATTAAAGGTAACACATTTTAATCAACCTAGAGATAATGTATGAATAACACTTGCTAGACAGATTAATCAGTCGTCGCTTTGTCTCAGTATTGCCAGTATGGTCTCCTCAAGAATTCTGCAGTATTATTAATAATCGTGCCTTATGTATGCACAATATGGTAAATATTAAATTGCCTGCACAAAAAGGGTATACTGCCAGTCAGAGTGACGGCTACCGCCAATGTCTGCTAATTCAATCACTTAATACTCCTTTGCATTCTCCACCTGAGGAGTTGGAGCTTTTTGGAAGTGCAAATGCTAGCATGACCAGCACTTCCAACGGTGGATGGTTCAGCTTTGATTACTGTAATTCTCAAAAGATGAATCAGCATAAACAAACACTGGATTCATCTCTAAGCCCAGACATAGTGTCCAAACAGCTTTATAATCAATGTAAAGGCTCTAATATCATGACACTTAAGAAATTACCTACAGGAATATTTCTAATTTGTGGTGATAGAGCCTGGAATGGAATACCTGCCCAGCCTCAGGGTGGACCTTGTTATTTAGGCAAGTTATCACTATTCCACCCTAATATATTTGTGTTAATTCAATTAAGTCATAAGATAAACAGGCAAAAGCGTAGCTTACATAACTTAGACTGTAGTCAAATAGGAGATCCGTTGTTCTGGAGTAGATTTAAACAAGTGATGGTTTCAGCTCTCCTACCATGGGGTGCTGCAAGCAAAGCAATGACTCTAGCAAAACAAATAGGGTGTTGGGCTAAGGGTGAATTAAATAAAACTTCACAGATATTAGATATGTTATCTTCAGATGTACAAAGTGTTAATCACGCTGTTTTACAAAATAGAGCTGCCATAGATTTATTATTATTAGCTCAAGGCCATGGATGTGAGGAGTTTGAAGGGATGTGTTGCATGAACCTGTCTGATCGTTCTGTGTCTATTCATGCTAAGTTAAAAGAGCTACGATTAGGGCTTAACAGCCTTAAAGAAGAAGAAGGATTGGGTATTGATGAGTGGCTTAAGAGTTTAGGATTGGGACCATGGCTAAGAAACCTTGTAAAATATGCTATAGGGATATTAGGTGTACTCTTATTGCTTTTACTTATCTTACCTTGTTTCTGTGGCTGTATCCAAAAGATGGTTAGTAGGATGATAGAGAAAATGTGGCAAACTAACCTCCTTTCTTTTAAAGAAAAAGACGGGGGAAATGTTGGGAGTTTAGTTCAAGCATGGCTTAAAGAAAAAGGCCATGAAGCCATGCAATTGAGAGAAAAGTAACAGGTAGCTGTGAAGCAGTTCCAAAGCAGTTCCAAGCCTGACTTCTATAAACAATTAGACTCTCTCAGGCATCATTGTATAAACAATAAGGTTCTCAGGCAGTCTTCCCATAACAAGTGAAACACACTCTCTGGGAAAAGATGGCACCCTGGGAACAGATATGGAAGTTTTGGGAACCGTTCATATCACAGTGAGAACACTGGTTTTATTTTGTGTAAACAATCAACGGTATTGTAAAACAAAAGGAGTGGTTAGAGTTTTCTCTGTTAGCCTATCGTAAACCTGGATTTTGGAATATGCATGAAGTCAATTAACACTGTTATATAAAGTGACTGATCGATCAATAAATTGGAGTTCGATGCATTATAGGATGGTCGTTCTCCCCCTCACTTCAACATCACAGCTCGTAGGAAGCAGTGACAGAGGAGCCTCATGTGCCAGAGATTTCAGAAAGGCTGTCCTCTTAAATGGCCACTCTGAAACCCCTCTCTTTGCCTCTTGGGTTTGTGAATGCTTTTGACAGCCACAGCATCCTGGGGCAACGCGTTCCACGATTTCATTAAGCACTCCTTGAAAAGCACCTCCCATTGTTCACTAGGCTGCCAGCCTGGTCATTTCAGAGGGTGCTGCCTTGGTGGAGAGAAAAATCAATCTTCTGCCTTTCAGGGAGCTGAACGAGAAGGGACTCTTCACCATCCAACACCTGGCTGGGTCCCATTCAGAGGTCCTGCTTTGTAGACTTGGTGAGGTTTGCTTGGCAGTTACCAGCGAGGTGAGAACATTTTTCTGAACTGTCCCCCATACTTCATACACAGTGTGTAGAGTAGGTATGAGCTTGTTCATCTCCATGTGTGCTCAGGGTCTGCCTTCATTTCTGGTTTAAGACCTGAGATTTCTAATGTCTGTCATCTATCTGTAGGATCTGTGGGCACATGCAGCTGTATTCACTGGCAGGTCAGGTA
Source organism: Ammospiza caudacuta (assembly GCF_027887145.1). Classification (NCBI taxonomy): domain Eukaryota; kingdom Metazoa; phylum Chordata; class Aves; order Passeriformes; family Passerellidae; genus Ammospiza; species Ammospiza caudacuta. The sequence goes on along the minus strand of NC_080599.1, from coordinate 10,950,372 downwards.
TCTGACACTCATCTTTGAGTGCGATGCCTTTATAATGCAATGTGCAAATGAAGAAACTGAGACGCTGATGATGTTATTTGCCAGAGTCCCAATCTCTGCCCAAGCTGTGATTCAACACTGCAAATTATTCTGTAGACCTGAGCCTTTGTTTTCTGTTTCCTGGCTGAGTGCTTCAACTGCTGGTGTTGCTTTTTTGTACAGGAGCACCTGACTCTTTTACCTTTATGATTTTTGCCTTCATGATTTGATAGCAGCTCTTGCTTTAATTTTCTATTAAAAGGGCCTAAAATCAAAGCTGTGGACATTTTAGAAGGGTTAAGTAGAACACTGAATGAAATTTTTATTTTAGGCCTGCAGTAAGCAGGTCTGAGGCCAGAAAGTGGTGCCAGAGTAGGTGCCTTTCTGTGCTTGTGCTCTCCTGCTCTTCCTGTACTTGTATGTTCCTCTGGACACAGTGGGATGTGTTGTCATTTCCTGGGACTTCTGTTGAAGGCAAGTGGTTTTCTTTTCAAGGTGATTCTTATGTTTCCCCTCTTGACTTCCCCAGGTGACCAACCTCCGTTCCAAGGTGTCCTGCTCTGCCATTGTCACTCTGGGAGAGCTCTTTGAGACCTTGAAGAAGGACATGGACTCTCAGGTGGATGAGGTTGCTCGGGTCCTTCTCGAGATGGTGTCCAGCTCCCCAGAATTTGTTCAGAAAGCAGCCAGTGAGACCCTGGGGATCCTGGTGGAGAATGTGACTCCTGCATGAGCAATGACTGCTCTCATGGACATGGGAGTCAAGTAGGTTCTTCTTCTTTTAGTGATATTCTTCACCTTTGTGTGTGTGGGAGGGAGAAGGGATGAGACAGAGAATGGGAATGGTGGGAGGGAAGGGTCCTGTATCCTGCATCTTCTGGGAACTCAGTGACTTGATTCTCCAACCAACCTCACTTCTCCTCTCTTGTCTCCTCTGACTCAGCTTCCTGCTGCTTCCTGGAGTTCTCCCAGTCTGTCAGATTTTCCTAGATGTGGTGACTGATGGGGAAGTGAAAGTGCCTGCAAAGGCCAAGGATAGAGCCTTGTGCTTTTGTGGGCAGAGGGGAAATTGCAATTGCAGCTGGGAGCAGTGTTTGGTATTTCACAGTTCTAACCACAGAGGCCCTGGGAAAACCATGTCTCCTTATGATGCCACTAACTTGGGAAATGAGGAGGGTCCTTGCAGGGGCGTGGAGCACATGGGGGACAATCTGCTGGGTGTGGCACAGCCTGCACAGCAGGTGCAGCTCCTGCCAAAGGACTCTTGTATGACTGTCCTGGCTTAGAGCTCTGCTTTCTATGCAAACTGATGTTTCATGTTAGTCTTGAGATGATGAATCACTTTACAGGCACCTCCACAGGCTGACTACCATGGGACAGTTGAAGCAAATGCTGCCTTAAATGTTGGTGCTGGGCCTGATAGTTCCCAAGAGACACTCTCTAGAGCAGGACAGCCTGGCTAAACTGCCTGCCACCCTTTCCTCAGCTTTGCAATAGGGTAAAACATTCAGATGGATCCATTGGTAAGCCTCACAGAAGAAACAGGTTGCATTGCTGGATATTCTGCAACTTCACAGCCTACAACGTGTTTTCCCTGCATTTGTTGTTTTCCAAAGGTCTGCAGATTTGGGGATAAATGGGTGGAAAGAGCCTCAGTCATGCTGTAGCTCTGTGTACTGGGTCCCTCTGATGGGTCAGCATCAATTGTCCTTAATTTCTAAATTATTCATATGTCATCTATTTCTTTAATCTTACTCCAAGCAAATACTGTGAAAGAAACTGAGTATCAGACAGTGCAGGGAGACTGAATTCCTCCCTCTTCCGTGCAGGCAGGCCTAGTGTGCAATGCTACCTTTGTGTTTAGCTGAGGACAGAGCCTTGTGCAGGTGTCTGAAGGTGCAGGGAGAGCCCAGGCTCCTTCCCCCAGCAAGGGCAGGGAGCAGCTCTGGCCAAGGCCGGCGCTGCCGCTGCTCCTTGTCCCTGTGCCCAGGGTTTGCTCTCTCCTCCCCAGCAGCCGCCCCACCCCGGTGCGCGAGTGTGCGGCCCAACTCCTCCTGTCCCTGGTGGAGAGAATTGGAGTCACCCAGCTCGCAGGCACCCCCAGGGCTGAGAGGCTGCCACACGTGGCAGGGAAGCTTGCTCAGGACTGTCACAAGGACACAAGTAATGATCTTCATTTCACCTCCCAAAACAGGAAAACCGCTTTGTGTCTGGCTGTAAAGGTGAAACCACACAAGAGTGGAAACTAAAGGGAATATGAAGTTACCTCACGGTGTGAATAAGGGTCACAGAATCATGGAATATGCTGAGTTGGAAGGGCCCATCAGGGTCATCGAGTCCATCTCCTGGCCATGTGCAGGACACCCCAAGAGTCGCTCCATGTGCTTGAGAGCATTGTCCAAACTCTTCTTGAGCTCTGTCAGCCTTGGCACTGTGACCACTGCTCTGGGCTGCCTGGGCAAATGGCTGTACTGGGAAACCTGAGGTTGGCCAGCAAAAAGGAGCATTGCCACTTTTTTCCTGTGGCTTGAAGGATTCTTTACTGAGATCAAAAGAGCTCAGATCAGCCAGTCCAACACTTTTGTTTAGCCTTAGGTGCACAACACAAAGCCAAAGTGTTTGCTAATGTTCATCACTGAAGGATCCCAAACATCCATTTCCCATTAACTTCAGACTTTGCTAGAAATATTTCAGGGGTCTTTAGCCAACATATTCAGTTTTTCTAAACCTGTTCTGCAGATTTCTAGAATGCTGTTATCTGTGGCTTAGTCAGGTCCACATTTTTTCTTGAAGAAAACTGTGGTTTCCTAGTGGCAAAATCAACCCAAACCACCAAAATCCCCTTCCTTTGAAGATTAAATTCCCATTAATAGCTGCCAAGAACACCAGAGCAACTAGCTGCCCCTGTGCATACCCATAGTATAGAATAATCAATAGGATGCATGAGGTGTTTTTTCCTGGCTTCCCTGGCAGTTAAAGAAAGGCAAATTATTGTGCAATGGCAGCAAGACACTGCTAACAGGCTCTGACAACAAAGCAGATGTGTTTTGCTTGTTTCCTGGGATCCTTTGATGCCACAGAAGCATACCCCCAGTTTCAGACAGAAATGGTATTTTTCTGTTGCCCCACATTCTCCTCTTGCCTCTTGTGTTCAGCTGACAGCACTGTGCAGTGTCAAGTGAGGTAAATCTCCCTCTTTGCTGAGTAGGCAATGCCTTCTTATGCAGGGATTGCACCTGATGAGTTTAAGGTATCAGCCTCTTCTGTTAACACTCTTCCTGTGTTTGTTCACTTTTCTTTCACTTCCTTCCTTCCTTCCTTCCTTCCTTAGGCATTATGGACAGGAGATGGTGAAGATGTTGCTCAATCATCAACAATTTACAACACTTTTGGAACAATCTCTTTCCCCCCATGACCTGGAAGATATTCTGACAAGAATTAAGAAGAAAGTAAGTGCTGGGCAGGAGAAATGTCTCCTTTGTGCAAGTATTGCCTCTGCTAATATGAGATCAAACATACCCAATCTATCTTTAGCTCATTCCTCTTCTGCTGAATCATTTTGCTCCTGGGAATGAGCTGTTAATCCTCAGCCTGTTCATCTGCAGACCACAAAGGAACTGATATTTTTAGGGAAAAGTGGGGTTTTGAATATTTTAAATATCAGTCACAAAGAGGAAAGGGAAAGAGGAGAAAATGGGTTTACATTTAAGAGTAACCCCCACCATGCTCTCCCTACTCTGCCCCCTGTAAAGCAATTAAGTGAGAATTGTGCTTCTGAAGATAACAGAGTCTTTGCAAAGGACACTGGAAGTAGTAGTGCCAAGAAAATTCCCAAATTTACAAAAGATGTCCAGGTCAATCCTAGTTACTACAATGACTGTCTGTCTTTTGGGAATACTGCCCTGCTGTCCAGCCCTGTGGAGCTGGAAGAAGCTTGGTGAATTCAGCAGCATCCAGTCGAAAATCCTTTGTTTGTTTGGGGGGGAGGGATTTTATTTTTTTCTATTGACATTATAGAAGGGAGCCTGCCTTTGTGCAGGCACAGGGAGAGTGAGTGTTGAACCAAAGCAACTTCCAACCCCCAAAGAGTCCAGTTTGTTCTGCTGCTTCCTTCACGAACACTCATTGCCTGCCAGTTTGCATTATTCCCATTTCTGCTCAAGACTAAGGAATTTGGGATTTTAGATTGCTGCTCAGACTAGTAGCACCCATGACCTGCCTTGGGCTGTTGAAAACAAAGAGTTGGCATCACTGAATCTCTGGTCTGTTTCATCTGTAAGTTAGGAAATGTTTCCCTAAGCCTTGGTAGCAGTGATCCTGGTTCTAACTTGTGTTTTCAACAGGGAATTTCCTGTTTTATATTCTAAAGATTGATGGGGTTTCTCTGTGTCTTTGTAGGGGATGGAAAACCAGAAGGCTGAAGGCCCCCCTGTCAAGGAGCCGGTGAAGGAGAGGAACGATGGCTCAGAGGAGCCCCAGGCCACATTGTCTGCTGGCAAACGGTGCTGAGCACTTTTGTCAGATGTGACAAAGCACATGGCAAGCTTTACATGTCTCTTCCTCAGGAAAAACTGTCTGGCAGAGAAGACCAATGCCACAGATTGTTTCCTTTCCCTACAATGCTCTAGGATAAAAAATGTCTACTTGTGCATTGTGCTGAACACAACTTCTCTAGAGGGTTTTCCACAAAAATGGAGAGACAAACAGACACCCATTGGTGGCAGCTCAGACGATCCAGTGCAGTGGCAAGGGCAGTGTTGTGGAGGCTGGGAGAGAGCCAAGTTTCTGCTGCCTGACTTGGGACAAGTAAATTCAAACGGGGCTTTTCTTTCATCTGAGTGGAGTCTTTTTCAGATGGGTGTTTTGATGAGAAATCTCAGTCTGGAAGCAAGATGCCATTCCACAAAGATGCAGTTCTCATCCATGTGCTTTGGTCTGGCTGAATCAGGGTTTTCTTACCCTCAAACAGTGCCAAGTTTGAGTAGTAAGGAGCAAGGCAATTCCTGAACAACTTCAGTCAACAGGTATCTGAATGTGGACTTTTTGTCTTGATATTCCTGTCCTTCATGTAATCTGCTTGATGGACAGCATGTTTGGTTTATTTCTCCCTGTGCTGCAATCAGCATTTAGGACAGGAATTTGCTCCTTTCTGTCCCTTCATGGCAGCTGCAGAGCTGCTTGTACCTGTTCTCCTCTGATAGCAGAGGGGATTTATTTAGCTCTGTCCTGCTCAGCAGTGGCAGGAAAGTGACCACATGCCTCAGTAGCACAGCTGGCATCTTCCTGTGCTCATGGAAGAGACAGGTTGATCAGGAGAATTGTTCCCAGTGGGGTTGCTACGCTGTGAATCTGGTCTCTAGGGAAGCAAATGAAATGTGAGTGTAGTTCTGGGATGTCTGGCTTCTGTTTTTATCTCTGTTACTGATTTTCTGAATCTTTCAAATATGGCCCTGTTCATCTGTTCAGATGCATCTGAGCTACTTTTCCAGATTGTCATGCCTGGTTGTAGAGACACTTCTCCAGAGTGATGATTTCCCTTATTCTAAGACACACACGTCCCACATGAGGAGGCATTTAAACTTGGAAGTAGTGTCTCTCTTTCTCCACAAAGCAAAGTGACCTGTGTGCCCTGGCAGCCATCTGAAGATAGATCAGATGCATCTCATCCTTGGTTTTCCTGAGTGAGCACTGGTGAGAATGTCACTGGCAGATTGTCTCCTGTAATGATTGTCATGAGGTCCATATTGCTCTTCAGACCATCATGACTTTCCAGCTTGAAATGACATAATTAGGAAAGCTGCTCAAGATGTTATGCTCACAATTAACTGAAGGTATTGTCTGTGGCTGCAGATCTCTCCACAGAGAGCAGCAGGAATAACTTTGCCAGGCATTGTCCTGGGGAAGGCTGTGAGAAGATCACAGAAAAAAATGAGAAACAATTCTTATCTTCACTTGCTGTACCTGTTGTTGTGAACACATGGAATGTGTTATGGAGATTTCTTTACCAAAGGGTAATTTCTTAGTTGACCTCTGGTGATGGTGTTTTGGATTCAGTTGACCAATCTGGTCTGTCTGTATCAGACTGTCTGTAAGGGCGATGAGTTTCAGTATAGTATAGCATAGCATAGTATAGTATAGTATAGTATAGTATAGTATAGTATAGTATGGTATGGTATGGTATAGTATAGTATAGTATAGTATAGTATAGTATAGTATAGTGTAATAAAGTGATGGATCAGCCTTCTGGAATCATGGAGTCAATGCTAATTATTTCCACGATGGGGATGCCATGCTATGATAATTATCACCACCAGGGCCTCATTTGGTTTTATTTTCCAGGGTAAAATCTCCCTCTGATGGACACCTCCTACCTGGTGCACAAGCCCAGGTCACATCACCTCCAGCTGTGGAAGAAACGGAGCTGCTCCAGAAGCTTCACCATCTCCTGGAAGCCAAGGGGTTTCAGACAAGGATGGAAGGAGTGGAACTCCTCCTAGACCTGTGCAAAACCAGCCCCCAGCTCATCTCCACTAACATTGCCCAAGTATGTAGGATATCTTCACTGCTCTTTTCCTTTAGCTCCTTTCCTAAGCCTGTAGCAGCAAAGTTAATTCAGTGTGTCTTGGCACTCTGTCCTGGCTGTTTGGGACACGCTGGTCCCTCTCACCCAGACAAATGTAATTCAGGTCCAGGCTTCAGGACAAGTTATTTCAGTCCAGCTGTATTTGTCTGGCAGGTGCCTATTGATGCTGTTAATCAGATGATGGCAGAATTTTCTGCTGGTGTAACTGCTGCTCTCTCCTACTCCCAGCTGGGTGAAGTGAAGGGAATCCATGAAATCATGGCAATTGTTCTCTAGACCAAAAATGGGTTTGCATAGGGAAGAGAAGAATCAGGCTGGGTTGATTTAAACCCAGCAGGTTTTTTTCAAAGACTACTTCTATATACTCCATCTTGTCTTACACAGGCACAGCTCTGGCTACTCATTTCCATCCTTGTTCCTATTCCTCTTGGTAAAGACAGTGCTCACCCTTCTTGGGGGTCTTTTTTTTTTCTCTTTGGAAAAGGAGGAAAACAGCTAAGGACTCATCTCTGCCTTCTCCACCCAGTAGATGCTTTTTCCCTTTTTCCAGGAAAAGCTGCCTGATAATGTGGCTGTCAAGGGACTGAACCTACTGTAATGAGAGCTGTACAGCACATTACATTTCAGAAGTCCACCTGTTACTTAGAGAAATGGTCTGGTGTCGCAGACATTTTTTCATAGAAATCCTTTCTTTGGGATTTGTTCATCATCTGGGAAGCTGAGGCCCCAGAAGAAGAATGTAAACAATTGTTATCAGCTGGTGTGGAATGCAACAGGTGCAGCGGTGATTTGGCTTCTGTGAGTGTTTGGATTTGCTGACCACTTACAGGAGAGTTTGTCCTTCCTTTCTGCTGGACACAGAACTTTGTTATTCATTCTTTTCTATGCTATTCTTAGCTTAGCAGCCTCTGCAACTTCTCTCTTTATTCTTTTTAGTATAGTTATAATGTATTATATATTATATATCAATAAATCCAGCCTTCTGATCATCAAACAAGATTCTCGTCCACTTCTCTCACCCCTGAAGACCTTCATCAGGTCGCTGTAATAGTCTGGATCCTGGAAGAGATGATCAGAGCCCTGCTCTTCTCCTGACACTGCCTCTGAGACAAACAAAAGAAAACTTAGATCTCCTCCAGCCATAGTTTTGGCAAAATCATAACTGCCCTCACTACTTCAGGCAACTGTATAGAAAACCAGGAATTGTAAACATCTGCTTCCATTCAAAGCAAAGGTACTCTTTAGCATTAATAAATGGAATTGATTTAATGATTTATAGATGGAGAAAAATACCATAGGAACTATTCAGTCCCCAGCCAAACCTCTTAGAAACAGAAGAAAATCTTTCAACCAGCATGAGGTTGTGCCACCATTCCAGTGAGCGGCCCACAGGAAAACAGTGAAATTGTGAAAGGGAGTGCTGCCCTGACAGAAAGGATCACTTTCATCTTTGACATTGCTGACTGCTACATCCACTCTTCAAACAAGGACATTTGAATCCAGCCTTCACGTTGCTTGTTCTCTTCACAGATTTTTGAATATTTTGTCCTGAGAATATCTGACAGCCACAAGAAAGTGAAGCAGAGGGTGCTGGATGTGCTGGCTGAAATCACAGGAGCCCTGAAAGATGCCCTGAACCCAGTGATCATTGGTTTGGTGGAATGAATAACAAAGAACCTGAACTCAAAGGATCCCAGGGTTCGTGGGGCAGCTGTGAAAGCACTGGGAGAATCCATTGCTCATTTGGGTAAGGCTGAGCCCTGGCAGGGACTCTCCTCAGCTTTGTCTCTGTCTCTCCTGCACAAGAGAGCGCTGAGTGCCTTGACAGCTGCTCTTGTCTGTGGAACACTGCAGCTGACACCCACCAGAGGCTGTGCAGGTGCAGTCCTTATGCACCATCCCCAACAGGCTGGAATGGGATCAGCATTTCCCAACAGTCCCAGGAGCCCTTGGCTCTGTGCTGCTTGTCTGAAGAGCAAGTCCTGGGCTACAGCTCTGCTACAGTTCAGGGGCAAAGGGGGTTTGGAGTTTGCTTGGGCCCCGTCTGACTTCCCAAATGAACAGCTTTGCTGTTGGCATGAAGGGACACTCACCCATCAGAGCTTCTGCAGAGCAGCCACCTGGAAGGCTCTTCATTAGAGGCATTAGCTGCCTATTTTCCACTTTTCTTCTTTGTCTTCTATGTTCAAAGGGGTACTGACGATTCACCAAGTTCATTTCTTTAGAACAAACAGGTATAAACCCAGCTGTCAATGATGCCTTGTTCCACGTGTTGTTTTGCATGGGGGAAGATGGCCACAGCAATTAACTACATAGGCAAGGGCTGCTCTAAACTCCTTTGCCACACACATTTATGTCAGCTCTGAGAATGCTGCACTGGGGGAATATGCCTGAAAAAAGGAGTGTTGAAGAGGCAGGTCTTCAAGGGGAGTTTCCACTTTCTCCTCCCCAGCTGTTCTGTGAACTCAGGAACTGCCTGACTCAGTGCCTTTCTGTGACCCAAGTATGGGGCTCTTCCTTTGTGCTCTGGGATGCAAAACCTTTTCACTGCTTCCATGTGACTGAACTCCTGAGGTCCCTGATGTGAAATGTCTTAACACAGCTCCTGCTACAGCAGACAACTTTGGATTTACAAATGTGAAAGGAGAGCTTTTCTTTTGGAATTTAAAACCCTGCCAAGCAGGCTAGAAAGAAAGAAGAAAAGGATTCAAATATCCACAGAAATGTACTTCATTTTATAAAATGGGGTTGGCCCTGCCCTTTCCCTCCCCACTGTCCTTTCTCCTATGACCTGAGCAAAGTGAGCAGAAACGTGTTTCCCTTGTAGATAAAGTGTCCCTGCTGAAAGAGTTCAGCTACCAATGGAATCACCTGAGTGGCCAAGCCCTGCTGGATGTCACCGAGCGTATCACAGGTTTGGCCTCCCCTTCTGAGCCCAGAGCTCTTCCCAGGGAGCATTTACAGGGAATGCCTGTGGGCAGACAGCAGAGCAGCTCCTCCAAACCAGGAGGTGCTGAGCTTGTCCCTGCTGCCCCATAGCCAAGGCAGGTGGGTTTGGCAGGTTTTCCCTGGCTGCTGCAGAGCTGGGCAGCACCTGAGATGGGGGCGGCGCTCGGCCTGGGGCTGAGCTCTCACTGGGGCATCTCAGAACCACCTCCAGCAAAGGGAGAGCTCAAAATGCCCCAGCTGGCTCCTCTCTGGGGAGCTCAGGGACATCTGTGATCTTTGAGGGGAAATGGTGGCCAATTCTGTTTCAGGGCATCCGTTTGTTTTGTCCTCACAGAATTCTTGTTTTTCTCTTGGAAAGTTTTGAGGCTGAACCGTGCAGGGCCTGGGGGTCACAGCTTAGGCCGGAACTCAACAGAGGTACCAGAGGCACGGGTTTAGTGCAAGGCACCTCTGGGGCACAGGGACAGAAGCAGAGTGCTGAGGCTCCCTGCCTGTGCTGTCAGAGGGGCCTTGGACTGAGCCTTTCCGGGTGTGCAAACAGTGTCTGCCTGTGTCAGCACTGCCCAAAATGCTACAAATGCAGCTGATAATTGATTCCTCAGAGGAGCTTGCTATGCCAGCAATAGCCAAGGAATGGAAAAATGATAATCTCAATATATAGTTGAGAAGATGATTGATAGCCTTGCTTTAACTGGGGCTAAATCCACTGCTAATTATGCCAGCATCTTTGAATGCAATGTTTAATACACTTTGTGTCTTCATTAGGAATGTCAAAAGGGCATGTTCAGTGATTGGGAATGTCAAAGGCCCTTAAAGAGCATTTGAATAAAGTAGATCTCCAGCAATAGGGAATTTAGTTTAGCAGTTCTTTTGATCTCTTTTTCAAATAAAGGAATAAACCATAAATTAGGACTACTTTAGAAAAAGCAGATGTTCTCTCTGAGATTTAGTAGGAACAGACAGGTGTTCCTCACATTCAGTAGTCACCAATGTCTTTAATTACATTTAACTCAAATGAATTCCCATTTGAAAATGGGTACCATAACCCTTTCCTGCTTAGCAGAATTGGGACCCACAAGCAGGAGCTCTTTCAATGTTTCAGTGTTGATGACTGCTGGTGGATTAGCAGCATAGAGAAAATTAAGTCTCTTCCACCACAGAATATTAAATGGCTGCTAGATAACATTTTGCCTGATCAGAAAATAAGAATGGTCTCCAGAGCATTTCAGGTTTTGATCTCTCAGCCAAATCTGCCATGCAAGAAGCCTGTTGGTAGTAAATATTTGTCTGTGTTTGATATAGTTCAGTTCAGAAAATGGGCAGAGAGATTCAAGAAATAATATGAGAAAACACCCATGTTTTGTATACATTTTAGTCCCCTGTGTAGCATTTTTCTTTCTCTATGTCCTTGTTCCAGTGGGCATTATAAGAAAAAATGCCATTAACATTTGGAGGGGAAGTGGCAATAAAATGTGCAGATGCCCAAATGCCAAGGCAATGGGGTCTGGGTAATTCTCTAAGACACCCTGAGGTTTGAAACAGCTCTTTGTTGGAAGCCCAAAAGCATTCTGCCAAAGACCCCAGCTGGTCACTGATGTTTCTCATCCAGCTGTCAGGCAGCAGCCATCTCTGGTGGGCTGGAGTTTTGAGGTGTGTTCTAACCCTGCCCTTTGCTGTGTGCCACTGAGCACAGGGAAGAGCCAGACTTCATTTGGCACTTGGCATCAAAGTTACAAAAATGGAATCATCCCTTTTATTAGAAATCTCTCCATTCCCTCTCTATGGTGCATTTCCAAATCTTCAGTGTGGGTTTAGACAACTTCTAAATGGAAATCAAAGGCAGTTGGACATTTCATTCATTGTTCATGAAGAGATTGTGAAATAATTTAGTAAAGGTAGGAACTCTGCCACAGGGACAGGGCTCTGGTTGCAGCAATTAGTGCTGAGGGGTGGGTGGTTCTGTTTCCAGGATGATCAGCTGCTTTGCCTGTTTCTGGACCAAGGGGCTCTGGGTACTATTTTGCTGCTCTTGGCCAGAGAGGCTGGCAAGAAGCAGAAGCAGAGGCAGATCCTTGTTGCAGTGAGGCTGGTGGGTAAGGAGCTGTGTCTCTGTCCCGGCAGTGCTTGTGCAGGGGGTTCGTGCCAGGAGCCCTGGAGTCGTCCAGCGCAACGCCCTGCCCGTGCTCTGGTCCTGCCTGGAGAACAAGGCGCTGCCTGTGCGGAGCGCCAACGTCCACACCGTGGCCACCAAGCTGGCCTCTGCCCTCTGCAAGGTGATGGGCACCCAGCTGAAGAAATGTGCTGCCAGCAAGCCTCCACATGTGCGGGAAAACCTCTCCAGAATGCTGGGCTGGTGAAGGCGAGATGTTCACCAGAAGGCTGAGGAAGTGCTGAGTTGGACACCTCTTGATTTGCCTTATGTGCTGTGCCAAAAATGACGAAATCCTAAGGAAGGGTGTGCATCTGCCCCCATTCTCTCCATTGTCCTTCCTAGTCATGGCATGGGGGCCTGGAGCAGCTCCAGACTGAGGACAAGGTGAAGGCAATTATGGCTCAGCCTCACACAGAGGTGAGGGGGGAGCTGGGCCAGTCTCTGCTGGCAGGAAGGGTCTTGTGGCAGCCCAGAGAGGCTGTGCACATTGCCAGGGAACAGCTGTGCCCTGCATGTGCCCCTGCAATGAGCTGTGCTGCTGCCAGTGCTCCTGGAGCTGTGGGGCTGCTGAGCTGTGGGGCAGGCAGAGGAGCAGGAGGGTGCATGTGCAGCTGAGCCATTCCTGGAGAGCACAGGGCTCTGGGCTCCCTGCTGTCCCAGGGCAGCCCAGAGGCCAGGCTGGGCCTGTGCCAGCTCTGGGCAAGTGGCTTAGGGTTTTGCCCTGGCCTGCCTCAGTGTCTGCCAGCAGGAGCATGTTTCCCTGTGCAGCTTTTTAGAAGTTTGCAGGAAATGTGTCCCAGGAAATATGGAGCTTCAGATGCTTTAGGTTTTCCTAGGTGGCCTCTGTTAAACTTTGTGTCTCCATTTTGCAGATCTGGCTGGTTACAGTCTTACTGAGAAGTTTTTTCTAGTCAGGAAGAAGCTGCCACCTGTATGAAGAGTGTTTGAAGAACAGGATTGATGCATTAGGCTTGGTAGTTAGAGCTGTACGTATGTTTTGATCTTTACATGTAATTTTGAATTATTGTGTTTTGATTGTGTCTTTAAGTTTTGATGGCATATTTTTAATTGTATATAATTCATTTTGATGATGGATAAAAAAGTAAATAAAGAAAAAATAAATAAACTAAGAGAAGAATATGTGACCAGGACCTGCTAGCCTAGAGATTATGGGAGTGCAGCTCACTCAATGTGCCAGTGTCCCACCACATCCTTTCCTCATTGGGCCTCTCCTCTTCCTCTTTGGCCATGTTTTCTTTGTGTCATTTGTGCTGCTCTTTGTTACTTACCATTACAACAGAGTCACCTGTTGACCTGTTTGGGGGACAATGGATCCAAAAGATCCTGTATAGTCAATAGTTTTCTACCTAGGTGTGTTCTGTGCTCACCAAAGGCCTGAGCAAAGAAACCAAGAGAAGTGTGCCCAGATCCCAAAGCTTTGCTCCTTTGCAATCTCCCACAGATCTGGCTCACAGGTGTCTTCAATCACAATTCCATAGGTAAGAAGAGGTCATGGATTTCACTGGGAAATGATGCACTGCTTTGGCAAAGTCACCTGTATGTATATTTACCCGGGACAGCAGTGCAGCTGTGTTGTTTGCACCTTGTTTGCAGAAGGATGAGTGCACTGGGAGGCCAATAACAAGTGACAAGGGTTCCTCAAATCTGCACTGCAGCCTGGGTGCCATTCAGGGGATCATTTATTCCCATGGACCAGTGCTTGCCAGTGGAATGAATTCCTACACAGCTGGAAGAAGCAATTCTGGATTCAGCTCCAGCTGTTGGTGGGCTGCATGATCATTGACAATGCTGCCCTTCCAGAAATTATTCTGCAGTTTCCTTTCATAGTCATTTGAAGCTTTTAAACTTCACATTTCAATTTGCTTTGCCTTAGGGAAAAACACTTCTGGGCCCAGTGCAAGCTGTAACCTTTTGGCAGCAAAGTCCTCATGGTTGCCAGCTTCTGATGTTACACAATGTCACCTGGCTGAATGAGTTTGCTTGGCTCTGGGTCTAGTCCTGGCCTAGTAAAGCCCAGGCAGGGTGGCACGTTGCAGGGAAAATTGGTCCATGAGCTTCTGGGGTTGCCATCAGCAGCAGAGTGAATGTGCCCTTTAGGGATTTCTCTGGAGACAAAATTAGGGACCTGCTCCATGCCACAATATTCTCTTAGATCTTTCTAAAATATCCTAGAAAAGGCTGTGAAATTTCACATCTCCTTGCACACCCACTGTTTGAAGAGGGGCATTTTTGTCCATCCTCAAAGTCATTGCTCTTGCCCATCAGAAACATGAACATCCACCAACAGTAATGATGCATGGTCCTCCTGCTGCTGCTTCCAAGCACTGGGAAGGACAGACCTGGGTATTACCAATATGAGCACTTAATGAGCATTTCATGCTCCTTCAAGCTGCCCAGATCCCAGGGCTTTTTGTTTCAAAGCAGCCACTGCACCATCTCTAGGGAACTGGGAAACTAGGAAACAGTGACTGCCAGCCTTGCAGGGGTGTGGGGGAAAATCTGAAGTGTCTGCATCAAAAGATGAATGGGAAGAGTGTAATTGCCAAAGCAAACGCTTCATTAGGATAGCAGGAGCAGTTCTTTACTGCATGTTTGCATGAAGATTATTTGGGATCTCCTTTTTGTGTCTCGTGCAGAAAAGGAGCTCTTAATAATACCACGCTACCTAAACCAGATTGGGATGTAGCTCTGTAGTGGTTCACAATGAAGCAGACTGCCTGCTGTGTCACTGCCAGTCCTGCGGAGCCTGCGAGGGACTGTAGTGTATCCCATGCCTGTTTTACCTCCACGCAGAGCTTGGTTTTCCTTATTAGTGTGGAGTAAATACCAGAGTAATAAAATGGACAATTAAACTGGCCACTTTGGAGGATATGCTCATGCTTTCACACATCAGTCCTGTACCTCATGCTCCCACGGCTTGTTACTCATCATGAAATATTTTAACAAAAAACCTCAGCTCTCATGTTACATCTGAATAAAACTGCATCAGATCATCAAGAATTCTGCTGTCAGGAACAAGACAAGAGCCTTCCGACACTCACTTGCAGCTGTCCTGGATTGCTGCAGCCCTTTGTGAAAAGCTGCTGCAGACAGAGTGTTTGGAGTTGGTTTGGGCCTTTATGAAAGATCTGTGGAGCAGTGTGCAGGGCTCTCCTGGCAGGAAACTGTTTGTCCAAGCCCAGGGACACGGTGGCGGCAGGAGCAGAGCGGCCCCGCTCCCGGCCCGAGAGTCTGTGAGCTGAGCCACGCTGGGGAGACAAGGCAGCGAGGGGCTCCAGCCCAGCTGCTTCACTGCCCTGCCCGCTCCATGGAGCTCTGCCGTGGGAGAAAGCCGACACCGGATGAGTCCCTGAGCTTCCATCAGCTGCTGGAACTGCTCCGTGACAGCTCCTGTTCTTCCGAGAGAGACCCCGGCGCCTTCTTGGAACGCGTGTCATGGGGGATTCTGTTTGTTAATAAACTGTTGGGGGTTTTTCACTTTCATGTATTAGGAATAATTTTCCATTGCTGGAAAGAGGTTGTTGGAACACTTTAGAGGAGACGACTTATTGCACAATATCCTGTTTGAAGCTGTCTCAAACTGTGTGAGACAGATGGCTTCACACAGGAGCATCCCCAAGGCTGCTGAGGGGAAGGCACAGAGGAAGACAAACCCAGTATTTCTGAGGGAACTCCTTGACACAAACCCAACCTGAGTTGTCAAACAGCAGACCTGATATTTCGAGACATGGGCCAAAGGGGAAACCTTTCAGGGTGTTTGGTCCAGGCTGGGCTATGCTTGAGGCAAAGGTGTGTCAGTGTGTTGGATAATACTCTTTTCTTGACCTAGAGATGGTGACACTGAGAGGCATTTTAAAAACTTGTATTCCATTTTCAGTCTCACGAGAAGGGTGAGACAATACACATAATTCTCGCCATCACAATCAGAAGCCAACTAGTTCCTAATTACTTGGTCTATCAGCTTTTTGCCATGCCATGTTGTAGATGCCTTAAAACCAATTATTTAAAACTACCCCTTGTGGGTCCCACTACAATGCATCTTTCATAGCTCTATTTTTCCAAAATCTTATTTGCAATGCCATCTTTTGAAACATTTTTCTAGCTCCATTTCTCTCTCAACAATATCTCTCCTATTTGTGGAGAGTTTAGTTCAAGCATGGCTTAAAGAAAAAGGCCATGAAAGCACACAGTGGAGAGAAAAGTAAAAGATAGTTGCAAAGCAGTTCCCAGGCTGATTTCTATAAACAATTAGGCTCTCTTTTGCATCACTTTATAAACAATAAGGTTCTCAGACAGTCTTCCCATAACAAGCACAACACCTTCTGTGGGAAAAGATGGCACCCTAGGAACAGATATGGAGGCTTTGGGAACCTTTCATATCACAGTGGGAACACTGGTTCTGTTTTTAGTGAATAATCATAGGTGTTGTAAAACAAGAGGAGTGGTTGGAGTTTTCTCTGTCAGCCTGTCGTGAGCTTGGATTTTGTAATATGCATGAAGTTGGTTAGCACTGTTATATAAAGTGACCGATCGATCAATAAATCGGAGTTTGATGCATTAAAGGATGGTTGTCTCCCCTTCACTTCAATACCTATTCCATGGCATTTTTAAGTTAGCATTTCTTGTCTCAAGATTTATATACAGATTCATACTTTGTGGGCCTTCTATTAGGCTCTAAAAACTTTCTACAAATCCATTTCGCACATCAGTGCACTTGGCTCCTTCTCTCCTCATTGTGCCTGGCAAGCACAGGAGGCCAGATCTCCTGCAGAACCCATCACAGCACTCAGTGGGAGGAAACTTGTGTCCAGTCCTCACCTGGAGCTGTGGTGCCCAGCATTCCACCACACTGGAATGAGGAACTGTTCCTGCTCTTTCAGAAGGAGCTAAGGAGGTCTGGCCTTCAGATCAATTGTCTGCAGGCTCCTGCAGTGCCTGGTGCTGCTCCCTTGCCAGAGGCACCCCAGGCCAGGGGGGCACATCTGGGCTGCTGTGTCTGGCTCTGGGGCTCTCTGTTCTGGGCAGTGAGGAGGAGCTGCAGAGGCTCTGGAGGACTGACAGGATGGGCCTTGGGGCTGGCAGGAGAAGCTGAGGGACCTGGGCTGCTGGAGCTCCTGAAGAGGAGGCCCAGGGCTCCTCCTGCAACTGCTCCAAGGGTGGTTTCGGAGAATCCCAGAATCAGCAAGGGTGGAAGAGGCCATGGAGATCATCAAGTCCACCCTGTGCCCTGACACCGCCTTGTCTCCCCTGAGACTCCTCCAGGACAAACAACTGCAGGTCCCTCAGCCACTCCCCACAGGACTTGTGTTGTTCCAGACCCCTCCCCAGCCTTGTTGCCCTTCTCTGGACATGCTCCAGCCCCTCCATGTCCTTCCTAAATGAGGGGGTCCAGAACTGGACACAGCACTTGAGGTGCTGCCCAAGCATTGCTGAGCACAGGGGAAGAATCCCTGCCCTGCTCCTGCTGGCCACACCATTCCTGATCCAGGCCAGGAGCCACTGGCCTCCTTGGCCACCTTGGCACACTGCTGGCTCCTGTCCAGCCTGCTGTCCATCAGTCCCTGCAGGTCCCTTTCTGCCTGGCTGCTGTCCAGCCCTTCTGGCGCCATGTTGAGGGAGGGAGGCAGGGAGGGAACGGGTCCAGATCCAATCCTTCCTGAAATGTGGTGTTTGCTGGCACTGACAGTGCCCAGATCTTGATATTTCCCTATTCTTGTACAGCCCACGTGCAGCAATTTGCTGGCAAAGAAAGCCAAAACCAAGCAAATACCTGGTACTTACAGCAACCCGATCTCGGGTTTGCTGACAACGCCAGTACCCAGATCGGGAATGTTCCAGAAATCTGCACAGCTTAATTCCAGCAGTTTGCTGGCACAGAAAATTAGCATCTGGAAATTTCTCAGTGACAGCAAAACCTAAATGCAGCAATTTTCTGGCAAAGAAAGCCAGAACCCAGCACCTTCCCGCTGCTGCCACCAGCACCACCCAGATCTGGTGTTTGCTGCACAAGTGCCAAGATCTGGAAATTTCCCATTGCTGGCACAGCCCAAGTCCAGCAATTTGCTGGCACAGAAAGCCAAAATCCAGCAATCTCCTGATGCCAGTACAGGTGCCCAGACCTGGTGTTTGCTGCCACTGCCAGTGCTCAGATCTGGATAGTTCCCTGTTCTGGCAAAGCCAAGTCCAGCAATTTTCTGGTAAAGAAAGCCACAATCTGGCAATTCCCTTCTACCGTCACTGGCAATGCCAAGATCCGGTGTTTGCTGGCACCACCAGTGCCCACATGTGGGGATTTCCCGGTGCCGGCACAGCAAATTTCTTTGCCAGTAATTTTCTGGCAAAGAAAGCCAAAACCTTGCAAATACCTGGTACCTACAGCAACCCAATCTTGTGTTTGCTGACACCACAAGTGCCCAGATCCAGAATTTTTCAGGTTCCTGCACAGCATAATTCCAGAAATATGCTGGCACTGAAATTTAACATTTGGCAATTTCCTGGTGCTGGTACATTCCCCACCCAGATCTGGTGTGCGCTGGCATTGCCAGTGCCCACATCTGGCAATTTCCCTCTTCTGGCACCACCCATGTCCAGAATTTGCTGGCAAAGAAAGCTAAAACCTGGCAATTTCCCCTTGCCAGCACTGCCCAATCTGGAGTTTACTGGCAGCAGGATCGCAGGAAAGAAGGAAGGAAAGAAGGAAAGAAAAGAAAAGAGGAAGGCATCCAGATCCAGTCCTTCCTGGAGCCTGAAATGGGCTGTTTGCTGGCACTGCCAGTGCCCAGATCTGGAAATTTCCCTATTCTGGCACAGCAATTTGCTGGCACAGAAATCCAAAACCCATGGCATTTTCCTGCTACTGGCTCTGGCACCACCCACATCTTGTGTTTCATGTAACCAGAACCCAGATTTGGAAATTTCTCAGCACCAGCAGAGCCCAAATCCGGCAGATTTCTGTCACTGGCAATGACACCACCCAGATCTGGTGTTTGCAGCCAGTGCCAGCACCCAGATCTGAAAACTTCCCGGTGCTGGCACAGCCCAAGTCCAGTGATTTGCTGGCACAGAAAGCCAAAATTTGGAAATTTCCAGGTTTGGGCTCCAGCATTATCCAGATCTGGTGTTTCCTGGGACCGCCAGTGCCCAGATTTGGAAATTTCCCGGTGCCTTCACAGCCCAGGCCTAACAATTTTTTTTAGCTAGCTGGGGCAGAGAAGTTCCTTGGACTGTGGCTTTCCTTTTCCTTGGAACTGTTTACACCTGCTCTGGACTGAAAACCCAGACAAACACCGGCAGCAGCTCACACCTGTGGCCCCCCGAGCTCTGGGACGCTGCATTCCAGCACCAGAGGGACTTAGAAGAGACCGAGTGAGCCAACTACAACCCACAAAAAGAACTGTCTGAATTTGCCATCTCTTCAGCACTGTCAGAGGTTTTATTTAATATTATTCATTTTTCATGCTTGTGAATACTTTACTTGTTAAATAAACTGGGGTTATTTCACTTTTCTCCAGGGAAGTCTTTCCCTGAACTAGTAGGGGGAGGGGCTGCTTGAACTTGCTTTCTAGGCGGACCCCTTTTGGAGGTTTCCTCCCCAAATTTGCCCTAAGCCAGCACAAACAGTCATCATGAAAATTTCACCAGTGGCATAATTTCCTGGTGGCAAATCTTGTGACAGAAGCTTGACCTTGTTCTCCATGAGAGATTATTGGGAAGAGCAGACAGGAGAATATTCCTGGAAAACTGAAACAGCTTTCCAGAAGTGAAATGGAAATGAAAGAAACAATCCAAGATGTTTTCCTCTTTTTATTTCTATGCTCCCCTTTTCTATGTTGCATACCAGTAATTCCAGATGCACCTCACCTCTTAAGATCGGTGGCTTAGTGATTTTTAGATACTAAAATACCATGAGGCACACACAGTTTTCCTTCCCCTGTTTTTACAGGAAAGCAACACTGGAGGTGTAAGTGCAGTGCTCGGGTCAGGTAGGAATCCTACCCCAAGGGAAGGTGGCCCGACAGTGTCTGACCCTCAGCAAGGACAATGCACAGCAGCAAGCGAGGGGATCGATGTGCCAGAGTGCAGGAGTCAGGGCTCTGCATCCGGGCTCAGCACTGCAAAGTTCCCGTGTTTGGGCAGACGGAGGGGCTGTCCCCGGGGCGCGCGGGGCTCGAACGTGGGGCTCGTGGGGCGAGCGGGGAACGGACACGGGGACGAACGGCCCCGGTGCTTCAGTTGCAGCAGCGGCAGCGAACGCCTGGGCATGGCCGGCCCGGGGTGGGTGAGGGGCGCTCGGGGGCCGTGGCTGGCCCCGGGCCGAGCGCTGACAGCCGCGTCCCGCCCGCAGGGACGGCGCAGGAGGCCCTGCAGGAGCGCTACCGGCTGGGATCGCTGCTGGGGCGCGGCGGCTTCGGCAGAGTCTTCGCGGCCACGCGGCTCTCGGACGGCGCCCCGGTGAGCGGCGGGGCCGGCGGCGGGCGCAGGAGGAGGGGATGGAGGAGGAGGAGGGCGGAGGGGGAGGATGGGGCTCGCAGTGCGGGCGGCAAGCTCACCCCGCTGCTGCCCTTGGTTTGCAGGTGGCCATCAAAAGGGTGCCACGGAACCGCGTCCGGCACTGGGGCGAGCTGGTGAGTGAGCGGGGCCAGCAGCCGGGGCTGCCGGCCGGGGATGAGCCGAGGCCCGGCACGGTGGGAGCCACCAGGACGCCCCGAGGGAGAGCGGGCGTGGGGCCAGCGCAGGGCGCAGAGCATCCCGGGCTGGCTGAGGGCTTCCCCAGGCCTGGCACGGCATCGGCCCCACTGACGGCATCGTGCTCCTCCCGCAGCCCGACGGCACCAGCGCACCCCTGGAGATCGTGCTGCTGGCCAAGGTGTCCACTGGCTTCCCCGGTGTGGTCCAGCTGCTGGAGTGGCTCGAGCTCCCCAACTGCATCGTGATGGTGCTGGAGCGGCCAGAGCAGTGTCAGGACCTGCAGCGTTTCATTCGGGCACGGCGGTTCCTGCCCGAGGAGGTGGCGCGGGAGCTGTTTCGCCAGGTGCTGGAGGCCGTGCGGCACTGCACCAGCTGCGGGGTCCTGCACAGGGACATCAAGCCAGAGAACATCCTGGTTGACCTGGACACCGGGCAGGCCAAACTGATTGACTTTGGCTGTGGCACCTACCTGCAGGACACAGTCTACACTCACTTTGCAGGTGAGCCTACACAGGGCTGCGCTCCCGCTGCTGACATCTCATGGCCCAACATCTCTCAGCCCAAGCTGGCTGTGGCAGCGGGAGTTCTCCCTTTTGCTGCCAGTCAGGGCACTGAGTCTTCAGCTGAGTTACTTTAGAGCAGGGCTGGGTGGGCAGCCATCTTCCAGCCCTGCTGGCACCCTCTGCCAGCCACTCTGCCCAGGACTGGGACTGGGCTGGGGCAGCCAGCCCGACCAAAGCCCCCGTGGGTGGGGGTAGCAGAGAGGGAGGGCGGAACATGTGCCCCAGCCACTTTGGTGTGCAGACGAGAGGAAATGCTTGGACTGCTCCACTCGCCCTGTTTGCCTTGGCTTCGTAATATTTTTGGGGCAATGCAGGCAGGGAGGATAAGGGCAGGTTTTTTCCCCAGCATGGAGTGGGTTTTTCCTTTGCATGTCATGGTCGGGCCTAGCCAGGGCTGCCCTCTTTCAGAACCAGAGACTTCTTTTCCAACCCTAACTTTGTGCACAAGTCCCAGGTGCTGGTGAGAGGGCAGTGGGTCACCCTGTGGTCCCCTGATGCAGCCCCTGCAGGTGCAGGGATGCTGGGGCCAGGCTCTGGGAGCAGCAGCATCCCCCTGATGAACTCCATCTGTATTCCATAGGAACACTGTCATACAGCCCCCCGGAATGGAATGACTTTGGCTGGTACCATGGCGAGGCAGCAACGGTCTGGTCCCTGGGCATCCTGCTGCATCAGATGGTCTGCGGGGAGCACCCTTTCAGGAGGGGCCAGAACATCAGCTGGGGCCAGCTTCCGCTGCCACAAAGGCTCTCTCAAGGTGGATCCTCTTCTCTGGGCACGGGGGGAATCCCAGTGCTGGGAGCCAGCAGCGGGGCTGTGGGCATCCCGCTCTGGCAGCTGCTGAGGAGGTAGCACATGTCCTGCTCTCCTCCAAAACAGGGAATTGATGGGAAAGTTTAGGCCCAGCTAAACTTTCCAATGAGCACATCCAGCATGGCCTGGGCACAGGAATAGTGGGGTAAAGCAGACAGGAGCCTTCTCTGGCCGACCGGCAGTTTCTGCTTTCTCTCCCCAGAGTGCAAAGACCTGATCAGGTGGTGTTTATCCGTGAACTCATTGGACAGACCCACACTGGAAGACCTGTTCTGTGATCCTTGGATGTGGGATATTCCTCTGCCATAGAAGAAGGGAGAGAGCCACAGGCACACTTTGATCCAGAGCCCTGGTAAGTTCCTGCTCCACATATGCCTTGGCAATGAGAACCAAAGGAACCCAGAGCTTTTTGCGCTGCCAGTGTCACTGCACCGGGGTCATGGGATGGGAACACACAGCCCTTGTGCTGGAGCTGAGCTGCTCTGCCCAGCACTGGTGGCCGCCATCCCAGCTGGTTTTGCTTGTCCTGGTTCCCTGACAGCTGGGGCCCTGGGCAGAGCCCTGAGAGCCTGGTCTGCCCCCAGGGAAGGAGAAGCAGCCTCTGGAGAAGCTGTACCAGGTGGGGATGCTGCTGCTGCTGCTGCTGGAGACAGCGAGGGTGACATCAGGGATGACAAGCTCTTCCTCAGCCTGGCCACAGGAGGCTGAAGGTGATGCACTTTGATTCTGGCACCTTCTTCAAAGCCAAACTCCACAGGGAATTTGCAGATGAGTCCCCATCTGGGGAAATTCTGCCAGATTTGGGCATGACCCAGCGTGGCGGGGAACCAAAGGCTCCCCCTTTGCTGGGGCAGATGCAACTCATTCTTCAGTGGCTGCCCAGCTGCTTTTGGCAGGGCTGGGAGGATGGGCTGGGGTGGGTACGAAATGGGAGTGGGCTCCTGGCCCTGCCAACAGCCCCCAGCACCCCCCATGCCCCGGGCTGGGGCTGGGGCAGCCAGCCCGACACAAACAAAGCCCATGGTGGGAGCAGAGGTGGGACTCCAGAACGTGAGCACAGCTGCTTTGCTGTGCAGGCAAGGAAGGGCTTGGGCTGCTCCACTGCCCTTGTTTGCTTTGGGGTCACCGTGATTTTGGGGGGCAGTGCAGGGGGGAAGACAGAAAGTGTGGGCTTCCCTCACCAGTGGGTGTGTTTTTCCCTGGCATGCAGGGGTTGGGCCTTCCTCAAGGCCCTGACAGAGATAAGAGTTCTTACCGTTTTTCTTGTTTTCCCTTTTTGCATCTAACCTCTTTTCAATAATGTGTTGTTTGTTTTTCCAGAGGAAATGTTACAGGTGGTCCAGTGTGGATGGGCAAGTGCTTGGGAGCAGCTGTGGCGTGGATGGGCCGTGCCCTTGGAGAAGGCTGAGGCCATGGTTTGGGAGCAGCTTTTCTTCCAGCTGTGGATGGTGTGAGGTGGGTCCCTGTGTGCTTGGCAGGGTGGGATCAGAGCTTTTGGGAGCTGGCAGCGAGCACAGGATCATCCTGCTCTGGGCAGCTGCTGAGGGCTGGATGTGCCCTGGCTGGCTGCAGGCTGGGCACATGTCCTGCCCTCCTGCTCTGCTGCCAAAGGCAGCAGGGATGGGCAGCTCTGGGCACAGCTCTGGGCACAGCCAGCATGGCCTGGGCACCACAGGCCTTGGCACAAGGGCACAGGAGCCCTCAGCTGACGGGCGGTTTCTGCTTTCTCTCCTTGCAGCTGGGCTCTGCGGGTGGTGAGGCTGCTCTGGGCTCTGCCAGGGCTCTGCTGGGCTCAGCCCTGGGCCCAGCTGGGCTGGCTCTGCCCTCACATTGCTCTGACAGCTCTGCATCAGACGAGCCCGTTGCGAGCACAGCGCTTGAGCTTTGTGCTTTGGCAGGTGAGTGAGACTCTGCAGAAGGCCCAGAGATTGCAGCTGGGGACACACATGCAACTGGCAAGGACCCAAACTCTCCACAGTCCCGGCTGAATGCCTGGATCTGTACAGGGTGTTTTGTCTGTCCCATTCTTCCTTCTTTATTGGCTGGAATTGTGCATTGCACTTTGTTCCTCCTCTAGCAGTGCCACGAGTGGGCCAAAGCTGGCAAGTGGGCCGTGCTCCTGAGGCAGTGCAGTCTGGAGCTGGTGGATGGAGAATTGCCCTTCTGCACTGCCAAACCAGAGCAAAAAGCTGTAAATGGGACTTTGTGACTCTAAAAAACTCCTGACAGTTTCAAAGGGAATGTGCAGCTCATTCGCAGGGTGAGAAGGAAGATCATCTTCTAAAGGATTTGGGCTTTGACAGAGTTTCCATTCCCAGTGCTGCTTGGAGCTGGAAGGGCACAAAGCAATTTCCTCTTGCTTCGAGCACAATTTCAAATACCAGTGTTGGGAACAAAGCCCAAAATCTTTTAAGAGGCTGCTGAGGTCAGTAAGATGGATCCATGCCATCAGCACATTTACAATGTAAAGAACTGAGTTCTCTTTTGAAAAAGATCATTTACCTCTTAATGCAAAGAATGTATCTTTGCATTTATGTTTTGGTTTTTTCACTAATATTGTGTTATGTTTTTTCACTAACACTTGGATTTTATTCTTATCTTTTTACAATTTACCTATTTTTTTCCTTTTTCCTTTTTTTTCCCTCTAAATAGAAAACATGTCCTACAAAAGGAATGTCCTTTGCTCCTGGTTCCCGTGTGGAGCAGCTCCCTTCCTGCTGGCTGAGCTGCTCAGGCAGAGCCCGGCAGCTCCTGGCCCTGCAGGGCTGAGGCTTTTCCCCGTTGCTGGGCACAGACTGATGGAGCAGCACTGCTGAACTCGAGCACACATAGGGACCAGCAGCAGCTGCCTTTGGCCACCTGAGGCTCCAAGGCCCAAACTCTGAGCAGCCAGGGCTGGAAGAGACTGGCAGGATCTGATCCCTGACTCTGGGCCAGGGCTGCACAAATGACCCCACAGCAGCAGCAGCAGCAGCACATGGAGCTGACTTTGAGCACAGCCCCTGCCCCTCTTCCCTCCCGTGTGCAGCGATGTCACAGCAGCCTGAGGCACCTGGGAGCCCCCAGTGCCAGCAGGGACTGGAGATGGCAGCCCTGGGCTCCTGGAGGCTGTGCAAGGAACAGAGCTGGGCACTCCCTGTCCTTGGGAGCTTCCAGATGGAAAAGGCTGCTGTGCCCAGGCAGCTCCAAGGGCACAGAAAGGAGGCTCTGGAGCCCTGGATCTGTGCCAGTGCCACAGTCCTGGGCAGCAGCCAGCGAGCCCTGGGGGAACAGAGGGCACAGCAAGAGGGACAGAAGCAGGCAAGGGCAGAGACTGGAGAGAGCCAGGCCTGGGGGCAGGAGCAGCTGCTCCATTGCACTGTTGGAGAAAGCTCTTGGCTGGTTCAAAGCAGTGAAAGGCGTGAAGGGCAGAGAGGAGGCCACAGCAAACAAGCTCCTGTTTGCACAGCCTCCCCTCTCCGTGTCCCAGAAGGGATTGCATGGACTGTGTTCTTCTCTCCGAGTCATCTCTTTCAGCATGAGCAGGTCAGCACCAGGAGCTGAAGCCTCAGGCCACAGGAGCTGGGCAAAAGGGAACTTTTGGAGCAAAGGAATGCTGCTAAAATAGCCCCCGCTGAATGCAGTGGATATAATCATGGAATCACAGAATCCTTTCTGTTGGAAAAGCCCTCTGAGCTCACCCAGTGCAGCCGCTCACCCAGCAGTGCCAAGCCCAGCACTAAACCACGTCTCTGAAGTGCCAAGGCCTGGACACCAGCCCTGAGTGAGGCCTGGACAGCAGGCCCTGAGCCAAAGGTGGCCTCTGGATGAACCTTCCAAGCAAAGGTTATCTTTGTATCTGCTCCCTAATGAAATGTGCATGGTTTTTAGCACTGAGATAGATGTAGCCACTCATTAGTGAAACATGTATTGACCTTTGTGTATTTAGAAGTCAGACAAGGCCATGAAATCTGACATCTGGCCTTGTTTGGGGCTGTGTGGTCAAAGTCACCTCCCTTGGTTCCTCCTTGAGCCCTGGCCAGGCTTTGGGAGGGGCCCAAGAGGAGGATGAAAGCAGATGTTGCCACACCAGCAGTGCTGTCAGTTTGTTCATTCAGCACTGTCAGAGCTGGGCCCTCTCCCAGAGGGGTTGGAGCCTCACCTGGGGCTGGAGGCACCTGCAGGAATTCCCAGTGCCCAGGAGTGGCTCTGCAGCCCTTGGCTGTGACAGCTTCCCCAGCTGCTGTGTGGGTCTGGGGGATGGTAAAGGCTGAGGGTAAATGCTGCTGGATCTTTCTTAATCACTGCAGGCAATCTTTGGTGGGGATGGTTGGGTGCATTGCTGAGCTGCTCCTTTTGTGATTCTTTGCTGCTCTGAGCTGCAGGAAATGACACTGATTCCTTCAGTTGGAGTCTGTGTCTTTGGTGCTGACTTTGGCCACTGGTAAAACAAATTTGGCTCAGTCTGGCCAGATCCCAATAAAATGTCACTTGTTCAGTGTCAATGTGAGGAATCAGTCCCATCAGAAATACCCAGCTGGGAAGCCCTTCCCTGGAGTTCCCTGGCTCTGGAGTGGGCTGAGGTTGGAGCCCTGTAGTAGTGGGGCATTCGGGTAAAAGAAGCTGCACCCCTGGATGGCTTCAAATGCATCCAATAATTGCATATGGAAAAGGAAAGAGTACATAGGAAACAGCACCATCAGAAGAAACAATTATGGTTGGAATGCTCCCACATGGAGCAAGAGAAGAAGGTTTTAGTCTTGAGCTCAGATGCATTTGTGCAAGTGAAATATCTATATACATAATAATTATATATGTATTTATAGTATAATAAGACTTCAATATATCTATTTATATATATTTATTTATGTCTGTATCTATCTATATTTCTATATCACTATCTATGTATAAAATTATATAATAATGTGAAATAGTGCTGACAATGCTAATTTGGTAGCTTTGGCTGCTCAGGGATGTAACACTAAATACTCTACAGAACAGGATTGGCCAGGACCCTAATGTCAGTGGTCAACTTTTTGAGATTGTATACAATGAAAAAGGGAGAAAGGGAGGAAATTGGCTATTTTTGCAGGGTTTGCTGATACTGTGATGCAGAGTGCTTTGTCTGTTCCTGTGAAAAATACAGTGATTTTGCCTGCAGGGTTTTTCATGTACCAGATTATGCACAAGCTGCAGGATTGGTTGCACGGGTGAAGGGGTTGTTAAAAGAGCAGTTGGAAAAATGAGGAGATGGGAACCTTTGCCCATGGAGAACCCATCTCCCAGATGTGCTCCATGTCCTTCACAATGGCCCACTGGGGAAATGGAAACCCCCTGGCTGTGCACGGCTGCCCCCAATTTGCAAATCCAGCCATGGGCAGTGAGACTTGGGGTGCCTGGGAAATTGTTCTGGCTGTGATGGCCCCTGGCAGGGCCAGCCCAGAGGCTGCAGGGCTGGGCCTTCATGCATTGGAATTCATTAGGAAAAATTCAAAGCAAATGAGAGCTATCAATCCTGAAACAGGAATTCAGATTCCTTCAGGACACTTTGATTTGGTAACTGCTCCCTTGGAGCTTGGCCTTGCAAAGTGTTCCTGTCATGGCAGGAGGAAATGATGCAGAATATCAAGGAGAAATTACAGTAATTCTGTAAACAATAACAAACAAGATTGGATTGTTCAACCCCATGACAGGGTAGCACAATTACTGATTTTGCAATTTTAAGAACGATTGTGAAAACAGGAGATCCACCTCCAGTCACCACCATTTGTGGAGATAAAGGGTTTGGATCCAGCAGCCCTGATAATGGAGCCAGAGTGTGGGTCTGGAGGCCAAAAGGCCCTCCCGTGGCAGCTGAAGGAACAGCTCCTAGGAAAGATAACTCTGAGTCCTGAACCCTGGGCAGGAACAATGGGAATGTGTCCCTGCAGCCAAGGATTCTGTGTGAGAACAAGTAGATCTGCCAGGATACTGTTTTACACATCCTGCCAGACCAGATCTCCCTGTTTGCCCCAAGGGCCCCTTTGGAACATGCTCTGATCCACCCGGCTCCATGGGAAAGCTGCTGTGACACTGAGGGACTTGCACAGGAATTCCATCCAGGAGCCTGGGTGCCCCTCAGGGACTGGGACCCAGCCCCTTCCAGCCAGAGGGGAAAGGGCCCCCCAGGCCTTTTTAGCCACAGACAGCATGGGAAAGCTGAACAGCAAAGGGCCTGGGGGCATTATTCTGGAATTAAAAAGGTGCCAGCTCCAGGGACAACAGAATACTTGTTCCTAACTCGAATGAGATTGAAAAAATAAGAATGAAGAACAGTGTCACTAAAGTACTACTGATGTCTGTAAGGTGTACGTTTATAATCAGCCAGAATCTTTGTCTGCCACAAACACCTCTGGTGTTTCACCAAGGGATTGGTCATCAAAATGTAATGATGGGTTATGATGTATTGCTGAGCTTCTTTTGTAATTCTTTGCTAATGATGATGAGCTTTGCTGAGCATATCCTTTTGTAAATCTCTGCAGCTGTGCATGATATAACTGACACAATTCCTTAACTTGGTGTCTGTGTCCTTGGTAGTGACCCTGCCCACTGGTGAAACAGGGCCCCCTCTTGCCTAAGTGTTCCCTGGGAAAGCAAAAACCCTCCCTCCAAAATTCCCCCCTTCCTCCCTGTTCCCCCCTTCACACCCTGAGCATGATGTGCTCTGGTCTGGGCTATGCCCGGGGTCAGTTGGGGTCCCCTGTCCTGGCTGTGTCCCTGCCCAGCTCCCCCACAGCCCCAGCCCCTCCCCAGCATGGCTGGACGAGGGGCAGGACAGGCCTTGGCTGTGCTGCAGCTCAGCAAGAACAAAACCATCTCTGCGTGCTCAGCCCTGTGCTCAGCACCCGGCCCAGCAGTGTCTCAGTGCCAGGGGCTGTGCCCTCAGTCCCTGCTGGGGTTTTCCATGGCAACTGCCAGGCCAGGTGACCCAGGTGTCCCCCCCAGTGCCGGTACCATGGAAACAGTGCCCAGCCCTGCCCCTTTCTGTCTGGCTGACCTGGCCTTTGGCCCTGGCAGTGCCGGTGGCTGCTGGTTCCTGGTGCCTGAGCGGCCAGCGCGGCACAGGGCAGGTGGCCATGGCACAGCCCCCAGCAAGGGATCCCCTCTGGCTCTGGGCACTGACACCAGCCCTGAGCAAGGGGCCAGGGCAGCTTCCCATGGCCATCAACCATCACAATGGGGCCGGGCATTGGTTGCCATGGCACCAAACCAAGGACCGGTCCCCGTGGACGTTGCCATGGCACCTGGTGGCACCAACGAGTGTCACTGCAATTGTACCTGGAACAGCCCTGGCACCGCTTTGTCCTGAGGGTTGCCATGGCAGCGGAGGACAGACACAGCTGGTGCTCTGCAAGGGCCCTGGGGCAGAAGGGAAGGAGCAGCAGAGCAGGGGCGGATCCATCCCTAGTGCGCTGCACAGCTCAGGGCAGCATCCCAGAGCGTCCTGATGGAGCTGCCAACAACATCCCCCCTCTGCAGCCCTGGCCTCTCCCCCAGCTCACACAGGTGCCCCATCCTTGCAGGCACAGACACTGCAGCACTGGCTCAGCAGCCCCTGTTTGCATTGCACACAGCAGGGGGAGCACACCCATGCTGTTGGTGTGGGGACATGAACCTGAGGGAGCTCAAATGGCATCAGCCCCTGGGGCCAGCAAGGGCTGGGGGACACCAGGGAAACCACTCAGCTTTGTCCTGGCCTCTGCAGTCAGCCAGAAAGTTTGTTCCCATCAGCTGGGAGTTCCCTGTCCCACTGCAGACGCTGTTGCTCAGAGCCAGGGCTTCCTGGCAGCCACTCCCAAAATGCCCTGAGCATTTCCCTTGCTTCACCTTGGCTTTCTTTACTCTTCCTGATACAAATTTCTTCTAATTCCCCACCCCAGGGGACCCAGAACTAGACACAGCACTCGAGGTGCTGCCCAACCAGTGCCCAGCACTGGGAAAGAATCCCTGCCCTGCTCCTGCTGGCCACACCATTCCTGATCCAGGCCAGGAGCCATTGGCCTTCTTGCCCACCTGGGCACACTGCTGGCTCATGTCCAGCCTGCTGTCCATCACTCACTGCAGGTTCCCTTTCTGCCTGGCTGCTCTCCAGCCACTCTGTCCCCAGCCTGTAGTGCTGCAGGGGTTGTTGTGGCCAAATTGCAGGACCCGGCACTTGGACTTGTTAAACCTCACCTTGTTGGATTTGGGCCCTGGATCCAGCCATTCCAGGGCCCTGTGCAGAGCCCTCCTACTTCCATCCTCTATCAGATCCACACTCACACCCAGTTTGGTGTCATCTGCAGATTTGCTGATATTGGACACAATCCCCTCATCCAGACCATTCCATGCAGACATTGGAATCCACGCTGGCTGGCTCTGTGGGTGCCCTGTGATGGCACTCAGGGTGATCTGTTCCATAACCTTGCCAGGCACCCAGGTCAGGCAGACAGGCCTGGAGTTCCCCAGCTCCTCCTTCCAGCCCTTCTTGGGGATGGGCTCACACTGGCACCTCCAGTGCTCTGGGACCTCCCTGGTGAGCCAGCACTGATGGTAAATGATGGAGAGCAGCTTGGGGAGCTCATCCACCAGCTCCCTCATCCCCCTGGGATGGGTCCCATCTGATGCCACACACCTGTGAGCATCTGAGTGGCTCAGCAGGTCACCAACTGCTTCCTCCTGGATTCCAGGGGCTGTTCTGCTCCATGTGCCCATCTACCAGCTCAGCAGAGCACTTGTCCTGAGGACAGCCTGCCCTAATATCGAAAATTGAGAGAAACAAGATGTTAAGTAGCTCTGCCTTCTCCTTATCTTTAGTTACTATATTCCCCACTGCATCCAATAAAGAGTAGAGGTTTTCCTTACCCCATGTTTTGCTATTAATTTAATTGTGGAAACATTGTCTATTTTTTTTTCACAGAAGTGGTCAGGTTAAACTCTAATTGAGCTTTCACCTCTTGACTTTTTTTCTGCACAACTTCACAACATCCATAAACATTTCCTAAGCTGCTTGACCTTCTGTCCAAAGTTGATGCTCCTCTTGTTACCCTTGAGTTCCCACAAAATCTCCATGGCCAGCCAGGCCAGTAATTTTCCGCTCTAGCTCATCTTTTGCCACATTGAGACAGGCTGCTCCTTCCCCCTTAAGATTACTTCCTTGAAATGTGTCCATCCTTCATGGACCCCTTTGTTTTTAAGGGATGTTTTCCTTAAAAAAAATCAGGACCTGATTTGGTACTCCCAAAATCATCATCCTAAACAGGCCAAAGTCTGCTCTTCCTAATTCCATTGTAGAAGTTTTGTTGCTGCCCCCGCTTCTTTTCCAGAACATTGAAAACTTGATTATTTCATGGTCACTGTGCCCCAGGCAACCTCCAAGCCCCACATCTGCCACCAGCCCTTCTCTGTTTGTGAACAGCAGCAGACAGAACTTTCCTTGGCAGTGGGAGTGTTACCAAAAATTCAGTAAAATAGAGAACTCCTTTACACCAATGCAGCATTAAAAAGCAGCATTATTTATTCAGGGGGATGCACGGGGGACAGCTCCTCCCAAAGCCCTGCAGGCTGAGTAAAGGAAAGTTTCTGTTTATATTCTGTATATTGCACACATATTCATTGATTGTCCCAGACTAAACATAAATATGATAATGGTTTCCCTAAAATCATTCACCTATTTCCCCTCCCCTTCACCCATGTGTTGTTCTGTCTTGGGGTCTCTCTGGTGGTCCCTGGTAGTCATGGACCCCAATGTTCCAGAGGGCCTGGCTGAGCTGGCAGGACACTGAGGCTGCTGAACTTCCAGTTCCCCTTCTCACACAATGGGCATTGTGTGGCTTCCATAAACCTGGGGTTTTGGAGAACAAGGTCCAGGTGTCAGCTCACCTGGTGGAGACAATTTATCATCTGGTAACATGAGGTCACAGAGTGGGCTTTGACATCACAGAGCGGGTTATGTGAGGTGTTTGAGCAGCTATGACATCATATATTGCCCCTGTGACATCACAGAGCCGGCTGTGACATCAGAGGGCAGATGTCTGACATCACAGAGCAGACTGTGACATCACAGAGTTGGCTGTGACCAGCTGTGACCAACCATCAGAGATCAGCTGTGTGACATTGGAGAATGGGCTGTGATATCACAGAGCAGGCTGTAACATCACAGAGGGGCTGTGTGACATCCCAGCAGGGCTGTGTCAGGTCACCGGGTTGGTCACTCTGCCCCAGCTCCCCCTCACAGTTTCTCCCAACAAGTCCAATGCTGTTCATGCCCAGCAGGGTCCCTGTCCCCTGGGATCCCCCCAGCCCACCTGGAGCCACAGACTCCACCAAAGGATGTTCCACAGGATCCACCCCAGAGCCTGACATGGGGACAAGGGGCCAGGGCTGTGTGACCAGGACATCAAGGACATGGATTATCCAGGTCACTGTGGCCTGGATTGGGTTGCCCATGGCAGGAAAGATGTCTGGCAGCTGGAGCAGGGTCTGGGAAGGGCTTTCAAGGTGGGGCTGGAGCCCTTGGGCTGTGAGCAGAGGCTGAAGGAGATGGGCTTGTCCATCCCGGAGCAGGGAAGGCTGAGGGGCTCCTCATGCCAGCCTGGCAGTGCCAGCGAGGAGGGGATGGAGAACACAGAGCCAGGCTCTTCACAGGGGGGCTGGTGGGAGACAAAAGCCAATGGGTGGAAGGGGAAAGAGGAGACATCAGCCAGGACAGGAGGAGATGAAATGAGTCAGGCTGGTTTCAGCATTTCCTCAACACCAAGAGCAGCCTGACCTCCCATCTCCATCCCCCACTGACAGCTTAGCAAATCAGGAATTGTTGGAGCTGTTTTGCACCCACTCCAGGACAAGCATCCTGATACAATAACTTAATTGTTCTTTTGTTTGAAATTAATTTTAGTATGGAAATCACCTGTGAATGGTGGACTCATCAGATGCTGCTGGGACGTTGCACATATCTGAGGGAGGATTGTGATTGTTATGAAATGGTGTCCTGTTCAACTGGGGCCTGTTTGCCATGAAGAGAAATTTTCTGTGCCTCTGAGTGACACCAGTTCCACACCCCCCAAAAGACACAAACATGGTGAGTTGTGGTTCCCACTCCAGTGGTGGAACTTGGACCTCCCTCCATAGCCAGAGCAGAGCTCCCTTATCCCACAAAGTCCCTGGCAATGCAGGGGTGAAGAAAACAGGACAGGCTGTGGGGATCAGGGACAGGGTAGGGCCAGGGATTTGGGGTGGTTGTAAGCGCAGGGTAGGACCCGGCCATTGGCCTTGGTGAACCTCATCCAATTGTCCTGGGCCCATGGCTCCATCCTGTCCAGATCTATCTGCAGAGCTTCCTGCCCTCCAGCACAGCCACACTCCCACCCAGCTTGGGCTCACCTGGGAACTGACTGAGGGTACTCTCGATGGCCTCATCCAGATCAGCAATAAAGAGATTGAACTGACCTAGCCCCAGTTCTGAGCCCTTGGGACGCCCCTGGATGTGACTCCATTCTTCAGCTGCTCTGAGTGCCGGGGTTGGATGAGGGAAAGGGTGGGGAGGAGATAGAGACAAAGTGTGATTGATTGTCAGCCATGAAGGGTCTGGATTTTCATATCTGTTCAGACTGCATGAAGAGGTCCTGGTGTTCAATATCAATTGGACATTGCTGTTATCAATCTATGAACAAAATAAGAAAACAGGAAAAAACAATTCTCTCTGCATTGTTTTAAATACAGTATATTCACTTTAAATAGACTTCTGAAATCTGTCTAATTACCCAAAGAACACTTGAAAACTTAGATTATTCCCAAGGGTTTTTCTTGTTCAGGTGTGTTTGGAACAAATATTTATTAACCTTTTACATTGAATTTCTGAATGGAAGACCTCAAGAAAAAAGAGGCCTCTGGAGAAATAAAATTCATCATCAACCTCCAAGTGGCTGAGAACCCATCGCCAACAGAGCAGCAATGAACAGAAATGGGCACAGCTTTTTGGCTGCCACAGCTTTGGCATGGGCCCTGGGCCTGGAGCAGGAGCAGCTCTTGAGGCCTCCAAGGCCACGGCTCTTGTGCTGCCCTGGGATGGGCAGATGGGATGGCAGCAGGGGCTGCAGAGCTCTCAGCACCTCAGCCCGAGGGGAGCAGGGCAGCCAGGGAGCCTCCTTTGGCCTTGGCCAAGCACCTTCCCCCATGGCTGGGGCTGAGTCCTGTGGCAGCTGCAGCTGCTGCTGTGCCCTTGCCAGGGGCTGAGGCCGTGGGGCAGTGCCCAGAGCAGCCTGGCCTGAGCAGAGCTGTGGGGCCAGAGCCGGCTGGGCTGGGCTGGGCTGAGACCCTTGGTGCTGCCCAGAGCTCAGGGCAGCTGGCAGAGCTTGCAGAGAGCTGGGCTGGGCTCAGAGAGCCTGGCCCAGAAACCATGAGTGTCCATCTCAGCCTGGCTGAGCATGCAGGGGCAGGACTCAGGCCAGGCCTTGTGGGGCAGGGCCAGCGCCTGTGCAAGGCATTGCAAACAGGCAAGTGGCCCAGATAGGAGGCTGCTCTGTGCCCTTGGTGGCATGGACAGAGCAGGGAGAGGGCCCAGGAGATTTGCCAGCACCAGCCTCTGTGCCCATGCATTGGCAGGCCTGGCTGCTGAGCCCAGCTTTGGCCTGGGCTGAGTTTGGCTGTGGCCCAGCTCCATCCTCCTGCGGGGCTCAGGGCCTGTTCCCGGCCATGGCCAGCCCTGGCTGCCTCTCTGCTGGCCCAGAGGCCAGCAGAGCCCGGGGCAGGGCTGTCTGTGCAGCCCCACAGGTGCCACGGGCTCTGCAGGAGCTGGCACAGGCTGCCCAGCAGGGAGGCCATGGGGCACAGAGCCCCAAGGCTGCTGTGGGCACCACGGCACAGGGGCCGTTCCCAGCCGCAATGCTCCTGGCCTGGCCCGGGCCAGCACAGGGGCTGGGCCACCATGGCTGGGCCAGCACTGGGCCACAAAGGGGCCACACAGCCGCTGCCCAGGCTGACAGCAAGGCCAGGCACACAGAGGGAATTGCTGAGCATGGCCTGCACTGGCCAGGCCTGACTGTGCCAAAGGCAGAGCTCAGCTGCCCTTGGGGGCTGCAGGAACAGTCCAGAGCCCAAAGAGCCTCCATGGCTGTGCTGGAGACCAAGGCTGCAGGAGGGAAATGCAGGGCTGCTGCGGGATGGGGAGGGCATTGAATTCCAGCACACACCTCAGCTCTCTGGCAATCCCGGCACCATTCTGCGCCCTCTTTCAGACTGGAGCAGAGCAGATGTTGATGGGACAGGAGCCCTGCGGGGCTGTCAGGGACCTGCAGCCTGCAAGGTGCTCTGCTCTCCCTCAGGTGCTCTCAGAGAGATCCAGTTCCAGCTGGGCACCTCAGGGCACAAGTGGCACTGCCTGTTCATGGGCACACAGCTGATGTCTGTCTGGAAAGTGGCACAGGTTTTAATACCTGTTAGTTTCCTAATATACAAATGGATCTTTGTTACCTGGGTCATTTGAGTACTTTTAAGCCATGACAAATTTTTCCCACCAGGAACAGGAACTTCCTGGAAGTGTAATGATGGCAGAAGAACAAGTACTGATCTTCCTGTGGACTTGTGTCACCAATATCCAGTGTATTACTTCCTCTCAATCTTCCTTCATGTGTTTCCAGCTCTCCTGGTTAGATGGCCATGTCTAAGGATGCCCCTTCACTAGAGCACCTGGATCGATGCCCACCTTGTTGGTTTTTGATTTCCTCCTCCAGATGCTCTCTGGTCTTTCAAGTGCCTGTCAAGTGACTGGTTTCATGCTTTTAGTTGCAGAGAGTTGCCCCATATTTCTGAAGTTCAAATAAATATCATGTTAGTCAACATCTTAATTGTGTTTATATCTATCACTTAATTTTTCCTATGTCTTTGCCTAAAACTGTTATGTACAGAAATCCCTTGGGGATGGGGGACATTTCAGATGCTGCTGGTACATCACAGAGAGCTGAGGAAAGAGCTGTGAGGAATATTAAACTGTTCAAATGTTCGACTGTAGTATTGTGTGTGTTTTATATGGGTTTATTGTAAAGTTGGTTCTTTTTTATAAGCTAATAATTTGATTTGACCCTCAGTTCCCTCCATGTTCTCCCTCCTAATGGTTTGTTTCTCCCACCTGTTGCCTGTCAATCATTGTAACCGTCACCTCTCATGTCAAGAATCTTCTATGTCAATCATCCCTCACCTAGAATATGATTTTTCCCTTCAGCCTTTTCTCTCCTCTGGGCCCTTCCTATTGGTTCAGTTGTGTCCCTCGCTGCTCCCCTGGGTTTTGCTCATTGGCCCCTCGTGTCTCTTCTGTTGCCCCCATCCCTTTTTTAAGTGCCTCCCTAACAGTTTTTACCTGACACCGTCACTGGCCCCACCCGGGCTAAAAAGGCGCCTTGGCATCCACACACTTGTCCACTCCTTCATTCCATTACCTCAGTTCTTCACAGTCCTGCTCTCGCCTGCATCACCACACGGCAGACGGAGTCACGACTCAGGGGTTCTTGCCGAGAACCTGGGAGTGGTGGGATTCATAGTCTCCACCGGTCACTCCAGGAGCGGCTAGCCAGCTGGTCAGCTCCAGTGGCTGTGGAAGTGAGACTGCGTTCAACGTGTGTTTGTTGGCAAGAAACCTTTCTGTGCCTCTGAGTGTCACCAGGCCCTGAGCCCAAAGGACACAAACCTGATGAGTTGTGTTTCCCACTGCAGGGGCTGCACGTGGACCTTGGCTCTGCACAGGAGAGCTCTTCATCCCCTTTCTCTCTTTTCCTCCCTCTGGGCATGGAGGGAGCTCCTGGCTTCAGTGTGTGACTCATGTGTGCAAAGAGCAAATCTGGGCAGAATCGGGGCAGGGAGGATTTGGGGGGACCTTGGGATCTGTGCTGGGTTCAGAAGGTTTTCCATTGCTCTGAGACTGTCTGCTGTGGAAAGTGGATTCAATATCCCACAGAGTAATGACTTTTGCATTGATGGAGCTGTGCTTTCCCTTGGCTTTGTTGGCTGACAAGAAATGAACATCTCTCTGTGTCTTGGGCAGCTCCTTCTCCAAGGAAAGCAGGTGGGAGCTGGAGCGAAGGAGCTGAAAGCTGCAGGTGCAGCCTGGGCTGGAGGGAGCTCAGATTTGCACAAGGCTGCTGTGAGTGCCAGGGCTTGGATGGGGGAAATGGTGGGGTGGGGGTATGGACAGAGTCTGATTGATTGTCAGCCATGAAGGGTCTTGATTTTCATCTCTATACAAACTGCATGAGGAGGTACTTGGATTCAATGTCAATTGGAGATTGCATATATCAATGAATTAACAGGAAAACAAAACTAAATTGGACCTAAAAAATGTTTTCTCACTGTCTTTTTAAATATCATGTATTCACTTTGAATACACTACTGGGATCTACGTAACTACAAATTATTTGGAAACTGAAATAAAATTATTTCGCAGAGGCTTGGCTTGTAAGGTGTTGGAGTGTTATTGAGCCCTGGGACACTGAATTTTTGCACTGAAGAGCTGAAGGCTGAACAAGCCTCTGGAGCAGGAAAATTCAGCAGCAGCCTCCAAGTTGCTGAGGATGTCAGCAGCCCCCACTGAGGCCATCCCTGCCCAGAGACCGTGGGGGAATGGGCAGACAAGGAGAGCGTCCCTGGGGCTGGGGCAGCACAACTCAGAGGCAGCAGTGGCTCCAGCTGGGAAATGGAGTGTGGAATGTGTCTGGGAAAGCCCTGCCTGGGCTGGGCCAAGCAGGACACACAAGCCCTGACTCCCATCCAGTAAAAAACTTTCTCAATGAGAGATTTAAAAGGAATTGCAATTGTTTGTTTCCTCTGAGTTGGACGCAGTGCAGAAATTCTGACAAGAGATCATCAGGAGCTCAAAAGAACAAGACAGCTTTTACTAGTTATATTAGAAAATTATGGAAACTTGGCAAATGGTTTAATATGACATTCAGTGGAAAAAAAAACAAACCCACTTATCAAAGCTTTAAATTGGACCATTCACCTTCACAAACTCTAAGCCTGTGCAGTTTTAAGTTACTCAAGATTTGCAAGAGAACAGAAATAGAAGAAATATACACAGAAAGAGAAAAACAAAAAACATATACAGAAGCACCCACCCTGCTACCAAGTCCTGGATTCCAGGAGTGTTAAGATGGAAATTCCAAGAGGAGGCAGGGTCAAGATGTGTGCTTGCCTTGTGGTCAGCCTTCAATACCCCTTGGTTTCCCTGGGCCCTTCCCCCAGGTGGGACTTGGGCTCATTTGGTCCCTCAGGAGCTGGGCTGGGGCTGCAGAGGTGGCTGTGGAGCATTGCCTGTGCTGTGCCAGGGACTGGCAGCCACTGCTGGGCTGGGATAGAGGCTCTGAGGGGATTGGGGTTCCAGGGCACAGCAGCATTGGAGTTCCAGGGCAGGGGAAGGCTGGACCTGCCCTTCCTCCCCTGTGCAAAAATGGTTTGAGCCAACAGTCTCCTCCAGTCTCTCACAACAGGGAATGTTGGAGGTGAATTCCCAATGCCTGGAGGAGAAGGAAAGTTCTATTCCATAGGAAGGAAAACGCAGGGCTCCAGTGTTTGGAAGGCAGCTGAGAGCCTCACAAGGCCAAGGCCTGGACGACTTGTCAATAAGAGCAGATTTTGTCTGGGAGCACTCTTTGAATTGAAGGAATTTTGGAGGTGGAAGACCAGTCTTGGCCATGGGCACCTGGAGAAGCAGGACAGTTCTTTCCACAGGAAGGAAAGCATGGAGCCTTCCCCAGTATTTTGGAGACAGATGGGAAGTGACCCTCATGAAACCACTGGCAGCTAGACTTGTCCTGGCAATATTCCTATTGGAACAATCTCTGGATATAGGGAAATTTGGAGGTGAAATCCCAATTCTGGCCATGGGTGCCTGGCAGAAAAAAACAGTTCTTTTCCATTGGGAAGGAAAGCACGGAGTACCAGTGTTTCAGAAGCAGATGACAAGAGAGTCTTAATGTTCCAAGGTCAGCTGGACCAGTCAGGCGGCCCCTGGGAGGCCAAACCAGCAAGATCTGTTCCATCTTCCCTTGGTTTTGTGGGGCCCCATGGTGTCACAATGGTGCTTTGGATGAGGCCCCACAGTGCCATAATGGTGTTACATGGCTTTGCAAGGGTTCCTCAGGGGTGAAGAGATGGACGAGAATCCTGGCTTTATGATCAGAAGGCTGGATTTATTACTTCATGATATATAATACATTATGACTAAACTGAAAGGAATAGAGAGAAAAGTTCAGAAGCTGCTAAGCTAAGAAAAGAATAGGAATAGCAATAAACAAGAGAGCTCTCTGTGAATCTGTCCCAGAGAGCTTGGTC
Source organism: Ammospiza caudacuta (assembly GCF_027887145.1). Lineage (NCBI taxonomy): Eukaryota > Metazoa > Chordata > Aves > Passeriformes > Passerellidae > Ammospiza > Ammospiza caudacuta. The sequence continues at coordinate 10,911,269 of NC_080599.1, read as the reverse complement.
CTGATTGGCCCTTAATTGTAAACATGGACCATGGGCCAATCATAGGTGCACCTGCTACATTCCACAGCAGCAGATAACAATTGTTTACATTCTTCTTCTGGGGCCTCAGCTTCCCAGAAGAGGAAAAATGCAAAGAAAGGACTTTTATGAAAAAAATATCAGTGACATATTGGTGTCTTGTTTCCATGGGGTCCAGCAGTGTCACAATGTCCCCTCGGCTCCTCAAGGCCCTGAAGTCTCACAATGGTCCCACTGATTCCATGAGGCCTTGCAGTGTCACAATGGTCCCACTGATTCCATGAGGCCTTGCAGTGTCACAATTCTCCCACTGATTCCATGAGGCCTTGCAGTGTCACAGTGCTCTCCATGGTTCCCCAGGCCCCACAATGTTGCGTGACTCCACTGTTCCACGAGGTCTGCAATGTCACAGTGGACCTTAGGACCCCGAGGGTTTGCTGTGTCACAATGGTCTCCTTTGGCTCAACAGTGTCACAATGGACCATTGATGACATGAGGGCCTGCAATGTCACACTGGACCTTTGGTTCCAGGCAGCCCTGCAGTGTCACAAAGGCCTCTTGTTTTCATGAGGCCCCACAGTATCACAATGATCCTCTTGGTTCTCTGGTGACCTCCAGGGTTCACAATGGCCTCATTGGTTCCATGAGGACTCACAGTGACACAATGCTTTGGTTATTCCATGGCGCCCCAAAGTGTCACAATGGTCTCCATGATTCCATGGTGCCCCTCGGTGTCACAATGGTCTCCTTCATTCCATGAGGCTGTGAAGTGTCCTAATGATCTCTCCATGGTTCCATGAGGCCCTGCAATGTCACAGTTTGGACCCTTGGCTCCGTGGAGTCTTGCAGTGTCACAATGGCCCCTTGGTTCCATGACACCTCAAAGTGTCACAATGGTCTCCACAGTTTGAGGACTCCCGGCAGTGTCACAATGGACCCTTGGTTTGATGGCGCCTCTCAGTGTCCCAATGATCCCTACATTTCATGGAGTCACACAGTGTCAGGACAGTCCCCTTGGTTGCATGAGGCCCAGCAATGTCACAGTGGTCTCCATGATTCCTTGATGCCCCACAGTGTCACAATGGTCCCTTGGTCTCACAGGGCCCCACAGTGTCACCATGGTCCCTTGGTCTCACAGGGCCTCACAGTGTCACAATCGTCCCTTGGTGTCACAGGGCCCCACAGTGTCACAATGATCCCTTGGTCTCACAGGGCCCCACCATGTCACAATGGTCCCTTGGTTTCATGGGCCCTGTGCTGCTGCATTCCCCCTCCCCTTCTCAGGCCCTTTTGCCAGCTGAGAAATGCTCCCTGGGCCTCGGCCTTGGCCAACAGCCCCTGGGCTCAGCTCCTCTGCAGCTCATCACAAACACTGTCTGCTCCAGACACTGCTGCTGCCCAACCAGCTCCTGGTTCCTGTAGGAGCAGCGCTGGGAACTGTTTTTGTTCCCTCCGTGGCACAACATCCTTGTTCTCACACTGCCAAAGAAAGCTGTTGGTGCCAAGTGCGGCCAGGATGAGCCATTGCTGGGACTGCAGCCCCTCTCTTGGGGCCCTGCAAACAGCGCTCCAAAAGGAGCCCTTGGAGCTCTCCTGGGCCAGCCACTCCCTCTGAGTGGGGCCTCTCCCAGCCGGGAACTCTCCCGTTTGCTGCACTCGGGGATCCTGAACAACGACGGAGCCTGGGCCGATCCCCCCACTCCTCCAGGCTCAGCCCTTTGCCTGCTGGGGAGATGGCAAAGGATCCACAGGGAGCATTTCCTGTCCTCAGGGGAATTTCTCACAGGTGCCCGGCACTGACTCTTTGTGTCTGTGTGCACACAGGAGTGCCTGTGCTGGGGAAATGAGGCAGAAATGCTGCTCTCTGAGGGGTTGGAGTGCCTTGGATAGCTGAGTCAGTCAGATATCCAGATATCAGTAGGTAAGGACAAGTCACAAGGTCTAAACTAAGTTAAATGCTCCTGAGAGTTGTACTGTTTGTAAGTTGTTAAGTTTAAGTTATTAGCTAAGTTAAGGATTGAATTTGTAAGTCATAGGTTTTATTTTGGGTTAAATACTGTTAAGTGCTGCTCTTTCGCTAAATTTTGAAGTTGACGGGATCAGGTAAAGTTTAGGAATAAGTTAAGTCCTTTAAAGTTTGGGCTCTGTTAAGCTTTTAGGCCATATTCCTTTTATCCTTGCCCTCATTGTCCTTGTGTCTCACACACACACAGGGACTGTTCTCGGTTCATTTCTGGTTTTATTGCCTGGATTTGGTGTGGTTTTGTTGTTGCTTTGTTGCCTTGGTGTGCCTTAAATGTCCCCTCAGGAGCAGAGTGACTCTTGCCAAGGAACTTTGTGCTGCTTGAAATAAACAGGGCCAGGAGACTTCTTCTCCTTTTAATGCCTTTACTATAAGTGATCAGCTCAGGATTGGGCAGCTCGGCGGGGCTGCAGTCCCCGTCGTCTCTCCCAGGGCAACTCAGAGGATGAGGACGACATGCGCAGCTTTGTCCACCAGGGGCAGAGCTGGGGGTCCGGTCCTCGTGGGAGCCTTTAGGGCATCAACACCCTCCGATGTTGGATTGGTCTCAGTCTCACTTCCTCCCAGACCCAGCCTGGGGGCTCTCGATCGCAGGGTGAGGAACAACGAAGGTTTTCAGCATCTCTGCAGGCCCAGCATTCCGCTCCTCTTATCCAGGCATCACTCCAATCTCTCAACTCTGACCTGGCTCGTTGTTTTTGGGGTTTTCTCAGCGCATTCGGAGCGGGGGTCCCACACAGGATGCTGGTCCTTGGAGTATTTTGCACATCCCTCCCCTCCAAAGTCTCTTCTCCTCGCTGTTCGGGAGGTCCCCACCCTTCACTGTCTCAGAGCGGGGCCATTACCTCGCCCCAGCAAGGGCTTTCACTGATACAAAAACAACCATTAACAACAGCGACCCGTAACTACCATAACACAGGCAGAACCCCAGAAGCAACAGTGGTAACCTTTTTCTCACAGGAAAAATCAACAGAATTTTTGTTCATAACATACTGGTCCGTACTGGTTTATACTGGTTTATACTGGTCCATATTGGTCCATACTGGTCCATACTGGTTTATACTGGTCCATACTGGTCCATACTGGTCCGTACTGGTCTCTGACCCCTCCCCTTCCCCCCAGGTGCCTCCAGTCCGTTCCAGTACGGTGAGTGACAAACTGGGAGGGCCCCAAAATGGCCCCAAATGTCCCCAAATGTCCCCAAAATGTCCCTAAAATGTCCCCAGATGGCCCCAAATTGTCCCCAAAATGGCCCCAAAATGTCCCCAGCAAAGGCAATGAATAAAAATGGATGAAAAAATGGGATTTTGGTCACTGGGGGAGGGCACATGGGGACAGCAGTGGCACCGGGAGGGGACATCGGGGCCATCATGGCCTTGGGGACATCGGGGCATTGGTGGCCTTGGGGACACTGAGGCGATGGTGGCACCAGAAGAGGACATGAGGGCAGCGGTGACACTGAGGTGACAATGGTGGCCCTGGGGACATCAGGGTGACAGTGGCACCAGAAGGTGACACAAGGCCTTGGGGACATTGAGTGATGGTGGCCTTGGGGACACTGAAGCCATGGTGGCACCAGAAGGGGACACAAAGCCAAGGGTGACATTGGGGTGACAGCAACTGTGGGGACATTGAGATGATGGTGGCCTTGGGGACATCGGGTCAGTGGTGGCCTTGGGGACATCGGGGTGAGGGTGGCTCTGGGGACATTGGGTCATTGGTGGCCTTGGGGACATCGGGTCACCGGTGGCAGTGGGGACAGGGGGTGAGGGTGGCCTTGGGGACATTGGGTCATTGGTGGCCGTGGGGACATCAGGTCACCGGTGGCAGTGGGGACAGGGGATGAGGGTGGCCCCAGGTCCGGCTGTGTCCGCTCCCCGATGTCCCCGCGTCCCTCAGGTGACCGAGCCCAGGGGACGTCCCCCGGTCCCTGCAGCTGCATGAGGCCGCGGTGGTGGCAGCAACATCCCCACGGTGTCCCCAGAATGTCCCCATCTCCACAACAACATGGTGGCCAGCATCCCCACGTCCCTCTAGATGCCACCACCACAGGTCCCCTAGGTGCCAATGTCCTCGGTGACGTGGGTGTAGATCTGCGTGGCGCCCCTGAAGCTGGTGGTGGCCACGGAGCCCTCGCAGCGCATCACCTGGGCGTGAGGTGGGACCACAAGATGGTGGTGGGACCATGGGGTGGATGATGGGTCATGGGGTGGAGGTGGCACCATGGGGTCAGCAGTGGGACCATGGGATGGGTGGTGGGACCATGGGGTCAGCAGTGGGCCCATGAGATGGGTGGTGGGCCCATGAGATGGGTGGTGGGACCATGAGGTCAGCAGTGGGCCCATGAGATGGGTGGTGGGACCATGGGGTGTTTGGGTTGGGTGGGGTTGGAGCCCTCCCAGCACCATCACCTTCCTGCACATGGGGTCAGGGGGTCAGAGGTGGCTCACGTGACCCCAGTTGGCCCCCGTGGCCATGTGGTGACCATCATGACCATGGTGGCCCCGCATGGCCCTGGTGACCCCCCTTGACCACATGATCTTAATGGAACCCCATGACCCCATGACCTTGATGGAACTGCATAACCCCATGACCTCCATGTACCCCCATGACCCCATGACCCTGATGGAGCTCCATAACCACACGGCCTTGATGGAACTCCATAACCCCATGACCCTGATGGAGCTCCATAACCCCATGACCCTGATGGAGCTCCATAACCACATGACCTTGATAGAACCCCATAACCCCATTACTTAGATGGACGTCCATAACCCCATAACCCTGATGGAACCCCATAACCCCATGACCCTGATAGACCTTCATAACCACATGACCTTGATGGAACTCCATGACCCCGTGGCCCTGATGGAACCCCATAACACCATGACCCTGCTTACTCCCATGATCTTGATGGACCCCCATAACCACATGACCCCATAACCCTGATGGACCCCCATAACAACATGTCCCCGTGCGGGATGTCCCTGTGCGGGATGTCCCCGTGTGGGATGTCCCTGTGCGGGATGTCCGCGTGTGGGATGTCCGCATGCGGCGCGAAGCCACCGGCGCCCCACAGGAACACCCGGGGCAGCTGGGCCACCACCAGGAGCAGCACGTCACCCGCCAGGACGGGGTGGCAGGACAGCAGGGACGAGCCTGGGGGAGAGGGGACACGAGTGAGGAGACCTTGGGGACCTTGGAGCTGTTGGAGATGTTGGGGTGATGGGGATCTTGGGGACCTTGGGGAGCTTGGGGACACTGGGGGCCTTGGAGATGTTGGAGATGTTGGAGACCTTGGGAATCTTGAGGACATTGGGGACTTTGGGAATATGGAGGTTGTTTGGCACATTGGAGATGTTGGGGACCTTTGGGACCTTGGGGACATTGGAGATGTTGGGGACATTGGAGATGGTGGGGTGATGGAGACAGTGGAGACCTTGGGGACATTGAGATGATGGGGACCTTGGGCACACTGGAGATGTTGGGGTGATGGGACATTGGAGACCTTGGAAAACACTGGGGACATTGGAGATGTTGGGGCAATGGGGACCTTTGGGACCTTGGGGACATTGGAGATGTTGGAGACCTTTGGGACCTTGGGGACATTGGGGGCACTGGGGACATCAGGTGCACTGGGTGATGGGGCCTTGGGGACATTGGAGAACGTTGGGGACACTGGAGATGTTGGGGTGATGGGACCTTGGGGATACTGAGGACATTGGAGACCCTGGGGACATTGGACATATTGGGGTGATGGCACCTTGGGGACATTGGAGATGTTGGGGACCTTGAGGACCTTGGGAGTATGGAGGACACTAGGGACATTGGGATGATGGGGACCTTGGGGACACTGGAGATGTTTGGGACCTTGGAGACCTTGGGGACCTTGCGAATATGGAGGGTGTTGGGGCCGTTGGGGACATTGGGGACCTTGGAGATGTTGGGGTGATGGGGACCTTGGGGACATTGGAAACCTTGGGGACCTTGGAGATGTTTGGACATTGGAGATGTTGGGGTGATGGGACATTGGGGACACTGGAGATGTTGGGGACCTTGGAGATGTTGGGGTGATGGGACGTTGGGGACATTGGAAACCTTGGGGACATTGGAGATGTTTGGACATTGGAGATATTGGGGTGATGGGACACTGGGGACATTGGAGATGTTGGGGACCTTGGAGATGTTGGGGTGATGGGACGTTGGGGACATTAGAAACCTTGGGGACATTGGAGATGTTTGGACATTGGGGACATTGGGGACACTGGAAATGTTGGGGTGATGGGACACTGGGGACACTGGAGATGTTGGGGTGATGGCACATTGGGGACCTTGGGGACATTGGAGATGTTGGGATGATGGGACCTTGGGGACATCTGAGGACCTTGGGGACCTTGGGGACATCTGGGGACATTGGAGACCTTGGGGACCTTGGGGACATCAGAGGAGACCTCGGGGCCATCGTTCTCCCCGAGGCCACTTTGGTGTCCCTCAGCCCATCCTGGTGTCCCCAAGGCCATTCCTGGGCTGGCATTGTCACCCTTGGTGTCCCCAAGGCCATTCCTGGGCTGGCATTGTCACCCTTGGTGTCCCCAAGGCCACTCCTGGAGTGGCATTGCCTCCCTCAGTGTCTCCAAGGCCATTCCTGGGCTGGCATTGTCACCCTCAGTGTCCTCGGGCTCCATCATGATGTCCCTCACCCATTTTCACAATTTTTAACCCAATTTTCACAATTTTTAACCCATTTTCACCATTTTAAACCCATTTTTCACCATTTCCCCTCAATATTTTCACCACTTTCCACCCAATTTTCCCCATTTTTTCACTATTTTTCCATTTTCACCATTTTTTCCTATTTTTCTCTCTTTTCCCGTCCCTTTTCCCCCTTTTTCCCCTATTTTTTTTCTCATTTCCCCCTAGTTTTTCCCATTCCCCCCCCCCGATTTTCCCTGATTTCCCCCATTTTTCCCTGGTTTCCCCCATTTTCCCCATTTTTCTGCAGTTCTTTTCATTTCATCACCATTTTTCCAATTTCCCTCCATTTTCCCCAATTTTTCCCCATTTTCCCCCCATTTTTTCCCACATTTTTTCTGTCTTTTCATCCTATTTTCCCCCCATTTTTCCCCCATTTTTCCTATTTTTTCCCCATTCCCCCCCCATTTTCCCCTGACTTTTTTCCTTTTTTTTTCCTCATTTCCCCCTATTTTTCCCACATTTTTTCCTGTTTTTTCCCCATTTCCCCCCCATTTTCCATGTTTTTTTTCCTATTTTTTCCCCATTTTTCCCACATTTTTCCACCTATTTTCCCCTGTTTTTTTCCAATTTTTTCCCCATTTTCCCACATTTTTTCCTCCCATTTCCCTCATTTTTCCCTGTTTTTTTCCCTATTTTTTCCCCATTTTTTCCCAATTTTTCCCTGTTTTTTTCCTATTTTTTCATCCCATTTTCCCCACATTTTTTCCTATTATTCCTCCCATTTTCGCCCCATTTTTCTCTCTTGTCGTGGTTTGACCGGAAATGGGACATCTGGGATATGTTGTTTTTGCTGTGGTCACCAATGGGTGGTCGGATTTTAAGATGAGCACCTGGTTTTACCAGTGGGGTATTGTATCCGCCTCTTGAGACCACAAACCCAAGGAGTTAAAAGCAGGGCTCTTTTCCTTCAGAGCCCTCTTGGGATTTCTGGCGTGAAGGAGTTGGGTCTCCCTCCCCCGGCCCAGTTGCTGGCTGGGCTGGGGGAGGGGAAAGCCACGTGGCCCATCTACGGTAGGCCCGGATTCGGTGGAAGGGTGGGGGAGCATCGAGCGACCTGTTTATTCCCCCCCCCTTTTGGAGACTGAGAGAGTGCAGCCTGTGCTGCAACTGTTATCTTGAAACTTGATATCATGTGCTGGCAGCATGGCTGGGAGGAGAAAGGGGGGGGCAGCGAGCAGCCCAGCGGCCTGAGAGAGACTTTAACCCTTGTGGATAGTGAGAACTTCATGGAACATTACCTTTCCTAGGAAAGGGATAAGGATGGAAGATGAAGGAAGAAACAGGCCAGTAAGGGGGTCTGGCAAAGAGAAAGAGAGATGTTGAAGGAATGGGGGAAGATGGAGTGGCAACTTTGCTGGATTCTTTTGTTGTAGATCCATGGACTGTTTCCTGGTGATACAGAGGCTGCATTGCAGGGGGAAGCAGAGGCTCGGAGCCAGGAGAGTTTGATGTTGAGACCCCTCGGCCCCAGGGGGTATAGAAGAAATGGGGGGGAGAAAGGTCCCAGAGATGCGAGTGTGCTCTGGAACGAGACGAGGCATCCTTAAAAGGCCCACCCTGAAAGCAGGCCTCTGCCTCATCCCATGCCTGGTGGTGAGAGCACCTTGGCATGGAAAGGAGATGTCATGAGATAGCAGGACTCCGGGCGGTGCTAATTGTGACAAGAAGTCCGTGGTACAAGGAAGGACTCCGTCTACTCTTCATAAGCTGAAGATTTGATTTTCTAAAGGGTGATGCCAGACCGAGTGTGGATAATTTTGGGAGATGAATTGTACTGGGATCTGGAGGAGGAGGGGGAAGTGTTTCTGGGTAGTTTTCATTCTCCTTGTGATTTCTTTTTCTTTTGTGTGTGTGTAGTTTAGTAATTGTGTGTAGTTTAGTAATTGTGTGTAGTTCAGTTAATAAACTTTTCTTTATGTTTAAGTTGGAGCCTGCTTTGCTTATTCCTGCTCACATCTCACAGCAGATATCAGGTAGAGGGTAGACTCATGGGGGCTCTGGCTTTGCCAGGCCCAAACCATAACAGGCTCCCAAGCCACATTCAGGCTCCTTCCATCTTGAGTCTCCAGGGCATGATATTCCAAGACCACGAGGCTGTTGCCATCTTGGACCATTGTGGAAGGTCTGAGAAAGGCATGTTTGAGGGGAGGCTCTGTGTTAGGAGTGACCAACGGATTGAGTTTTTGAGACATTGCTTGCTGGTGAAGGATCTCAAGGATGGTATGGAAGATGGGGAGCATGTGGGCTGCAATGGGCTCCCTTTTGATCGAAAGCTTGAACAGTTTAAGTCCCACTTAGTCCTAAAATTCAGTGGTATGGATTTCATCAGCAGAGGCATCTGGAAAATTTTTAATGATCCACCTCATGATTGATTTTAATTTGTTCTTTGAAAATATTTTGTCACGATCTCTTAGAATTAACTTAAAGCATCCATATATGCTCCTTTCTACTTTGGACATCTGGCTGCCCATTTTTCTCCTTCTCCACCTTAGGGGCAACAGCCACTAGAGCACACCAAATCATTAATGGGCTTGGGTGCATATTGTAAAAACACAGTGGCAAAATGGGCAATAAATGTCTTGCATTTCCCCAAACCCTCCTGCAATCCTATGTAGGTGAAACCGTTTTTGCCCCTGCCGATCCTGGGCTGAGGTCCCTCGAAGCAACAATGAATCCGACAGGCCTGCACAATCCAAAATCCTGGGGAGCGCTGGCCTATCCATCAGCTAACCCCAGCTGACGTGACTGAGACAGGGAGCCCTGAATGTCATGGTCCCTGTTCGGGTACCAAATGTCACAATGAGGGTGGCTGCGACAAACCTCTCTGAGTCCCTGACTTCAGCAGGGCTAGGGTGGCAAAAATGAAAAGAAGTGGGTTCGATGGAGTTTCCCAAAAAGAACTTTAATTACAGGGTGAAAAACAATAAACATGGAGAAGTTGAGCACGGTACGAGGGGCAGTATCCTAAAACCTGAGACAAAGAGGAAGTCACAACATAGACACTTGGGGCTAGAAAACTAGAACAATAGAAGAAACAAGTAACCAATAAACCAATACAGGAGTAGAACTTGGACAACTTAGCATAACAACACTAAAGGCTTATGGGAAAAGTCTCAAGCTCAACCTAAGTAAATCAAATGATTCCTAGAACTTGAAACTCACGCCCAGTTCTTCCAGGGTAAAATCTGTCTTACTCTGAGTTACAGCTGGGCTAACTCCCACACCGCTGCTTTGCACTGGCCCCTTGGGACCATGCGGCCAAACAGAGCCACAGTGCTATCCTTGGTTACACAAGGCTCTGCAGTGTCACAATGGCCCCTTCATTTCACAAGGCTCTCAAATGTCACATTGGTCTCCATAGGAAGGAAACCACAGAGCCCGAATATTTCAGGAGCTGATGAACGGCAGCCATCAGCAGCCAAGGCAAGCCTGACCTGTCTGTCCTGTCAGGTTTGCTTGGAGCAACCCTTGGATATTTGAAATTACGAATGCGGAGTCCTAATTTAGAACATTTGTGCCTGGAAAAGAGAGATTTTTTTTTCCATACAAAGAAAAGCAGAGAGCCCTTTCCAGTGTTTGGAAAATAGATGAGTGCTGCCACTCATGAGTCAATGACCAGCCAGACTTGTCTGTCCTGGCAACTTTAGTCTGGCATCAATCCTTGAATACACAGATATTTGGAGGTGGAATTGGAATTTTGGCCATGGATGCCTGGAAAAAATGGACAGTTCTTTTCCATAAAAAGAAAAGCCCAGAGCCCCAATGTTTCAGGGGCAGATGGAAATGGCCTTCAGCATTCCAAGGTCAGGCAGACCTGTCAGGTGACCCCTGGGAAGCCAAGGCAGCCACACCTATTTCATGTTCCCTTGGTTCCACAGGGCCCTGCAGTGTCACAATGGCTCCTGGCTTCCATGAGGCCCTGAGGCCCTCAGGTGTCATAATGGTCACTTGATTACACAAGTCCTTAAGGATCTTAATGGTCTCCATGGTTCCACAAGGGCCCACAGTGCCATAATGGTCTATTGGTTCCGTGAAGTCCCGCTGTGTCCAATGGCCCCTTGGTTCCATTGGGGCCCAGTAGCGCAACAATGATTCCCTTGGTTCCACAACTTCCCATAGTGTCATAAGGGCCCCTTCCTTCCATGAGACCCTGCAGGGTCACAATTGTCTGCCTGATTCCATGGGGCCTTGCAATGCCACAATACTCTCCATGGATCCACAGTGCCCTGCAGGATCACAATGGCCCTTTGGCTCCACAAGGCCCTGAAATGCAGCAATAGCCTCTTGGTTCCCCAAAGCCCTGCTGCTTCAAACTGGCCCTTTGGGACTGTGAGGCCAGACTGGGCCACATGTTCTTGGTTCAAAGAGAACAGAAAGATGTTTTTGGTTCCACGAGGCCCCAGAGTGTCACAGGGGCCCCTGGGATCCATGGTACCCTGCGGGGTCACAATGTTCCTCTTGGTTCCACAAGTCCCTAAGTGTCACCATGGCCCATTGGTTCCACAATGCTCCGCAGTGTCACAATGGTCTCCATAGGAAGGAAATAAGTGAGCCCCAATGGTGCAGGGGCAGTCACCAGAGAAGCAGTCACCATAGGTCAAGTTTAGCCCAACTTGTGTCATCCTGGTTTTTTAAGATTTTCCAAGCCTTCTGATGTTGACATTCTTGTAGTGAACTTTCTCACACACTTTCTGTAAATAACTCATTGTTTTGCCTTCCTTTTATGGAGGAGGAGAGAGTTGAAGGGCTGTTGGTTTGATCAGTGTCATTGGAGAGGTGGCACTGTCACCCTCCAATCCGCTGTCACTTTTGGAAAACTATAAATGTTGGAGTCAGAATATAAACTTCACATTTTTTCTTCACCTTGAGAACAGCGATGTGTGCTTCTGTTCTTTCCTGTCCTCTAGTGACATCAGGGAAGTGCCAAAGTGTACTGCAGCCTAGCCTGAGACAGAGTCTGGATTGCTGGTGAGGTTTTATTGTCACCCCTCTTTGGTGCTTTGCCTGCTGTTCTTGGGGTAATGGCAACCGCTGTGGGTTTCAAGGAGGATTCCCTCATTTTGGATCTCTGGAGGGGGGGCCCTGCAGTGGAAACAGGTTTCTATTTCCTGGAATGAATTTGAGCGATTGCTTCTGTGGGCCCGAGAGTGAGGGCTCTTTTCGGATTCTGCAAAGCCGTTCTCCAAGGAAGAGTGGTCTCTTCTGGGGGTACACCTCATGGAGGCCCTCTTTGATGACTGCACCGTAGACGTGGGATCGCTGCTTGTGCAGTGGAAAAAGTGTGAGGATCTTTGGCGGGGGTCTGGTTCTTGTACCACTCGGAGTTCCCAGTGGACCCCTTCTGTCTCAGACACGGACGAGGGGAAGTTTGAGTTTCTGTGCGATGTGGAGCTCTCTCCCCACCCTGGGACGGTGTGCTGAGGCACGGGTCCAACACGGGGGATGGCAATGGCTCCCCCGGGGTGGATTTGGCTGTGCCAGGCTCCCTTGTGCTGCTCTGCACTGATGCGGCTCCACGGGCTGCACCTCTATTGGCACCCCTCCCCTCCTCCATGTCAGGGACAGGGGCCCCGCGCTGGTCTCGTCCTGTTGCAGACATCTTTTCATTAAAATCCTTTCATTAGGATTTTTCCTGCTGAAGCTGAGAACTTTCAGCAACAAAGTGTAAACAATGGTTATCTGCTGTTGTGCAATGCAACAGGTGGATCCGTGATTGGTTTCCTGTGGATGTTTGGATTTACTGACCACTCACAGCAGACCTGCTCTTGCTCTCTGACGAGACACAGATCTTTGTTATTCATTCCTTTTGATTCTATTCTTAGCTTAGCCTTCTGATAAACCTTTTCCTTTCTATTACTTTTTAGTACAGTTGTAATGTAGTATATATATAATAAAATAATAAATCAAGCCTTCTGATCATGGAGTCAACATTCTTGTCTCTCTCTCATCCTGAAAACTCTTGTGACCACCATCACATTGTCCCAGTCCACACTGGGTTTGCAGGCCGTGCTGGCACCTGTGCCTGCCAAGGCGCCCCCTGCCAGGGCTGTGGCACAACAGGGCACTGAGGTATTTACCTTTAGTGTGAATGCCAACATGGCTGGTGGGAGGCCATTGGTGCCCGGGGACGTGGCACTTCTTCACAGAATTTGTGGACACTTTCCTCGTGCCAAGTGACCGTGAGTCCGAGGAACCCCGAATGTTTCTGGCAAGAAGCCAAAACCAAGTCCGATGAGATGTCTGAGCCTGCCTCCTCACGACATCTGCAGGGTCATGGAAGGGGCTCCTCTGGCTGCAAGGGGTGCAGGGGCGAGTGGTGTTGACCTGGCTCCCAGTCAATCACATCCTCTTGTCCCTGTTGGGCTCAAGGACTGGGACACAGCAGGTGCTGTGGCTTTGTCGGAAGGTCCCCAGGCTTTCCCTATGCTCAGGGGTGTTACTCATAACACCCATGAACCGCTTTTGTATAAGCTGGAGAGAGAAGTCAATGATGCAGTTGCTCAGCATGGTTTGGAGTCTGCTGAGGTTATGCAGACTCTCGGGAGGGTTGTTACGGATGTGCTGACACCTCATGACCTCTGTCGTGTAGCACATTCTCTTTTTGACTTTGTGCAGTTTAATGTTTTTGAGACCAAGTGGGCTCGTTTGGCGGCCCAAGCGGTGGTGCAGAATGCTGCGCTGGCGCCGCAGGACCCCAGGCGTGTGGATGTCACTGACATGCTGCTGGGCACAGGGCTTTATGAAAATGCTCAGGGGCAGGTTGGCTTCGATCCCCTTGTGCTTGACCAGTGCCACGCATTGGGCTTTGCAGCGATTGTTCAGACCCTAGAAATGGCTGCTCCGAGGCAGCCGTTTGGAACCATTGTCCTGGGGGATGATGAGCCTTTCATGGCATTTGCGGCAAGGCTGACTGCATCTGATAAGGGGCAGGTTCCTGATCCTGTGGCAAAGAGGATTGTGATTGCAAACCATGTGAGGTGTAATTGGAATAATGCTTGTAGTAGGGTCATAGTGGCTCTGCCTGGTTTTCCTACTCTCTCTCAGATGGCGGAGACCTGTGCGGACATCATCCCCTTGGGTCAGAAGTTGGCTGCCGTGGCTGCCGCTGTGCAGCCAGTCTGGGCAGCACCGCAGGGTGGGCGGCCACAGCAGGGGACTGCGCAGGCTGGCAAGAAGCAGGGGAAGAAAGCACAGAAGTTCAGATTTCCCATGTTCTTATGTGGTCGGTGTGGTAGGTCGAATCACATGTCCAATATCTGCAAGGGGACTGTTCATGTTAATGGCCAGGCTTTACCGGGCTCGGGAAATGTGAAGCGTAGCGCGCAGAAAAGACGCACCGAGACGCAAGCTTCTCTCCATACCCAGGAACCGATGGAGGTCTCCTTTGCCGGCTTGCAGCCAGCACCCGCGGATCAGCAGGTGTGGATGTCTGCACCGCAGCAACAGTTGTCTTAGAATCTTGTAAAATATACAAGGTTCCCCTGGATTCCTTTGATCCCTTGGGTGGGGGCATGAGTCCTCTCCTGATGGGGAGATCTAGTGCCACCCTTCAGGGCATCATTGTGCCCCTGAGGCTCATTGATGCAGATTTCACAGGGCAGATTTGTGCCATGGTCTCCACACCCACCCCCTCCCGTCACGATCCCGAAAGGGACACGACTTGCTCAACTTGTTCCTTTTAAGTCCTCTGTTGGCAGGAGAGCTGACTGGTTGCGTGTAGCTGGTGGCTTTGGATCCACTGGGCTGCCTCAAGTTCGCTGGACTGCTGTCCTGACCAAGGACCATCCCGAGATGCTGTGTACCCTGTCTGTTCCTGGTGCGACGCCATCAGAAATCCACCTCCGCCGGCTTCTCAACAGCGGTGCTGACATCATGGTTCTCTCCCTTTCAGCCTGGCCTCCAGAGTGGCCCCTGGATCCGGCGGGGACATCTGTCGCGGGTCTGGGAGGGACAGCGCAATGCTACGTGAGCCTGTGGCCCATGCTGGTGGCGAACCCAGAGGGACAGACAGCCTGGGTTAGGCCTCATGTTACTTCAACTCCTCCCAACCTCTGGGGGAGGGATCTTCTTCTGTCTGGGGGTGTTGTAGAAAGGGGACCAGGACACCAGGTTGTTCATCACTGGTCCAATTTATTGAAGAAAGCATCAAACACTTATACAGCAAATAATAAGCTTATTAATATTCTGTAAGCCAAGCAATCTATTGGTTAAACTATACCATGAACTCTTCCTCATTCCTTAGGCGTTACATCTCTCTTTTCTCATGTCTCTTTTACTATTTGTTATCCTACTACAGCTAGGCCCAAGGACACACTATCTCACAGGTGCCGGACTTAAGATTAGCCACAGCTTTGTAATTTTCCAATCTCTAGCAGCTAAATTCCCAACATCTCCCCTGTTTTTATTTTTTTAGAAAAGCAAAATTCTTTGGGCTAACTGTGTCACACTCTTTGCAACACAAAAATAGGCAATTCTAACAACTAAACAATATTCTCAGCTAGCAAGGTTTCTCCCTTCCAAGGGATCTAAGCCAGGGAAACAAACAGAAAAGGCTATCACTATTTATAAGATATGCTATATAACAGATACAAAAAGGATTCTATGTGCTACAAGGCTCAAACAAAACTCAGGTGTGCTAATACAACCTACAAAAATAAGCTAAAGGAGTAACATGTGCGCAGGTTTCACCTGCATTGATTGTCTCGTAAGTTTGCTTTCTATTATCAAACTCCTGTCTTCTGCATCAAAAAGAAATCTGCGAAGTGGAGGTTGTTGCAAGACCTCTGAAAGGTTAATGCTGTGATGGAAAGCATGGGAACATTGCAGGCGGGCATGCCATTGCCTACCATGCTTCCCCCAGACTGGTCGGTCCTCATTGTGGATCTGGAGGATTGTTTCTTTACGATTCCTTTGCATCCCGATGACAGACTGAAGTTTGCCTTCTCAGTGCCAGCGATTATTGAGGCTGAACCCGCACAGAGATACCAATGGAGGACGTTGCCGGAGGCATGCAGAATTCTCCTGCCTTGTCTGTTGTTCACAAGCAGTTTCCTGATGCACGTCTGTATCATTATATGGACAACATTCTGGTGGGTATGCCTACCCAGGATGAGCTGCTGAGGATTCAGCCTCGGTTGCTTGATGCTTTGCATGCTCATGGACTGCAGGTGGCTCCAGAAAAGGTTCCACAACAACCACCTTGGAAGTACTTCGGGATCAAAATTCTGGAAGGGATGATCCGTCACCTGTAGGTGCAATTTGTGCATTCTGTGAAGACACTGAATGATGCTCAGAAATTGGTAGGAGTCATCACTTGGTTATGTCTGTACTTGGGGCTAACCAATGCACAGC
This sequence comes from Ammospiza caudacuta, assembly GCF_027887145.1. NCBI lineage: Eukaryota > Metazoa > Chordata > Aves > Passeriformes > Passerellidae > Ammospiza > Ammospiza caudacuta. The sequence continues at coordinate 10,895,122 of NC_080599.1, read as the reverse complement.
TGTCTCCCCTGTATGATTTGTTGAAAAGAGACTCTGATCTAAAGTCACCTCGCACACTGATCCCTGAGGCATGTCAGGCATTGCAGGTGGTTCAGCAAGCTGTTTCGGCTTGCCAAGTTTATCTCATTGATCCCTCCGTTGATGTCACTGTGTTCATCAGCACTCCAGATTTGTATCCCACGGGCATCATTGGCCAATGGAGTGACAAATGGTCTGATTCCTTGCATGTGTTGGAATGGCTTTTCCTGTCCCATCAGCCACAGAAGACGGCAACTGCATTGTTTGAGCTGATTGCTCGCTTGATAATCAAATGCCAGCAACGGTGTTTGCAATTGATGGGTGTGGATCCCGCAAATATCATACTCCCGGTGCAACGGGGGATTTTGACTGGAGCTTTGCAAACAGTGTGTCCATGCAGAGTGCTCTGGAAAACTTTTCAGGGCAGATCATTTATTATCTGCCCAGTCTTATGTTACTGCATATGGCAAAATTTACAAAAATCCCTTTGCAGCCCAAAAATACCCAGGAACCTGTGCAAGGACCCACCGTCTTCACTGACGGTTCAGGGAAAACAGGAAAGGCCATTGTTACCTGGAGGGATGGATCTGAGTGGCAGGTTCTGGAAGCTCATGAGGATGGGTCAGCCCAATTGATTGTAACTGAGGGCTGCTGTCATGGCATTTGGGAAATTTTCCCAGGAACCTTTCAACTTGGTCATGGATTCCGCCTATGTGGCCAATACCGCACAGAGGTTGGGTCATTCCGTTTTGAAGGAGGTCAGTAATCCTGCCTTGTTTCATTTACTGAAGACCTTGTGGTGTGCCATTCAGGCTCGGGTTCATCCATTCTATGTTCTGCATGTGAGGAGTCACACCAATTTGCCAGGCTTTATAGTGGAAGGTAACACGAGGGCTGACAAGTTGGCTAACCCAGCATGGGTAGCGCCTCAGCCTGATACACTCATGCAGGCCAAGGCATCACATGGGTTTTTCCACCAAAACACACATACCTTGCAGAAGCAGTTTCAGCTGATGCCAGCTAAGGCTCGTGACATTGTTGAGTCATGTGATGACTGCCATGCACTTGCTCCGCCTTTGCTGGCTGGGGTAAATTCCAGAGGCCTTAGGGCCTTTGGAGCTTTGGCGCACCGATGTCACCCAGATTGCCGAGTTTGGCCGGCTCAAGTATGTGCATGTCACGTTCTCCTCTGCTATGTGGGCTTCGGCTCACACTGGGGAGCAGGCCCGTGACGTCCTTGCCCAATGGAGGCAGGCCTTTGCCGTTCTGGGCATACCTTCTGCTATGAAAACCGACCATGCTCCTGCTTACGCATTGCAAAAGTGCGGCAGTTCCTGCAGTTGTGGGGTGTCTTGCACAAGTTTGGTATCCCTCATTCTCCGACTGGTCAAGCTATTGTAGAACGCGCTCATGGTACTCTGGAGCAGGTTCTTCAAAAACAAAAACGGGGAATGCAGGGTGAAACCACACACAGTCGGTTGGCAAAAGCTTTGTGCACAATCAGTCATCTCACTGTGCCGCAGAACTCAAATAACCCTGTCATTTTGAATCACCATCTCTCACTGCAGGCTGCAGACGAGGCACATCAGCCTTGAGTGAAGGTACAGGTGCAGAATTTAGTCACCAAACAGTGGGAAGGTTCCTATGACCTTATCGCTTTAGGGCGCGGGTATGCTTGTGTATCCACACAGACTGGGGTACGCTGGGTACCTTTGAAGTGTGTTCACCTTGACCTGCAACCGCAGAGACAGAATCCAGCTGATGAGCAAGATGGAAACCGTGACCAACCTGGAAGGCATCAAGTGGGGGAATCATTGAGTGATGATTCGGATGCAGATGATGAGAGTGATCACTCTGATGATTCCTCTGCAAGTGGACACTGAACAGTGTTCATGTTTTCTTTATCATATTGTTCATTTTCTTTTTTTTCTTTTTTAAAGGAAAACAGTGAGATGTTGCCCTGGTTTTTTAAGATTTTCTAAGCCTTCTGATGTTGACATTCTTGTAGTGAACTTTCTCACACACTTTCTATAAATAACTCATTGTTTTGCATTCCTTTATGGAGGAGGAGACAGTTGATGGACTGTTGGTTTGTCCAGTGTCATTGGAGAGGTGTCACTGTCACCCTCCAATCCACTGTCACTTTTGGAAAACTGTAAATGTTGGACTCAGAAAATAAACTTCCCCTTTTTTCTTCACCTTGAGAACAACGATGTGAGCTTGTGTTCTTTTGTGTCCTATTATGACACTCCTGGGCCAGCGACTCCCTCTGAGTGGGGCCACTCCCAGCCAGGAACTCTCCCATTTGCTGCACTCGGGGATCCCGAACAACGACGGAGCCTGGGCTGATCCCCCCACTCCTCCAGGCTCAGCCCTTCACCCCCTGGGGAGATGCCAAAGGATCCACAGGGAGCATTCCCTTCCCTCAGGGGAATTGCTCACAGGTGCCTGGCACTGACTCTTTGTGTCTGTGTGCACACAGGAGTGCCTGTGCTGGGGAAATGTGGCAGAAATGCTGCTCTCTGAGGGGTTGGAGTGCCTTGGATAGCTGAATCAGTCAGGCGTGTAGGTAAGGTTAAGTCACAAGGTCTAAGTGAAGTTAAATGCTGCTAAACAGTATTTAACTTCAATTATAACCTATGAGTTAGCAATTTAAAAGAGGACTAACACTTCACAATATTTAACTTAGCTTATAACTTATATTAAACTTAAAAACTTAGCAAAAAAACAACTCTTAGCAGCATTTAACTTCACTTAGACACTTGACAGCCTCATGGAACCAAGGGGCCATTGTGACACTGAGGGGACTCATGAAATCATGGAGATCATTGTGACACTATGAGGCCCCATGGAAGAAGCAAAGCATTGTGACACTGCAGGGCCTCATGGAACCAGTGAGACCATTGTGACCCTGGAGGTCCCCATAAACCAAGAGCACCATTGTGATACTGTGGGGCCTTGTGAAACCAAACGTCCTTTATGACACTGCAGGGATGCATGGAACCAAAGGTCCATTGTGACATTGCAGGGCCTCGTGTCATCAGTGGTCCATTGTGACACTGGGCCACCAAAGGAGACCATTGTGACACTGCAGGGCTTCACGGAACCTCAAGGCCATGGTGACATTGTGGAACTCCATTGAACCAAGGGTTTATTGTGACACTGCAGGCCTGCATGGAACCAAAGCTCCAGGGTGACACAGAGTGGCCTCCTGTCATCAGTGGTCCATTGTGACACAGTGGAACCAAAGAGACCATTGTGACGCTGCAAACCCCCAGGGTCTGAAGGTCCATTGTGACATTGCAAGGCTCGGGAAAAGAAGAGTCACATGACATTGTGGGACCTGGGGAACCACGGAGACCACTGTGACACTGCAAGGGCTGATGGAATCAGTGGGACCATTGTGACACTGTGGGGCCTTCTGGAACCTAGGGGCCATTGTGACACTGTGGGACTCCATTGAACCAAGGGTCTATTGTGACACTGCAGGTCTTCTTGTAATCAAGGGACCATTGTGACACTGCTGGACCCCATAGAAACAGGTCACCATTATGGCACTGTGGGGCCTCATAGATCCAAGGCACCATTGTGGCAGTGTGGGGCCCCATAAAACCAAAGGAAAAAAGAACAGATCTGGTTGGTTTGGCCTCCCAGGGGCCACCTGACTGGTCCAGCTGACCCTGGCATGTTGAGGATCTCTTCTCATCTGCTGCTGAAGCACAGGGACTCCATGCTTTCCTTCCTATGGAAAAGAACTCTCCTCCTCCAGGAACCCATGGTCAGATTTGGGATTTCTCCTCCGAATTTCCTTATATCCACGGATTGTTCCCATAGGAATATTGCCAGTACAAATCTGGCTGCAGTGGTTTCACAAGGGTCACTTCCCATCTGTCCCCAAAACATTGGGGAAATCTCTGTGCTTTCCTTGCTCTGGGAAAGGACTGTCCTGCTTCTCCAGGTGTCCATGGCCGAGATTGTGTTTTCACCTCCAAAATTCCCTAAATCCAAAGACTGCTCCCAGACAAAATCTACCATTGCTGACAAGTCTGGCTGGCCTTGGCCTTGTGAGGCTCTCACCAGCCTTCCAAACACTGGGGCTCTGTGTTTCCTTCCTATGGAAAAGAACTGCCGTTCTCTTTCAGGCGCCCATAGCCAGAACTGGGGTTCCACCTCCAACATTGCCTGTTGTGTCAGACTGGAGGAGATTTTTGGCTCAAAACATTTCATGTGTGAGGGAGGAAGGGGCAGGTCCAGCCTTGACCTGCCCTGGAACCCCAATCCCCCCAGAGCCTCTATCCCAGCCCAGCAGTGTCTGCCAGTCCCTGGCACAGCACAGGCAATGCTCCACAGCCACCTCTGCAGCCCCCAACCCAGCTCCTGAGGGACCAAATGAGCCCAAGTCCCACCTGGGGGAAGGGCCCAGGAAGACCAAGGTGTATTGAAGACTGACCACACAGCAAGCACACATCTTGACCCTGCCTCCTCTTGGAATTTCCAGCTGAACAGTGCTGGAATCCAGGAGTTGAAAGCTGTGTGTGTGCTTCTCTGCATCTTTTTGCCTTGCTCTCTTTCTGTGTCTTCTTCTGTTTCTGTGCTCCTGCAAATTTTGATTAATATTAAATGGAAGAGGCTTAGAATTTGTGAAGTTGAATGGCTCAAGTCAATGCTTTGAGAAGTGTTTTATGTTGACTGAAAGTCTGTTGTAATTTGAGATGAGAAGAATGTTAAAAAGTAAAACTTTTTCATGTAAGTGACAATCTGTTAAACCACTAAGATACTGAACATTTCTCTGTGAAACACAAATGTTAAAGATGAAAAAGCCCAGGAACCCCCTCTTTCTTTTCCAGTCAACAAAGAAGCAGTGGGCCGTGGCCCTGGCCCCCATCTCAACCAAACCAAACCAAACCAAACCAAACCAAACCAAACCAAACCAAACCAAACCAAACCAAACTCAACCAAGCAACCCTGCCATGGGCTGAGCCCCTTCTCCCCTCCCCAGGCTGCCCCTCTCCACATTGGCCCCATTCTAACCAAACCAAACCCCAACAACTACCAAACAGGAAAATAAGAGGCTACAAAACCCCAACCAGAACAAAGCAAGACACAGCTATTGAAATCTTACCAAGTCCCCTCCCCCCAACACAACTAAAACATAAAACCCTTACAAACTACAACCCATACAAAATAACTATACAACTAAAAAATTAAACATAAAAAAAGCCAAAAACACACCATAAAACCAATTGTAGCACAACACAGCCACGACTTCCACCACAAGTTACTGGCAGGTCAGATGTTAACCCTTTCAATACTTCAATCCTCCCTCGAGTTAAAGAAAAAACAAAATGCAAGCATATAAAAAATACCCATAAAACCATCAAAGTCAGTAAAGAAGAAATGAAATCCCAATTTAAAAGAAAGAAAAAAATACCTTAATCTTAAAACTAAGATCTTCCTATAAACTATAAAGAAAAAACTCTTTTTTGTTACAAAACTATTTTAAAAATTCAAATTTGTATCAAACAAAAACCTCCATGCTAAAATAAACAAATTTTAAAAAACCTGCAGTTTCATGAGAAGTTTAAACAGGAAAAATAACGTAATTCAGTATCCCCAAGAGAAGATCTCCATTCCTGGAAATAAAAATAATTTAAAAAGTAAATAATAAAAACTTTATTATAACTCATCTTTAAAACAATACCCCACTAGTCAACATGGCCCATCAACAAGCTGTAAAAAAGCTTGTAGCTATAAAGACAATTTCACAATAACGAAGTTCCCCAGACAACTGTTATCCATGACAAAATTAAGTACCACAAAAAAAAATTTCCTCCTGTAAAAAACCTCCATAATTTTAACAAGAAAAACTTATCACCCTAAAACTAAAAAAAAAGACAATTCTAGAAATAGTAAACTACTAGAAATTTTAAGTTTAGTTTCTTTATATTGTCAGATTTAAAAGAAATTTGTAAAGAAAAAAAAGTGTTCTAAAGAATTTATTTTAATTCTTACTACCTTTTTTCTTTTATTTGCTTTTAATAAAATTTCTTTATACCCTTTTAAAATTTTAAGTCTACTTTACCTTTCTCGTAATCCTATCTCACAACAAAATAAACACATAAATAATTAACTGACACTAAAACCGACCACACTCATCAATCCATTAATTAAGAAATCTCAAGATGGGAAAAATCTTAAATTAAAAAACCAAAACCACTACAATATTATCATATTATCATTAACCCTTTGCCAAAGTTTCACTGATTTTCTAAAGCTGCCAGTAAAGGCTGTTTGGTTGGTTTGGGCTCCTGATAATCTCTTATTGGTATTTCTTCAGGGAGTCCAACTCAGTGTACACAAACAATTGTAATTCCTTTTAAATGTTTCCTTGAGAGAGTTGTTTGGGGGATGGGAGTCAGGGCTTGTGTGTCCTGCTGGGCACAGCCCAGGCAGGGCTTTCCCAGACACATTCCATACTCCATTTCCCAGCTGGAGCCGCTGCTGCCTCTGAGTTGCGCTGCCCCAGCCCCAGGGACGCTCTCCTTGTCTGCCCATTCCCCCACGGTCTCTGGGCAGGGATGGCCTCAGTGGGGGCTGCTGACATCCTCAGCACCTTGGAGGCTGCTGCTGAATTTTCCTGCTCCAGAGGCTTGCTCAGCCTTCAGCTCTTCAGTACAAGAATTCAGTGTCCCAGGGCTCATTAACATTCAGAACACCTTAACAAGCCAAGCCTCTGGGGGTAATTTGATTTAATCTTCATATCTTTTGTGGTTAATTAGATGAATTCCAGTAGTGTATTCAAGTTGAATAGATTCTATTTAAAGAGACAGTGAGAAAAGATTTCCTAGGTCCAATTTAGGTTTCTTCTCCCTGTTAATTTATTGATACGTGCAATCTCCAGCTGACACTGAATCCAAGTACCTCCTCATGCAGTTTGAATAGATATGAAAATCAAGACCCTCCACGGCTGACAATCAATCAGACTCTGTCCCTACCCCCACCCCACCATTCCCTCCATCCAAGCCCTGGCACTCAGAGCAGCCATGTGCAAATCTGAGCTCCCTCCAGCACAGGCTGCACCTGCAGCTTTCAGCTCCTTGGCTCCAACTCCCACCTGCTTTCCTTGGAGAAGGAGCTGCCCGAGACACAGAGGGACGTTCATTTCTTGTCAGCCAACAAAGCCAGGGGAAGGCACAGCTCCATCAAATGCAAAAGTCAGTCTTGTCCCTGGATCTACCCCGCACCTGATCCCCACAGCCTGTCCTGTTTCCTTCATCCCTCCTTTGCCAGGGACTTTCTGGTACAAGGCAGCTCTGCTCTGGCTATGGAGGAAGGTGGAAGTGCCACCACTGGAGTGGGAAGCACAGCTCATCAGGGTTTCTGTCCTTTGGGGGTCAGGAACTGATGAGACTCAGAGGCACAGAAAGTTTCTCTTCATGGCCAATGGACCACAGTTGAACAGGACACAATTTAATAACAATCACACTCTTCCTTGAGCTATGTGCAACACCCCAGCAGCACCTGATGAGTCCACCATCCACAAGTGATTTCCATACTAAAAGTAATTTCAGACAAATGTGGTTCTGTGATAGATACAAAAACAATTAAGTTCTTGTATCAGGATGCTCATTCTGTAGTGGGGACAAAATAGCTCAAACAATTCCTGATTTGCAAAGCTGTCAGTGGTGGATGGAGATGGGAGGTCAGGCTGCTCTTGGTGTTGAGGAAATGCTGAAACCAGCCTGACTCATTTCATCTCCCCATGCCCTGGCTGATCTCCCCTCTTTCCCCTTCCACCCATTGGCTTTTGTCTCCCCCCAGCACCCTGTGAAGAGCCTGGCTCTGTGTTCTCCATCCCCTCCTCGCTGGCACTGCCAGGCAGGCATGAGGAGCCCCTCAGCCTTCCCTGCTACAGGCTGGACCAGCCCAGCTCCCTCAGCCTCTGCTCACAGCCCAAGGGCTCCAGCCCCACCTTGGAGGCCCTTCCCAGACCCTGCTCCAGCTGCCAGACATCTTTCCTGCCATGGGGAACCAAAACCAGGCCACAGTGACCTAGATAATCCCCGTCCTTGATGTCCTGGTCACACAGCCCTGGCCCCTTGTCCCCTGTCAGGCTCTGGGGTGGATCCTGTGGAACATCCTTTGGTGGAGGCTGTGGCTCCAGGTGGGCCAGGGGGATCCCGCGGGGCAGGGACCCTGCTGGGCATGAACAGCATTGGACTTGTTGGGAGAAACTGTGAGGGGGGAGCTGGGGCAGAGTGACCAACCCAGTGACCTGACACAGCCTACTGGGATGTGACACAGCCCCTCTGGGATGTCACAGCCAACTCTGTGATTTCACAGCCCATTCTCCAATGCCGCACAGCTGATCTCTGATGGCTGGTCACAGCTGGTCACAGCCAACTCTGTGATGTCACAGCCGGCTCTGTGATGTCACAGGGGCAGTATATGATGTCATATTGCCCAAACACCTCACATAACCCACTCTGTGATGTCAAAGCCCACTCTGTGATGTCAAAGCCCACTCTGTGACCTCATGTTACCAGATGATAAATTGTCTCCACCGGGTGAGCTGACACCTGGAGCTTGTTCTCCAAAACCCCAGGCCTATGGAAACCACACAATCCCATTGTGTGAGAAGGGGAACTGGAAGTTCAGCAGCCTCAGTGTCCTGCCAGCTCAGCCAGGTGTCACAGACATCTTTTCATTAAAATCCTTTCATTAAGATTTTTCCTGCTGAAGCTGAGATGTTTCAGCAACAAATGTAAACAATCATTATCTGCTGCTGTGCAGTGCAACAGGTGGATCCATGATTGGTCTCCTGTGGATATTTGGATTTACTGACCAGTCACGGCAGAGCTGGCTCCTGCTCACTCTCTGAGACACAGATCTTTGTTATTCATTCTTTTTTTTCTATTCTTAGCTTAGCTTAGCCTTCTGAGAACCGTTCTCTTCTATTTCTTTTAGTATAGTTATAATGTAGTATATATATCATAAAATAATAAATCAAGCCTTCTGATCATGGATCAACGTTCTCGCCTCTCTCTTCGCCTGCAGCCCTTGTGACCAATGTCACAGCCAGTGCCACGGGAACATTGGGGTCGACGACCACCAGGGACCACCAGAGAGACCCCCAGGACAGAAGAATGCATGGGTTAAGGGGAGGGGAAATATGTGAATGATTTTGGGGAAACGATTATCATATTTATGTTTAGTCTGTGACAATCAATGAATATGCGTGCAATATACAGAATATAAACAGAAACTTTCCTGTTCTCAGCATGCACGGCTTTGGAAGAAGCTCTCCCCCGTGCATCCAGCTGAATAAAGAATACTACTTCTTAATGCTACATTGGTGTTAAGGAGTTTTCTGTTTTACCAAATTTTTGGTAACACTCCCACTGCCAAGGAAAGCTCTATCTGCTGCTGTTCACAAACAGAGAAAGGCTGGTGGCAGATTTGGGGGTCAGAGGCTGCCTGGAGCACAGTGACCATGAAATAATCAAGTTTTCAATGTTCTGGGAAAAAAGGAGGGACAGAAACAAAACTTCCGCACTGGAATTAGGAAGGGCAGACTTTGGCCTGTTTAGGATGCTGATTTGGGGAGTACTGAATCAGGTACTGATTTTTTGAAGGGAAACAGCCCTTAAAAACAAAGGGGTCGAGGAAGGATGGACACATTTTAAAAAAGTAATCTTTTGGGGGAAGCAGCAGCCTGTCCCAGTGTGCCAAAACATGATCTAGTGAGGAAAAGGACTGTCCTGGCTTCCCATGCAGCTTTTCTGGGAACTCAGGAGAAGAAAGGACCACAATTGCAGGAAGTGTACAAGGATGTCATTATGTTATTAAGAAAGTGAAGTTGAGAGGTGAAAACTCAATTAGAATTTAACCTGGAGGCTTGTCTAAAAAGAATGAAAAATGTTTTTATAAAAAAATTTATAGCAACAGGAGGGAGGAGGAGGGAGAATAAAGTAACTGAAAATAAGTAAAAGACAAAGCTACTTAATATCATGTTTGTCAATTTTCAGTATTTGGACGGGTTGCCCTCAGGACAAGTGTTCTCCAGAGCTGGTGGATGGGCACAGGGAGCAGAACAGCCCCTCTAATCTAGGAGGGAGCAGCTGGTGACCTACTGAGCCACTCAGATGCTCACAGGTGTATGGGATTGGATGGAATCCATCCTGGGGGGATGAACGAGCTGGTGGATGAGCTCCCCAAGCTGCTCTCCATCATTTACCATCAGTCCTGGCTCAGCAGGGAGGGCCCAGAGCACTGGAGGTGCCAATGTGAGCCCATCCCCAAGAAGGGCTGGAAGGAGGAGCTGGGGAACTCCAGGCCTGTCTGCCTGACCTGGGTGCCCAGCAAGGTTATGGAACAGATCACCTTGAGTGCCATCACAGGGCACCCACAGGAAGGCCAAGGGATCAGAGCCAGCCAGCATGGATTTAGGGGTGGCAGGTCCTGCCTGACCAACCTGGTCTCCTTTTATGACCAGGTGACCCGCCTGTGGATGCAGGAAAGGCTGTGGATGTTGTGTGCCTGGTTTTCAGCAAAGCCTTTGACACTCTCTGACAGCATTCCCTGGAAAAGCTGCAGCCCACAGCTTGGGAGATTTAAGAGCTGGCTGGAGGCTGGGCCCAGAGAGTGGTGGGGATGGTGCTGCACCCAGCTGGTGTCCAGGCACTGGTGGTGTCCCCCAGGGATCTGTGCTGGGCCCAGTCCTGTTTAATATCTTCACTGATGATCTGGGTGAGGGGATCGAGTCCACCGTGCACTAATTGCAGATGACGCCAAGCTGGGTGTGAGTGTGGATCTGCTGGGGTGTAGGTAAAGAAGACACAGCCTTAAGCTGCACCTGGGGAGGTTCAGGCTGGATAATAAGAAGAAGTTCTTCACAGAAAGGGTGAGTGGGCATTGGAATGGGCTGGCCAGGGGGGAATTGGCAGAGTCACTGTCCCTCTCCAGTGGCACTTAGTGGCATGGTCTGGGTGACAAGGCAGTATTAGGGTATTTGTTGGATTGGATGATCCCAAAGGTCTTTTCCAGCCTATTTGATTCTGTCATTCTGTGATGACTGGGACACTCTGGGGCCATTGTGACAATGCAGGGCCTTCTGAAACTAATAGGACCATGGTGACACTGTGCAGCCCCACAGAACCAGGGGTCTACTGTGGTGCTCTGGGGCCAAATGGAGCCAGGGAGTGCACCGTGACACTCTGCGTCCTTGTGGAACCACAGAGGCCATTGTGACACTTCAGGGCCTTATGTAACCAAGGGGTTTCACCATTTTGACACTTCAAAATCAAGGAGATCATTGGGACACTCCATGGCCCAGCGAAACGAAGGGGCCTTTCTGACACTGCGGGGCCTCATGGAACGAAGGGGACATTGTGACACTGCAGGATGCTGTGTAACCATGGGACCACTGTGACACGATGGAGCCTCCAGGAAACTGCAAGAACGTTGTGACACTGTGTGGCCTTGTGGAAACAAGGAGTCCATTGTGACACTGAGGAGACTTGTGGAACCACAGGCACGATGGTGACAGCGTGGGACCTCATGTGACCATGGGACCATTGTAACACTCTTGGGCCCCATGGAACCAAGGGGCCACTGTGAAATTGCAACACCAATAAGAACATTGTGACACTGTGAAGCCCCATGGAACCAAGGAGTCCATTGACATATTTTGGACCACCATGGAACCAAGGAGACCATTGTTTCTCTGCATGGTCTCATGGATCCAAGGAGACCAGTGTGACAGGTCAGGGCCTGGGGTAACCAAGAGGCCATTGTGACAATGAGGGGCCCACTGGAACCAAGGACATCTTTGCAGATTACACCAAGCTGGGTGTGAGTGTGGATCTGCTAGGGGGTGGGAGGGCTCTGCACAGGGCCCTGGAAAGGCTGAATCCAGGGCCCAAATCCAACAAGGTGAGGTTGAACAAGACCAAGTGTCAGGTCCTGCACTTTGGCCACAGCAACCCCTGCAGCTCTACAGGCTGGGGACAGAGTGACTGGACAGCAGCCAGGCAGAAAGGGACCTGCAGGGACTGATGGACAGCAGGCTGGACATGAGCCAGCAGTGTGCCCAGGTGGGCAAGAAGGCCAATGGCTCTTGGCCTGGATCAGGAATGGTGTGGCCAGCAGGAGCAGGGCTGCTGTGCCAGCACTGATCTGCCCCCAGCTCTGCACACAGACATTGCTGCTGCAGCTCCAGAGAAGGCAACAAAAGGACATCTCCACAGAAAACTTTGCCGGGAGATCCTTAAGTTCCTTTAAAGGCACCAAGAGAGCAGCCCCTCATTGACAGAGTCTATGGCCAGAAGGAAGGTGGAGAGAAACAAAAAGAGAAATGGCATAAGGAATGACATTTATTTGTGGAAAATATTAAAAAGAACCCCCAATATGAAAACAACAAGAAGTATCGAAGATGGCTTTTATTACAAGTGATTTGCAGAAATTGACCAGCAGTTTAATGTTTCTGAAAGCATCCAGTCATCAGTCTCCACACCTCAGCCTTGAGCTCCTGGTTCCTCAGGCTGTAGATGAGGGGGTTCAGCGCTGGAGGCACCACCGAGTACAGAACTGAAACTGCCAGATCACGGGATGCAGACAACATTGAAAGTGGCTTAAGGTAAGTAAAAAATGAGGTTCTGATGAACAGAGAAACCACAGCCGGGTGAGGGAGGCAGATGGAAAAGACTTTGTGCCTTCCCTGCTCAGAGGGGATCCTGAGCACAGCCTTGAAGATCTGCACATAGGAGAAAACAATGAACACAAAACAGCCAAATAAAAGAAAAGCAGTCCCCATAGAGGCCCAAATTCTCTAATGTAAGAGTGTGAGCAGGAGAGCTTGAGGATCTGCGGGATTTCACAGAAGAACTGGCCCAGGGCATTGCCATGGCACAGGGGCAGGGAAAATGTATTGGCTGTGAGCAGCAGAGCATTTAGAAAGGCACTGGCCCAGGCAGCTGCTGCCATGTGAGCACAAGCTCTGCTGCCCAGGAGGGTCCCGTAGTGCAGGGGTTTGCAGATGGACACATAGCGGTCATAGCACATGATCATCAGAATATAAAACTCTGCTGAGATGAAGAACAGAAAGAAAAAGAGCTGTGCAGCACATCCTGCGTAGGAGATATTCCTGGTGTCCCAGAGGGAATTGTGCATGGCTTTGGGGACAGTGGTGCAGATGGAGCCCAGGTCGCTGAGGGCCAGGTTGAGCAGGAAGAAGAACATGGGCGTGTGCAGGTGGTGGCCGCAGGCTACGGCGCTGATGATGAGGCCGTTGCCCAGGATGGCAGCCAGGGAGATGCCCAGCAAGAGGCAGAAGTGCAGGAGCTGCAGCTGCCGTGTGTCTGCCAATGCCAGCCGGAGGAAGTGACTGATGGAGCTGCTGTTGGACATTTTCTGTGTCTTGGCATGGGGATCTGTAAGAAAAGTAACCATGGAATAGTTGGGTTTGGAGAGGACTTTACATATCCCAGCACAGCCTGGGGGCACTTTCCCCCCTCTGCCTGCCCAGGGCTCTGCTGCCTGGAGCTGTCTCTGCCAGCAGCTGCTTCCCTGTGCCCTGTGCTGCTTCCCTGTGCCCTCTGCCAGTGCTGCCAGAGCCCAGCCCAGCTCTGGGGGCTCAGCTCTGCCCTGCAGACCCCTCCCAGCTCTGGCACTGCCAAGGGGCAGCTCTGGCTCTGCAGGCTCTGATGGTACCATCAGAGGAAAGAGACACTGATGCTGCCTTTGAGGGGCCCTACGGTATTTCTGTCACTGCCTGGTTTATTAACATATGAGATAAATATTATTTATCTTTCTCAACCTGAACTGTGAGATTAATATATCTGCAATTTCCCATCCTGGCAACCCAGGGCAGTAGAATATAAAAGCAGGATTTTCCCTTTTCTACAGCCCCTACCTTGCTATGCTCCCTGTATAATCCACTTGGAAATGTTCTGCAGGTATATGTCATGCTGGGAGCATACCTGAACAATGCAGCATCCTCACCACCACAAGGAGAACACTTCCAACCCTTACCAGCTGTCTCCTCCCACCCAGATCTTGTCCCCCAGTGCTGGAAGCAGCTGCCAGGGCTGGCTGAGAGCTGTCCCTGGCAGGCAGCAGAGTCCCTGCCCCAGCACAGCACCCTGGGCTGCAGGACCCTGCTCTGCAGGACAGCCCTGGGCACCCCTGGCTGCTCTGCACAAGAGACAATCAGAGAATGTACTCACAGAGTCTGTAGGCATTGGGATATTCCAGCTTTAGGAGATCACTCCAGGAGTTGCAGCTGCATTGTCCTGCAGCCAGAGGTTCCTGTGCCAAGGGCTGGCATTGATTCTGCCCCAGGCACTTCTCAGCACCTTCCCAGCCCTGACTGATTGAAGCTCTCTGTGCCTCTGTGCTGTGCCCAGGGTGGCTGCAGGCAGTGCCCCAGACCTGCTGGGCTGCCAGAAGAGTTGCTCATCAAGAGAAATGTGCTTTTGAAGCTCTTCTTGGTTACCAGGAGCTGCCTCTGTGCCAGGAGCCCAGCCCAGCTCAGCAGCACAGATACAGCACAAGGACTTTAATGAGCCCCTGGGGCATTGTGCTCAGGCCCTGAACATCAGTCACTGAGAGGGAGCTGAGGAAACCTCTCCAGAACTCCAAGTCAGAATCCAACTCCAAAATTTCTTGGACATTTAATGGGTCCCATTGAGGGACAGGACAGAGAAAGTGGTCCCAGGCCCCAGGCAGAGCAGAGAACTGGAGACAGTGATGGCAGTTAGGGACAAAGAGAAGCCAAGTCTTGGTGCCCTGGGGCACAGCAGGCTCTGTGCCACCAAGGGCTATGAGGAGACACCTTGTCCTGAGGCCCTGGGGGCTCCTGGAACAGCCCCAGCCAGGCTGGGCACTGTCAGCCCCTTGTCCTGCCATCAGCATCCCCCCCTAGACCACATCCCAGTGGCCTCAAGGATCTGCTGGAAGGAGTCCCTGGGGAGCCTTGCTCAGCAATGGCCCTGGGGGCTCCTTCATGCTCACAGAGTTTTTCAAAGGACTTTGGGTTTGGCTTTTGCCTTGGAGTCTCTGAGAGGTTTGTGCAATCATGGCCTCCAATTTTCTGCAGTAATTACTCCCTGGAGAGGCTTTCTCAGTAACAACACTCAGTGGGGCTCATTAATACTGCAGGGTACTTCAGTTATTTTAAGGTACTTGGTGTTTCCCTTTTGATACACACTGTGTGAAAGGTTTGTGCCGTCATGGCCCCAATTATCTGCTTTAATGAGTCCCTGGAGAGCTTTGTACTGAAACTTAGAAGGGCTTATTAATACTTTGAGATACTCAAGGTTTATAATGTACTTTCTGGATTTAAGTATACTTGTAGGTACTTTTAAGGAATTTCCTTCCAAAATTGAGTGTCTGAGAGGTTTTTGTGCCATCCTGGCCTCCAGTTCTGTTGTCCAAGGTGCCCATGAGGAGCCTGTGTTGGGTATCTTCCCCCTTTCTGTTTTACAACAAAGATGGAACTGAAAGAATTTTGTAAGACTTTCTAAAAGCATCCAAACAAACATGGGACAATTAACAATACAGCAACAACCACTAAGAGAATTAATAGTCCTGTTTTAGATAAACATCATCCAACCCTTTAGTCCCTTGGATTGGAAGAGTTTATTGAACCAGTTGTTGTTTTCCACTTGAAGCTTCTTGAACCCTTCCTTCAGTACCTGAATGCTCTTGTGGATTGACTCACTGTGGATGGAGAGGTTCATGCAACACATGCCCTCAGAGTCTACACAGCCATGCCCATGTGCCCAGAGTAAAAACTCTATCGCTGTTCTGCAAGGTGGCATGTCTGATGGTCTCTATGTCTGAGAGCAGGCCACTCATTGTGAGGGAGGTAGCATTGGTTTGCTTACTTAACAGGCACCCAGGATGGTCTGATTGTCCTAGAGCTTTAGCTGCAGCCACCCAAAGTATTTCAAATTGGGGGTGCTACCATCTAATACCTGGATTAAAGCTTTCAAAGCCATCTCTTTGATATCATTCAATACTTCTCTGGCGATACCTACTGCTTGATCATCTGGTAGGCTGTGTTGTCATTCTCCAGCTAGATAGTTGATTTTCAATTCCGCCCTTGCTTCATTATTAGCATAGTCATTGCTATTAGCATAATAAACACTTCCACCCCTCTTCCCACCGGGTGTATTCTGTAGGTAACAACAACATAATATATTTTAAATCATAGGTGGTTGAGACATGTGCTGTAAACATGGCCCTCATAAGGTCATTAAAGCAAGGTAAGTCCTTCCTATGGTCTTTACATACAAAGATCCTTGATTTCCCTGCAAACCAGTAGCTGATACCTGGGATTCTGCCCCCTTTTTTCATAACATAACAGGGCAATGAGGAATTTCGAGGCTATGTGCCAGTCTCCTTCCTTAACTGGAGGCATGGTCCAGGGTGGAGAGGGAATGATTGACAGTGAGGGCAGGACCCGTAGTTTTGTGGTTGGAGTCTGGAGCTTTTTTCAGGGCAGAGGCGAAAGTTGTGGTAGCAGGAAGTGGAGGAGCCAAGATGGTGGGAGGGTGGTCAGGCTCCTGAGCCATATTTTGGCTCGTTCTGTCTTGAGTCTCCAGGGCATGATGCTCCAAGACAGCATGGCCTTTGTCATCTTGGACCATCATTAAAGGTTTGATAAAGGCAGGTTTGAGGGGAGTTCCCGAGTTAGGAGTTACCAACGGATTGAGTTTTCAACACCCTGCTTGCTGGTCAAGTGTGGTGTGGAAGATGGGGAGCACGCAGGGTGCAATGGGGTCCCTTTTGAACAAAAATTATACAGATCAACTCCCACTGAGTCGCAAAATTCAGTGGTATGGATTTCATCAGCAGAGGCATCTGGAAAATTGTTAATGATCCACCTCGTGATTGATTTTAATTTGTTCTTTGAATGACTCCTAGGACTTGAAACTTACGCCCAGTTCTTCCGGGGTAAAATCTGGCTGACTCTGAGTACAGCTGGGCTAATTCTCACATTGCTGATTTCAATGGTCCCTTGGGACCATGCAGCCCAACAGAGCCACAATGATGTCCTTGGTTCCACGAGGCTCCACAGTGTCACAATGTCCCTTGGATCCATGGTGCTCTGCAGTGTCACAATGGCCCCTTCATTTCACAAGGCTCCCAAATGTCACATTGGTCTTCATAGGAAGAAAGCCACGGAGCCCCCATGCTTCAGAAACTGATGCATGGCAACTGCCAGAGGCCAAGGCAAGCCTGACCTGTCTGTCCTGGCATGTTTGCTTGGACCAACCCTTGGATATTTGAAATTATGGATGTGGAATCCTAATTTCAGACATTTGTGCCTGGAGAAGACGGATGTTTTTCTTCCATAAAAAGAAAAGCACAGAGCCCTTTCCAGTGTTTGCAAAACAGGTAAGTGCTGGCACTCAGGAATCAAAGACCAGCCAGACCTCTCTGTCCTGGTAAATTTTTTTTTGGCAGTATTCCTTGGATACACAGAAATTTGGAGGTGGAATCCAAGTTTTGGCCGTGGATACCTGGAAAAGATGGAGAGTTCTTTTCTATACAAAGGAAAGCCCAGAGCCCCAGTGTTTCTGGGGCAGATGGGAGTGGCCTTCCACATTCCAAGGTCAGCCAGACCTGTCAGGTGAACCCTGGGAGTCCAAGGCAGCCACACCTATTTCACGTTCCCTTGGTTCCACAGGGTCCTGCAGTGTCACAATGGTTCTCTTGCTTCCATGATGCCCTCTGGTGTCATAATGGCCCCTTGGTTTACACAAGTCTTTAAGGATCTAAATGGTCTCCATGATTCCAAAAGCCCAGGCTATCATAATTATCTATTGGTTCCATGAAGCTCCTCTTTGTCACCATGGCCCCTTGGTTCTATGGGCTCCAGTGGTACCACAATGATCCCCTTGGCTCCACAAGTTCCCATAGTGTCACAATGGCCCCTTCCCTCCATGAGGCCCTGCAGTGTCAGAATGGTCTCCATCATTCCATGGGGCCTTGCAATGCCACAATTTTCTCCACGGATCCATGGTGCCCTGCTGGATCACAATGACCCTTTGGCTCCATGAGGGCCTGAAATGCTACAATTGTCTCTTGGTTCCACAAAGCCCGGTGGCTTCACATTGGCCCCTTGGGACCATGCAGCCCAACAGAACCACAGTGATGTCCTTGGTTCCATGAGGCTCCACAGTGTCTCAATGGTCCCTTGGATCCGTAGTACTCTGCAGTGTCACAATGTTCCCTGCATTTCGGAAGACCCCAAAGTGTCACAATGGCCCCCATAGTTCCTCAAGACTCCACAGTGTCATAATGGCCCCTTGGATCCATGGTACTCACAGTGCCACAATGATTCCTTTGGTTCCACAAGTTCCTACAGTGTAACAATGCCCTTTGGCTCCACAGCCCCCCACATTGTTACAATGGTCTCCATAGGAAGGAAACAACCGAGCACCGGGGCAGATGAGAGGCAGTCACCAGAGGCCGAGTCTCGCCACACTTGACTGTATTGGCAGATTTTGTTTGGGAGAAACCCTTGCATATAGGGAATTTTAGAGGTGGAATCCTAATTTCAGGCATAGAAGCCTAGACAAGAAAGAGAGCTCTTTTCCATAGGAAGGAAAGCACAGAGCCCCACTGTTTCACAGTCAGATGAGAAGTGGCCCTTGACATGTCAAATTCAGTGGGACCTGTCAAACAGCCTCCAGGAGGTCAAAGCAGGCAGACCTGTTCCATGGTTCCTTGATTTCATAGGTCCCCACACTATCACAGTATTCTCCTTGATTCCATGAAGTCTTGCAGGGTCACAATGGCTTCTTGGTTTCATGAGCCCCAACAGAGTCACAGGGTTCCCTTGGCTCCATGCGGCCCCGCTGTGTCACAATGGTTCCTTCTTTCTATGGACCCCAGCATTTAATTTTTGACCCTTGCAGCCATACTGCCCCTGAGTTGCACAGTGGTCTCCTTGATTCCATGAGGCACCATGAGATCACAACTGACCCTTGATTCCATGAGATTCATTGTGGTTGCTGTCAGAGGCTGGATGAGATTGATGTCCCGAGACACCTTGGGATGCTCAGAATGCCCATGTGGGACCAGGGCCGGGTCAGGCCTTGGTTTGTGGTTGGACAGAACCCCACCCCCAGCCCTGGCCTGGCAGAGCTGTCAGTCACACAGTATGGGCAGTGCTAACATAGTTCTGATTGGCTGAGCTGTCAATCAATCACACACCAGCTGCTGGTGCCTACCATGGCTCTGATTGGACACACAACTGGCAGTCTCACCCCAGGGGCGGGCCCATGAAGGAGCAGGGGGTTAAAAGCTGGGGCTTGAAGGCAGTCCCGGGTCTGGATCCTGCATTCTCCTGTGGTTCCTCTCTTTGTGATGCTGGAACCCCAGCATTTGGTATCTATGAGTGTGTTGTTCTATGGATCTTCTGTCTTTCTGTTGTTCTCTCTTTCTCCTCCTTCTAATCCTACTTACCTGGAACATTTTTGGGCAACTTCACATATTAAGGGTTAAAGGATTTTAGGTTAAATGTGTGGAAATCCAAGGCACAGGGAATATTTCTCTGTCTGCTCTGAGGAGTCCTGACCCCCAGAGAAACACTGCCTTTCAACTTCCCCCATGGAGAGGATTTCCAAGACTTTGAGATAGATTAGAATTTACCAAAGTGTGAAATAGGTAATAGAGAGTACTATAGTATGTTCCTTGGGTGAGAAATTTAGGTTTTTGGGGTTGTTAGTATGGTGTAGATAGGAAGCAAGATGGAGGAATTGGGGTGTAGTCCCTGTCTTCTTCATTTGCTCTATTTTCTGCACTGTTGGTAGCACAGGGTGATTGGTCATGGAAAGCACAGTGCAGAGGATATGTGGACAGTCAAGGGATGAGTTATTGGTAGATAAGTAGAAATAAGGCACCTTTCAAGTGTTTATTGGATGAGACAATGTTAAAAGAGCTTGAAACTGTAAGTTTTGGGGCCATTTTACAGTGCTTTTCCAGTGCACTGAGCCTGGTGTGGAGAGCAATGCAAAACTTTAGATGAGATAACAATAAACAAGAAGCTGAAGACTGAAAAAGTCCCATGCATCTCTTTTTACCTGGCATAGAACTGCTACAGGAGGGATTCTCCCATCCAGGGACCCCCAAGAAAGGCCCAACATAAAACGAACATCAATAAATGGTGTTATCTGAGTGGATTTTTGCAGAAACACTTGGCTGTTTGGAATAAGTTGGCTTTTTTCCATAAAATTGTTTACTGAAGGGTGTTGTCTTAATTGGGCAATCATGTGAAATGTGTTGATTAAAGGACCAGTGAGGTCCACCTGTAGCAAACCAAGGTATAAAAGAAGAGGATTGAAAAAACATGTGGCTTTTAGCCTTAGCCTTCTGATCTGAGTCTGTGTCATCTCTGATTCAATGGTGACGTTTGGGCATCTATGGGGGCTATTGGGAATCATTTCTGCACGTTGTGACCCAACAGGAGTTTCCCTAATAAATTTTGCCTGAAGGTCTCACTGTGCCCATGACAGGAACGTCTGTGAGTGTCTGGGACATGCCGGCCCTTTGGCAGCCTGAGGACTCCTGGGATGTCACCGTAGAGCCCCAGTGAGTGCCTGTGACAGATCGGTGCCTTTGCAGCCCAAGGTCCCCTGGGATGTCACCATGGAATGGCTGTCACTGCCTCTGACCACACGGCCATTTACAGTCCCCAGAAATGCCTGGCAGGTGTCCATGGAGCCCCTGTCTCTGCCTGTGACATTCCAGCTGTGGAACAGCCTGGAGACTCTTGGAAAGTCCCCAGGGAACCCCTCTGAAGGCCTCTGACAAATCTGACCTTTAGCGGGCAACCATCACCAGGACCCTGTTGCTATGGTCAGTTTCCATGGCAATCATCACTAGGACCCTGTTGCTATGGTCAGTTTCCATGGCAATCATCACCAGGACCCTGTTGCTATGGCCAGTCCCTTGGCAGCTCCATGGAGACCCCATGCCAGGGATGGTTGCCATGGACACCAGCTCAGGCCTGCAGCCACAGCCCGTTGCCATGGCAACCATTGGCAGCCCCATCCCCAGGCTCATGGGATCCCAGAACCACAGAACTGGCTGAGCTGGGAGGGACCCATCAGGATCCTCCAGTCCAACTGCTGGCCCTGCACAGGACACCCCAACAATGCCAGCCTGGGCCTGGCAGTGCTGTCCAAACGCTGCTGGAGCTCAGAGAGCCCTGAAGCTGGGACCCTTCCCTGGGGAGCCTGGGCAGGGCCCCAGCAGCCTCTGGGCAAAAACCTTTTCCTGACATCCAACCTGAGCCTGCCCCGACTCAGCTGCAGCCGTTCCCTCCACTCCTGTCCCTGAACACCAGAGGGAAGAGGTTCCCACAGCCCCAGCCAGGGACCCACTCCCAAGGCTGCTGCCATGGCCACCAGGGCTGGGACCAGCTGGGATGCTCGGTTTGCATGGGCTGGGGTTCAGGAATGGGATTCCCTAATTTCCTGCTCCTGCTAAAACTGCTCTTCCCTCACTTCCCTCCTGCCTCCCATGGAAAGCACAAAAGGCAAAGATCCTGGGCTGGGGATAAGAACAATTCATTGGGAACAGCAACGAGATAAGAAACATACAGAACAGAAACAATACTGATAAGAGAAGGGATAAATAAAACTTTACAGGGAAAACTAAAACACAACTTATTGGGTCTCCCTGGCCACAATTTCCCCCTGCCTGGAAAGGGCACTCCTCTCCTCAGGGAAAGAGACATACAGAGTCCCTTTCCAGCCCCTGGCAATGACCTGAGGTTGGAGTGAATGTAATGACAGGGCCATGGCCAGACCCTCATGTTCTTCAATCCCACATCATGTCAAGGGCAGGGGCAGGATGACAGGCAGGTGTCTTCCCAGCATGGATCACAGGGAAAATGGATCACAAGGGCTCTTCTCAATGTGGGTTCTCCCACGGGTGATGAAGCTGGAGCAGTGCATGAAGCTGTTCCTGCAGCTGGGGCATTTGCAGGGCCTCCCTTACTGGTGGCTCTGTTGGTGTCTTGTCAAGTGAGAGCTCTGGGTGAAGCTCTTCCCACACTGGGGACACTTGAAGGGCCCCTCCCCAGTGTGGATGCGCCGGTGCCTGATGAGGGTGAAGTTGTGCTTGAAGCCCTTCCCACAGTCGGGACAGCAAAATGGCCTCTCATCTGTGTGAATCCGCTCATGCAGGAGGAGATGGGAGCTGATGTGAAACCTCTTCCCACATGTGGCGCACTGGTAGGGCCGCTCCCCTGTGTGGATGCGCTGGTGCCTGATGAGGTGGGAGCTGTGGTTGAAGCCCTTCCCACAGTCAGGACAGCAGAAGGGCGTCTCCTCCGAGAGAATCTGTGGGTGCTGGAGGAGCCTGGAGTTGGTGTGAAACCTCTTCTGACACTGGGGACACCCACAGGGCCTTTCCCCAGTGTGGATGCCTTGGTGGGTCACGAGGGTGGATTTGTAGCTGAAGCCCTTCCCACATTCCCCACACTCGTAGGCCCAATCCCCGGTGTGGATCATGTGGTGGCTGACCAGGTGCTTGCTCTGTTTGAAGCTCTTCCCACACTGCAAGCACTTGTGGGGCTTCTCCCCATCACGAAGCTGCTCATGAACCACCATCTCTGAGCTCTGCCTAAAGCTCTGTCCCCCTTCCTGGCTCTGGGTGGTTCTTTCTTCCTCAGAGAATCCTGGGCTGGCTTTGGAGCCCCTCCTCCTGTGGGATCTCTGTGGCATTTCCTCCATGTTGGATTCCTCTGCACTAGAGTAGCTCAAAATGGCCTCTTTCACAAGGTTCTGATCTGGAGATTTTTCCTCCCTGGTCTCCATCCTCAGCTCCTTACCTGGGGAATGAAGGAGAAAGAGATGATGGGATTTGCCTCCATGCCAGAGGGAAGGGGATCCCCCCAGTGCATCACTGGCAGGATGGCATTGGCACCAGGGTTGTCCTGCAGCCGGGGGCTGTGCTGGGCTGGAAGCTGGAGCAGGAGAGAGGGGGAAAGGAGCACTGACTTCCTCCTCACCTGCCTGGGTGTCCCAGGGCATCTTCCTCTTCCTCGCAGCTTTCTCCTCCATCAGGTGAAGGTTTGGGATTGAGAAATCCTGTTCTGGGAGGAAAACAAGGGATGAGCACATTGAGTTTTGTACTGGTTTGATAGCAAACATGAGGGAAAGTCTAAGTCAGAATTAAAATTTAATAAGAAAATTAGGACCAAGGCTATGATACAGAAACCCTGCCTTAAACTGACAGAGTCAGGATATAACCTGACACCCTGTTGGTCAGGGTGGTGGTAGCAGTCCCATTAAATGGTGGCTGCAGTCTGTTGGAGTGATGAACATGATTTTGTCAAAGCAGTGGTCCTGCAGAAGGGTCTTCGTCTGAAGGTCCAGTGGTGGTTATGGAGCTCTTGTCCTCTGGGAATCCAGTAGGCAAGCTGCTCCTGGTCTTTCATACCTCAGCTTATATCCAGGTAGGAATGCTTGGTTCCTCCCCCTGGGCAGAGCATCCCACAATGGGATGATGGAATTTTATCAGTCCTGCAGTGACACTCAATGGCCCATTCACAGAAGAGATCTCCCTTGGAGGGCGTTATCAGGGGTGAGTCATGGAAGAGATAAAGAACACTGCCCCACCTGTTTATAACAGTTGATGAAGATGGGGATTGAAAACATGCATTTGGTTACATCTTACATTGCAGCCTGAAACAGTGGGGTAATCCCTGCTCAGGGGGTGAACACCACCCCCCTTACCCAAACTGGCTCAGGTGTAAAACCCCCACCATGGAATGGCAACACACACATAGGGGAGAAAGTCACACTTGCCCTTCTCCAGGGGAGGTCTCTGTCCCTGTCACTCCCTCTCTCTCCCCCCTTTTCTCTTTTTTCGATCTCTCTCTCTACCTCACATTTACTCTTTAATAAAATCTACTTTGGATTTGGTCTCGTTAGCACCTTAATTGGGGCAGAGGCATCTCTCTACCAGTTTTCTTAACCATATTGCAACAATATTTTGGCACAGTGAGTTCAGGCACTGTTCTTTGACCCCAAGTGCCTTTGAGTACAGCATGGTTCCCTCCACTGAGGAGGTTGTGGTTCTTTCTGAAAGAACTCTGGGAAACATGGACACAGCTTCCTTTGAGCGACTCATGGGAGAACTGATGAGGAAAATGGCCATTGTGGGTGGCTGGGGTAAAGTAAATATTTTGTTGTCCTTCCGGAACAGTTTGTTAAAATCACTGCAGGAAAGGGATCATGTGATACAAGCGAGACTGACAAGGTTCATTCACACTGCGGTGAGGAACACAAGGCTGCTGAAAGTCCTATAAGATGCCCAGCCCAAGTTGCTAAATTTCCAAATAACTTCGGCCAGGGGTCTCTGGGAGGATTTTTTTGGAGAGTGTTCAGAGCTGGCAGATCTCTTGAGCCCCGGATATCTCCAGGCTCCCTAAGAGGAGCTTTTTCAGGGGCAGAGGACCTGTGATCACCCCTCGGGAAGGTCCCGGGGGTTCCAAAGAGGGATGGCCTGGTACCGAAGGGGCGGGACATTGATTTTGGGGATCCCTGTGAGAGCCGGGGCTGTGGAACAGGGGACCCCCGGGGCGGGGAGAGGGGAAGGGGCGATAGCGGAGCTGGGGGACCCCCGGCAGCCCGGAGATGAGGCGGAGACAGGACCCCCTGACCCTGACAGGGGCGTGTCCTGGGGTGGCTTCATGATGCTCATACTCCATCGGTCTATTTAGCACAGAAATGAGTTCTGCACCTTTAAGGCTGGTTCTGAGAGTGAAGGGGAGGAGGAAGAAGCTGCAGTTTGTTGTCAGAAACTGCACTCACTCTTCTACATTCCATCTGCTGGATGGAGAGACAGCAGGACAGAGCTCTCCTTTGCTTTTAGTTAGCTTTTAGGTCTCTGAGGCAGAGAAGTTCCCTGGACTGTGGGTTTTCTTTTTCTTTGGAGCTGTTTAAACCTGCTCTGGACTGAACACCCAGAGAGTACCGACAGCATGCACCTTCGGCCCACCTGGCCGGGCCTGGGCTGAGGCATTTCCAGTGCTGGAGGGGCTGATAACAGACTGATAAGAGACTGATAAGAGACTGATAAGAGGCTGAGTCAGCTGAGCTACAGACCAAGGAGACTTTATGAGTTTCTCATCTCTTTTGGAGTAGCAGGAGGTAGTATTGCTTAATATTGTTCAATTTTTTTTGCTGGTGAATGCTTTGCCTGTTAAATAAAGGGTTTTTTAACTATTCTCTGAGGAAATATTTTCCCAAACTGGCGAGGGTTGGGCTGCTGAATCTGCATTCTAGAGGAAACTCCTTTTGGAGGTTTTCAACCAAATTTGCCCTAAACCAGGACAGGGTGGTGGAAAGAAGGGGGAACCCCAAGTGGCTGGATTGAGGGGAGGCTGGAGAGGGGGACCCTGGGACTCCAAAAACTCCCAAAATCCGAAAGCAGGACCCTGGAAAGGGGGGATCCCCAGCAGCCCTGAGATGGGGGACCACCAGAACCTGAGAGGGATGAAACTGGACATGGGACACTCCTGGTAGACTTTTTTTATTCATTCTTGATTTTGGGACATCAGGTGACTTCTAGAGATGGACTTGGGCAAGAGGAATCCCAGACTGAAGGCATTCACACCTTGTTTTTCCCAAACCAGGTTTTTCCCCTGACTATCTCATAGAGACATCCCCCCTGTCTCACTCTGGGTGAGCTCAGTCCCAAACTTGACCCAGATCCTGGTCTCAATCTCATTCCACATTTAGACATCCTCACAGTTCTGTATTTTATCTCATCGCAGTCTCAGACTTGTCTAGCCCCAGACCCAGTCCCAATCCCAGCCTTAAAGCCAATCCCATGTGTAGCCTTAACCCCAATCCCAGCTCTAATCCAAATCTCAGCTCCAACTCCAACCCAAGCCCCAGTTGCAGCCCCTTCCTAAATCCTCAGCCCCAAACCAAATCCCAGGCTCAGCCCTTCTGGGGCTTTGGGGGTGTCTCTTTCCCTCTGACCCCGATGATGTTTGGGTGGGGTCACAGCAGGGCTGAGAGGGACAGAGACCCCCCCGGCCTCCCCAGGGGTGAGAAGGTGGGAGAGCCCCCCAGCCCCGAGCACCCTCAGCGGTGAGAGGGACACAGAGTCCCTGGTCCCCAGCCCTGCACAGGCATTTCCTGAGGCCAGAGGGATGGAGACCCCCTGAGCATCCCTCAAGACACGGGGACAGAGACCCCCAAGCATCCCCTGGGGTGAGAGGGACAGAGACTGCCCCGAGCAACCCCTGGCACAGGGGTGAGAGGAAGGGAGAGCCCCAAGCATTTCCTGGGGTGAGAATGATGGAGACCCCCAGGGGAATGGCCTGGGGAGAGAAGGACAGGGACACTCCCTGGGGAATGGCCTGGGGTGACAGGGACAGGGACCCTCCCCAGCCCCTCCCAAGCATCCCCCAGGGTGAGAGGCACAGAGCATCCCCTGGGCACCGGACAAAATAAACTTTGCAGAAATAAAACTTAACTCTGCATAAAATACTTTGATGAATATTTGCTTTTCCCACAAGTCACGTGATGAAAACGCAAACAAATCCCAAAATTTTAAAAACTGACAATAGAAGATATTTTGTGGCAAATCCAAATTCCATTGGTCCCGCACAGCTCCAGCTCAGCTGCTGGCACATTCTGATAAAAGAAAAGTGGAAATTAGGCCCAATACGGAATATGAAAAGGAAGGGGAAGCTCTGTGTAGCTGTCACAAAGGTGACAGGGACAAAGAGAAAAATTATTCTAACATTTGGCAAAGTCGCCCAGCCTGTAAAAAAGCAGGACCGGGACAGTGACCTCCCATGGAGGGGGCCAAGTGTGACATTTTCCCCTGTGTGTGTGGCCTTCCCAGGGAGGGGGTTTTACACCTGAGCCAGTTTGGGTAAGGGGGGTGGTGTTCACCCCCTGAGCAGGGATTACCCCACTGTTTCAGGCTGCAATGTAAGATGTAACCAAATGCATGTTTTCAATGCCCATCTTCATCAACTGTTATAAACAAGTGGGGCAGTGTTCTTTATCTCTTCCATGACTCACCCCTGATAACGCCCTCCAGGGGAGATATCTTCTGTGAATGGGCCATTGAGTGTCACTGCAGGACTGATAAAATTCCATCATCCCATTGTGATATGCTCTGCCCAGAGGGAAGATCCAAGCATTTCTACCTGGATATATTCTGAGGCTTTTAACACCAGGAGCACCTTGCCTGCTAAACAGTAATTCTGGTTTAGACCCTCCCCTGGTTTGCCTTCTAACCAGTACAAAATTTAGTGTACTCATCCCTTGTTTTCCTCCCAAAACAAAATTTCCCATTCCCAAACCTTCACCTGATGGAAGAGGAAGCTGCGAGGAAGAGGAAGATGCCCTGGGACACCCAGGCAGGTGAGGAGGAAGTCAGTGCCCCTTTCCCCCTCTCTCCTGCTCCATCTCCCAGCCCAGCACTGCCCCCGGCTGCAGGACAACCCTGGTGCCAATGCCATCCTGCCGGGGATGCACTGAGGGATGTCCTTCCTGTTCCCTCTGGTACAGAGGCAAATCCCATCCTCTCCTTGTCCTTCCTCCTCCAGAAAAGCAGCTGAGCATGGGGACCAGGGAGGATAAATCCCCATGGCAGAACCTCGTAAAAGAGGCTGTTTTGAGCAGCTCCATAGCACAGGAATGTGGTGTGGAGGAAAGGCCCCAGAGATCTCACAGGAGGAGGGGCTCTAAACCCAGCCCAGGGGGCTCTGAAGAGGAAAGACCCACCTTGAGCCAGGAAGGTAGACAGAGCGTCAACCAGACCTCAAAGCTGGTGGTCCATGAGCAGCTTCATGATGGGGAGAAGGCCCACAAGTTCTTGGAGTGTGAGAAGAGCTTCAGGCAGAGCAGTACCCTGATCCGCCACCAGTGCATCCACACTGGGGAGAGGCCCTATGAGTGTCCTGAGTATCAGAAGAGGTTTCAGGCCAGCTCCCATCTCCTTTGCCACCAGCGAAATCACACAGAGGAGAGGCCCTTCCGCTGCCATGAGTGCGGGAAAGGCTTCAAGAAAAAATCCACCCTTATCACCCATCGGCACATCCATACTGGGGAGAGGCCCTAAGACTGCCCCACATCATGAGAAGAGCTTCTCCATGAGCTCGGACTTGACCAGACACCAATGGAGTCATCAGTAAGGAAGTTCTGTGAGTGCCCCAGCTGCAGGAAGAGCTTCATGCCCAGCTTCAGCTTCTTTCCCCATTGGAAGTCACATGTTGGGAAGAGTCCTGGTGATCCATGTTCCCTGTGATCCATGCTGGGAAGACAGCTGTCCCTTTTCCTGCCCCTGCCAATGACATGATGTGGCAGTGAAAACATGAGGGTCTGCCCATGGCCCTGTCATTACATTCACTCCAACCTCAGGTCATTGCCAGGGGCTGGAAAGGGGCTCTCTCTCTCTCCCCAGAGGAGAAGGGTGTCCTTTCCAGGTAGGGGGAAATACGTGGCCAGGAAGAGCCTGCTGTTGATGTTGTAGTTTTCCCTGTAAATAGCTTTTCTTATCTCTTCTGTTGTCAATATTGTTTCTGTTCCATTTTTTCCTTATCTTGTTGCTGTTCCCAATAAATTGTTTCTATCCCAGCCCGGGATCTTTGCCTTTTGTGCTTTCCATGGGAGGCAGGAGGGCAGTGAGGGAAGAGCAGTTTTAGCAGGAGCAGGAAATTAGGGAATCCCATTCCTGAACCCCAGCCTGTGGAAACCAAGCATCCCAGCTGGTGCCAGCCCTGGTGGCCATGGCAACAGCCTTGGGAGCGGGTCCCTGGCTGGGGCTGTGGGAACCTCTTCCCTCTGGTGTTCAGGGACAGGAGTGGAGGGAACGGCTGCAGCTGAGTCGGGGCAGGCTCAGGTTGGATGTCAGGAAAAGGTTTTTGCCCAGAGGCTGCTGGGGCCCTGCCCAGGCTCCCCAGGGAAGGGTCCCAGCTTCAGGGCTCTCTGAGCTCCAGCAGCGTTTGGACAGCGCTGCCAGGCCCAGGCTGGCATTGTTGGGGTGTCCTGTGCAGGGCCAGCAGTTGGACTGGAGGATCCTGATGGGTCCCTCCCAGCTCAGCCAGTTCTGTGGTTCTGGGATCCCATGAGCCTGGGGATGGGGCTGCCAATGGTTGCCATGGCAACGGGCTGTGGCTGCAGGCCTGAGCTGGTGTCCATGGCAACCACCCCTGGCATGGGGTCTCCATGGAGCTGCCATGGAAACTGACCATAGCAAGAGGGGGCTGGGGATGGTTGCCATGGAAACTGACCATAGCAAGAGGGGGCTGGGGATGGTTGCCATGGAAACTGACCAGAGCAACAGAGGCCTGGTGATGGTTGCCTGCTAAGGATCAGATTTGCCACAGGCTCTCAGAGGGGTTCCATGGGGACTTTCCAAGAGTTTCCAGGCTGTTCCAGAGCTGGAATGTCACAGGCACAGACAGGGGCTCCATGGAGACCTCCCAGGGGTTTCTGGGGATGGTAAAGACCCCTGGTGTCAGAGGCAGTCACAGCCATTCCATGGTGACATCCCAGGGGACTTTGGGCTGCAAAGGCACCAATCCGTCACAGGCACTCACTGGGGCTCTACGGTGACATCCCAGGAGTTCCCAGGCTGCCAAAGAGCTGGGATGTCCCAGACACTCACAGGGGTTCCTGTCATGGTCAGATATATTTATACAAATACGTATTCTCTATTATGGTAATGATTAGACAAAATTGCCTTAATCAGAAGTATTTTGCCAGGATATAAGAGATGTAAAATATATTATACGTGGCACTAGGAAATTATTTCAAAGCAACTGTATTTAGCAAAACCTGTAATTAAGCAGAGATTGATGTCACTCCCCCCGACCAATGACCATGGGCAAATCTCTTTGGCTCAACCTGGAGCAGTGACCTTGAGGGTGTCCCCACTGCTGGGAGGAATCCCCACACCCCTCAAGAAGGGAAATGTCAGGAGATGCTGCCATTAATATTTGGGACGGGGATTTTCTCGTCTGAGGTGCTGCCCTGTCAGTCAGGTGTGCCCAGGCTGGGCCAGCTCAGACGCTCTGCAGAAGCTCACAGTGGTGTCACTTGGTTTCTCCTTTCTCTGGGGATTTTTCCAGCTCTGCCACATCTTCAGCTCCCTCTGAGGATGTTGAGCTTTGGGATGGAGGAGTCAGGCGGGTTTCAGCATTATTCACCCCAAAAGCAGTGTGACACCCCTCCTTCATTTCCCACTGGGGGCTTTGCAAATAGGGCCTTGCTGGAGTTGTTGGAGGCCATTGCAGGCAGAGCCTCCTGCTCCAGCAGGAAAACTGCCTCTCCTGTGCCATCAGCAGGGCAGGGCCCGCTGCAGGAAAAGCCCCAGGCCAGCCCCAGCACAGGGAAGGGCTCGGGCACAAGGGCAGAGTGCTGTGCTGGGAGCTGTGCCAGGGAGAGCCTGAGGCCCCAAAGGCACCTTGGCAGCAGCAGCTGCTTGCAGGCCATGGCCAGAAGCCTCCCTTGGCAGCCTGGCCTGGTGGCCACCTCTGCAGAGCTGCTGCCTCAGGGCTCATTCCTGGCTGGGCTCTGAAAAGCCACTTCTGCTCCAGGAGCCTGACTGGGAAGCCATTGGCCCCAGCACCTTGGGGACAAGATATTAATGACAAAACTCTTCATGGCAGCAGAGACAAGGCAGGGGCAGAGGAAAGGGGAGAGCCAGGCCCAGGGGACAGGGCTGCCATGGTGATGGCTGTGAGGCCACTGCCCCTGCAGCAGCCTGACTGCCCTCAGCAGACATTCTGGCCAGAAACGTTGTGAGGGCACCCAGCACATCAGAGAACCCACACTACAGAAACTCCATCCTTGGGGATGAGAGGGTTTCACTGGGTCAGGTTGCAGAAAGCTCCTGACCTTGGACAATTTCTGGGATGGGGAATTCACTTATATGGAAATACAGTTGCAGTTTTGTGTCACCCTCATGCTTGAAAAATATTTCCTCTGCTAACAAATGCTAATTTGCCCTCATTCATTTTAAAGATATTGACCCTTTTATCACTGCAAGATGTGGGAGGAAATAACTTAGATCTCTATTTTTCCATTTTCACAGACCTTGGAGAGGAACCAAAAATCTCCCAGGATGGGGTTTGGAGGCCTCAACACATAAGCAGCAGGGAGAGGGTGAGTGCTCTGTGGTCAGTGGTGTGGGGACTGAGGACAGAACAGAAGTAGCCTGGGAAGGATTGAAGGGTGGTTTCAGAGAGACTGGAGCTTTTCTTCATTGTGTAAAACAGCCAGAGAAAGGAATAATGGCACCAAGGGCAGCTGGAGAGGCCCAGATGAAGCATGACGAGAGCGAAATTTCTCTCCCAGGGCAGGGCTGTGGTGCAGCACATCCGCAGAAGGAGCCTGGAGCAGCCCAAGGCTTTGTGTGGGCAGGCAGAGGCAGGCAGGAGGCAGAGCTGTCAGCAAAGGAAGGGCCCAGCCAGGTGGGGCAGCCGGGGGATGCCGACAGCCTGCAGGGACAGAAGCGCAGGGCAGGGACACCGTGGGACAGCCTGGGCTAAACAGGGCACAGGAATGGGCAGCAGCTGCAAGACAGCCCTGCCAGAGCCAACTTGGGCAGCACTATGGCCATGGCTGCTGGCCCTGGGGCCTGAGGCCACGAGGGGACAAGTGACCCTTGCAGGCCTGGGGCCTCATTGCCTCCTCGTCCCTGCTCAGCAGCCTGGCAGGGGCCGCCCCATGCTCCTGCCCTTGCCATTGCACATCCCAACATGATAGTGCCTATCCGGGCAAGAGCCCTGAGCAAGGAGGGAGGGACAGCATGTGCTTGGCTGGGGGCTGGGGCTCAGGCCTTGGCCCTTTGCATTCCTCAAACACATCCAGCTTTGCTCAGCACCAGAGACACCTTTGCCTTGCTTGTCCCTGCCTGTCATCAGTGCTTCCAGGGTTCTGCTCTACCTGGAACCTGGGGACATTTTCTCAGTCATATCCCTCACAGGGATCTCTTTAAAGTACAAGAAACTTCACTGTTTCTACCTGACGTTGAGTTTTGAGAAGTTCTCTGAGCACACTCTGAGGGACTGGGTCTGATGCAAAGAGCACCAAAGCCCCAGAGGATCATTGAAGTCCCTGTGCTCTGTCTGTGCTGCTGAGCTGGGCCGGGCTCCTGGCCCAGAGGCGGCTCCTGGCAAGGGCAGCGCTGCAGAGACAGCTCTGGCCAGGAGCAGCTCCTGTGCACAGCCCAGCAGGGCTGGGGCACTGCCGGGGCCCCTCAGGGACACCAGCAGGGCACAGACAGAGTCACAGGGGCTCAGCACTGGCAGGAGGGGCTGTGGAATGTCCCAGAAGGGGCTGTGTCACAGCAGCTTCTCTGGGGCTGTGTCACAGAGGCACAGAGCAGCTGTGATGTCAGCAAGGGGCTGTGTGACAGCACAGAGTGGGCTGTGTGAGATCACAGATTGGGCTATGACATCACAGAGGTTGTTGAGTGAGGTCACTGAGCAGCTACAGCATCATAGAGGGGATTCTGTGACATCACAGACTAGGCTGTGACCCCATTGTATGGCTGTATGATGTAATAGTGCAGGCTTTGATGTGAAAGTGTGTGCTGTGATATTATAGAGCGGCAGTATGACATCACAGAGAGGGCTTTTGGCATCACAGAGTTGGCTGTGACATTGTAGAGTAGGGTGTGAGGCCCTAGAGCAGATCCTGCCATTATAGAGGGTGTCTCTGTGACATCAGAGAGTGGGTTGTGACAACACTGGGTGGCTGTGTAATATCATAGAGCAGGCTGTGACATCACAGAACAGACAGTGGCATAACTGTGTGATTTTTTTTTATATCAGAGTCTTCTGTGACATCACAGAGCAGTTATGTGACATTGCAGGATGCTGTGTGACATCACAGGGGCTGTGTGAGGGCACTGGGGAGGTCACTCTGCCCTGGCCCCCCTCACAGCTCCCCCCAGAGCAGTCCAACCCTGCTCATGCACAGTGGGGACCCCTGTGCCCCCAGGTCCCACCACCAGTGTCACAATTATCCCTACATTCCATGGAACCACACACATCTATTCCATGTGTGGAATGCCAGCTGTGTGGCTCCATGGAGTGTGACACTGAGAGGCCCCAACAAACCAAGGTCCATTGTGACACCACGGGGCCTCTTGGAACTTGGAGACCATTGTGACACTTTGGGGTATCATGGAACCAAGGGACCATTGGGACACTGTGACATCCCATGGAGCCAAAGGTCCATTGTGACATTGCAGGGCTCATGGAATAGAGGAGTCAAGTGACATTGTGGGGCCTGTGGAACCATGGAGACCATTGTGACACTGCAAGGCCTCATGGAATCATTGGGACCATTGTGACACTGCTGGACCCCATGGAATGCGGTGCCCCTTGGTGCCAAGACCCTCAAGAATTCAGTTGTCTCTTCTGCTAATGAAACACTGGGGCTCTGTGCTTTCCTTCCTATAGAAAAAGAGCTCTCCTTCTCCTCCAAGCATCCATGCCCAAAACTGGGATTTCACCTCCAAATTTCCTTATATCCAGGGATTGTTCCAAAAGGAATATTTCCAGAACAAGTCTGGCAGGTAATGGTTTAACAAGGGTCACCTCTCATCTGCCCCTAAAACATTGGGGAAGGCTCCGTGCTTTCCCTCCTATGAAAAAGAACTGTCCTGCTTCTCCAGGTGGCCATGGCTGAGATTGGGCTTTCACCTCCAAAATTCCCTAAATGCAAAGATTGCTCCCAGACAAAATATGCCATTCCTGACAAGTCTGTCTGGCCTTGGCCTAGTGAGGCTTTCACCGGCCTTCCAAAAACAGGGACGCTCTGCTTTCCTTCCTATGGAAAATAATTTTCCTTCTCATCCAGATGCCCATGGCCAGAATAGGAATTTCAGCTCCAGTATTGCCTGTTGTGAGAGACTGGAGGAGACTGTTGGCTGCAAAACATTTCATGTGTGGGGGAGGAAGGGGCAGGTCTCCAGCCTTGCCCTGCCCTGGAACCCCAGCAAAGATTTCCTAGGTCCAATTTAGGTTTCTTCTCCCCGTTAATTTATTGATACGTCCTATCTCCATCTGACACTGAATCCAAGGACCTACTCATGCAGTTTGAATAGATATGAAATCAAGACCCTTCCTGGCTGACAATCAATCAGACTCTGTCCCTACCCCCACGCCACCATTTCCCCCATCCAAGCCCTGGCACTCAGAGCAGCCTTGTGCAAATCTGAGCTCCCTCCAGCCCAGGCTGCATCTGCAGCTTTCAGCTCCTTGGTTCCAACTCCCACCTGCTTTCCTTGGAGAAGGAGCTGCCCGAGACACAGAGGGATGTTCATTTGTTGTCAGCCAACAAAGCCAAGGCAAGTCACAGCTTCATCAAATGCAAAAGTCATTCTTTTCCCTGGCTCTGCCCTGCCCCTGATCCCCACAGCCTGTCCTGTTTCCTTCATCCCTGCATTGCCAGGGACTTTCTGGGACAAGGGAGCTCTGTTCTGGATGTGGAGCGATGTCCAAGTGCCACCACTGGAGAGGGAGCCACAACTCATCAAGTTTTTGTCTTTTGAGGGATCAGGAACTGGTGAGACTCAGAGTCACAGAAAGTTTCTCTTCATGGCCAACAGACCACACTTGAACAGGACAGAATTTACTAACAATCACGCTCTTCCATGAGCTATGCATAATGTCCCAGCAGTACCTGATGAGTCCACCATCCATAAGTGATTTCCATACTAAAAAGTAATTTTAGACAAATGTGGTTCTGTGATAGATACAAAAACAATTAAGTTCTTGTATCAGGATGCCCATCCTGGACTGAGGAAAAACAGCTCAAACAATTCCTGATTTGCAAAGCTGTCACTGGTGAATGGAGAAGGGAGGTCAGGCTGCTCTTGGTGTTGAGGAAATGCTGAAACCAGCCTGACTCATTTCATCTCCCCATGCCCTGGCTGATCTCCCCTCTTTCCCCTTCCACCCATTGGCTTTTGTCTCCCCCCAGCACCCTGTGAAGAGCCTGGCTCTGTGTTCTCCATCCCCTCCTCACTGGCACTGCCAGGCTGGGATGAGGAGCCCCTCAGCCTTCCCTGCTCCAGGCTGGACAAGCCCAGCTCCCTCAGCCTCTGCTCACAGCCCAAGGGCTCCAGCCCCACCTTGAAGGCCCTTCCCAGACCCTGCTCCAGCTGCCAGACATCTTTCCTGCCCTGGGGAACCAAAACCAGGCCACAGTGACCTGGATAATCCCCGTCCTTGATGTCCTGGTCACACAGCCCTGGCCCCTTGTCCCCCTGTCAGGCTCTGGGGTGGATCCTGTGGATCATCCTTTGGTGGAGGTTGTGGCTCCAGGTGGGCTGGGGGGATCCCGGGGGACAGGGACCCTGCTGGGCATGAACAGCATTGGACTTGTTGGGAGAAACTGTGAGGGGGAGCTGGGGCAGAGTGACCAACTCAGTGACCTGACACAGCCCTGCTGGGATGTCACACAGCCCCTCTGGGATGTCACAGCCTGCTCTGTGATGTCACAGCCCATTCTCTAATGTCACACAGCTGGTCTCTGATGTCACAGCCAACTCTTTGATGTAATATTCTGCTCTGTGATGCCAGATCTCTGCCCTGTGATATCACAGCCTGCTCTGTGATGTCACAGAGGCAGTCTATCATGTCATAGTTCTTGATAATCTCACATAACCCACTCTGTGATGTCATAGCCCACTCTGTCACCTCATGTTACCGGATCATAAACTGTCTCCACCAGGTGAGCTGACACCTGGAGCTTGTTCTCCACAACCCCAGGCCTATGGAAACCACACAATGCCCATTGTGTGAGAAGGGGAACTGGAAGTTCAGCAGCTTCAGTGTCCTGCCAGCTCAGCCAGGCCCAGTGGAATATGGGGGTCCACAACCACCAGGGACCACCAGAAGAACTCATGGGTAAAGGGGAGGGGAAATGTGTTAATGATTTTGGGGAAATGATATTCATATGTATGTTTAGTCCAGGACAATCAATGAATATCTGTGCAAAATACAGAAAATAAACAGAAACTTTCCTGTTCTCAGCATGCACAGCTTTGGGAGGAGCTCTCCCCGTGCATCCAGCTGAATAAAGAATGCTGCTTCCTTATGCTACATTGGTTTTAAGGTGTTTTCTGTTTCACCAAATTTTTGGTAACACTCCCACTGCCAAGGAAAGCTCTGTCTGCTGCTGTTCACAAACAGAGAAGGGCTGGTGGCAGATGTGGGGGTCAGAGGCTGCCTGGGGCACAGTGACCATGAAATAATGAAGTTTTCAATGTTCTGTGAAAGAAGGAGGGGCAGCAACAAAACTTCTGCACTGGAATTAGGAGGGGCAAACTTTGGCCTATTTAGGATGCAGATTTGGGGAGTACCAAATCAGATCCTGATTTTTTGAAGGGAAATAGCCCATAAAAACAAAGGAGTCCAGGAAGGATGGACACATTTCAATAAAGTAATCCTAAGTGGGAAGGAGCAGCCTCTGCCAGTGTGGCAAAAGATGACCTAGTGAGGAAAATGTTTAGCTTGGCTGCCCATTCAGGTTTTGTGGGAACTCCGGTGTAAAAAAGGATCAGCAACTCAGGAAGTGTTTAAGGATGTCATTATGTTATCCGAAAGAGAATTAGATAAGTGAAGCTCAATCAGAACTTAACCTAAAAAAATTAAAAAATCTTTGTATAAAAAAGTGTATAGCAAAAGGAGGAATAAGGGAATGTCTACTCCTTATTGGATGTAGTGGAGAATTTAGAAACTAAAGAGAAAAAAAGCTGAGCTACTTAACACCTTGTTTGTCTCAATTTTCAATATTAGGACAGGCTGTCCTCAGGACAAGTGCTCTTCTGAGCTGGTAAATGGGCACAGGGAGCAGAACAGCCCCCCTGTAGTCCAGGAGGAATGAGCTGCTGACCTGCTGAGACACTCAGAGACTCTCAGGTGCATGGGATTGAATGGGATCCATCCTAGGAGGATGAGGGAGCTGGGGCATGAGCTCCCCAAGCTGCTCTCCATCATTTACCATCAGTCCTGGCTCAGTGGGGAGGTCCCAGAGCACTGGAGGTGCCAGTGTGAGCCCATCCCCAAGAAGGGCTGGAAGGAGGAGCTGGGGAACTCCAGGCCTGTCAGCCTGACCTGGGTGCCTGGCAAGGTTAAGGAACAGATCACCCTGAGTGCCATTACAGGGCACCCACAGGATGGCCGAGGGATCAGAGCCAGCCAGCATGGATTTAGGGGTGGCAGGTCCTGCCTGACCAACCTGGTCTCCTTTTATGACGAGGTGACCCACCTATGGATGCAGGAAAGGCTGTGGATGTTGTGTGCTTGGATTTCAGCAAAGCCTTTGACACTGTCTCTGACAGCATTCCCTGGAAAAGCTGCAGCCCACAGCTTGGGCAGGTTCCGTCCTCGCTGGGAGATTTAAGAGCTGGCTGGAGGCTGGGCCCAGAGAGTGGTGGGGATGGTGCTGCACCCAGCTGGTATCCAGGCACTGGTGGTGTCCCCCAGGGATCTGTGCTGGGCCCAGTCCTGTTTAATATCTTCACTGATGATCTGGCTGAGGGGATCGAGTCCACCGTGCACAAATTGCAGATGACACCAAGCTGGGTGTGAGTGTGGATCTGCTGGGGTGTAGGTAAAGAAGACACAGCCTTAAGCTGCACCTGGGGAGGTTCAGGCTGGATAATAAGAAGAAGTTCTTCACAGAAAGGGTGAGTGGGCATTGGAATGGGCTGGCCGGGGAGGGGGTGGCAGAGTCACTGTCCCTCTCCAGTGGCACTTAGTGGCATGGTCTGGGTGACAAGGCAGTATTATGGCATTGGTTGGATTGAATGATCCCAAAGGTCTTTTCCAGCCTATTTGATTCTGTCATTCTGTGATGACTGGGGGACACTGGGGCCATTGTGACACTGCAGGGCCTCGTGGAACTAATAGGACCATGGTGACACCGTGCAGCCCCACAGAACCAGGGGTCCACTGTGGTGCTGTAGGGCCAAATGGAACCAGGGAGTGCATCGTGACACTCTGGGTCCTCATGGAACCACAGAGACCATTGTGATACTGCAGGGCCTTGTGTAGCCAAGGAGTTTCACCATTTTGACACTGCAAAACCAACGAGAGCATTGGTGGACTCCAAAGCCCAGCAGAACCAAGGGGACATTGTGACACTGCAGGGCCTCATGGAACCAAGGGGCCACTGTGACACGATGGAGCCTCAAGGAATCTGCAAGAACGTTGTGACACTGTGTGGCCTCGTGGAAACAAGGATTCCATTGCGACACTGAGTTGTAGAACCACAGAGACCATGGTGACAGTGTGGGACCTCATGTGACCATGGGACCATTGTGACACCCTGGGGCCCCATTGAACCAAGGGGCCACTGTGAAATTGCAACACCAATGAGAACATTGTGACACTGTGAAGCCCCATGGAACCAAGGAGTCCATTGTCACATTTTGGACCGCCATGGAACCAAGGAGACCATTGTTTCTCTGCATGGTCTCATGGATCCAAGGAGACCAGTGTTACAGTGCAGGACCTGGGATAATCAAGAGGCCATTGTGACAATGAGGGGCCCCATGGAACCAAGGACATCTTTGCAGACTACACCAAGCTGGATGTGAGTGTTGATCTGCTGGAGGGTAGGAGGGCTCTGCACAGGGCTCTGGACAGGCTGGATCCAGGGCCCAAATCAAACAAGGTGAGGTTGAACAAGACCAAGTGCTGGGTCCTGCACTTTGGCCACAACAACCCCTACAGCTCTACAGGCTGGGGACAGAGTGGCTGGAGAGCAGCCAGGCAGAAAGGGACCTGCAGGGACTGATGGACAGCAGGCTGGACATGAGGCAGCAGTGTGCCAAGGTGGCCAACAAGGCAAATGGCTCCTGGCCTGGATCAGGAATGGTGCGGCCAGAAGGAGCAGGGCTGCTGTACTCAGCATTAATCTGTCCCCAGCTCTGCACACAGACATTGCTGCTGCAGCTCCAGAGAAGGCAACAAAAGGGCATCTCTGCAGAAAACTCTGCTGGGAGATCCTTTAGTTCTATTAAAGCCACCAACAGTGCAGCTCCTCATTGACACAATCGGTGGCTCGAGGGAAGGTGGAGAAAAAAAAATGAGACATGGAAAAACAATGCTTTTATTTTATGGACAATATTGAAAAACTAAAACACAGGGGAAAAAAAGAACAAAGCCAAAAGACCTATCAAAAATTATTTATATTACAAATTATTTATATTATGAAATAATTATATTACTTGGCCTGTCCCTGCTGCAGCCCCGGCACTGCCACCCCCAGGACTGTGCCCGGCCCCGAGAGCACTCAGGCCCTGCAGCAACACCAGGGCCACCAGGGCAGTGGGGCAGGGCCACGGCAGCAGCACTGGCAACACCAAGTGCTGCTGCTGCTGCTGGGCACAGCTGCTGGGCCAGCACTGATCTGCCCCCAGCTCTGCACACAGACATTGCTGCTGCAGCTCCAGAGAAGGCAACAAAAGGGCATCTCTTCAGAAAACTTTGTTGGGAGATCCTTTAGTTCATTTAAAGCCACCAACAGTGCAGCCCCTCATTGACACAGTCTGTGGCCACAGGGAAAGTGGAGAGAAACAAAATGAGAAATGGCACAAGGAATGGCTTTACTTTGTTGACCATATGAAAATATTAAAACAAAGGAAACAGATCTCCAAAATGAAACCAACAAGACGTATCAAAAATGAGTTTTATTACAAGTGATTTGCAGAAATTGACCAACAGTTAAATGTTCCTGAAACCATCCAGTCATCAGTGTCCACACTGCAGCCTTTAGCTCCTGGTTCCTCAGGCTGTAGATGAGGGGGTTCAGGGCTGGAGGCACCACTGAGTACAGAACTGACACTGCCAGATCCAGGGATGGGGAGGACATGGAGGGGGGCTTCAGGTAAGCAAATGCTGAAGTGCTGACAAAGAGGGAAACAACAGCCAAGTGAGGGAGGCAGGTGGAAAAAGCTTTTTACCGTCCCTGCTTCGAGGGGATCCTCAGCACAGCCCTGAAGATCTGCACATAGGAGAAAACAATGAACACAAAACAACCAAATACCAAACAGAAACTAAATGCAATGAGCCCAAGTTCCCTGAGGTAGGATTTGTAGCAGGAGAGCTTGAGGATCTGTGGGATTTCACAGAAGAACTGGCCCAGGGCATTGCCATGGCACAGGGGCAAGGAAAATGTATTGGCCGTGTGCATGAGGGCATTGAGAAAGCCACTGGCCCAGGCAGCTGCTGCCATGTGGGCACAAGCTCTGCTGCCCAGGAGGGTCCCGTAGTGCAGGGGTTTGCAGATGGACACGTAGCGGTCGTAGCACATGATGGTCAGGAGGCAAAACTGTGCTGAGATGAAGAACACAAAGAAAAAGAGCTGTGCAGCACATCGTGAGTAGGAGATGTTCCTGGTGTACCAGAGGGAATTGTGCATGGCTTTGGGCACAGTGCTGCAGATGGAGCCCAGGTCGCTGAGGGCCAGGTTGAGCAAGAAGAAGAACATTGGTGTGTGCAGGTGGTGGCCGCAGGCTACGGCGCTGATGATGAGGCCGTTGCCCAGGATGGCAGCCAGGGAGATGCCCAGCAAGAGGCAGAAGTGCAGGAGCTGCAACTTCCGTGTGTCTGTCAATGCCAGCAGGAGGAAGTGGCTGATGGAGCTGCTGTTGGACATTTTCTGTGTCTTGGCATGGGGATCTGTAAGAAAAGTAATCATGGAATACTTGGGTTTGGAGAGGACTTTAAATATTTCAGCACAGCCTGTGGGCACTTTTCCTCCACTCCCTGCCCAGGGCTCTGCTGCCTGGAGCTGTCCCTGCCAGCAGCTGCTTCCCTGTGCCCGGGGCTGGGCCCTGCCAGTGCTGCCAGAGCCAAGCCCAGCCCTGTGGGCTCAGCTCTGCCCTGCAGACCCCTCCCAGCTCTGGCATTTCCCGAGGGCAGCTCTGGCTCTGCAGGCTCTGATGGCAGTATCAGAGCAACCCTGAGGAGACTGGAAAAGTTACAGTGATGCTGCCTTTAAGGGGCCCTCTGCTGATTGTTTAACTGCCTCATTTATTCAGATCTGTGAGTTTTTTTTATTCTAAACTTGAACTGAGAGATGAATATCTATGTGCAATTTCCCATCAAGGCAACACAGACCAATAAACTAAAAAAGCAGGATTTTCCCTTTTATGCAGTCCTTGCCTTGCTGTGCTCCCTGTAAATTCAACTTTGAAATTTTCTGCAGTTAAATGCCGGGATGGAAGCAGTCCTGAACAATGCAGCATCCTCCCCACACAAGGAGAACACTTCCAAGCCGCACAAGCTGTTTCCTCCCATTCACGTCCCCCAGTGCTGGGAGCAGCTGCCAGGGCTGGCTGAGAGCTGTCCCTGGCAGGCAGCAGAGTCCCTGCCCCAGCACAGCGCCCTGGGCTGCAGGACCCTGCTCTGCAGGACAGCCCTGGGCACCCCTGGCTGCTCTGCACAAGAAACAATCAGAGAATGTACTCACAGGGTCTGTAGGCATTGGGATTTTCCAGCTTTAGGAGATCACTCCAGGAGCTGCAGCTGCATTGCCCTGCAGCCAGAGGTTCCTGTGCCAAGGGCTGGCAGTGATTCTGTCCCGGGCACTTCTCAGCACCTTCCCAGCCTGACTGATTGAAGCTCTCTGTGCCTCTGTGCTGTGCCCGGGGTGGCTGCAGGCAGTGCCCCAGCCCTGCTGGGCTGGCAGAAGAGCTGCTCATCAAGAGAAATGTGCTTTTGAAGCTCTTCTTGGTTACCAGGAGCTGCCTCTGTGCCAGGAGCCCAGCCCAGCTCAGCAGCACAGACTCAGCACAAGGACATTAATGAGCCTCTGGGGCTTTGTGCTCAGGCCCTGAACATCAGTCCCTTAGAGGGAGCTGAAGAAACCTCTCCAGAACTCCAAGTCAGAATCCAACTCCAAAGTTTCTTGGACTTTAATGGGTCCCACTGAGGGACACCACTGAGAAAGTGTCCCCAGGCCCCAGGCAGAGCAGAGAACTGGAGGCAGTGATGACAGGTGGGGACAAAGAGAAGCCAAGTCTTGCTTCCCTGAAGCACAGCAGCAGGGTCTGTGCACCTTGTCCTGAGGCCCTGGGGCCTCCTGGCACAGCCCCAGCCAGGCTGGGCACTGTCAGCCCCTTGTCCTGCCCTCAGAATTCCCCCCCAGCCCACATCCCAGTGGCCTCAAGGATCTGCTGGAAGGAGTCCCTGGGGAGCCTTACTCAGGAATGGCCCTTGGGGGCTCCTGAGTTCTCCCTGCAGGGACTGCAGATTTTTCAAAGGCCTTTGGATTTGGCTTTTGAGTTGGAGTCTCTGAGAGGCTTGTGCCATCATGGCCTCCAATTATCTGCTGTAATTAGTCCCTGGAGAGGCTTTCTCAGTAACAACACTCAGTGGGGTTCATTAATGCTTCAAGGTACTTCAGTTATTTTAAGGTACTTGGTGTTTCCCTTTGGATACAGACTCTGTGAGAGGTTTGTGCAATCGTGGCCCCAATTATCTGCTTTAACGAGTCCCTTGAGAGCTCTGTACTTACACACAGGGGGGCTCATTAATACTTTGAGGTTCTCAAGGTTTTAAGGTATTTTATGGATTTAAGAATACTTTTAAGTACTTTTAAGAACTTTCCTTCCCACACTGAGCCTCTGAGCGATTTTTGTGCCATCCTCACCTCCAGTTCTCTCTTCCAAGGAGTCCATGAGGATCCTGTGCTGCGTATCTTCCAACTTTCTGTTTTACAACAAAGATGGAACTGTAAGAATTTTGTAAGACTTTCTAAAAGCATCTAAACAAACATGAGGCAATTAACAATACAACAACAATTAAGAAAATTAAATGTCCTGTTTTAGCTAGACATCATCCAACCCTTTAGTCCCTTGGACTGGAAGAGTTTATTGAAGCAGTCTTTGTTTTCCACTTGAAGCTTCTTGAACCCTTCCTTCAGTACCTGAATGCTCTTGTGGATTGACTTGCTGTGGCTGGAGAGGTTCATGCAACACATGCCCTCAGAGTCTACACAGCCATGCCCATGTGCCCCGAGTAAAAACTCTATCGCTGTTCTGAGAGGTGGCATATCTGATGGTCTCGCTGTCTTAGAGCAGGCCACTCAATGTGAGGGAGTAGCATTGGTTTGCTTACTTAACAGGCACCCAAGATGGTCTAATTGTCCTAAAGGTTTAGCTGCAGCCACCCAAGGTAGTCCAAATTTGGGATGCTACCATCCAATACCTGGATTAAATGTTTCAAAGCCATCTCTTTGATATCATCCAATACTTCTCTGAGGATACCTGCTGCTTGATCATCTGGTAGGCTGTGTTGTCCTTCTCCAGCTAGATGGTTGATTGTCAATTCCGCCCTTCCCTCATTATTAGCATAGTCTGCTATTAATTGATTTAGTAAACCTTTCCATCCACTTTCCTACAGGGTATATTCTCTAGGTGACAACAACATGGTTCTAATACATTTTAAATCATAGGGAGGTAAGACATGTGCTGTAAACATGGCCTTCATTAAGCCATTAAAACAAGTAAGTCCCTTCTATGGTCTATATCTGCCCTACACAGATCCTTGATTTCCTCGTAAACCAATGGCTGACACATGGGAGTCTGTCCCCTTCTTTCATAACGGGGCAATAAGGAGTTTCAAGGCTATTTGCCAGACTTCTTACTTAACTCGAGGCATGGCCCAGGGTGGAGAGGATGATTCACAGTGGCAGCATTACCCGCAGTTTTAGGGGTGGAGTCTGGAGATTCTTTCAGGGCGGAAGACAAGGTCGTGTTAGCAGGAAGTGGAGGAAGCAAGATGGAGGGAGGGTGATTGGGATCCCAAGCCACATTCAGGCTCCTTCCATTTTGAGTCTCCAGGGCATGATGCTCCAAGATAGCCTGGCATTGCCATTTTGGACCATCGTGGAAAGTCTGAGAAAGGCAGGTTTGAGGGGAGGTC
Source organism: Ammospiza caudacuta (assembly GCF_027887145.1). Lineage (NCBI taxonomy): Eukaryota > Metazoa > Chordata > Aves > Passeriformes > Passerellidae > Ammospiza > Ammospiza caudacuta. The sequence continues at coordinate 10,851,150 of NC_080599.1, read as the reverse complement.
CCAAGTTAGGAGTGACCAACGCATTGAGTTTTTGACACACTGCTTTCTGGTGAAGAGTCTCAAGGATGGTGTGAAAGATGGAGAGAATGTGGGGTGCAATGTGGTCCCTTTTGATCAAAACGTTGCACAATTTAACTCCCTCTGAGTCCCAAAATTCAGTGGTATGGATTTCATCAGGAGAGGTGTCTGGAAAATTTTTAACGATCCACCTCATGATTGATTTCAATTCGTTCTTTGAAAATATTATGTCATGATCAGTGAGAATTAAAGCATCCCTATTCGCTCCTTTCTACTTTGGACATCTGGCTGCCCATTTTTCTCCTGTTCTGCCTTATGTGAGAGGGCCACCGGAACACCCAAAATCAGTTATGGGACATGGGTGCATATTGTAAAAACACAGGGGCAAAATAGGCAAGAAATGTCTTGCATGTCCCCAAACCCACCTGCAATCCTATGCAGGTGAAACCATCGTTGTCCCTGCAGATCCTGGATAAGGTCTCTTGAAGCAACGATGAATCCACTGGGCTCAGCACAATCCAAAATCCCAGGGGGCACTGGCCTATCCATCAGCTAACCCCAGCTGACGTGACTGACACAGGGAGCCCTAAATGTCATGGTCCCTGTTTGGACACCAAAAGTCACAGTGAAGGTGGCTATGACAAACCTCTCTGGTTCCCTGACTTCAGGGCAAGGGTGGTGAAAATTAAAAGGAGCAGGTTTGATGCAGTTGCCCAAAAAGAATTTTAGTAACAGAGTGAGAAACAATAAACAGGGAGAAGTCAAGCACGGTACAAGGTGCAGAATCCAAAGACCCGAGACAAAGGGGAAGCAACAGCATATACACTTCGGGGTAGAACACTCTAGAACAATAAACGTATAGGGGAAACAAGTAACCAATAGGGGAATAGAACTTGGACAAGCTAGCATAACAACACTAAAGGCTTATGGGGAAATTCTCAAGCTCACCTGAAGTTAAACTAATGATTCCCAGGGCTTGACACTAATGCCCAGTTCTTTCCGTGTAAAATCTGGCTGACACTGAGTTACAGCTGGGCTAACTCCCACACCACTACTTTGCATGGCCCCTTGGGACCATGCAGCCCAACAGAGCCACAATGATGTCCTTGGTTCCATGAGGCCCCACAGTGTCACAATGGTCCCTTGAATCCATGGTGCTCTGCAGTGTCACAATGGCACCTTCCTTTCACAAGTCTCCCAAGTGTCACATTGGTCTCATTAGGAAGGAAACCACGGAACCCTCATGTTTCAGGAGCTGATGAACAGCAACCACCAGAGGTCAAGGCAAGCCTGACCTGTCTGTCCTGGCAGGTTTGCTTGGAGCAACCCTTGGATATTTGAAATGATGAATGTGGAGTCCTAACTTAAAACATTTGTACCTGGACAAAAGTGATGGGGTCTTTTTTTCATAAAAAGAAAAGCAGAAAGCCCTTTCCAGTGCTTGGAAAACAGGTGAGTGCTGCCCCTCAGGAGTCAAAGGCCAGCCAGACTTGTCTGTCCATGCAACTTTTGTCTGGGAGCAATCCTTGGATACACAGAAATTTCGAGGTGGAATCCTAATTTTGTCAATGGATGCTTGGAAAAAATGAACAGTTCTTTTCCATAAAAAGAAAAGCCAAAAGCCCCAGTGTTTCAGGGGCAGATGGGAGTGGCTTTCCACATTCCAAGGTCTGCTCTGCCAGATCTGTCAGGTGACCCCTGGGAGACCAAGGCAGCCATACCTATTTCATGTTGCCTTGGTTCCACAGGGCCCTGCAGTGTCACAATGGTTCTCTTGCTTCCATGACTTCCTCAGGTGTCATGATGGCCCCTTGGTTACAAAAGTCCTTAAGGATCCTAATGGTCTCCATGGTTCCACAAGGCCCCACAGTGTCGTAATGGTCTGTTGGTTCTATGAAGCCTCACTGTGTCCAATGGCCCCTTGGTTCCATTGGGGTCCAGTAGTGCATGTTTGATTCCCTTGGTTCCAACACTTCCCATAGTGTCACAATGGCCCCTTACTTCCATAAGGCCCCGCAGGGTCACAATACTCTCCATGATTCCACGGGGCCTTGCAATGCCACAATGCTCTCCATAGATCCACAGTGCCCTCCAGGATCACAATGGCCCTTTGGCTCCACAAGGCCCTGAAATGCAGCAATGGCCTCTTGGTTCCACAAAGCCCTGCTGCTTCACACTGGCCCCTTGGGACCATGCGGCCCAACAGAGCGAAAAAGATGTCCTTGGTTCCACAAGGCCCCACAGTGTCACAGTGGCCCCTTGGATCCATGGTATCCACAGTGTCACAATGTTTCCCTTGGTTCCACAGGTTCCTACAGTGTTACAGGTTCCACAAGGGCCTGCAGTGTTACCATGGCCTATTGGTTCCACAATGCTCCGCAGTGTCACAATGGTCTCCACAGGAACGAAACAATTGAGCCCCAGTGATGCTGGGGCAGATGAGAGGCAGTCACCAGAGGCCAAGTCTAGCCAGACTTGACTGTATGGGCAGATTTTGTCTGGGAGTAACCCTTGGATATAGAGAATTTTAGATGCAGAATCCCAATTTTGGCCATAGGTGCCTAGACAAGAATGACAGTTCTTTCACATATGACTAAAAGCACAGAGCCCCAGTGCTTCACGGTCAGATGGGAAGTGCCCCTTGACATGTCAAATTCAGTGGGACCTGTCAGACAGTCCCCAGGAGTCCAAACCAGGCAGACCTGTTCCATTTTCCATTGACTTCATGGGTCCTAACACTGTCACAATATTCTCCTTGATTCCATGAGGTCTGGCAATGTCACAATGGCTTCTTGGTTTCATGAGCCCCAACAGAGTCACAAGGGTCCGTTGGCCCCATGCAGCCTCGCTGTGAAACAATGGCTCCTTGTTTCTATTTAAATCAATCACAATCAAATCTCAGTTTGATCGTTGATCCTTGCTTCCATAGGGCCCATTATTTGCACAATGGTCTCCTTGATTTTATGATTCCTGGATTCCACAGTCTCAAAATAATTTCCTTGGACCTCCTTTGTCACAACTGACCCATGGTTCCATGAGGTTCCGTAGTGTCACCATGGTCGCTGTCAGAGGCTGGATGGGATCGATGTCCTGAGACACCTTGGGATGCTTGGAATGCCCGTGTAGGGCCAGGGGCCAGGGGAGGGTCAGGACTTGGTTTGTGGTGGGACAGAACCCTGCCCCAGCCCTGGCCTGGCAGAGCTGTCAATCACATAGCAAATGCTGTGCTAACCCCTCTCTGATTGGCTGAGCTGTCAGTCTATCACACACTCGCATCTGGTGCTACCCTGGCTCTGATTGGACAAGCACCTGGCAGTCCCACCCCACGGGCAGGCCCATGAAGGCCCAGGGGGTTAAAAGCCAGAGCACGAGGCCAGCCCATGATCTGGATCCTGCCTTCTCCTGGGGTTTGTCTGTTAGCGATGCTGTAACCCCAGCAGCTGGTATGTATGTGTGTGTCTTTCTCTGGATCTTCTGTCTTTCTGTTGTTCTCTATTCCTTCTCCTTCTAATCCTACTTACCTGGAACATTTTTGGTAACTTTACATGTTGAGGGTTAAAGGTTTTTAGGTTAAATATGTGGGAATCCAGGGCACAGGGAATATTTCTGTGTCTGCTCTGAGGCATTCTGACCACCAGAGAAACACTGCCTTTAATCTTCGCCCATGGAGAGGACTTCCAGAACTTTGAGACAGATTAGAATTTACCGAAGTGTGAAATAGATTAGAGGGTAGTATAGCATTTTCCTTTTGGGTGCGAAATTTAGATTTTGGGATTTTTAATATGATGTAGATAGGAAGAAAGATGGAGGAATTTGGATGTAGTCCCTGTCTTCTTCTTCATCTACTCCATTTTCTGCAGTATTTGTGGCAGAGGGTGATTGGTCAAGGGAAGCACAGTGCAGACTTATGTGGACAGTCAAGAGATGAGTTATTGGTCGATAAGTAGAAATAATGTACGTTTTAAGAGTTAATTGGGTGAGACAACTTTAAAAGACCTTGAAATCATATATTTTGGAGCCATTTTGAGGTGTTTGTCCAGGATGCTGAGCCTGGTATGCACAGCATGCAAAACTTTAGAGAAGATAACAATAAACAGGAAGCCGAAGACCAAAAAAGTCTTATGTATCTTCTTTTACCTGGCACAAAATTGCTACAGGAGGGTTTCCCACATCCAAAAAGCCCCCAGAAAGGCCCAGCATAAAACAAACATCAATAATTGGAACCATGACAATATTTATAAAAGGTTGTTTTTCCATAATGTTTTTTACTGAAGGATGTTGTCTTAATTGGGCAATCATGTGAAATGTGTTGATTAAAGGACCAGTGAGGTCCACCTGTAGCAAACCGAGGTATAAAAGAAGAGGATTGAAAATACAGGTGGCTTTTAGCCCTTAGCCTTCTGATCTGAGTCTGTGTCATCTCTGATTCAATGGTGACGTTTGGGCATCTGTGGGGGCTATTGGGAATCCTTTCTGCATGTTGTGACCCAACAGGAGTTTCCCTAATAGATTTTGCCTGAAGGTCTCACTGTGCCCATGACAGGAACCCTGTGAGTGTCTGGGACATCCTGGCTCTTTGGCAGCCTGGGAACTCCTGGGATGTCACCGTAGAGCCCCAGTGAGTGCCTGTGACAGATTGGTGCCTTTGCAGCCCAAGGTCCCCTGGGATGTCACCATGGAATGGCTGTCACTGCCTCTGACCACACGGCCCTTTACGGTCCCCAGAAATGCCTGGCAGGTGTCCATGGAGCCCCTGTCTCTGCCTGTGACATTCCAGCTGTGGAACAGCCTGGAGACTCTTGGAAAGTCCCCATGGAACCCCTCTGAGGTCCTGTGACAAATCTGATCCTTAGCAGGCAATGATCACCAGCCCCCCTGTTGCTATGGTCAATTTCCATGGCAACCATCACCAGCCCCCTATTGCTATGGTCAGTTTTCATGGCAACCATCACCAGCCCCCTGTTGCTAGGCTCAGTCCCTCAGCAGCTCCATGGAGACCCCATGCCAAGGGTGGTTGCCATGGACACCAGCTCAGGTCTGCAGCCACAGCCCATTGCCATGGCAACCATTGGCAGCCCCATCCCCAGGCTCATGGGATCCCAGAACCACAGAATTGGCTGAGCTGGGAGGGACCCATCAGGGTCCTCCAGTCCAACTGCTGGCCCTGCACAGGACACCCCAACAATGCCAGCCTGGGCCTGGCAGTGCTGTCCAAACGCTGCTGGAGCTCAGAGAGCCCTGAAGCTGGGACCCTTCCCTGGGGAGCCTGGGCAGGGCCCCAGCAGCCTCTGGGCAAAAACCTTTTCCTGACATCCAACCGGAGCCTGCCCCGACTCAGCTGCAGCCGTTCCCTCCACTCCTGTCGCTGGATATCCATGCTGAAGGAGAGGAGAATGCACCAGAAGAAAAGGGCAGCTGGGCGTCATCCTTCCACAGGGAAGAGGGGGGGCAGAAATCTCTCACCCTGCCTCTAGATACTCCCACAGGGACGTGAGGGCTGATCCCACAGCCCCAAGGGTCAGAGTCAGGGCTGCCCTAGGGAATGTTCACCTGGTATTGAGGGGCAGTGTGGGAGCACCTGGATCTTGGAGCAGACAGCTGCCCCCCATGTTTGGAGGTGCCTGAGGAGGGCTGGGACGATGCCAGGGACATCCTGCAGTAACATCCCCCCTGTCCAGCTCTGGGTGATCTCAGTCCAAAACCTGACCCTGATCCTCGTCTCAATCTCACTCCACGTTGAGACACACTCACAGTTCTGTATTTAACCTCATCCCCGTCCCAGACTCGACTAGCCCCAGACCAAATCCCAACCCCAGCCCTAAAGCCAATCCCATGTCTCGCCTTAACCTCAATCCCAGCTCGAATCCAAATCTCAGCCCCAACTCCAACCCCAGCCCTAATTCCAGTCCCTTCCTAAATCCTCAGTCCCAAACCAAATCCCAGGCTCAGCCCTTCTGGGGATTTGGGGGTGTCTCTGTCCCTCTGACCCCGATGATGTTTGGGTGCAGTCACACCAGGGCTGAGAGGGACAGAGACCCCCCCAGCCTCCCCAGGTGTGAGAAGGTCGGAGAGCCCCCTCAGCCCTCAGCAGTGAGAGGGACACAGAGCCCCTGGTCCCCAGCCCTGCACAGGCATTGCCTGAGGCCAGAGGGATGGAGACCCCTCGAGTATCCCCCAGGGCAAGGGGACAGAGACCCCCGAGCATCCCCTGAGAGGGGCAGAGATTGCCCCAAGCACCCCCTGACAGGAGGATGAGAGGGAGGGAGACCCCCCAGGCATTCCCTGGGGTGAGAATGATGGGGGACCCCTGGGGAATGGTCTGGGGTGACAGGGACAGGGACACCCCTGGGGAATGGCCTGGAGTGACAGGGACAGGGACAACCCCCCCAAAGTCTTCCCAAGAATCCCCCAGTGCGAGAGGCACGGAGATCCTTGAGAATCCCCTGGGCACTGGGCAAAATAAACTTGGCAGCAATCAAACTTTACTCTGCATAAATCACTTGATGAATATTTGATTTTCCCACAAGTCATATATGATGTAAATGCAAACAAATCCCAAACATGATTACACTGAAAATAGAAGTAATTCTGTGTCAATTACAAGTCAGATCAATTCTTGCACAGCTCCAACTCAGCTGCTTGCAGGTTTCAGTTAAAGAAAAGTGCAAATTTGGCCCAATACAAATTATTAAAAGGAAGGAGAATTCTGTGTAGCTGTCACAAAGGTGACAGGGACGAAGAGAATAATGACTCTCACATTTGGCAAAGCCCCCAAGGGTGTGAACTCAGGAGTTATTTGGGAATTTAGCTACTTGAGCTGGGCTTCTTGTGGGACTTCCAGCAGCCCCTTGTGTTCCTCACCTTGGAGGGAATGAACCTTGTCAGTCTCGCTTGTATCACATGATCCCTTTCCTGCAGTGATTTTAGTAAAGTTTTCAAGGAAAGACAACAAAATAATTTCTTTTTCACTGGCCACCTACAACAGCCATTTTCCTCATCAGTTCTCCCATAAGTCTCTCTGAGGAAGCTGTGTCAAAGTTTCTTAAAGTTCCTCCAGAGAGAACCAAAACCTCCTCAGAGGAGGGAGCCATGTTGTTGTCAAAGGCACTTGGGGTCAGACAACAGTGCCCCGAACTCACTGGCCAAAATAATGTCACAATTTGGTTAAGAAAATTCTTAGAAAGATGCCTCTGCCCCAATTAAGGTGCTAACAAGACCAAACCGAAAGTGGATTTTATTGAACAGTAAATGTGAGGTAGACAGAGAGTTGGAAAGAGAAAAGGGGGGAAGAGCAAGGGAGTGACAGGGACAGAGACCTCCCCTGAAGCAGGCTAAGTGTGACATTGTCCCCTGTGGGTGTAGCCTTCCCGGGGTAGGGGTTTTACACCTGAGCCAGTTCTGGTAAGGGGGGTGGTGTTCACCCCCTGAGCAGGGATTACCCCACTGTTTCAGGCTGCAATGTAAGATGTAACCAAATGCATGTTTTCAATCCCCATCTTCATCAACTGCTATAAACAGGTGAGGCATTGTTCTTTATCTCTTCCATGACTCAGCCCTGATAACGCCCTCCAGGGGAGATATCTCCTGTGAATGGGCCATTGATTGTCACTGCAGGACTGATAAAATTCCATCATCCCATTGTGGTATGCTCCGCCTGGGGTGGGGGGATCCAAGCATTCCTACCTGGATATAAGCTGAGGTATGAAAGACCAGGAGCAGCTTGCCTACTGGATTCCCAGAGGACAAGAGCTCCATAACCATCACGGGACCTTCAGAGGAAGAACAGATGCTTCTACAGGATCCCTGCTTTGACAAAATCGCGTTCATCACTCCAACAGGACTGCAGCCACCATTTATTGGTACTGCTGCCACCACCCTGACTAACAGTTTGTCAGATTATATCCTGACTCTGTCAGTTTAAGGCACTGTTTCTTGTTGTAGTGTGTTAAGTTTATTTGTTTGCTCCCCTATTTTCTGTATTGCTCCCCGCCCATTTGATAATGGTTCTGCCCTCCCTGTTTTTCTCGACTGTCTATTATGTTGTTCCCATGACAACTCCTGCCACTGGGGTTGTCAGTCCTTTTAGTTATATAATTCCTCCTCCCCCTAATACCCTTATATGTACATTTGTTTCTCCTCCCTGGGCCCAGTCAATCACCCCCACTCCTCCTATTTTGCCAGAATCTTCTTCCCTAGGGGGGTTATGATTGGCTGTAGTCCCGGGGCCCCTCCCTTACTTTGTATTGATTGGGTTTTCCCTCATGCCCGTTATGTTAAGTTCATCTCTTCACCCTTCCCTATTGGTTCTGTGTAAACCCCTCCCTGAAACACCCACTCCCTTTATAACCTTGTTCCACCTTCCATTCCTGGTGTCTCCCTGGTTGTCGTCTTGGGCTTCATATTAAACCTGACTTGACCCCATCGAGAGTCCAGCTCCTTATTTGCCATCGTGTGTGCAGCGAGACCAGTCCGCAGGTGAGCACAGCCCGAGGCCCTCAGATGCTGAGGGGTGCTCGCTTTGGATTGCAGCTGGGTGTCGGCCTACCCTCTGCTAGCCAGACACTGACCTCCCAGGCCAGATACACCTCACCGCAGTTTGTGTATCATTGCAGTTCTGGTTTAGACTCTCCCCCAGGTCTGCCTTCAAACCAGTACAAAATTCAATGTGCTTATCCCTTATTTTCCTCCCACAACAGAATTTCCCATCCCCAAACCTTCACCAGATGGAACACAATGCTGCAAGGAAAATGAGAATCCCCCAGGACCCCCAGGCAGGTGAGGAGAAAGTCAGTGCCCCTTTCCCCTTCTCTCCCGCTCCATCTCCCAGCCCAGCATGGCCCCTGGCTGCAGGACAACCCCAGTGCCAGTGACGTCCTGCTGGGGATGCACTGAGGGGATCTCCTTCTCCTTCCCTCTGGCACGGAGGGAAATCACATCCTCTCCTTGTCCTTCCTCCCCCAGACAAGGAGCTGAGGAGGGAGGACAAATCCCTATGGCAGGACATGGTAGAAAAGGCCATTTTGAGCAGCTCCACAGTCTGGAATCCAGCAGGGAGGAAAAGCCTCTGAGGTAGAACAGGAGGAAGGGCTGCAAACCCAGCCCAGGGTGCTCTGAGGATGAAAGACCACCCTGTGCCAGGAAGGTGGACAGAGTTTAAGCCAAAGCTCAGAGACAGTGGAGGAAAAATCTCCATGGCAGAACCTTGTTGGTTTCTTGGCTGTTTAGGTGGCCTGGAAAGGCCCAGGGTGGCCTTGGACAGTCCGGCGCTTCAAAGGACAAGAAGAGACTTCTGATCTTTTCTCGGTCTCGGTGTTTATTAATTGTTTATCTAAAAGATTTTCTCCCGGCCCAACAGAGGTCTGCACAGCATGTCAGCCATGGGCACACTGAGAGCCCCCGGGGCGGTCACTTATCTTTATACTTGAAGTTACGTATACAGTATTTATAATTTTTCCCCAATACCTTTTACCCTTATTAACCAGTGCACTTCTAGTAATAACCAATCCCAAAGTGCCAACATCACCACAGAAGATGGAGGCCAAGAAGAAGAAGAAGAAGAACAGGACACGCCCCAATTCCTCCATCTTACTTCTTTAGACCCCCCTGTACCAAAATCCTAAATCCTGTGTTTTACACTCTAATTAACTTATCCCTTCACCATTCACCCAGTGAAATCCTCCCATCCTCATACAGGTGTCGTCTCCTGTGTAGGATCAAAGTCCAGCCACCAGACACTTCTGGCATCATTCCAGGACTCCCGAGCCCCCCAAGGGTGATCTCGGCCACTCTGCACCTCCATCCTGAGGTGCTGAGATCCCACAGAACCTCATTGAAAATGTCATTTTGAGTGACTCCACAGTGCAGAATTCCAATGGGGAGGAAAATCCCCAGAGATCCTGCAGAAGGATGGGCTTCAAAGCCAGCCCAGGGTGGCTGAGAAGGAAAGACCCACCCTGAGCCAGGAAGGTGGACAGAGCTTCAGACAGAGTTTGGAGCTGGTGGTCCATGAGCAGATTCATGATGGGGAGAAGCCCTACAAGTTCTTGGAGTGTGGGAAAAACTTCAGGCAGAGCAGCACCCTGATCAGCCACCAGAGGATCCACACCGGGGAATGGCCCTATGAGTATGGGGAATGTGGGAAGAGCTTCAGCTACAGATCCACCCTCATGACCCACCAATGCATCCACACTAGGGAGAGGCCCCATGAGTGTCCCCAGTGTCAGAAGAGTTTTCACATTAGGTCCCACCTCCTCAGCCACCAGCATATTCCCACAGAGGAGAGGCCCTTCCGCTGCCCTGACTGCGGGAAGAGTATCTAGCAAAACCTCCACCTCATCAGGCACCAGCGTATCCACACTGGGGAGAGGCCCTGTGAGTGTGGGGAATGTGAGATGAGCTTCAGCTGGGGCTTCAGCCTTAGCTGCCACCAGAGGATCCACACCAGGGAATGCCCTCCCTACAAGTATGGGGAATGTGAGAAGAGCTTCAGTCGTAGGTCCCAGCTGATCATCAACCAAATAATCCACACTGGGGAGAGGCCCTATGAGTGTCCCGAGTGTCAGAAGAGGTTTCAGACCAGCTCCAATCTCCTCGGCCACCAGTGGATTCACACTGAGGGAGGCCCTTCTGCTGCCCTGACTGTGGGAAGGGCTTCAAGGACAACTCCATCCCCGTCACGCACTGGCACATCCACACTGGGGAGAGGCCCTACGAGTGTCCCCAGTGTGGGAAGAGTTTCTTTGGCAGCTCTGACTTGACCAGACACCAATGGAGGTGCCGGTAAGGGAAGTCCTGCAAGTGCTCCAACTGCCGAAGAGCTTCGTGCACCGCTCCAGCTTCATCCCCCATGGGAGGATCCACATTGGTCAGAGGCCTGGTGACCCACATTTCCTGTGATCCATGTTGGGAGGACACCTGGCTGGTTATCCTTTTGGTTTGGCCCTAATTTTCTTCTGATTTTTCTTTATCACTTAAAAACACCTGAAATATGACAAAAAAGAAAGTAATTGATCAAGGATATCTAAAATCCTACTATTTAACAGGTGTTTGAGGTGGAATTTATGGTTTGGGAACGTATTCTGGAAGATTTGTGTGTTCTTGGGGGATTTCAGGAAGTATTCTCCATATCCTTGCACTCCAGAATTCAAGATAAATTGGTCTGTCACCTCAAAATTATTCAATCCCACTGAAAACACCTCAATTTTACCCCAAAATGGCTCAATTCATGTCAAATTGCCTTGTTCCCACCTCAGAAAAACTCAGTCCCATGCCATATCTAGTTGATTCCACAATCTCCAGGGTGAGATGGTGTTGGAAGGAGATTGGGACAAGTGAGATCGAAATTTGAGGGTGTGGGATTTGGATTGTGTAAGTCTGGGTGTGTGTGATCTATTTTGATAGTAAATAAAACTTTCAGAACTATCGATTTCTGTCCCATTCATTTTCCATCAGTTCCAGTTCTGTTTTCAGAGTGCCATCTTCTCAGCTGATTGTATTGGTGTCCTCCTTTCTCTCCTGCCTCTCTTTGCCTGCTCTGTTTCTCTCTCAGTGTCTCCCTTAACCCAGGGCAGCTCCCACCAAAGATCCTGCCCTGATTTACTTCCCAATCCATGAGCTACAACAACCATGGGTGAAGTTATGAAAGCTGGCAGTGAAATGTCATTGTAAGATCTTGCTGCACTTGGCTTTTGGCTCCTTCTTAAGAGCTTTGCCTTTGAGGGCAGGAACATCTTTTCCTGGCTGGGAACTGGAATACCAGCCCCTGGGAGTGTGTTCCATGGATCCCAGAGGGGCATTCCCGAGGCTCCCAGGGTGCTGCTCCTGCTGTGCCTCCCAAGGAGCTGTGCAGGGCCAGGGGACAAGGTCCAGCAGCTCTGTTGGTTCTGCAGTGCCACAACAGCCCCTGGTTCCATGAGTGTCCATACTGCAAACAGAGGTTCCTTGGTTCCCATGATGCCCTGCTGTGTCACCATGGATATTTGGTGCCATGAAGTTCTTCAGTGTCACAATGTCATCCCTCTCTCCATGAGCTTCCACAGTGCCACAATGGCTTCCTTGGATGGGCAGTGTCACCATGGACCATTGGCCCCATGCAGCCCCACTGGGACACCATGGACTCCTTGGTTCCATGAGGTTCCGGGAGTGTCTCCATGGTCTCCTTGGATCCACAGTGTCACAATGGACCACTGGATCCACATGGCCCTGCTGTGTCACTATGGGCCCTTGGTTCCATGGGACCCCAGGGTCACAATTGACTCCTTGCTTCCATGTCACTGTCTTAGTGTCAAAATGGTCCCTTCATTCCATGAGGAATACAGAAGTTTTGTAGAAACATTGAGTAAATCCTGCTTAATAAAACTGGGAACATCTGTTTGCATTCAAGAGAGATGTTAATGGTGACGGTGGCACCAGCAGCTTCCATCTGCAACAGAGATCCAGGGAAAGGACAGGGACAGAGAATTCAGCTGCAAGACTCAGAGAATTCTGCTGCCAGAGATCATTTCTCCTCACACTGTCCCTCGTAGAAAGGTGACACCATTCCAGGTAGCATGGACTGAGCAGGTGGCTCCCGAGTTGGGTTTGTTGTTCAGGAAATCTGCTCAGGCTTTTCCATTTTTTCTGGTTTAAAAGCAAAACCAGTGAGAGACTCCAAGTCAGAATTACAATTTATTAGGAAAAGAAAAAAAAAAAAGAAAATGCATTCAATAATACAAAAGAAAATCATTGATAAAGTCAGAATACAACTTGACACCCTGTTGGTCAGGGTGTTGTTAGCAGTCCAGTTGGAATGGTGGCTGCAGTCCTCCTGGAGTGGCAGATGTGGTTATGTTGGAGCAGTGATCCTGTAGTAGGGTGTAGTCTTCCTCTGAAGATCCAATGGAAATGGCAGCTGTTCCCTGGGAAATCCAATGGAAAGGCAGCTTGTTTTGTCCCAAATCCCAGATTATATCCGGGTGGGGATGCTTAGCTCCTCCCCACTAGGCGGAGCATCTCACAATGAGCTAAAATCATTCTATAAGTCATGGGGTGGGTCAAGAAATGGCTCCCAGAGGGAGTTATCTCTGAGTCACATGGCAAGGCATTGATTGGCCCATTTACAGGAGATAAGGAAAAAACAATGCCCTTCCTGCTTTCAACAGCTCTTGAGGATTGGAATAGAATACATCTTTACATTGTAACCTAGGACATCTATCACTGATGGAAGGGTGGTGTTATGGTTTGGGCCTGGCAAAGCCAGAGCCCCCATGGGTACACCTTCTCCCCGGTGTCTGCTGTGAGATGTGACCAGGAATAAGCAAAGCAGGCTCCAAACTTAAACATAAAGAAAATTTTATTAACTAAGCTACACACAAACAATTACTAAACTACACACAAAAGAAAAAAAAAAGGGGAAAAAAAACCACGAGGAAAATTAAAACCTCACAAAAAACACTCTCCCCCCTCCTCCCCCCTAAATTCCCAATACAATACATCCTCCAAAATCACCAATTCTAGGTCCAACACCACCCTTCAGATTGCTCAGACTTTCAGCTCCCCAAGAGGAGAGGGAGTCCTTCCATGTGTCATGGTGGCCTCTTCCGTCCTTGTTCCGGTGCTCTCACCACCCAACAGGGATCAGGGCTGTTTCCAGGGTTGTCTTTTTTTAAGGATGCTTTGTCCAGTTCCAGAAAAGCACAGTATCTCACCTTCTCACCTTTGGGACATCTATCCCCCCCATATTTTATATACCCCCTGGGGCCGAGGGGTACCCACACTGAATCTTCTCTGGCACTGGGACATTTCTCCCCCTGGACTCAGTCTCTGTATCTCACGGAAACATAGCTCTGTCCATGGCTACACAAAAGAGTCCAGCATAAAATGCCACTCCATCTTCTCCATTCTTTCAACATCTCTCACTCTCTCTCTCTCTGGTCCAGACCTCCATCACTCGTTCATTTCCTTCGTCCTTCTCCACTCTTATCACACGTCTAGGAAGGGTTAATGTTCTGTAGGGTTTTCATTGTCCAAAAGGGGTTAAAAACTCCTCCAGGCGGCTGGACTCCTGGCTGCACCCCCCCCCCCATCATCTCCTCAGCTGGGCTGTCTGCTGCCAGCACATATTTACTGAATTTTTTACTGAATTTCAAGGTAACGACACAGACTGCACTCTCTCTCTCTCTATCTGTCTCCGGGGGGGGGGGGGGGGGGAGGGGGGGGGAAAGGCTGTCCGATGTCTCTTGGGGCTCTTCCTCCACCCTTCCATCCTCCAGGGCCTCCTCACTCCCATGTCTGTCCAGGCCCAGGTCTACCGCATGGCCGCCCCTCCCCCGCCCAGCGGCAGCGACTGAACGGGGGAGAGCTCCGACCTCCGTCCCTCGAAGTCCCAAGAGAGCCTCCCAGCGCCGAAGCTCTGCTTTTAACCCCTGTGTGTTCTCGGAGATGTGTCCTAAAACCCACTGGCTACCCCAGGTGCCAATATGAAAATCCAAGCACCCATTGGTTTGACCACAACATCCCAGAATTCCCACTTCTTCCTGGTCAAACCACCACAGGTGGGATGGAATAACTTCATATTTGAGGTCATTTTGAGCTCTGCTGGGAGTTTCCCAAGGTCTGGTAGTGCTGTTGGCTTCAGGAACAGTTTGGGCAATGGCTCTAGGACTGAGGGCTGGGTGAAAAATGAGAACGGTTGTTAGTCTTGTATTTACAGTCTTGCTATATGTCCAGTTTTCTCGCAGTTTTAACAGTTTCCACTGCCTTTATTACATTCTGTATTGTGGGGAAGCACATTTGCTGCAACCAGTGCTTCCATTGCACCCTGGCCTGTGGCCTTGGCTAAGCTGGAGTCATGGCCTGAGACCACTGGGCAAATGCAAGCATCAACCATCTGAGCGATGGTCGGCTCATGGACAAGGCGGAGGGTGTCCAGAACCTTTCTGCACTCAATAATGGCATTACAGAAAGCTAATTTGCTAATAAGATAATCCCAGACCTTTTGATCATCTACCTGTTTTTCCAGCACTTTATTAAGGTGATCGAAAAACTTGATGTAGCTCTCATCCGGGCCCTGGCAAATGTCAGTGAAGTCAATTTGGATGTAGAAGTGTCAGGTGAAGGAGGGTACACCATGCAGCCCCTTTGAGATCTTCCAGTATTGACCAGGGGAGGACTTCAGCCTGATATTGCAGTCTAGTATAGTCTCCTTCCCTGGTAACGCGGTCCATTGTGAGGTGTTGTCACCGTTCTTCCTCAACATAACTTTTTGGCAATTCATTAAATTTATTTATCCAAAGTTGTTTCCACAAAATAAACTCAGCAGGTGACAATATAATTTTTATACACTCTATTAAATTTTATGGTACCATCGTGTGGGCAGTAAATGGTGCATCCAGCAAATTCTTAAAATAGGGAGAACTCCTCCCATAGTCCTTTGCAGCATTAACTAAGTCCTTAATTTCCCTATGGAGGTAGAGAATCCAAGATTCAGATGGCACCTGTGCAGTATAAGCAGGGGCCAAAACCTAAATGGGAATCTGTAGGGAATAGATTTAGGTTTTGGCCCCCGCTTATACTGCCCAGGTGCCACCTGAATCTTGGTTACCACCTCCCAGTCCCCCTCCTTTGCAGCTTTTCTCTGCATCCTCTGCCAAGAATGCTTGGGCTCATCCTCACTCTCAGATAAGCTATCGCTCTCTTCCTCTGTAGAGGAAGCAGGTCTGCTGGGAGGGGCATAGGGCATTCAGCCAACTGGCAACACACTGCGTTGAAGGCCTTTGGTAGCCAAAATGGCTTCCTTCCAGTTGGTCCCATGTCCAGTTCCAGGGTCGGAACTCAACATCAAGGTGGGGCCTGTCACAGGGGAGGTATGTGGAGCAAAGGCAGGAAATGGGGATGAAGGCCGAAGGGAATCTAAAATGCTGGTCTCTCAAACAGGAGCATTGCCATCTTGTGATTTATAGGAAGGGGGATTAGGATCAGGAGATGAAGGAATGTCAGGGCAGCATGGCCACTACTGATAGTGGAACCCTGGAAAAGTTAAAGATAGAATCTAAAATGTTAGGCTTTGTGCTTTCCCAGACCAACTGCACCTGCGTAAGCAGTATGATAAATTATATAATTATTAGATGTGATGATTGTTTAGTAATTAAATGTAATTATTATATAACCATAAGAAGAATAGTGAGAAACTATGTTGGAAATTCAGAGAGGGGCTAAATTTATGTATACAATAGAACAATATAAGTTTAATAATTAACATGAAAGTTATGTAACGATAGAGTATAAAACATGATCATTTCAGATGTATGGTCGGAGTCAGATTTGGGTTGAATATACCCCGATTCCCAGAGCTCTTAATAAAAAGCACCGCATATAATCGCTCCGTGATTATGTGTTTTTGAACGCTAACACTACCACCCTGAGGAGAGGACAGAAAAGGAGGGGAGATGACAGGTAGCAGATGGCTTGTCTGTGCCAAAGGGCGGGCTCCATCTCCCATCCTGTTCTCAGGGAACATGGGTTCGGGAACGTGGTGGGAGGATTGAATAAACCAGGACAATGGGTTGGAACCATGAACTCGTTACATGATCCCATAAATTGAATGAAACAACAGATACAATTTCCCAACTTTTAAAACCCCTTGTGTTTGTAAAATATAAAGCTTTTTCCCAACAGCATCCCAAAACAGTAACTGATAGATAGAATCAACAGAGATATCAGGAAACTCCTCAAATAACCATGAACAATACCTTTTAAACTCCCCTCAGAAAATTAACTCCCCTCAAAATTTAAAACTCTCCAAAACTTAACAAAAACATCCTTTGCAGCTTGGAACTGATTGTTTTCCATAGCTGCACCCAATGAAAGAGGAAATGCCCATCCACAGGAACAGAAAATCAAAAGCCCAAACCCCTGGGAGCTCTCTGCCACTCAGTCACTCACTCTCAGTCTCACAGGCACAATCTTCAGCCAAAGTGGGGCCTGTGGGGCTGTCAGCAAAGCTGGTCCCACAGATGTTGAGGGGATTGTTGACTTCTTCTTCAGTGAGATTCAATAAAACTCAAGTCTCATTTCAGCGTTGTGGTTGACCTGAAGGGGTACAGCTTCCAGTGACATCTGGCTGGCAGGATCACTGCTGGAGATGCTACCGGGGACCTTAACAAATCATGTCCCTGTTTGGGTGCCATGTGTAGCATCATTGCTCTACTGAGGCCCTTGTAGCATCCAGCACTCATGAGCCCAAAGCTCACTGCTATCTTAGAAAGCTGACAGAACAGGCAGGATGGGTTTTCATATGATCTCCTGCAAACTGGGTTTATTGGTACAGGAACAGGGTACACAGCTGAACAGGGTCCAGGGATGAAGACAGGGTGTAGGCTGAGGGAACAGGGTGTTATATGGGGTAGTGAGGGTGGAGCTGAGAGTCAGAGTCCAATGGATATGGGGGAAAATGGTGCAGAGGAGGGGTCAGAGCTCAGGTCAGCCAATAGGAAACAAGGGTGGAGGAATGCAGCAAACTAGGGCCAGTGGAGGGACAGAGGGAGAACATTCTAGGGCTAAACAAACGTGGGCAATAGGAGTTGAACTAGGATAATTAGGCCAATGGGCCAATGGGGTAACATAACGTGACATGAATCATGTGTCTGCAAAGATCAATGGGAGAAGAAAGCATCTCACCCTAACCTGAAAGCCTATTCCTCTTATCTGGAACCAGTCCTCCATGTCTAGGGGATTGAGACTCTGATGGCAGGGCTCTGAGCCTCCACACATCCTCACAGCTGGCCCAGGGCAGGTCTGGAGTGGTCTTGGTGGCAGCTTGGGCTTGGCACACACTTGAGGAGGGTGTCTGTTTTCAACAGGGAGCTTAGGAGTTTTAGATTACTAAAATAAAAGAAGAAAAACCCCACTTTGAGTGCAGCAAGTTCTCCAAGATAAGCTGACCCCACGTGAGTGAGGAGAGACAGGATGGGTTTGGAAATGTGGAGCAAGGCTCTCCACACTGGGTCAGATCTCAAGACACAGCTTCTCAGAGCAGGCCAGACCTCCTTAGGAAAGCCCCTGGGTCTATCAGTCACAGAATGCTGCTATCATTTCTTCTCTAAAGAGAACCATACACCCTTAAAACAGGAATATGGATTTATTGGAAGCTATTTGAAATATTTCTCTGTAACAATAGAAAAAGAACTTCCTAGTGAGCTGCACTACAGTAGAGGGAAATCAAAGCAAAACCATGGTTTGTAAGCATGTACTTGATCATAATTAGCCCCATGGTGCATTTGGAGCTGAGCCCTGAAACCTCAGGGCCTGAGAGGAGATTGCACAAACCTTTCCACGAGTGAAAGACGGACAAAAAACCCAAAGTGTCTTGAGGCATGAATGTGTCCCTCTGAGGTCCATCCCCAACACAGGCTCCTCATGACTCCTTGGAGGAGAGTATTGGACGCCAGGATGGCATGAAATCTTCTCAGAGACTCAATGTAGAAAGGAAAATCCAAAGTACCTTAAAAACCTTGAGTATCTCAAAGTATTTATGAGCACTACTGGGTGTCAGTACAAAGCTCTCAAGGGACTCGTTAAAGCAGATAATTGGGGCCATGATTGTACAAAGCTCTCACAGAGCCTGTATCAAAAGGGAAACACCAAATACCTTGAAAAAACTAAAGTACCCTGAAGTATTAATGAGCCCCAATGAGTGTTGTTACCGACAAAGCCTCTCCAGGGACTAATTACAGCGGATAGTTGGAGGCCATGATTGCACAAACCTCCCAGAGACTCCAAGTTAAACGCCAAACCCAAAGTCCTTTGAAAAACCTGCAGAGAGGCTCCCGGCACAGAGGCAGCTCCTGGCAAGGGCAGCGCTGCAGAGAGACAGCTCTGCCCAGGAGCAGCTCCTGTGCACAGCCCAGCAGGGCTGGGGCACTGCCTGCAGCCACCCCAGGCACAGCGCAGGGGCACAGAGGGGTTAAACTCAGCCTGGGCTGGGAGCACAGAGCAGAGCTCACTCAGGGCTCACTAGAGCAGAAATCAGCCCAGCTTTGAAACAGTCATTCCCTGGCTTTGGGAAGAGGAGCTGCCATTCCTGCAGGAATTTCCTGGAGCTGGCACATCCCACAGCTTTTAGGACCTTTCAGGAGGACTCTCAGAGCTGCTCCAGGGCAGGGCTGTGGCCCTAGGGCAGGGCTGGCTTTCCCTGCTGCCCCAGCCCAGGCACAGCCCAAGGCAGCTCCTGTTGCCAGGCTCTGCTGCAGGGCTGAGCAGCCGGGGCTGCAGCCAGGGGTGCCCAGGGCTGTCCTGCAGAGCAGGGTCCTGCAGCCCAGAGCGCTGTGCTGGGGCAGGGACTCTGCTGCCTGCCCGGGACAGCTCTCAGCTGGCCCGGGGAGCTGCTCCCAGTGCAGGGCAGGGGCTGCTGCTGAGAGGGGCTGGGTGGGGCAGGGCTGCTCCCAGCTCCAGACCTGCCTGGGCACAGCTCCGGAGGACGCTTCCCAAAGAAGGTAAGCCAGGGATTGCTGTAAAGGTCAGGAGCTTTCCTGAGAGTGTTTCAATTTCCTACTTAGAGAAAGATGGGAATGTTGGGGTGGTGACAAAAAGTTTTTTGTACTTTTTACATTTTTATATATTCGTAGCTCTCTAAATTACTATTATATATTTACAATACTGTAATCCTTACTTAACTCTATTAAGCTCTTAACTGTATTAAACCACTATTATATTCTTATATAGCTTTAATTCTGAATTAAATCTAGTATGTTTCCTTACCTTTCTCTTAATAACCTGACTGTCTAAATATATTCCTAAAATGCTGTATAGTCCTATTCTTTTATATAGTCCTGAAATACTATATAGTCTTCTAGGAACTGGACATATAGGAGCATTTTGGGTTTTGAGAATGAGCAGAATATGAGCAGTCATTATAAAAAGTGAAGGCAAAGAAGCCTTTGGACCTACTCCAATGGGTTGACCCAGGGGTGTGTAACTAGGGAAACTGAATCTGCTTTTGGAGTTTCCTGTTAAATATCCTAATTAACCAACCTTAATAAATTGTTGAAATCAGGAGGTGGATGAGTCCCATCCTGACTGGGACACCTGGAAGCTTCCAATAAATGTCCCGTTTTTACTTTACTGTTCTAACATTGCTGTAAGGGTTTTTTTTTTTTCTCTTTGGATTATAGACAACAGGGGGATGAGAGAAGCAGAACAGGAATTGTAATCCCAGAATCCCAGGACATTCTGAGTTGAAAGGGACACACAGGATCATCAAAGGAATGGTTGAACATTTACATAGACTCCAGAACTGTAACTTTTGGTGGTCAGTCTCTCTGCTGGGAGCCTCCCAAAGGCCCTCAGCCACTCCTCAGCCCTGGACAGCAGCAGCATCACCTCTGCAGGGCCCAGCAGGGCTCTCCTGAGCTGCCCTCGCCCAGCTGCACACAGAGCCTGCCCCAGCCAGGGCCCTGCACACAGGCAGGTTTCTGTAGGGCCCAGACAGGGCACACAGGCTGGGATGGGCTCTGTGAGCACGGGCAGGGACAAGGCTCCTCTCAGGAGGGAATGTCCAGGCCCAGGGAGATGCTCAGGGAAGGAGAGGGGGCTGAAGAGAGCAGTGCTGGGGGCAGGAGGGCGCTGTTGGTGTGTGGGAGGTGCCAGGCACAGCTGGACAGGGGAACACTGTCCTGGGTGCCCGGCTGTCTCTGCCCTGCCCTCTCAGGGACAGCACCACAACATCTTCTCTTGGTTCTGCCCTGCCCTGATATTGTCACTGTTATCTGCTGCTCTCAGGGAGGCTCTGGCATTTGCAGCAGCTGAGTCAGGCACTGCCCTTGGCATTCCTGCCAGGCAGGGCTGTCCATGGGAATGGGGTGTCCAAGCTTCCCTGGCACCTGTGGGGCTGTGGGCAAAGCAGTCCATGGGAAAGGGGAATGAGCTGAGCCCCTCCCTGAGATCCCATCATGGGCCCAGCCGGGGATCTCCTTGCTGTGCCCTTCCAAGCTCTGAGCTGCCCTCCTGGGTGCAAATCTGTGCCAGAGCCTCTGGGAGTTCCCTGAATGTCCCACGGGGAAGGGCAGAGCTGCCAGAGCTGAGGAAATGCTGCTGGGTTTGCCCAGGGAGCCGTGAGTGTCCTTGGCACAAGGGGGTGCTGAGACCTTGCCTAGAGACCTTTAGGGAGGGTGAGACATTCAGGGATCCCTCTGCTCTGGGCAGGGTCTGGTTTATCCCAGGGTGACCCAGAAGTGTGATTGTGCTCTGATTTCAGCCAAAGGTGCAAAGCCAGAGAAGCTGGGAACCAGCCCATCCAGCCCCTCATCTTCCCTGAGCCACAGGGAATCCTTTGCCTCTCTCATCTCTAAGTGGCAAACTCTGAGTGCAGCGGGAATGCTGGGGATTTCTGACCTCAGAGAGCTAGGAATGATGTATGGGTAGGAAAACAATTCCTTAAACCAGCTCCTGCTATCCATGCCCTAAAAAACTTGGAATGCAGATGCTATTGAGCCTGTCTGCATTAGAAGCAATTCCCCTGTCAAATCCTGAATATCCATCCTTGCCCCTCTGCCACATGGCCACAAACCCAGGACAGTAGGGCAGGGATGGCTCCTTGAGGGCCCCCATGCACAGGCCCGGCGTCTCCTGGCACACTCAGCCAGCAAAACTGGAGCTCAGGCAGGGACCTGGGTGAAGGTTTTCCAGAGCAGGAACAAGGGTCTGTGAGTGCCAGTGGGACAGGCTATAGGGAATGGCCCAGGTTTGGTTCAGAGCAGATTCTCCTGACTATTACAGGGTCCTGAGTGGGTCGCTGGGGGTGAGAGAAAGATGAAAATCTTGTTTCTTGATCAGAAGGCTGGATTTATTGATATATGATATATAATACATTATGACTATACTAAATAGAATAAAGAGAGAAGTTGCAGAGGCTCCTAGCTAAGAATAGAAAGAAAGAATCTATAACAAAGTTGTGTCCAGGGACTCTGTCCCTAGCTTGCACTTGTGATTGGCCCTTAATTAAAAACATGGGAACATGAACCAATCACCAATCAAAATAGGTGCATCCTATTGCATGCCACAGCAGCTGATAACAATTGTTTACATTCTCTTCTGAGGCCTCTGCCTTCCAGAAGACGCAGAAATCTGAAAGAAAGGATTTCTGTGAAAAAAATGTCTGCGACACCTGACTTGTCACTGTCCTTTCTCCATGAGCAGGTCCCCATGTGCAGCCCCAGCAAATGTCCAACAACACCTCCATCAGGCACTTCCTCCTGCTGGCATTGGCAGACACGCAGCAGCTGCAGCTCCTGCACTTCTGCCTCTTGCTGGGCATCTCCCTGCCTGCCCTCCTGGGCAATGGCCTCATCATCAGCGCCGTAGCCTGCGGCCACCACCTGCACACGCCCATGTTCTTCTTCCTGCTCAACCTGGCCCTCAGCAACCTGGGCTCCATCTGCACCACTGTCCCCAAAGCCATGCACAATTCCCTCTGGGACACCAGGAACATCTCCTACACTGGATGTGCTGCTCAGCTCTTTTTCTTTATGTTCTTCATGTCAGCAGAGTATTTCCTCCTGACCATCATGTGCTACGACCGCTACGTGTCCATCTGCAAACCCCTGCACTACGGGACCCTCCTGGGCAGCAGAGCTTGTGCCCACATGGCAGCAGCTGCCTGGGCCAGTGCCTTTCTCAATGCTTTGCTGCACACAGCCAATACATTTTCCCTACCCCTGTGCCATGGCAATGCCCTGGGCCAGTTCTTCTGTGAAATCCCACAGATCCTCAAGCTCTCCTGCTCCAAATCCTACCTCAGGGAACTTGAGATCATTGCAGTTAGTGTCTGTTTGGTATTTGGCTGTTTTGTGTTTATTGTTGTTACCTATGTACAGATTTTCAGGGCTGTGCTGAGGATCCCGTCTGAGCAGGGAAGACACAAAGCCTTTTCCACCTGCCTCCCTCACTTGGCTGTTGTTTCCCTCTTTGTCAGCACTTCAGCATTTGCTTACCTGAAGCCCCCCTCCATGTTCTCCCCATCCCTGGATCTGGCCCTGTCAGTTCTATACTCGGTGGTGCCTCCAGCCCTGAACCCCCTCATCTACAGCCTGAGGAACAAGGAGCTCAAGACTGACATGTGGAGACTGATGACTGGATAGTTACAGAAACATTAAACTGTTGGTCAATTTCTGCAAATCACTTGTAATAAAACGCATTTTTGATACTTCTTGTTGGTTTCATTTTGGAGATCTGTTTTCTTTGTTTTAATTTTCTCATATTGTCAATGAAGTAAAGCCATTCCTTGTGCCATTTCTCATTTTGTTTCTCTCCACTTTCCCTGTAGCCACAGACTCTGTCAATGAGGGGCTGCGCTCTTGGTGGCTTTAAATGAACTAAAAAATCTCCCAGCAAAGATTTCTGCAGAGATGCCCTTTTGTTGCCTTCTCTGGAGCTGCAGCAGCAATGTCTGTGTGCAGAGCTGGGGCAGATCAGTGCCGGCCCAGCAGCTGTGCCCAGCAGCAGAAGCAGCACTTGGTGTTGTCAGTGCTGCTGCCGTGGCCCTGCCCCACTGCCCTGGTGGCCCTGGTGTTGCTGCAGGGCCTGAGTGCTCTCGGGGCCGGGCACAGCCCTGGGGGTGGCAGTGCCAGGGCTGCAGCAGAGACAGGCCAA
The DNA here is from genome assembly GCF_027887145.1 of Ammospiza caudacuta. Taxonomy (NCBI): domain Eukaryota; kingdom Metazoa; phylum Chordata; class Aves; order Passeriformes; family Passerellidae; genus Ammospiza; species Ammospiza caudacuta. The sequence goes on along the minus strand of NC_080599.1, from coordinate 10,827,510 downwards.
GTAATATAATTAATTCATAATATAAATAATTTGTAATATAAATAATCTTTGATAGTTCTTTTGGCTTTGCTCTTTTTCCCCCGTGTTTTAGTTTTTCAGTATTGTCCATAATATAAAACCATTGTTTCTGCCATTTCTCATTTTGTTTTTCTCCACCTTCCCTGGAGCCACTGACTGTGTCAGTAGGAGCTGTGCTGTGGGTGGCTTTAATAGAACTAAAGGATGTCCCAGCAGAGTTTTCTGTAGACATGCCCTTTTGTTGCCTTCTGTGGAGCTGCAGCAGCAATGTCTGTGTGCAGAGCTGGGGACAGATCTGTGCTGAGTACAGCAGCTCTGCTCCTGCTTGCCACACCAATCCTGAGCCAGGCCAGGAGCCATTGGCCTTCTTGCCGACCTGGGCACACTGCTGCCTCATGTCCAGCCTGCTGTCCATCAGTCCCTGCAGGTCCCTTTCTGCCTGGCTGCTCTCCAGCCACTCTGTCCCCAGCCTGTAGCACTGCAGGGGTTGTGGCCAAATTGCAGGACCCGGCACTGGGACTTGTTTAACCTCACCTTGTTGGATTTGGGCCCTGGATCCAGCCTGTCCAGGGCCCTGTGCAGAGCCCTCCTGCCCTCCAGGAGATCAACACTCACATCCAGTTTGGTGTCATCTGAAAAGTCATCTGTCCTTTGTTCCATGGGGCCCCTCAGTGTCACAATGGCCTCTTGGTTACACATGGCCCTGCACTGTCACACTGGTCTCCTTGGTTCCATAAGGCCCCAAAATTTGGCAGTTGACCCCTTGGTTCTGTGGGACTTCACTGTGTCATAATGTGCTCGTTGGTGCTGCAGTTCCACCTCGTTGGTGCTGCAGTGGGCCCTTGTTTCCACAAGGCCACACAGTGTCACAACGTTCTTCCAGATTCCTTGAGGCCCCATTGTGTCACAGTGGCCCATTGGTTACACAGGATCTGGCAGTGTCACAATGTCCCCTTGTTCTACTGGGCCCTGGAGTCTCCCAATGGTCTCCTTGGTTTTGCAGTGCCAAAATGGTGAAACCCCTTGGTTACACAAGGCCCTGCAGTGTCACAATGGTCTCTGTGGTTCCATGAGGACCCAGAGTGTCACGATGCACTCCCTGGGTCCATTTGGCCCTACAGCACCACAGTGGACCCCTAGTTCTATGGGGCTGCATGGTGTCACCATGGTCCTCTTAGTTCCACGAGGCCCTGCAGTGTCACAATGGCCCCAGAGTGTCCCAATCATCACAGAATGACAGAATCAAATAGGCTGGAAAAGACCTTTGAGATGATCAAGTCCAACCAATACCCTAATACTGCCTTGTCACCCAGATCATGGCACTAAGTGCGACTGGAGAGGGACAGTGACTCTGCCACCTCCCCCCCCGGCCAGCCCATTCCAATGCCCACTCACCCTTTCTGTGAAGAATTTCTTTCTACTGCCCAGCCTGGGCCTCCCCTGGTGCAGCTTAAGGCTGTGTCTTCTTGTCCTGCCCTCCAGCAGATCCACACTCACACCCAGCTTGGTGCCATCTGCAATTTGTGAATGGTGGACTCAATCCCCTCAGCCAGATCATCAGTGAAGATATTAAACAGGACTGGGCCCAGCACAGATCCCTGGGGGACACCACCAGTGCCTGGACACCAGCTGGGTGCAGCACCATCCCCACCACTCTCTGGGCCCAGCCTCCAGCCAGCTCTTAAATCTCTCAGCAAGGAGAGAACCTGCCCAAGCCGTGGGCTGCAGCTTTTCCAGGAAATTAGGTGGCTCATGGTTTTAAAGGCTTTGAAGTCCAGGAACACAGTATCCACAGACTGTCCTGCATCCACAGGTGAGTCACCAGGTCATAAAAGGAGACCAGGTTGGTCAGGCAGGACCTGCCACCCCTAAATCCACGCTGGCTGGCTCTGATCCCTCGACCATCCCATGGGTGCCCTGTGATGGCACTCAAGGTGATCTGTTCCATAACCTTGCTGGGCACCCAGGTCAGGCTGACAGGCCTGGAGTTCCCCAGCTCCTCCTTCCAGCCCTTCTTGGGGATGGGCTCACACTGGCACCTCCAGTGCTCTGGGCCCTCCCTGCTGAGCCAGCACTGATGGTAAATGATGGAGAGCAGCTTGGGGAGCTCATCCACAGCTTCCTCATCCTCCTAGGATGGATCCCATCTGACCCCACACACCTGTGAGCATCTGAGTGGCTCAGCAGGTCACCAGCTGCTTCCTTCTGGATTAGAGAACAGGAGGCTGTTCTGGTCCCTGTGCCCATCTACCAGCTCAGGAAAACACTTGTCCTGAGGACAGCCTGTCCTAATATCGAAAATTGAGACAAACAAGCTGTTAAGTATCTCCGCCTTTTCTTTATCTCTAGTTACTATATTCCCACTGCATCCAATAAAAAGGAGAGGTTCTCCTTATCCCGTGTTTTGCTATGAAGTTGTTTTATAGAAACATTTTCTATTATTTTTTGCAGAAGTGGCCAGGTTAATCTCTAAGTGATCTTTCACCTCTCAACTTTTCTTTCTGCATAACCAAACAACATCCTTAAACACTTCCTAAGTTGCTTGGCTTTCTGTCAAAAATTTATGCACCTCCTTTTTTCCATTGAGTTTGCACAAAAGCTCCATGGGCAGCCAGGCCAGTCATTTTCCTCTCTAGCTCATCTTTTGCCATACTGGGACAGGCTGCTCTTTCCCCCTTAGTATTACTTCCTTGAAATGTGTCCATCCTTTCTGGACCCCTTTGTTTTTAAGGCTGTTTCCCTTTAAATAATCAGGACCTGATTTGGTACTCCCCAAATCTGCATCCTAAATAGGCCAAAGTCTGCCCTTCCTAATTCCAGTGTAGAAGTTTTGTTGCTGCCCCTCCTTCTTTCCCAGAACATTGAAAACTTGATTATTTCATGGTCACTGTACTCCAGGCAACCTCTGAGCCCCACATCTGCCACCAGCCCTTCTCTGTTTGTGAACAGCAGCAGACAGAGCTTTCCTTGGCAGTGGGAGTGTTACCAAAAATTTGGTAAAAAAGAAAACTCCTTAACCCCAATGGAGCATTAAGAAGCAGCATTCTTTATTCAGCTGGAGGCATGGGAAATAGCTCCTCCTAAAGCCCTGCAGGCTGAGTACAGGAAAGTTTCTGTTTATATTCCATATTTTGCACATATGTTCATTGATTGTCCCGGACTAAACATACATATGATATAATTTCCCCAAAATCATTAACACATTTCCCCTCCCCTTTTGCATGCATTCTTCTGTCCTTGGGGGGCTCTCTGGTGGTCCCTGGTGGTCATGGACCCCAATGTTCCCAGGGGCCTGGCAGACCTAGCAGGACACTGAGACTGGTGAACTTGCTGTTCCCCTTCTCACACAATGGGCATTGTGTGGCTTCCATAGGCCTGGAATTTTGGAGAACAAGCTCCAGGTGTCAGCTCACCTGGTGTAGACAAATTTATTCTCTGGTAGCATGAGGTCACAAAGTGGGCTATGACATCACAGAGTGCAGTATGTAAGGTTATTGAGCAGGTTTGACATCATAGACAGCATCACAGAGCAGACTGTGAGACCACAGGGCAGAGATCTGACATCACAGAGCAGAATATGACATCACAGAGTTGGCTGTGATATCAGAGACCAGTTGTGTGACATTAGGTAATGGGCTGTGACATCACAGAGCAGGCTGTGACATCCCAGTGGGACTGTGTGACATCCCAGCAGGGCTGTGTCAGGTCACTGGGTTGGTCACTCCGCCCCAGCTCCCCCTCACCCCAGCAGGGTCCGTGTCCCCCGGGATCCCCCCGGCCCAGCTGGAGCCACAGCCTCCACCAAAGGATGTTCCACAGGATCCACCCCAGAACCTGACATGGGGACAAGGGGCCAGGGCTGTGTGACCAGGACATCAAGGACGTGGGTTAGCCGGGTCACTGTGGCCTGGTTTTGGTTCCCCAGGGCAGGAAAGATGTCTGGCAGCTGGAGCAGGGTCTGGGAAGGGCTTTCAAGGTGGGGCTGGAGCCCTTGGGCTGTGAGCAGAGGCTGAGGGAGCTGGGCTGGTCCAGCCCAGAGCAGGGAAGGCTGAGGGGCTCCTCATGCCAGCCTGGCAGTGCCAGCCAGGAGGGGATGGAGAACACAGAGCCAGGCTCTTCATAGCGGGGCCTGGTGGGAGACAAAAGCCAATGGGTAGAAGGGGAAAGAGGGGAGATCAGCCAGGACAGGAGGAGATGAAATGAGTCAGGCTGGTTTTAGCATTTCCTCAACACCAAGAGCAGCCTGACCTCCCTTCTCCATCCACCAATGGCAGCTTTCCAAATCACGAATTGTTTGAGCTATTTTGCCCCCACTCCAGGTTGAGCATCCTGATACAAGAACTTAATTATATTTATATCTATCACAGAACCACGTTGTGAGCCCAGGGCAGGACCTGGCCCTTGGCCTTGGTGAACCTCATCCCATTGTCGTGGGCCCATGGCTCCAGCCTGGCAGATCCCTTTGCAGAGCTTCCTGCCCTCCAGCACAGCCACACTCCCTCCCAGCTTGGGCTCACCTGGGAACTGACTGAGGGTGCCCTCGATGGCCTCATCCAGATCAGCAATAAATAGATTTCACTGACCGGGCCACAATTCTGAGCCCTGGGGACACCTCTGGATGTGACTCCATTCATCAGCTTCTCTAAATTCCGGGGGACGGATGAGGGAACTGGTGGGGATGGGGTAGGGACAAAGTCTGATTGATTGTCAGCCATGAAGGGTCTTGATTTTCATATTTATTCAGTCTGCATTAGAAGGTTCAGAGGATCAACATCAATTTGACATTGCTGGTATCAATCTATAAACCAGAAAAGAAAACAGGACAAAAATATTCTTTCTTCATTTTTTTTGATGTAGTATATTCACTTTCAATAAACTTCAGAAATCTCTCTAAATAGGCACAGAAGAATTTAAAACTTAGAATTATTCTCAGGGGCTTTTCTTTTTTGGCTGTTTTTGCACTAATGTTTATGAGCTTTTCTCACTGAATTCCTGAACTGAATGAAGAGGTCCAGAAAGAAGAAACCTCTGGAGTAAGTAAATTCATTAGCAACCTGCATGTGGCTGAGGATCCATCCCCATCAGAGCAGCAATGAACAGAAATGAGCACAGCTTTGTGTCTGTCCCAGCTTTGGCATGGGCCCTTGGCCTGCAGCAGGAGCAGCTCTTGAGGGCCCCAAGGCCGGGGCTTTTGTGCTGCCCTGGGCAGATGGGATGGCAGCAGGGGCTGCAGAGCCCTCAGCACCTCAGGCAGAGGGGAGCAGGGCAGCCAGGGAGCCTCCTTTGGCCTTGGCCCAGCACCTTCCCCCATGGCTGGGGCTGAGTCCTGTGGCAGCTGCAGCTGCTGCTGTGCCCTTGCCAGGGGCGGAGGCCATGGGGCAGTGCCCAGAGCAGCCTGGCCTGAGCAGAGCTGTGGGGCCAGAGCCAGCTGGGCTGGGCTGGGGAGAGGCCCTTAGTGCTGCCCAGAGCTCAGGGCAGCTGGCAGAGCTTGCAGGGAGCTGGGCTGGGCTCAGAGAGCCTGGCCCAGAAACCATCAGTGTCCATCTCAGCCTGGCTGAGCGTGCAGGGGCAGGACTCAGGCCAGGCCTTGTGGGGCAGGGCCAGCGCCTGTGCAAGGCATTGCAAACAGGCAAGTGGCCCAGAGAGGAGGCTGCTCTGTGCCCTGGGTGGCATGGACAGAGCAGGGAGGGGGCCCAGGACATTTGTCAGTGCCAGCCTCTGTTCCCAGCCCTTGGCAGCCCTGGTTGCTGAGCCCAGCTATGGCCTTGGCTGAGTTTGGCTGTGGCCCAGCTCCATCCTCCTGTGGGGCTCAGGGCCTGTTCCTAGCCATGGCCAGCCCTGGCTGCCTCTCTGCTGGCCCAGAGGCCGGCAGAGCCCGGGGCAGGGCTGTCTTTGCAGCCCCACAGGTGCCAGGGGCTCTGCAGGAGCTGGCAGAGGCTGCCCAGCAGGGAGGCCATGGGGCACAGAGCCCCAAGGCTGCTGTGGGCACCACGGCACAGGGGCCGTTCCCAGCCGCAATGCTCCTGGCCTGGGTTGGGCCTGCGCAGGGGCTGGGCCACCATGGCTGGGCCAGCACAGGGCCACAAAGGGGCCACGCAGCCGCTGCCGGGGCTGACAGCAAGGCCAGGCACACACAAGCAATTGCTGAGCATGGCCTGCGCTGGCCAGGCCTGACTGTGCCAAAGGCAGAGCTCAGCTGCCCTTGGGGACTGCAGGAACAGTCCAGAGCCCAAAGAGCCTCCATGGCTGTGCTGGAGACCAAGGCTGCAGGAGGGAAATGCAGGGCTGCTGAGGGATGGGGAGGGCATTGAATTCCAGCACACACCTCAGCTCTCTGATGATCCCGTCACCATGCTGGACCCTGTTTCAGACTGGAGCAGAGCAGATGTTGATGGGACAGGAGCCCTGTGGGGCTGTCAGGGCCCTGAAGCTTGCAAGGTGCTCTGCTCTCCCTCAGGTGCTCTTGGAGAGATGCAATCCCAGCTGGGTACCTCAGGGTACAAGTGGCCCTGCCTTTTCACGGGCACACAGCTGATGTCTGCCTGGAAAGGGGCACAGGTTTTAATACCCGTTAGTTTCATCATATACAGGCAAAACTTTATCATCTGGGTCATTTGAGTACTGTTAAGAAATGGCAAAGTTTTCCTACCAGGAACAGGGTTTTCCTGGATGTGTACAGATGGCAGGAGAAGAAATACTGATCTTGCTTTCTACTGGTGTCACCAGTATCCATTCTATTATATAAATCTATCTTTTCCATTTGGGGTTTCAAGCTCTCCTATTGAAATGGCCACGTCCAAGGACATCTCTTCACTAGACGAGCTAGATATTTATGCTTCCCATTGCTCCCAGATTTCCTCATCCAGATGCTCTCTGGTCATGCCTCTCAACTGACTGGCTTCATGCTTTGAGCTGCAGGAAGTTGCCCAATCATTCTGAAGTGCAAATAAATATATCAATAATCAACATCTTTATTGTGTTTATATCTATCACAGAACTGCCTTTTCTTATGTCTTTGTCTAAAACTGTTCCTGTACAGAAATCCCTTGGGGATGGTGGACATGTCAGATGCTGCTGGGACATCATGGAGAACTCTGTTTGCTGCAATGTTAAACTGTATTCTGTTCAAATTGTGTTTTTTGGCAAGAAACCCTTCTGTGCCTCTGAATGTCACCAGTTCCTGAGCCCAAATGACACAAACCTGATAAGTTGTGGTTTCCACTGCAGGGGCTCTGCACAGGAGAAATCTTCATCCCCTTTCATTTTTTTCCTCCCTCTGGGCATGGAGGGAGCTCCTGACTTCAGCCTGTGACTTGTGTGTGCAAAGAGAAAATCTGGGCAGAATCTAGGCAGGGAGGGTATGGGGGGACCTTGAGATCTGTGCTGGGCACAGGTGTTTTCCACTGCTCCAAGACTGTCTGGTGTGGAAAGTGGATTCAATATCCAGCAGAGGAATGACCTCTGCATTTGATGGAGCTGTGCCTTCCCTTGGCTTTGTTTGGCTGACAATAAATGAACAGCCCTCTGTGTCTCGGGCAGCTCCTTCTCCAAGGAAAGCAGGTGGGAGTTGGAACCAAGGAGCTGAAAGCTGCAGATGCAGCCTGGGCTGGAGGGAGCTCAGATTTGCACAAGGCTGCTCTGAGTGCCAGGGCTTGGATGGGGGAAATGGTGGGGTGGGGGTAGGGACAGAGTCTGATTGATTGTCAGCCATGAAGGGTCTTGACTATCATATCTATTCAAACTGCATGAGGAGGTCCTTGGATTCAGTGTCAGCTGGAGATAGCACGTATCAATAAATTGACAGGGAAAAAACTCCTAAATTTGGCCTAAGTAATCTTTTCTCACTGTCTTTTTAAATAGAATCTATTCACCTTGAATAGACTCTTGGAATTCATCTAATTAACCACAAAAGATTTGAAAATTAAAATCAAATTATTCCCAGAGGCTTGGCTTGTTCAGCTGTTCTGAATGTTAATGAGCCCTGGGACACTGAATTCCTGCACTCAGGAGCTGAAGGCTGAACAAGCCTCTGCAGCAGGAAAATTCAGCAGCAGCCTCCAAGTTGCTGAGGATGTCAGCAGCCCCCGCTGAGGCCATCCTTGCCCAGAGACCGTGGGGAAATGGGCAGACAAGGAGAGCGTCCCTGGGGCTGGGACAGCACAACTCAGAGGCACCAGCGGCTCCAGCTGGGAAATGGAGTGTGGAATGTGGCTGGGAAAGCCCTGCCTGGGCTGTGCCAAGCAGGACACACAAGCCCTGACTCCCATTCCCCAAACAACTCTCCCAAGGAGACATTAAAAGGAGTTACAATTGCTTGTGTACTCTGAGTTCGACTCACTGGAGAAATGCCTACAAGAGATTCTCAGGAGCTCAGAACAACAAAACAGAATTTGCTGGCAACTTTAGAAAATCAGAGAAACTTTGGCAAAAGGTTTATTATGACACTGTAGTGGTTTTGGTTTGTTAATTCAAGATTTTTCTTATCTTGAGATTTCTTAATTAATGTATTGATGAATGTGGTGGGTTTTACTGTCAATTATTTATGTACTTATTTTGTTGTGAGATAGGAGTGCGAGAAAGGTACAGTAGGCTTAAAATATTTAAAGGGTAGGAAGAAAATTTTATTAAAAGTAACTAAAAGGAAAAAGGTTGTAAGAATTAAAATAAACTCTTAGAACACCCGTTTTTTACAACATTATTTTTACTGGCAATGTAAAGAAACGAAACCTAAAATTTCTAGTTATTTACTATTTTTGAAATAGTCCTGTTTTAGTTTACTTTGGGAGAGAAGTTTTTCTCTTTAAGGTTATGGAGATTCTTTTACAAGAGGAAAAAATAGCGGTTTTGTGGTTATTAATTTTGTCATGGATAACAGTGGTCTGGAGGACTTCGTTATTGTTGTGATTAATAGGTATGATTCGTGCTGATAAAAATTGAAACAATAATCAATATTGATACAGTAATTAATATATGGGAATAATGAAACAGTTTAAAAGTAGTAATGCCAAAGAAGAGGGGGAGAGGAGGGGCCCCACCACCCCCCTCTCCCAGCAGATGTTCACAAGGACAAGAGGAAAGAAGCTGAAGATACAGTTGCTAAAAATGAGCAGAAAGGAAGCAAAATCTGGTTGGGTCCTAGAAAATGCTAATTATAAGGGATTTATTGCCTTGATATGTAGATTCAGTGATATGTTAGTCTTGGCTTACATTGTACTGGCTTGATGCGCATGCGTAACCCAAAGGTGAACTAAAGGACAACGAAGAAGACTACAGGGCCTTCATCAGTGACGACCCCCAGAGACTTGTGCGACCACCAAACCGAGTGGTGGCACATGCATGGTAAAGGTGGTAATGAAGGTGGAGATAGAGATATGACAAACGGAAAATAGGAGGAGATGGCATTGACACATGGCATATCAGGGGTGATTTTCACTTGGCAAGCTTGTACGTGATGTCGCAAGGGTCCCAAAACCCTGTCCGCCGTACTCCGCAGTTATCTTTTGCTTATGCGCTATTATTGGAACCAAATTACCCCTTATTTTAATCAAATTATATTGTATCCAATTTTATTTTTTTTAATTTTAACTATTCAATGAAAATTGCTACTACTGTTAATATTGTTTGGTTTTTTTATGATGGGATAATTGGGCAAACAAAACACTGTGAAGTTGTTTTTATTGCCAGAAGCTTTTTTACAGCTTGTTGAAGAGCCATGTTGACTTATGGGGTATTGTTTTAAAGATTCATTCTTTAAAGGTAAAAATCTTTTTTATATAATTTTAATTTTTTTTTTATCTCTGGGAATAGAGATCTTCTCTTGGCGGTACTGGATTACATTTTAATTTCTATATGAACTTTTGATGAAATTACAGTTATTTTAACATTTGTTTATTTCAGTATGGAGGTTTTTGTATTATATTAATTTCAATTTTTTATATCTTATTAGTTTTATGTGTTATAATGAAAAAGAGTTTTTTCTTTATAGTTTATAAGAGGATTTTAGTTTTAAGATTAAGGTATTTTTTCTTCATTGTTTTTTGGGGGGGAGTTCATTTCTCCTCTATTGACTTTCATGATTTTATGTTGCTTTTTGAAATGCTTGTATTATCTTTTCCTTTTACTTGAGAGAGGATTGAAGTATAGAAAGGGTTAACACCTGACCTGCCAGTAACTTCTGGTGGAAATTGTGGTTGGGTTATGTTAGAATTGCTTTTATTGATAGTTTTGGTGTTTTTTTGTGTTTAATTTTAGTTGTTGGGTTATTTTTTACAGGTTGTAGGTTGTAGGGGTTTGTGTTTTAGTTGTTTTGAGGGGAGGGGACTTGGTGGTAAGATTTTAATAGCTGTGCCTGGCTTTGTTCTGGTTGGGGTTTTGTAGCCTCTTTTGTTTTCCTGTTTGGTAGTTGTTGGAGTTTGGTTTGGTTAGAATGGAGCTGATGGGGAGCGGGGCAGCCTGGGGAGGAGGGAAGGGGCTCAGCCCATGGCAGGGTTGCTTGGTTTGGTTTGGTTTGGTTTGGTTTGGTTTGGTTTGGTTTGGTTTGGTTTGGTTGAAATGGAGGCTGGGGCTTGCTGCTTCTTTGTTGACTGGAAAAGAAAGAGGAGGTTCCAGGGCTTTTTCATCTTTAACATTTGTGTTTCACAGAGGCGTGTTCAGTATCTTAGTGGTTTAATAATTGTCAGTTACACAAAAATTTTGTATTACTTTTTAAAATTCTTCTCATGTCAAACGATGACAGACAGTCAACAAAAAACACTTCTCAAAGTGCTGACTTGGCCCATTCAACCTCACAAACTCTAAGTCTGTTCAATTTATTGTTAATCAAAATTTGCAGGAGCACAAAAACTGAAGAAAAAGACATAGAAATCAAGAAAGCCAAAAAAGATACAGGGAAGTACACACAGCTACCAACTCCTGGATTCCAGCAGTGTTCAGATGGAAATTCCAAGAGGAGTTAGGATCCAGAGGTGTGCTTGCCTTGTGGTCAGCCTTAAATACCCCTTGGTCTCCCTGGGCCCTTCCTCCAGGTGGGCCTTGGGCTCATTTGGTCCCTCAGGAGCTGGGCTGGGGCTGCAGAGGTGGCTGTGGAGCATTGCCTGTGCTGTGCCAGGGACTGGCAGCCACTGCTGGGCTGGGATAAAGGCTCTGGGGGAATTGGGGCTACAGGGCTGGACCTGCCTTTTCATCCCCCACACATGAAATGTTTTGAGCCAACAGTGTCCTCCAGTCTCTCACAAAAGGCAATGTTGGAGGTGAAATCCCAATTCTGGCCATGGGTGCCTGGAGGACAAGGACAGATCTTTTCCATAGCAAGGAAAGCACAGAGCCCCAGTGTTTCAGTAGCAGATGAGAAGAGACCCTCAACATGCCATGGTCAGCTGGACCAGTGAGGGGGCCCAGGAGGCCAAACCAGACAGACCTGTTCCACATTCCCTTAGTTTTATGGTGCCCTATAGTGTCACAATGACACCTTGGTTCCATGAGGCCTTGCAGGGTCACGGTGTCTCTGTTGTGCCCCAGGCCCCACAATGTCATGCAGCTCCTCTGTTACACTAGGCCTGCAATGTCACAATGGACCTTTGGACCCTGGAGGTTTGCAGTGTTACAATGATCTCCTTTGGCTCCACAGTGTCACAAAGGACCATTGATGACAGGAAGCCCCTCTGTGTCACAAGAGACCTTTGGTTCCGTGCAGTCCTGCAGTGTCACAAAGGCCTCTTGGTTTCACAAGGCCCCACAGTATCACAGTGGTCCTCTTGGTTCTGTGGGGACCCCCAGGGTCACAATTTTATGACTGGTTCCATGAGGCCCCACAGTGTCACAATGGTTTGCTTATTCCATGGGGCCTCACAGTGTCACAATGGTCTCCATTACTCCCCGAGTCCCCTCAGTGTCACAATGGCCCCTTTGTACCATGCGGCTGTGAAGTCTCTTAGTGATGTCTCCATGGTTCCATGAGGCCTTGAGATGTCACAATGTACCTTTGGCTCCATGGGGTCTTGCAGTGTCGCAACAGCCCCTTATTACCATGACATTCCAAAGTGTCACAATGGTCTCCATAGTTCCATGAGGCCTCACAGTGTCACAATGATCCCTACATTCCATGGAGCCACACAATGTCGGTACGTCCCCCTTGGTCCCATGAGACCCCAGAGTGTCACAATGGTCCCTTGATCTCACAGGGCCCCACCGTGTCACAATGATCCCTTGGTTCCATGGGCCCTGCGCTGCTGCATTCCCCCCTCCCCTTCTCAGGCCGCCCTGCCAGCTGAGAAATGCTCCTTGGGGCTCGGCCTTGGCCAACAGCCCCTGGGCTCAGCTCCTCTGCAGCTCATCACAAACACTGTCTGCTCCAGGCACTGCTGCTGCCCAAACAGCTCCTGCTTTCTCTAGGAGCAGCCCTGGGAACTGTTTCTGTTCCCTCAGTGGCACAACATCCCTGTTCTCACCCTGCCAAAGGAAGCTGTTGATGCCAAGTGCGGCCAGGATGAACCATTGCTGGGACTGAAGCCCCTCTCTTGGGGCCCTGCACACAGCGCTCCAAAAGGAGCCCTTGGAGCTCTCCTGGGCCAGCCACTCCCTCTGAGTGGGGCCTCTCCCAGCCGGGAACTCTCCCGTTTGCTGCACTCGGGGATCCTGAGCAACCACAGAGCCTGGGCCGATCTCGCCACTCCTCCAGGCTCAACCCTTCACCCACTGGGGAGATGCCAAAGATCCACAGTGAGCATTTCCTGCCCTCAGGGGAATTTCACACAGTGCCTTGCACTGACTCTTTGTGTCTGTGTGCACACAGGAGTGCCTGTGCTGGGGAAATGTGGCAGAAATGCTGCTCTCTGAGGGGTTGGAGTGCCTTGGACAGCTGAGTCAGTCAGATATCCAGATATCAGTAAGTAAGGTTAAGTCACAAGGTCTAAACTAAGTTAAATGCTCCTAAGAGTTGTACTGTTTGTAAGTTGTTAAGTTTAAGTTATTAGCTAAGTTAAGGATTGTTAAGTGTTATTCCTCTGTTAATTTCTAAGTAATAGGTTTTATTTTGGGTTAAATATTGTTAAGTGCTGCACTTTTGCTAAATTTTGAAGTAGAAAAGATCAGGTAAAGTTAGGAATAAGTTAAGTCCTGTTAAGTTTGATCTCTGTTTAAGTTTTGGACCATATTCCTTTTATCCTTGCCCTCATTGTCGTTGTGTCTCACACACACACAGAGGGACAGTTCTCTGTTAAATTCTGGTTTTATGGCCTGGTTTATGTTAGGTGTTGTTGTTGCTTTGTTTCCTTGGTGTGCCTGAAGTGTCCAGTCAGGAGCAAAGTGACTCTTGCCAAGGAACTTTGTGCTGCTGTCCTTAAATATTAAATCTGGTTTTTGCTGCTCCCTTGCCGGGGATTTTTTCAGCGCTCTTAAGCCCTCGTTTATAACAGGGTGAAGGAGCCCTGGCCCAGGCTCTGGCCCTGGGGAACACTGGGACGCTGCCAGGGGGTCCCTGTCCCCCTGTCCCACCCCCAGGGCGCCAGCCTCCCATCCTCGTGTCAGGCTCTGGGGTCGATCTTGTGGAACATCCTCTGGGGGAGGCTGCAGGGCCGGGCGAGGGGGGACCTGGTGGGACAGGGGACCCCGATGTGCACAAGCAGGGTTGGACTGCTCTGGGGGGAACTGTGAGGGGGGCCGGGGCAGAGTGACCTACCCAGGGACCTCACACAAGACCCCTGTGATGTCACACAGTCCCATGTGCTGTCACACAGCCATCTCTGATGGAACACACCCTCTGTGATGTCATACAACAGCCTGTGATGTCACACAGCCTTCCTGTGATGTCACACAGTCATCTGAGACGTCACCCTGTGATGTGATACAGCCATCTCTGTGATGTAACAGACGACACTGTGATGTCATAAAGTCACCATGTGATGTCACTGTCTTTTCTGTGAGGTCACAGCCTGATCTCTGATGTTGCATACCCATCTGGTGATGTCACAAACCAATATTTGATGCCACAGATTAACACTTTATGATGGCAGAGTCAGCTCTATTGCCTCACATCCTACTCTGTGATGTCACAGCCAGCTTTGTGATGTCACAACTCCCTCAGTGATGTCACAAAACACTCAAGAACTCAGTTACATTGAAATGCTGAAGTTTCTTGCACTTTGAAGAGATTGCTGTCAGGGACATGACTGGGAAAGTGTCCCCAGGTTCCAGGGAGAGCAGAACACTGGAGGCAGTGATGGCAGCTGGGGACAAACAAGGCAAAGGTGTCTCTGGTGCTGAGCAAAGCTGGATGTGTTTCAGGAATGCAAAGGGCCAAGGCCTGAGCCCCAGCCCCTAGCCAGGCAGATCCTGTCCCTCCCTCCTTGCTCAGGGCTCTTCCCGGGATGGGCACTGGCATGTGGGGATGTGCAATGCAAGGGCAGGAGCATGGGGCGGCCCCTGCCAGGCTGCTGAGCAGGGACAAGGAGTCAATGAGGCCCCAGCCCTGCAAGGGTCACTTGTCTCCTTCTCCTGCCTCAGGCCCAGGCCCAGCAGCCATGGCCATAGTGCTGCCCATGTTGGCTCTGGCAGGGTTGTCTTGAAGCTGCTGCCCATCCCTGTTCCCTGTGCAGCCCAGGCTGTCCCACAGTGTCCCTGCCCTGCGTTTCTGTCCCTGCAGGCTGTTGTCCCTGGCACAGCACAGGCAATGCTCCACGGCCACCTCTGCAGCCCCCAGCCCAGCTCCTGAGGGACGAAATGAGCCCAAGGCCCACCTGGGGGAAGGGCTCATGAAGACCAAGGGATATTGAAGGCTGACCACAAGACAAGCACACATCTTGACCCTACCTCTTTTTGGAATTTCCATCTGAACACCACTGAAATCCAGGAGTTGGTAGCTCTGTGTGTGCCTCTCTATATCTTTTTTTTCTTTCTCTCTTTCTGAGTCTTCTGTTTCTGTGCTCCTGCAAATTTTGAATTACATTGAATTGAACAGGCTTAGAGTTTGTGAAGTTGAATGGGCCAAGTCAATGCTTTGAGAAGTGTTTTTTTTTTGATTGAAAGTCTGTCATAGTTTGACATGAGAAGAAGTTTTAAAAGCAATTCAAAATATTTTGTGCAACTGACAATCTGTTAAACTACTAAGATACTGAACATGCTCTGGGAAACACATTTGTTAAAGAGGAAAAAACCCAGGAACCTCCTCTTTCTTTTCTAGTCAATAAAAAAGCAGCGGGGCCTGGCCCTGGCTCCCATCTCAACCAAACCAAACTAACCCTGCCGTGGCCTGAGCCCCTTCCCCCCAACCCCCCAGGCTGCCCCCCCATTGGCCCCATTCTAACCAAACTAAACCCCAACAACTACCAAACAGGAAAAAGAAAGGTTCTACAAAACCCTAACCACAACAAAGGTAGCCACACCTATTAAAATCTTACCATCAAGTCCCCTTCCCCCAACACCTTTCAAATCATAAACCTCTACTACCTGCAACTCATACAAAATACCCCTACAACTAAAATTAAACACAAAAAAACCCAAAAACAAACCATAAAACCAATCCTAACAGAGTTTAAACACAACTTCCACCATAAGTTACTGGCAGGTGAGGTATTAGTCCTTTCAATACTTCAATCCTCCATCAAGTATAAGAAAACCCCAAAATACAAGCATATAAAAACAAATATTAAATTATGAAAATCAGTAAAGAAGAAATTAACACTCAAATAAAAAAGAAGAAAAAAATACCCTAATCTTAAAACTAAAACCCTCTTATAAACTCTAAAGAAAAAACTCTTTTTTTTATTACACATAAAACTAAAAACAAGAATTCAAATTAATATCAAACAAAAACTTCCATACTAAAGTAAACAAATGTTAAAATAACTGTAGTTTCATCAGATGATTAAGCAAGGGAAAAAAGTAATCCAGTATCCCCAAGAGAAGACCTCTATTCCCAGAGATAAAAAAAAATATTTGAAGTAAATAATAAAAACTGTTACCTTTAAACAACTCATCTTTACAACATTTTAGAATTAAACTAAAAAAAAGAGTATTCTACAAACAGTAAATTAAGTAGAAATTTTAAGTTTACATTCTTTACATTGTCAGTAAAAAGAAAAAGTTGTAGAGAATAAAAAAGTGATCAAGAGAGTTTATTTTAATTCTTACTACCTTTTGCTGTTAAATTTATTTTTAATAAAATTTTCCTTTAAACCCTTTTAAATTTTTCAGCATACTTTACCTTTCTCGTAATCCAATCTCACAACAAAATAAATACATAAAGAATTAAATGACACTAAAACCCACCACACTCATCAATACAATAATTAGGAAATCTCACAATTAGAAAAATCTTAAATTAACAAATCAAAACCACTACAATGTCATAATAAACCTTCTGCCAAAGTTTCTCTGATTTTCTAAAGTTCCCAGTAAAGGCTGTTTGGTTGTTTTGAGTGCCTGAGAACCTCTTGTTGGTATTTTCCAAGGAGTCCAACTCAGTGGAAACAAACAATTGTAATTCCTTTTAAATGTCTCCTTGGGAGAGTAATCTGGGGATGGGAGTCAGGGCTTGTGTGTCCTGCTTGGCACAGCCCAGGCAGGGATTTCCCAGCCACATTCCACACTCCATTTCCCAGCTGGAGCCGCTGCTGCCTCTGAGTTGTGCTGCCCCAGCCCCAGGGACGCTCTCCTTGTCTGCCCATTCCCCCACGGTCTCTGGGCAAGGATGGCCTCAGTGGGGGCTGCTGACATCCTCAGCAACTTGGAGGCTGCTGCTGAATTTTCCTGCTCCAGAGGCTTGTTCGGCCTTCAGCTCTTGAGCGCAGGAATTCAGTGGTCCAGGACTCATTGACATTCAGAACACCTTAACAAGCCAAGCCTCTGGGAATAATTTGATTTCAGTTTCCTAATAATTTGGAGTTAAGCAGATCTCAGAAGTGTATTCAAAGACATGATATTTAAAAAGACAGTGAGAAAAGATTTTTTAGGTCCAGTTTAGTTTTGTTTTCCTGTTAATTCATTGATATGTGCAATCTCCAATTGACACCGAATCCAAGTACCTCCTCATGCAGTTTGAATAGATATGAAAATCAAGACCCTTTATATCAGACCATCAATCAGACTCTGTTCCTACCCCCACCCCACCATTCCCTCCATCCGAGCCCTGGCACTCAGAGCAGCCTTGTACAAATCTGAGCTCCCTCCAGCCCAGGCTGCACCTGCAGCTTTCAGCTCCTTGGTTCCAACTCTCACCAGCTGTCCTTGGAGAAGGAGCTGCCCGAGACACAGAGGGATGTGGAGAGTTTTGTCAAAGAGTGGCTTGAGGAGAGAGGACACAGCCGAATTAATTTGGTAAAGATGTCCTAACTAGGGCAGAGGCCTTTTTGCAGGCAGGGTGTCTGTTGGGAATGTAGCTGACTAGAAAATGATAAAGTACAAGACCGTGATTAATTCCAAATCTTGCACCTGCAAGATAAGGTGTCCTTGGGCCTAGCGAAGTATGATAAAGGAATGGACAGCGAGACGTGAGAAGTCGAGAACGTAGGCCCAAAGGAATGTGGATGAGTTATTGGTATAGTTTAACCAATAGATTGCTTGGCTTACAGAATATTCATGAGCTTATTATTTGCTGTATAAGTGTTTGATGCTTTCTTCAATAAACTGGACCTGTGATGAACCATCTGGTGTCCGGGTCTCCTTCTCTCGACAGAGGGATGTTCATTTGTTGTCAGCCAACAAAGCCAAGGGAAGGCACAGCTAAATCAGATGCAAAAGCCATACTTCTCCCTGGCTCTGCCTTGCACCTCATCCCCACAGCCTGTCCTGTTTCCTTCATCCCTGCATTGCCAGGGACTTTCTGGGACAAGGGAGCTCTGCTCTGGGGATGGATGGAGATGCAAGTGCCACCGCTGGGATGGGAGCCACAACTCATCAGGTTTGTGTCCTTTGGGGGTCAGGAACTGATGAGACTCAGAGGCACAGAAAGTTTCAATTCATGGCCAACAGACCATAGTGGAACAGGACACAGTTTAACAACAATCACGCTCTTCCCTGAGCTAGGGGCAACATCCCAGCAGTGTCTGATGATTCTGCCATCCACAGGTGATTTCCATACTAAAATTACTTTCAGACAAACATGGTTTTATGATAGATAAAAGCACAATTCAGTTCTTGCATCAGGATGTGCATCCTGGTGTGGTGCAAAACAGCTCCAACAATTCCTGATTTGGAAAGCTGTCAGTGGTAGATGGAGAACGGAAGTCAGGCTGCTTTTGGTGTTGTGGAAATGCTGAAACCAGCCTGACTCATTTCATCTCCTCCTGTCCTGGCTGATCTCTCCTTTCCTCTTTGACCGATTGGCTTTTGTCTCCCCCCAGCCCCCTGGTGAAGAGCCTGGCTCTGTGTTCTCCATCCCCTCCTCGCTGGCACTGCCAGGCTGGGATGAGGAGCCCCTCAGCCTTCCCTGCTACAGGCTGCACCAGCCCAGCTCCCTCAGCCTCTGCTCACAGCCCAAGGGCTCCAGCCCCACCTTGGAGGCCCTTCCCAGACCCTGCTCCAGCTGCCAGACATCTTTCCTGCCTTGGGGAAGCAAAACCAGGCCACAGTGACTGGATAATCCCTGTCCTTGATGTCCTGGTCACACAGCCCTGGCCCCTTGTCACCTGTCAGGCTCTGGGGTGGATCCTGTGGAACATCCTTTGGTGGAGGCTGTGGCTCCAGCTGGGCCGGGGGGATCCTGGAGGACCCTGCTGGGCATGAACAGCATTGGACTTGTTGGGAGAAACTGTGAGGGGGAGCTGGGGCGGAGTGACCAACCCAGTGACCTGACAGAGCCCTGCTGGGATGTCACACTGCCCCTCTGGGATGTCACAGCCTGCTCTGTGATGTCACAGCCCATTACCTAATGTCACACAACTGGTCTCTGATGTCACAGCCAACTCTGTGATGTCATATTCTGCTCTGTGATGTCAGATCTCTGCCCTGTGGTGTCATGGTGTCACAGTCGGCTCTGTGATGATGTCTGTGATGTCATACCTGCTCAATAACCTTACATACTGCACTCTGTGATGTCATAGCCCACTCTGTGACCTCATGCTACCAGATGATAAATTGTCTACACCAGGTGAGCTGACACCTGGAGCTTGTTCTCCAAAACCCCAGGCGTATGGAAACCACACAATGCCCATTTTGTGAGAAGGGGAACAGCAAGTTCACCAGCCTCTGTGTCCTGCCAGCTCAGCCAGGCCCACTGGAACATTGGGGTCCATGACCACCAGGGACCACCAGAGAGACCCCCAGGACAGGAGAACACATGAGTTAAGGGGAGGGGAAATATGTTAATGATTTTGGGAAACGATTATCAAAATATGTTTAGTCCAGGAAAATCAATGAGTATGTGTGCAAAATACAGAAAATAGACAGAAACTTTCCTGTGGTCAGCATGCAGGGCTTTGGGAGGAGCTCTCCCCTGTGCATCTGGCCAAATAAAGAATGCTGCTTCTTAATGCTACATTGGCGTTAAGGAGTTTTCTGTTTCAACGAATTTTTGGTAGCACTCCCACTGCCAAGGAAAGCTCTGTCTGCTGCTGTTCACAAACAGAGAAGGGCTGGTGGCAGATGTGGGGCTCGGAGGTTGCCTGGAGCACAGTGACCATGAAATAATCAAGTTTTCAATGTTCTGTAAAAGAAGGAAGGACAGCAACAAAACTTCTACACTGGAATTAGGAAGGGCAGGCTTTGGCCTATTTAGGATGTAGATTTGGGGAGTACAGAATCAGGCACTGATTTTTTTTAAGGAAAACATCCCTTAAAAACAAAGGGGTCCAGGAAGGATGGACACATTTCAAGGAAGTAATCTTAAGGGGAAAGGAGCAGCCTGTCCCAGTGTGGCAAAAGATGAGCTAGTGAGGAAAATGACTGGCCTGGCTGGCCGTGGAGATTTTGTGGGAACTCAAGGGTAACAAGAGGTGCATCAACTTTGGACCGAAGGTCAAGCAGCTTAGGAAATGTTTCAGTATGTTGGGAAGTCGTGCAGAAAAAAAGTCAAGAGGTGAATGCTCAATTAGAGTTTAACCTGACCACTTCTGTGAAAAAAAAATAGGCAATGTTTCCACAATTAAATTAATAGCAAAATATGGGATAAGGAGAACCTCTACTTTTTATTGGATGCAGTGGGCAATATAGAAACTAAAGATAAGGAGAAGGCAGAGCTACTTAACATCTTGTTTCTCTCAATTTTCGATATTAGGGCAGGCTGTCCTCAGGACAAGTGCTCTGCTGAGCTGGTGGATGGGCACAGGGAGCAGAACAGCCCCCTGTAATCCAGGAGGGAGCAGTTGGTGACCTGCTGAGCCACTCAGATGCTCACAGGTGTGTGGGATCAGTTGGGATCCGTCCCAGGGGGATGTGGGAGCTGGTGGATGAGCTCCCAAGCTGCTCTCCATCATTTACCATCAGTGCTGGCTCAGCAGGGAGGGCCCAGAGGACTGGAGGTGCCAGTGTGAGCCCATCCCCAAGAAGGGCTGGAAGGAGGATCTGGGGAACTCCAGGCGTGTCAGCCTGACCTGGGTGCCCGGCAAGGTTATGGAACAGATCACCTGGAGTGCCATCACAGGGCACCCACAGGATGGCCGAGGGATCAGAGCCAGCCAGTGTGGATTTCAATATCTGCATTGATGATCTGCATGCGGGGACTGAGTCCAGCATCAGCAAATTGGCAGATTACACCAAGCTGGGTGTGAGTGTGGATCTGCTGGAGGGTAGGAGGGCTCTGCACAGGAAAGCCTGGATCCAGGGCCCAAATCAAACAAGGTGAGGTTTAACAAGTCCAAGTGCTGGGCCCTGCATGTTGGCCACAACAACCCCTGCAGTGCTACAGGCTGGGGACAGACTGGCTGGACAGCAGCCAGGGAGAAAGTGACCTGCAGGGACTGATGGACAGCAGGCTGGGCATGGGCCAACAGTGTGCCTAGGGGGCCCAGAAGGCCAATGGCTCCTGGCCTGGCTCAGGAATCGTGCGGCCAGCAGGAGCAGGGCAGTGATTGTTCCCCTGTGCTCAGCACTGCTTGGGCAGCACCTCGAGTGCTGTGTCCAGTCGTGGGCCCCCCAATATAGGAAGGCTATGGAGGGGCTGGAGCGTGTCCAGAGAAGGACAACAAGGCTGGGAAGGGGTCTGGAACACAAGCTACCAACTCCTGTGAAGAGCAGCTGAGGGACCTGCAGTTGTTTATCCTGGAGAAGAGGAGGCTCAGGGGAGAAAAGGCAGCGTCACGGCACAGGTTGGACTTGATGATCTCCAAGGTCTTATCCAACATTTCTGCTTCTGTGATTTTCTGGAAACACCCTTGGAGCAGTTGCAGGAGGAGCCTTGGACCTCCTCTTCAGCAGCTCCAGCAGCCCAGGTCCCTCAGCTTCTCCTGCCAGCCCCAAAGCCCATCCTGTCAGTCCTGCAGAGCCTCTGCAGCTCCTCCTCATTGCCCAGAACAGGGAGCCCCAGAGCCAGACACAGCAGCCCAGATGTGCCCCCCTGGCCTGGGGTGCCTCTGGCAAGGGAGAAGCACCAGGCACTGCAGGAGCCTGCAGACAATTCCTGCAGCACTTGTAGGATGATCCTGCTCCCCAAGGGACGTTCCCATGGTGCCAAGTCAGGAACTGCAATGGGGAGTGGGGCCAGAGAGGAAAGGGCAAACAGGGATGGGCTGTTTGCAGGGGAGGGGACAGGGGTGGGAAATAAGAAGAAATGTGTAGCAGGAAGCGTAAAGAAAGCAAAGAAATTTGTAGCAGGAAGAGTAAAGAAAGCAAAGAGTAAAGAAAGTAAAGGAAAGTGAAGCCAAGGAAATGCTGAGGGCAGTTTGGGGGGGGCTGCCAGGCTGCCCTGGCTCTGAGCAACAGCGTCTCCAGTGGGACAGGAAACTCCCAGCTGATGGGAACAAACTTTCTGGCTGACTGCAGTGGCCAGGACAAAGCTGAGTGGTTTCCCTGGTGTCCCCCAGCCCTTGCTGGCCCCAGGGGCTGATGGCATTTGTGCTCCCTCAGGTTCATGTCCCCACAGCAACAGCATGGTGGTGTTCCCCCTGCAGTGTGCAATGCAAACAGGGGCTGCTGAGCCAGTGATGCCGTGTCTGTGCCTGCAAGGATGGGGCACCTGTGTGAGCTGGGGGAGAGGCCAGGGCTGCAGAGGGTGGATGTTGCTGGCAGCTCCATGAGGACGCTCTGGGACACTGCCCTGGGCTGTGCAGCGCACTGGGAATGGATCAGCCCCTGCTCTGCTGCTCCTTCCCATCTGCCCCAGGGCCCTTGCAGAGCCCCAGCCTTGCTGTTTGCCCCCAGCCTGGGGCTGCCCACGGTCAGCCTGGGGCTGCTCACGGGGCTTTTCTGTGCTGAGCATTGGCCTGGCCATGTTCTTGAGAGAGCATGGGCAAAGAGCCTGGAGCCCCCAGAGCCTGGGCTGAGGCGTCAGCTCTGCCCCAGCAGTGCCCATGGCCTGTCCCTGCAGCAGCCCCGGCACTGCCACCCCCAAGGTTGTGCCCAGCCCTGAGAGCACTCAGGCCCTGCAGCAATACCAGGGCCACCAGGGCAGCGGGGCAGGGCCACGGCAGCAGCACTGGCAACACCAAGTTGGCAGAAACAATGACATCACTTTGTAGAAAATATTTAAAATTTTAAACAAGGACGAAGAACCTCCAAAATGGAACTAACAAGAAGTATTAAAGGTTACTTTTATTACAAGTGATTTGCAAATACTGGCCAGCAGTTAATGTTCCTGAAACCATCCAGTCCTCAGTCTCCACACTGCAGCCTTAAGCTCCTGGTTCCTCAGGCTGTAGATGAGGGGGTTCAGGGCTGGAGGCACCACTGAGTGCAGAACTGACAGGGCCAGATCCAGGGATGGGGAGGAGATGGATGGGGGCTTCAGGTAGGCAAATGTGCCAGTGCTATAGAAAAGAGAGACCACGGCCAGGTGAGGGAGGCAGGTGGAAAAGGCTTTGTGCCGTCCCTGCTCAGAGGGGATCCTCAGCACAACCCTGAAGATCTGCACATAGGAGAAAAAAATGAACACAAAACAACCAAATGATAAACAGGCACTAACAGCAAGCAGCCCAAAATCCCTTAGGTAGGATTTGGAGCAGGAGAGTTTGAGGATCTGTGGGATTCCACAGAAGAACTGGCCCAGGGCATTGCCACGGCACAGGGGCAGGGAAAATGTATTGGCTGTGTGCAGCAGAGCATTGAGAAAGGCACTGGCCCAGGCAGCTGCTGCCATGTGGGCACAAGCTCTGCTGCCCAGGAGGGTCCCGTAGTGCAGGGGTTTGCAGATGGAAATGTAGCGGTCATAGGACATGATGGTCAGGAGGCAAATCTCTGTTGCAAGGAAAAAAAAAAAACAGAAAGACTTGGGCAGCACATCCTGTGTAGGAGATGTCCCTGGTGTACCAGAGGGAATTGTGCATGGCTTTGGGGACAGTGGTGCAGATCATGCCGAGGTCGCCGAGGGCCAGGTTGAGCAGGAAGAAGATCATGGGCGTGTGCAGGTGGTGGCTGCAGGCTACGGCGCTGATGATGAGGCCATTGCCCAGGAGGGCAGGCAGGGAGATGCCCAGCAAGAGGCAGAAGTGCAGGAGCTGCAGCTGCTGCGTGTCTGCCAATGCCAGCAGGAGGAAGTGCCTGATGGAGCTGCTGTTGGACATTTGCTGTGGCTGGGCACGGGGACCTGTTCATGAAGAAAGGACAGCAAAGATTTAGAGGAGATACCTGTCACCAAAATAAAAGCCGTTTCCCATATACCCTCCTCTGGAATAGACACACACACTCTGTTTTTTTTCTTTTTTTGGCGTTCTGAGGTTCTTTTAAAAAGCTTCTCCCTTTCTCTGCTGCTGTTCTTGGATATCAGAAAGCCTCAGAATTTCTGCTGCCCCCAGGGAAACAGAGTGCATTCTGTGAGGCAAAGTGATGAATGGAAAGTGAGGGTAGATGGTCTCTCATTCTGACCTGTTCAGAGTTTCTCTGGGCTTTAATCTTTCTCAGGTGGAGGCATGTCACATTCCAATGATTCCCCTATAATGTCACCAGGTCCTGGTGAGAGCAGATGGATCCAACACAGCCCAGCTCCACATTTGAAGCCAAAATCTCATATTGCTCATTTCTCCAACCCAGCAGCATTTTCAGTGTCAGAACACCTCTGAATCTCCTCATCAATCTTAGAGATGCTCTAGGACAGGTTTGCACCCTGGATTGGAGCTCCCAGCTTGGACTGAAATCTCAGGGACACTTCCAAGTGTCCTTATGATGGCATTGGATGAAGGGAGATGCAGCTCCTTCCCTGGCTGCACTGACAGCATTGCCCAGAGCCGGGCAGTGGGGACAGCGTCACCCTGAGCCAGCTGTGCACACTGCCAGAGCCTCCAGGGCCAGGCAGCTGCTCCCAGCCCTGTGCTCTGCAGAGGGAACTGGGCCTGGGGCTGCAGAGCTGCCCCACGGCTCTGCTGCAACTCTGCCTGCACAGGAGGGGCTGCACGCCTTGGAGCCCCAGCCCTGAGAGCAGAGGCTTGGCTGGGGGCACAGGAGGGAGGGGGCTTGTTCAGATGGAGGGGCTACACTGGAGGGGGTCCTGTGGGCATCTCTAAACTCTCCCTGCCACAGCATTGCTGGATATTGTTTTCTCTCCTTGCCTGATCTTCCCTCTGCTTCCTGCAGATTTTCCTCCTGCAGGTGTTTCCCTGTGCCTGATCTCTCCCTGCCAACACTCACAGACCCCAAATCTCTGTGCACTCTCCTTGGCCTGACAGAACCCTGCCTGTTTGCAGGGCACTCGCTGGGGCAGGTTCTGTTGTCACCTGGGAGAAACGACAGCACAGACTGAGTCTGTTTGCTCCAGCAAAGGTGATGCTGCTACTGTCCATGGGCAGAGTGGCTGAAAGCACATTAGGGATCTCCTGTGACCCTACAATCACCAAAAGTAACAGTTCAGATGTCTCAGACACTTGTCAAAATTCATAATTAATAATTCATAACCTACCTTTAATATTTATCCCCCCTCCCTGCCATTCTCCAAAAGCAGGAAACTGATTTCAATGTCTTAGGAATTTTCTCATTTTTGTTTAAATCCTTGACTTGGAAATATTCTATGACTTATTAGAACCACTCAGCATATCAGAGTTTCATGAGCATTTCACCTCCCCTGCACCAGAAATACTCAGAGTTGTACTCACAGAGTCTGTAGGCACTGGGATGTTCCAGCTTTAGGAGATGGCTCCAGGAGCTGCAGCTGCATTGTCCTGCAGCCAGAAGTTCCTGTTCCAAGGGCTGGCAGTGATTCTGCCCCAGGCACTTCTCAGCACCTTCCCAGCCCTGACTGATTGAAGCTCTCTGTGCCTCTGTGCTGTGCCCGGGGTGGCTGCAGGCAGTGCCCCAGACCTGCTGGACTGGCAGAAGAGCTACTCATCAAGAGAAATGTGCTTTTGAAGCTCTTCTTGGTTACCAGGAGCTGCCTCTGTGCCAGGAGCCCAGCCCAACTCAGCAGCACAGACACAGCACAAAGACTTTAATGAGCCTCTGGGGCTTTGTGTTCAGGCGCTGAACATCAGTCCCTGAGAGGGAGCTGAAGAAACCTCTCCAGAACTCCAAGTCAGAATCCAACTCAAAAATTTATTGGACTTTTAATGGGTGCCACTGAGGGACACGAGAGAGAAAGTGTCCCCAGGCCCCAAGCAGAGCAGAGAACTGGAGGCAGTGATGACAGGTGGGGACAAAGAGAAGCCAAGTCTTGGTGCCCTGGGGCACAGAAGGGTCTGTGCCACCAAGGGCTTTTAGGAGACACGTTTTCCTGAGGCCCTGGGGGCCTCCTGGCACAGCCCCAGCCAGGCTGGGCACTGTCAGCACCTTGTCCTGCCCTCAGCATCCCCCCCTAGCCCACATCCCATGGCCTCAAGGATCTGCTGGAAGGAGTCCCTGGGGAGCCTTGCTCAGGAATGCCCTTGGGGGCTCCTTAATTCTCCCTCTAGGGACTGCAGGTTTTTCAAAGGACTTTGGGTTTGACTTTTGCCTTTGAGTCTCTGAGAGATTTGTGCAATCATGGCCTCCAATTATTTGCTGTAATGAGTCCCTGGAGAGCCTTTGTCAGTAACAACATTCAGTGGGCTCATTAATGCTTCAAGGTACTTCAGTTATTTTAAGGTACTTGTTGTTTCCCTTTTGATACAGACTCTGTGAGAGGTTTCTGCAATCATGGCCCTAATTATCTGCTTTAACGAGTCCCTTGAGAGCTTTGCACTTACATGTAGTGGGGCTCATTAATACTTTGAGATACTCAAGATTTTTAAGGTACTCTGGATTTTCCTTTCCACACTGAATCTCTGAGAAGTTTTTGTGCCATCCTGGCCTCCAGATCTCTCCTCCAAGGAGTCCACGAGGAGCCTGTCTAGGGGATTGACCTCAGTGGGATGCATCCATGATTTGAGACACTTTGGGGTTTTCTTCTGACTTTGACCCCTAGAAATGTTTCTGCAATCTCCTCTCAGACCCTGAGGTTCCAGGGCTCAGCTCCAAATGCACCACAGGGCTCATTAGGATCAAGCAAGTCCTGACAAACCATGGCTCTGCCTTGATTTCCCTCTGCTCTAGTGCAGTTCATCAGAAATATTTCTGTAGTGATTTTGGTTCAACAATTTGAGATTTCTTGGAGAATGCATTAATTATTGTGGTGGCTTCAGTGTTGGCTAATTACCAGTGCACTCACTAGAATATACTTACTCATTTCCTCCTGTGTGATAAGATTAGGAGAACGGCAAATCAGGCTCACACTTTAAGAGGGTATAAGCAAAAGTTCATTAATAGCAACTAAAAGAAAGAGCAATGTGGGATCTCAGCACCTCAGGATGGAGGTGCAGAGTGGCCGAGAACACCCTTGGGGGGCTCGGGAGTCCTGGAATGTTGCCAGAAGTGTCTGGTGGCTGGACTTTGATCCGACACAGGAGACGACGCCTGTATGAGGACTGGGAAGGTTTCACTGGGTGTATGGTGAAGGGATAAGTTAGTTAGAGTGTAAAACACAGGGTTTAGGATTTTGGTACAGGGGGGTCTAAAGAAGTAAGATGGAGGAATTGGGGCGTGTCCTGTTCTTCTTCATCTTCTTCTTGGCCTCCATCTTCTGTGGTGATGGTGGCACTTTGGGATTGGTTATTACTAGAAGTGCACCGGTTAATAAGTGTAGAAGGTATTGGGGAAAAATTATAAATATTGTACACGTAACTTCGGGTATAAAGATAAGTGACCGCCCCAGGGGCTTGCAGTGTGCCCATGGCTGACTTGCTGTGCAGACCTCTGTCGGGCTGAAAGAAAATCTTTTAGATAAACAATTAATAAACACCGAGACCGAAACAAGATCAGAAGTCTCTCCTCGTCCTTTGAAGCGCCGGGCTCTTCAAGGCCACCCTGGGCCTTTCCAGGCCACCTAGAAAGCACAGAAAACTTACAAGTGGCGTTCGCTGCGTGGGCACCCCCCACCAACCCTTTCGGGGGGGGATCAGCCCTGAAGAGCTGAAGAGCTGAAGAGCTGAAGAGCCGAGAGGGCAACTAATGAGGAGAGAAGCCTGAAGAAAAAAGGAAAAGAAGAAAGAAGAAAAAAAAAACGGCCAGAAGAGTCTGCAAAAAAACCAGCAGTCACTGAGAATTACATCTCTCAGCTTCTGCCGAAGACAGTTCGTAGCAGAGCAGCCCGGATCGGAACTGGAAGGCGCCTCTGGATCCTTTTCCTGTGACCTGCTGGGCGGAGATCAGGAGCCTTCGGAGAGCTCTGACGACAGATTCGGTGAGAAGGTCAAAAAATAAGAATATGGGGGCTACACTCTCCCAGGAGCAGAGGGAAATTTTGTCCGCCTTACAAGGTGTGGCTCAAGCATATACAGAAGGGATCCCAAAGAAAGAATTAAAACAGCTATTGTTGTGGGCAAGGCTTAATTACCCACTGGCCGAAACATGCCTGCTATTCGAAGTGGGGTTTTGGCAGGAAATTAATAGGCACTTATATTTCTTAGCAACAAAAAAGGACGAGACAGCGTGAAAGCTGCTCTCGCCGGAAGGATAATGCTGGAAGGCATATCGGAGCAACGAAAAGTTGCGGCACCCTCGGACAGAGGGGGGGAGCAAAGCTCTGGGAAAAAATTAGCTCTGGCCTCAAGAAGCCAGGGGGAAAGGGCTCTCGAGGAAAGAGAGCAGGAAATAATATTAAAGTCCCCGGTCCCAAAACCCAGAAACCCCAGGAAGCTCCTAAAGCGTCCTGAAACTCCGGAGAGTACAGGGGAGTCAGGATCGGAAGGGGGGGTGAAGGGGGAGAGAAGGGATTGGGGGGGCGCTTCCTCGCCAGGGGCACGGCGCGGCAGCGGCGGAGCAAGTGGGGAACGGGGGTGAAGAGACAGAGAGAGAGTATTATTAATAATTGGTTAGCTGAGAAAGGCCACACTGAAATAATGCTGCTGGTTAAGCTGAAGGAGAAAAGCCAGCAGTCAGCAAGCTAAAAGGAAAGGTCAGCAGTGACCTTGCTGCAACATGAGGAGAGGGAGTAGAGATTAGTCCTGAATATATCCTGAGAATATGTGAAAAGTATCAAAAGTAGAACCATAGGAATGCAGAAGTAGGCGTAGGTGCTGATATGTAACTGACCAATCCTGAGCTCAACTTTTGCAATATGTATGAAGCTCATTATTAACTGTATTTAACCCGCCGTACTGATCAATAAAATTGGGCCTGTGATGATCAAATTGATGTCTGGGTCTCCTTCCGTCGACAAATGGTGGAGAATGCGGGCATAACCGAATCTCTGCCCTTTTTCTCGGATTAAAAGGAAAAGGGATTACGCCACGGTCGAGGAAATTGGGTTTGGGTCCTTGCAGCCGGGACGGTGCCGGAATTTCAAGCACCCTTAAGGTTCACAACGGTGACTTAAGCCAATACGTGTCCGCCGGAGCCTGGAGAGCTGCAACAGCGCACGCTGATTAATAGGTATGGATAGGGAAGCGGCATATGATTTATTCGCCCCATATTTAGAGAGGCGAGGAATAAAAGGGATAGATTTAAAAAAGGAGTTACCAGGGTTATTAGCCTATGGCCATGCTAAGGGTATCTTTTCTAATCCTCATACAGTTCATGAGCTAGCAGAGTAGAAGAAGTTTGGGGAAATACTGTGGGATACAGTGTTAGATGATGATAAGTCAGCAAAGAAATTAGGAAAGTTATGGCGGGTGGTGTATAACATGTTACTTCAGTGGGTCTCTGAGAGAAAGGCAGCAGAAAGGGCGACAGAAGCTCATAAGAGGAATATAGGGTATGGTCGTGAGGATGATCCCCTGGCACCTTCTGTAACTAAGATACTTATGCCTAAGGGTCCCCATCAAAGTGGTGTGGAGGATTTTCCTATAGGCGCAGTGGAACCGTCTGCACCTTTCCTGTCAGAGGGGGAGGGCGAGTCGGATGGTGGGGGTGGGAGCAAGCCCGCTTTGCCTCCGCTGCAGGCCTTGCCTCCACCGCTTCCCCCCAGTGAGCCAGCTTCGGTTACAGATTCGGCGGGGGGGGCCCATTCCCCCGCCCGAGCTGGCTCCAGCGGGGGGGCTGATTGCCCCCCGCAGGCCGGCTCCGCTCGAGCCGGCTCCGGTTTCACTGTCAGCTCCAGCGGGGCGGCTGCTTCCCCTTCTTCCCCCGCACGAGCCAGCCTCTGCTTCACTGCCTTCCCCGTGCGAAACCTCGGTGTCTGCACCGAAGCGCCAGCAGCATAGCACCCTTAAAGAGTCAGATCCCATCCCAGGGGCACACCGTGATCCATGGGGGGAGATGGCTAAACAGAGGAGGGAACCTTGGGCTGCTTTGGCGAAAGAAGTAATACAAATGGGGGATGGTGAAGCGGTGGAAATAGCTTCTAGTCTTGCATGTCCGGTAACATACACACCACAGTATGATGCACAGGGGAATCTTACGCATAATATAGCGGAATATACTCCCTTAGATTGGAAGCTGTTAACTCAGCTACATTCTACGGTTAGTCAGTTTGGAGTAAAAAGTGAACCTGTTAGGCAAATGCTAGATTATCTTTTTAATACTCAGGTTTTATGTCCTAATGATTTAAGAGGAATAGTTTGGTTGATATTCACTCAGCATCAGCAGTTATTGCTTAATGCACATGACCCATTACATGGAGTAACAGTAAAGGAGCTGATGGGCTTAGAGGCATATTTGCGTACAGAGGCACAGATGATATCGGGAGCAGATAAACTTAGAGAGGCTATGTGGTTAGTGCGTGCTGCAATAGACATGGTTAAAGAGCCAGGAGGGTTACCGGCTTATATGGGCATTAAACAAGGTAGAGAAGAATCATTTGGAAATTTTATCGATAGAACAGCTACTGCTATAGATCGGGCTGGTGTTGCAGGGCGCTATTGAAGCAGTGTGCCTTGCAAAATAGCAATCCAGCAACCCAAAGAGTGTTAGCTACTTTAGGGGCAAATTGGGCTATTGAGGAAGCATTAGAGTGAATGGCATTAATGCCAACAGCTTCACAGGCATTTATAGTAGAAGCCTTAAAGGAATTAGGATTAGGGTTGCAAAAGCATAGTCTACTCAAAATCAGGTGTTAGCTGCTCTTGCTCCTCTCCGAAGAGGCTCACTGGCAGTCACGTAAGGAGGCTCGAGACCATTCATCAAGTGTTACCGATGCGGCAATGAGGGACAGACACAAGTTGCCGCCGTGACATCAGAGACACCAGCTGCTGCCATAACATCGTTGCTACCTCCTGTCTGCAACCCGCAACAACAGGGAGCCTCGGCTTGGACTTAGCAGCAGCAGTAGACGTCACACTAATGACAAACCGGCCTGAGAGGATACCCACTGGAGTAAAGGGCCCTCTTATATTAAATGGACAAACATGTGGAGCATTATTGCTGGAACGTTCTTCTACAACTATGTTGGGATTATTTGTTTTGCCTGGTGTTATCGATGCGGACTTTACAAGGGAAATACAAATCATGGCTTACAACCTTTATCCTCCGATTAAAATTACAAAGGGACAACGCATTGCATAATTGGTACCACTGTCACAAATGACATCAGGAATACAATCATTTACTGGACAAACACGGGATGAAAAAGGTTTTGGTTCTACTGGTGTTACACTTTTAACTGTGGATTTACAAAATAGACCAAAGCAAAAAGATGAAATTACTTATGGGCATCAAAGCATAACCCTTTATGGATTATTGGATACAGGAGCAGATACTAGCATCATTTCTCCAGAAGCATGGCCACAACATTGGCCTCTATTTCCTTCATCAAACATGCTCACAGGAGTGGGAGGATTTACATTGGCAAGCAGATCGCCATCTTTGTCTGTGTGTATTGAGAATCAACAAATATCTGCTGTGTTTTCAATTGCTCAACTGCCTCCTACAGTTTCCTGCTTAATTGGAAGGGACATTTTAACACAATTGGGAGTGGTGTTAACTAATCATCATCCTTTGGGGTAATTGCCATTGCTTGGACTTTCCCCATTCCACTCACCTGGAAAACGGATACACCGGTGATGGTTAAGCAATGGCCATTAAAAGGGGAGAGTCTTATGCATGCCCATGAATTGGTACAGGAACAATATACAAAAGGGACACCTACGTTTATCCACAAGCCCTTGCATATTCACTTGTTATTGCTGCAGAGAAAATTCAGACTACAAAGCCCTGGAAATATTTGGGATGGACTCTGACGGATCAAATAATAATACCACAAAAATTGGAATTACAATTGGACATTAAAACTCTACATGATGCACAGAAGTTGCTGGGAGACTTACAGTGGCTGAAGCCTATTGTGGGAATACCAAATCATTTATTAGAAACCCTACGGCCTTTGTTAAGAGGCGTGGACCCTACTACTCCTATACACCTGACAAAGGAGCATCATCTTGCCTTGCAGCAAATTAGTAACTGTGTACAGCAAGGGTATGTGTCTCGTTGACAACTCAACCACCCCATTGACCTTACTATCTGGAATAGCCCTTGCCACTTGCTTGGTTCTCTCTCTCAGTTGCAAAAGAAAACGGGGGAGATACGGGTGTTGGAATGGTTATCACCACCACTACAGCATAAGAAAACAATATCTTCAAAAATTGAACAATTGGCTGCATTAATCAAAAAGGGGCGTCTCAGAATTCTTGAAGTGGATGGTAGAGAACCTGCTACTATTAGATTGCCTATGGAAAAAGAAACCTTGGACTGGTACTTGATTAATTCAAAGAATTTACAAGAAGCATTATTGATGTCAGCTGCTAAAGTAGAGACTAGTAAATTAGTGCCTAGAGTTTTGCAATGGATGACAGAATGGAACTGGATCACTCGACCTTTGAGAGAAGAAAACCCCATAGAAGGAGCTATTACAGCTTTTACGGATGCAGGAAAGAAATCAAGGCGTGCTGCTGTTACCTGGCAAGAAAAAGGACAATGGAAGCATCAACTCCTCACAGCAGACCCTGCAGATAGCTTACAAACTTTGGAATTGCTAGCAGTAGTATGGGCAGTGTCCAACTTACAGGAGCCTTTAAATGTGGTCACAGACTCTATGTATGTTGCAGGAGTAGCCAAACAAATAGAGGAAGCAGCAATTAAGGAAGTGAATAATAAACGATTGTATGAGATACTGATACAGTTAAGGAAGGCTTTACGAGAAAGAAATGCAGCATATTCTGTGATTCATATTAGGAGTCATAAGTGGTCTGA
Organism: Ammospiza caudacuta; assembly: GCF_027887145.1. Taxonomy (NCBI): domain Eukaryota; kingdom Metazoa; phylum Chordata; class Aves; order Passeriformes; family Passerellidae; genus Ammospiza; species Ammospiza caudacuta. Next base: position 10,794,786 of record NC_080599.1, on the reverse strand, counting down.
AGGTTTAGGAGAAGGGAATGAACGTGCAGATAAATTGGTTACTCTACCCATTGATAATTCTTGTCCTATTGACAAGCACACATTGGCCAGAGAAGCACATAGTAGATATCATCAAAATGCAAGAGGTTTAGCAAAACACTTTGAGCTGAGTTTGTCAGAAGCCAAGGCCATTGTCAGAGCATTTCCAACATGTAGTTATCATAATGGTGGGATAGGTCTAGGCATCGGGGTTAATCCTCGAGGTTTAGAAATAAATGAGAAATGGCAAATGGATGTTACACACATAGCCAGATTTGGTAAAGTCAAGCATGTGCACGTCACCATAGATACATATAGTCATTACATATGGGCTATGGCCCAGGCAGGAGAAAAAGCTATGCATGTTATCAGACACCTGTTAAGTTGTTTCGCTGTTATGGGAGTTCCAAAGAGTATTAAAACCGATAATGGTCCAGCTTATGTAAGTGCTAGGGTTCGGAAATTTTTGAATCAGTGGTCTGTTAAGCACGTGACAGGTATTCCACACTCTCCTACTGGACAGGCAATAGTGGAAAGAGCAAACGGTACCCTTAAGCAGTATATTGAAAAACATCAAGATTTGGCAGATCCACAAGCATGTTTGGCTAAGGTTTTGTATGTGATTAACCATTTATGCATTTTTGGGGAAGATGATACCCCTCCTGCAATGAAACATCATCCGAGGTCAGGTCAGGAAAATACTAAGGAAACAGAGGTCTGGGTTAAGTATAAGAACCCGAGTACAGGATTATGGGAAAAACCTGCAAAAGTATTATATTGGGGTCGGGGTATCTTTGTGTTTCCTCACCACCAGGACCTTTGTGGGTGCCTGCTAAGTGGACTAAACCTGTTTTTGATGCAGCCTCTGGTGGATCGCCTTACGGAGGAGGACAGGGAGCGACTGGGGAAGAAACTGCTTCTAGTCCTACGACCACTACTGTTACAATTGAAGGGGTACTCGGAAGCGGTGGACAGAGCACTGACATGTCATTATCGGACAGCCCAGGAGCTGATTGGTTTTATTGACTCATTATCAACTTTTCGCTTAACAAATCCAGCGAAATTACATTGCATTGACTGTCACAATCCACATTGTGCTGCCTGGATAGCTCTACGTTGTGGGGGTTGTGAAAGAACTTTTTGGATAGAACAATCACTATTGTGGGATTTGTGGTGTCATACTTGTGAACACGAGCACACGTGGGGTAAAAGTTGGCAAGATGAATTAAGGAGACAAACAGGGCAAAATGCATATATAGCTTTAAATCTTTATGAGTCTCCTGAACAGAAAATTCTTGCTTATAATCGATGGGAAGTACAATGTATTGTAAATAGAATTAAGGTTCAAAGTAAATCACGTATAGTTTCTATAAGGTGTAGGAAATTAGTGCCTTTAACACAGCATTCAATTGTAGGACCCTTCAAAGGGGATCCTGATAGAGCATTAGATTGCTGCATTGACAAGTTGCAAAAATTGAGTTTGCAAGTGGCAGGATCAGTGAAATCAGGAGCAGCAAGATTAAAGACAGATAAGAAAAAGAAGGCAAAAGGGGAAGGGTCTCATTTGAATAAGGGTATCAGTGATTGCTAATTAATTTTCTATGATTAGAACACTTTTACAGTTGTGGGACCCTCGGGAAGATATAGTTGTTGAGGAGGATAACGAACAAGAACTACGATTACGAAATAAGATACACCTTGTGTTAAAGAAAGACCTTGAGCTGTTAGCCTCATATAGTAAAAAAGCTGAAGAGGCTTTGCGATCCCCACCATTGAATTGGTTGTATTGGGTTGAAGAAACAGACTTTTATCAATGTAACGGCACAAATATCACAGCACCAATGAAATTACCCACAGGAATATTTTTGATTCGTGGAGACAGGGTGTGGAATTGTATACCAGCTAAACCACAGGGTGGACCCTGCTTTTTGGGAAAATTGTCACTGTTTCACCCTAATGTGTCCTTGCTAATGCAGCTGAGTATAAATTCAAACAGGAAAAAACGTAGCATACATGACTTAGACTGCAGCAAGATAGGAGATCCACGGTTTCGGGGCACATTCAAACAGGTGGTGGGTTTCAACTATCTTGCCAGGAGGATCTGCCAATAAAGCCATAAATTTAGCAAAACAATTAGGATGCTGGGCAAGGGATGAGCTGAACAAGACATGACAAATTCTAGACATGTTAACTGCAGATGTGCAAAGTTTTAACCATGCTGTTTTGCAGAATAGAGCTGCTGTAGATTTTTTGCTCTTAGCACAAGGGCATGGATGTGAAGAGTTTGAGGGAATGTGTTGCATGAATCTGTCTGATCATTCGGTGTCCATTCACACTAAGATAAAAGAATTGCAACAGGGACTTCACAAACTTAAGGAAGAAGATGGTTTAGGAATTGACGAATGGCTTAAAGGCTTAGGACTTGGACCATGGCTGAGGAACCTTGTGATCTATGCTATAGGCCTGCTGGGTGTAATCTTACTGTTTTTGCTTATTTTGCCTTGTATCTTTAACTGTATTCAAAACATGGTCAGCCGTACAATAGCAAAAACATGGCAAACTAATCTCCTTGTGCAAGAAGAAAACGGGGGAAATGTGGAGAGTATTATTAATAATTTGTTAGCTGAGAAAGGCCACACTGAAATAATGCCGCTGGTTAAGCTGAAGGAAAGCCAGCAGTCAGCAAGCTAAAAGGAAAGGTCAGCAGTGACCTTGCTGCAACATGAGGAGAGGGAGTAGAGATTAGTCCTGAATATATCCTGAGAATATGTGAAAAGTATCAAAAGTAGAACCATAGGAATGCAGAAGTAGGCGTAGGTGCTGATATGTAACTGACCAATCCTGAGCTCAACTTTTGCAATATGTATGAAGCTCATTATTAACTGTATTTAACCCGCCGTACTGATCAATAAAATTGGGCCTGTGATGATCAAATTGATGTCTGGGTCTCCTTCCGTCGACAGAAAGGGCTCTCGAGGAAAGAGAGCAGGAAATAATATTAAAGCCCCGGTCCCAAAACCCAGAAACCCCAGGAAGCTCCTAAAGCGTCCTGAAACTCCGGAGAGTACAGGGGAGTCAGGATCGGAAGGGGGGGTGAAGGGGGGAGAGAAGGGATCGGGGGGGGGGGGGGCGCTTCCTCGCCGGGGGCACGGCGCGGCAGCAGCGGAGCAAGCAGGGAGCGGGGGTGAAGAGACAGAGAAGGGAGATACGAGTGCAGACGCAGCTTTTGTCAGCACAGCGCCGGGGGCGGTGGCTGCCCCGGCCGGCAGGGTAGCGGAGACGCATGCGGCGGGCAAAACTCTCAAGAACCGGGGGGGAGAGTCACAAACCAGCGCGGAGGCGGTAAACACGGGCGGCGAAATGGGGGAAATTGCGCAGCCCCAAAGGGCCACCGTAGTGAGACGCGGGAGGCGCGTGATTGTGACGTCAGACCCGGTGCGGAGGTCCGCTCGGATTTTGGAGAGGACCCGGGGGCCGGCGGGGGGCGGGCTGTACACACTGGCGGGGGGAGTGGACACAACGTCAGAGGGGGAGGAGACAGAGTCAGGGACAGACCGAGGGGAGGAGACCTCGGAGGTGGAACAAGGGGGGGAGAGTGACGTCAGCTCGGGAGAGACAGGGAGCGGCTCGGAGAGCACGCATGCGCAGAGAGTAGAGCGCAGGCAGGCGCGGGCCCGATCCCCTGTGACGTCTCGGGCGAGGAGGGGCCGTGCTCGGGACTCTACGTCCCCCGGCACCACACCCTCTCCAGAGTTTATACCTTCGGATGAAACCCTCGGAGTCCCAGTCCCTTCCCTTCAAGGGAGACGTTCTGGTGTTCAAGCTCCATTTTCAGTTGAATTAAAAGCCAAGCAAACACGGTCTCAAGTGAGATCGCCGACACGGCAGCCGACCGGAAGAGGAACCGGGGCAGTCGAGCTCATTCCGTCATCCGAGCTGGGGAGGCCGGTGACAGCGCCACCTAGTGGCAGGAGGACAGAAGTGCATGACATGCCGGACCGGTTCGGCGGAGCCACAGCGCCATCTCGTGGCGAGACTGCAACAATGCAGCAATTTTTTCCAACATTATATAAAAAGAAAACCACTTTAAAGAAAACAATATTAACACAACAAAGGGATTATCCATCGACTTTGGGATTTCATGAAGATGATGAAAGCTCAGATGAAGAACAGCTACAAGGAGAAGATGTCATTAGTATCACAGCATCGGAAGGTGTTCCGACATGGATGTTGTCAGCAGCAGAAGCAGCAAAAAGCTTCTTGCATTCAGTTGATGCAGCGAAAAAGAAATATCAACGGGATCCTCGAGTTTCCTTTTCGGATTTAGGAGCGAGGCCAAAAACCTCAAGGCGAGAAATGAGGCACAATGAATCACCAATGACATCCACAACACCATTGTTCATGCAAATCCCAATGGAACCTCAAGAAGAAGAATTTCAAGAGCCAGTGAAGACGATGGACTGGAAACAAATTAGAAAAGCATTAGCAAAGGAAAAGCATTTATTTCCAGGATCAGGAGATTTGACAATGCCAGTGACATATGATGCCCAGGGGCAGAACCCAAGGTGGGAAAGGATGGGTAACGAGACACTTAAAGACTTGGGGAAGGCGGCTCAAACTTTTGGGCTGAATTCACAATACTTCAAACAGCTATTAAGAGGAACATTCACTACATGTGACCTCACACCATATGACATTCGAAGTATTGTGGCAATGATTCTTACTGACACGCAAAGTCTTTTCTGGGAAAAAAGGTGGAGAAAATATCTTGCTGAATTGCGGAACAGATATCAAGGTGGGCTCAAACGCGAACCTCACAGAAGGGCAGTTAGCAGGAGATCCTCCAGATGACAACCCAGGGGAGCAAGCAGTGCGGCTTCCATGAAGAGTGTTGAGTGACATCAAAGAAGCAGCGCGATTGGCAATCATGCAAATTACACCAACAGGAGCTCCAGAAGTCCCGTTCTCTTGCATCAGGCAAGGTCCCACAGAGCCATTCATGTCATTCATCGATCGACTCACGCAAGCCGTGGATCGACAAGTGACGAAAGAAGAAGCGAAGAGGCCTCTCTTGGAGAGTTTAGCTTTTGGCAATGCCAACCCGGATTGTCAACGGGTGATTAGCACCATGCCAGGACGGCCATCCTTGGCAGAGATGGTGGAGGCATGCAGCAAGGTGGGAACACCTCAGCATGTCGCATCGATCGTGAAGAGTGAATTAAGAGAGGAATGGGAAGAACAGTTAAAGGGACATTCAGAAAGGCAAACAGAGAACAGGACACTGGAGAAGATGTTAAAAAAAATACTGCAACAGCAGGACGAGAACATCAACAAAGTTCTTGCGACGATGCAGAAAAAGAACAATCCCCCGAGAGGACAGTGCTACAAATGTGGGGAGTTTGGCCACATGAAAAGGAATTGTCCACGGACACATACGCCAGCGCCAGCACAGAAGGCGGAAAGGCCAGTTTGTGCGCGGTGCGGAAGAGGCAGACATTCAGCGAAAGAATGTTATTCCCGGACAGACGTGGATGGAAACCCGTTACCGCATCCGGGAAACGGGAAGCGCAGTGCACCCCTAAGCCAGCGCGCTCAGACACAAGTACTGGCGGTGTCACAAGAGCAGACAGGGCAATCATCAGCGAGCGACAAGCAGATGCCCTCAGCAAAACCCTCAGTCGGTTCCACAGTGACCCAGACCTCCTCCCACCAGGGGCACAGTGTGCACTGGCGGCTTCAAGACTAGTATGCTTTTTAGATGAAAGTCATGCAGAGATACCAACGGGTATCCACGGGGACTCATGTAAGAAACAAGATTTCTTGATAATTCAAGATAAATGCAGTATTCTTGGACTTATTGTCTATCCAACAGTCATCTCAGCGGACAAAAATACAGAATTAACAGTTTTGGCAAGAGCGCTTCGTCCACCATTGACTGTACCAGAAACACTGTGGTTGCGAGAGCTTTCGCATTGCCACCGCACGCAGTTGGAGAGGTCATGTCAATCTTCGACGAAGAAGGTTTCCCTATGAAAGAACATGTTGAAGTACATACAACATGGGTGAAACACATAGGTCGAGACCGACCCACGCTCACATGCCAATTGACATATGGGGACAGAACAATAACGATCAGAGGTATGCTCGACACAGGGGCGGATGTAACGGTAATATCGTACATCTTTTGGCCATGCAGTTGGAGCTTGGTCGCGCCATTGGGCTCTCTCTCAGGCATAGGGGGAGCATCTCTGTGTCTGCAAAGTGAGAATTCTGCCGTTGTCACAGGACCAGGAGACAAGACGGCGATCATTCATCCTTTTGTTGTCCAAAAGCCGATCCCAGTCTGGGGTCGGGACCTTTTGGCACAATGGGGCGCAAAGATCGAGGTGGATTTTTAATAGGGGTCACTGCAGCACTCGCCACTGAAGCTGACATGGAAAACCGATGATCCAGTTTGGGTGGATCAGTGGCCCCTTGAGCGAAGAAAATTGAGTGCTTTGAAAGACCTGGTCCAAGAACAATTGCAAAAGGGACACATCAAGCCAACGGACAGCCCTTGGAATTCTCCAGTGTTTGTCATCAAGAAAAAACTATCGGGCAAATGGAGATTGTTACATGATCTCAGGAAGATCAATGAAGTCATAGAAGACATGGGACCCCTTCAGTTGGGACTTCCATCTGTCTCAATGATTCCCAGAGATTGGCAGCTTGTGGTCATTGACCTCAAGGATTGTTTTTTCAGTATTCCACTCCATCCAGATGATGCTCCGAGATTTGCCTTTTCAGTTCTGAGTATCAACAGGGAAACGCCTCTGCAGCGGTACCATTGGGTCGTTCTTCCGCAAGGTCTAAAAAATTCTCCGATGATCTGTCAATGGTACGTGGCACGAGCTTTGGCACCAGTGTGGAAGAAATTTCCGAAGGTGAAAATCATTCATTACATGGATGATTTGCTCATTGCAGCATCAACACGGCAGGAGCTGCAAGAAGCTCGTGACTGTGTGATTGCAGAGGTGCAAAAGGCAGGTCTGGAAATCAGCATTTCAAAGATTCAAGAGGTTGCACCTTGGAAATATCTAGGGTGGAAAATTTCAGAAAGAACAATAAAACCTCAAAAAATGGAGATCAGCACCAAGATCAGCAATTTGCATGATCTGCAACAGCTTTTAGGAGAAATCAACTGGATGAGGCCAGTCTTGGGAATCACGAACAGCAACATCCCAGCACTGCTCGATCTTTTGAGAAGAGACACAGACATCCGGTCTCCCAGGACACTCACGCCAGAAGCGAAAAAGGAGTTGGAGAGAGTCGCAGACGCGATACAGAAAAGGCAGGCACATCGATTTGTTCCAATGTTGCCTTTTCAGTTGGCAGTGCTGGGGAAGAAAACACAGTTCCATGGTTTGATCTTCCAATGGGACGAATCGCAAAAGGATTCTTTGGTAATCATAGAGTGGATTTTCCTACCACACAGGCCCGCAAAAACAATTCTTACAGATTTAGAGATGGCAGCACAAATCATCATAAAGGCGAGAACAAGGTTGCTGACGATGGCAGGAAGAGAATTCTCAGTCATCAGACTACCTTTGAAGCGAGACTATTTCGATTGGGCAATGCAACAATCGAAAGACCTGTTAATCACTTTGTTGGCGTTCCCAGGAACTTGTACAGTCCACTTTCCGCGACATAGAATACTGCAATCGCAGATATGCTATAGAGCAAAACCAAAAATAAGTGAAGAGCCTTTGGACGGGATCACAGTGTTCACGGATGGCTCAGGAAAGACACACAAGTCAGTGATCACGTGGAGAGACTCAACGACAGGGGATTGGGAATCTGATGTGAGGATGGTTCAGGGCTCTCCACAAATTGTGGAGTTGGCGGCCGTTGTCCGAGCATTTCAGTTGTTTGAACAACCTCTCAATCTGGTGAGAGACTCCGCATATGTTGCGGGTGTGGTCAGGAGATTGGAAGGTTCACTCTTGAAAGAAGTCAATAATGAGGTTTTATACTCATATCTGACAAGCTTGAAAATACTGCTAGAGAGCAGGGAAAGAAAGTATTTTATCACACACATTAGAGCGCACACAACACTTCCGGGGTTTTTAGCGGAAGGGAATGCTCAGGCGGACAGGTTGACGATGCCCATTTCGCAAACACTGCCGGACATTTTTGAGCAGGCAAGATTAAGTCATGCGTTCTTTCACCAGAATGCGCAGGGGCTAATGGAATCCTTTCGCCTCACAAAGAGTCAGGCGAGGGAAATCATTAGTGCCTGTCCAGACTTCCAGCTTGTGCAGCCACCTTCCTCTACCGGAGCCATCAATCCGCGGGGGCTGCAAAGTCTTCAGTTGTGGCAGGCTGATGTCACAAAATATCCATCTTTTGGGAGGCTCAAAAATGTTCATGTTTCTGTAGATACATTCTCAGGGGCAGTCTTTGCTTCAGCACATGCAGGGGAAACGGCAGACCATGCTTGCCGACATTTCCTGCAAGCATTTGCAGCGTTAGGTGTGCCTCAGGAGATAAAAACAGATAATGGGCCAACGTATACAGGCAGGGTGCTTGACAGATTCCTGAAGAGGTAGGGTGTCAGACATACGTTTGGTATTCCTCATTCACCCACAGGTCAGGCGATCATTGAAAGAACACATCACACCCTGAAATCCCTTCTGGACAGACAGAGAAGGGGTGAGCCAGAGGCAACACCTCACATGAAATTAAATAAGGCGCTGTATGTGTTGAATTTCCTAAATAGCTCATCCTCAGAACCTAATCCACCAATCGTGAGACATTTTTTAAACAGCACACAGGCAAAGCTAAAGGAAAATCCTTTAGTTTTGATCAGAAACCCAGAGACAGGACAAATAGAAGGTCCTTTCAAGCTAATCACTTGGGGCAAGGGTTTCGCTTGTATCTCCACAGATCGAGGTCTGAAGTGGGTGTCGGCGCGGCACTTGAAGCCATTCCGGACGTGAGAACACGAGAACGTTGATCCAAGAAACAAAGAAACGAGTACTCAAACGGAAGTCGAGACTCAGACTGCACAGAACGATTCAGAAGAAAAATAAAGAGAAGCTAAAGACTTTGGGGGAATCTTCTCTAGGGTCTTGAATGTAAAACAGAATAATGATTTCACGCAGAAACGGAATTATGGGTTTCATGATGCTTATGTGCATCATCTTTTCATTCATTGCAGTAAGCAATGGGGGTAATTTACCTATTACTCAACCAAGGCAAAATGTATGGGAGACTTTAGCTCAGGCAGCAAATTTAGATAGTATTTGCCTGACACACTCGAGGCCAGGAAAACCATTTTCAGCATGCATGGTTGGATTGCCAGTGGACGAATGGCCAGTTCCAGGGCACTCCGCAGTTAACATTTCGCAGGTCATTAAAGATCCTGTGAAAGAGTGGTGTGCTTGGACACGTCTACTTCCTGTGGCTTCTACAGAACCTCAGGAATTGGAGATTTTTGGGTCCATGACAATGGAACTCTGCATGCAGTTTGAGGCTCCGAATGTCACAAAGGCGAAAACTGTCGATTTGACTCCCATTCATGAATTCTATAAGAATGCGTCAGCATGGTGTAAATGTACAGAGAAAACTACCAAAGGATCGGTCCAAGTCCCAGTGCAATTGCCACGGGGTTTGTTTTTAATTTGCGGAGACAGAATTTGGCACGGCATTCCTGCTAATGCCACGGGAGGTCCATGCAGCATTGGGGAAATTTCAATACTATCGCCTGAGTTGAACATGTTAAGGGAGAAAAAACGCAGAGAAAAAAGATCAATAGAACAATATGCGGCAGATTGCAATGATAAAATATTTTTTTGGGACAAGAAAGCAAGTATTACTACAGCAATTTTCTCACCTCAAACAGCATCAGGGGTAGCCTTGACTCAAATCGACCGCATGGGTTGTTGGTTGAGCAAACATGCACGGTCTGTGTCTGTCGCATTGGATGACATGTTAAAAGACATCAGTGGTATAAGGCAGGCGACTCTTCAAAACAGAGCGGCGATTGATTATCTATTGCTCGCTCATGGACATGGGTGTGAAGAGTTTGAAGGGATGTGCTGCATGAATCTCTCAGATCATTCAAGGTCAATTCATGAAAGTATCAAAAATATAAAGGACAGCATAAATAAACTTGGCGAGATCACAGGATCATGGATCGATCAGCTGGTAGACTTCTTTGACATCTCTCCCATTTGGAGAGGAATTTTAAGAGTAGGGTTCTATGTTTTAATAGTTTTCCTAGTCCTCATACTTGTCGTCCCATGCATCTTCGTATGTTTAAAACGTGCTATGAATCGGGTAGCAAAAGAGATTTTCTTGGTGCAAACAGAAGGGGGAGATGTGGGATCTCAGCACCTCAGGATGGAGGTGCAGAGTGGCCGAGAACACCCTTGGGGGGCTCGGGAGTCCTGGAATGTTGCCAGAAGTGTCTGGTGGCTGGACTTTGATCCGACACAGGAGACGACGCCTGTATGAGGACTGGGAAGGTTTCACTGGGTGTATGGTGAAGGGATAATTTAATTAGAGTGTAAAACACAGGATTTAGGATTTTGGTACAGGGGGGTCTAAAGAAGTAAGATGGAGGAATTGGGGCGTGTCCTGTTCTTCTTCTTCTTCTTCTTGGCCTCCATCTTCTGTGGTGATGGTGGCACTTTGGGATTGGTTATTACTAGAAGTGCACCGGTTAATAAGTGTAGAAGGTATTGGGGAAAAATTATAAATATTGTACACGTAACTTCGGGTATAAAGATAAGTGACCGCCCCAGGGGCTTGCAGTGTGCCCATGGCTGACTTGCTGTGCAGACCTCTGTCGGGCTGAAAGAAAATCTTTTAGATAAACAATTAATAAACACCGAGACCGAAACAAGATCAGAAGTCTCTCCTCGTCCTTTGAAGCGCCGGGCTCTTCAAGGCCATCCCTGGGCCTTTCCAGGCCACCTAGACAGCACAGAAAACTTACAGAGTAATAAGAACACAACTTTCAGAAAACTTCTCCTCTCCCTACAACCTTTTCTTTCTTACTGACAATATAAAGAGACAAACCTAGAATTTTCAGTCAGTTTACCCCAACTAGAATAGTCTTTCTTGAGTTCTCTTAAGGAGAAGAGTCTCTCTTTCATGCTATGGAGACTTTTCCAGAAGAGACACTTCTCTTGTTGCTCTCAATTTCCATGAATAGCAACTGCCCAGAAAAATCTGCAACTGTGACATCCCTCCCAGATGTTCAAAGCTCTTTTACAGTTTTGTTTATGGGCCATATCAACTTATGGAGTATTAGTTAAAAGATGAGCTGTGTAAGAGCAAAGGTTCTCCTCATCTATTTCTGAAATCATCTTCATCTCTGAGGACATCTTTTTCTTCTCCCTATGAAGGCACAGGATCTCATCATGCTATACTTTTTCCATGTTCAAACTTCTCATGGGATCACAGCTACTTTGACATTTGCAACTTTAGCATGCAGGCCTTTGCTGAACAAGTCATCTCCCCAAATTTTCAATGTGATACAGGGAAAAAGAGAGTCTGATGTATCAGTTATATCCTTCTCCATAGTTTTACTAGAGGATTGCAGCCCCAAGATCAGGACATCTCCTCATCCCTCCCATCTGGGACTCAACTTCCTCTTCTCTGCCCTCGGTGTCTTCATGTTGCTCCTCTATGTGCCTGCACTTTGTCCTTTTCTCTCACTCGAGGGAGGATGGAAGCACTGAAAAAGTTCATATTTCACCCAGGGCCTGCAGATGGTTCCGTGACCCCGGCCGGGCTCAGTGCTTGCAGCCAGACCTGCTCCATGTTCCCTTGGTTCCATGGGGCCCCACAGTGTCCCAGTGGTCCCTTGCTTCCATGAGGACTTGAGGTGTCATAATGCCCCCTTGGTGACACAAGGCCCTGAAGGGTCACAATGGTCTCCATGGTTCCATCAGGCCCCACAGAGTCATAATGGTCTCTGGGTTCCATGAAGCTTTGATGTGTCACCATGGCCCCTTGGTTCCATGGGCTCCAGTGGTGCCACAATGATCCCCTTGGTTCCATGAGGTCCCCACAGTGTCCCAGGGATCTTCCTTCTTTCCCAAGGAAAGAACCCAGCCCCAGTGTTGCAGGGGCATCCACCAGAGGCCAGCCAGACTTGATGGTACTGACAGATTTACCTGGGAGCAACCCTTGGATATAGAGAATTTTGGAGGTGGAATCCTGTGGAGAGTTTTGTCAAAGAGTGGCTCAAGGGGAGGGGACACAGCCGAATCAATTTGGTAAAGATGTCCTAACTAGGGCAGAGGCCCTTTTGCGGGCAGGGTGTCCTTGTTCACAAAGAAGATGCTGAAGTTATACAAGAACGGGATGTGGAATGCAGAAGTTGCTATTCTTGCTAACCACAGGAATGTAGCTAAAGGCTAAATTAGGTGGGGTTGACATGTAGCTGAATAGCCAACCCTGAGCTCAGCTTTTGCAATATGTATGATGCTCATTATGTACTGTATTTAGGTTGCCAAATCAATCAATAAATTAGACCTGTTGATGACCATCCAGTGTCCTGGTCTCCTTCTTTCAAAAAATGGTGACCCCGACATCTGCCTCCGTGTCTTGCTGAAAAAGAAAACGGGGGAGGGCACGCCATGGTTGAGGGAAGTTGGAGTTGGTTTCTGATCGCTGCCGGAATGGTGCCAGAATTTTGAAGCACCCTCGAAGTTCACATCGGTGACTTGGGCCAGACGTGTCTGCTGGAGCCTGGAAAGCCGCAACAGTGCTGACGTATACAAATCGGTATGGATAGGCAAGCAGCATATGATCTTTTCACCGCGTATTTAGAAAGGCGAGGAGTAAAGGGGATAGATCTAAAAAAGGAGCTACCAGGGCACAGTTAGCCTATGGCTGTGATAAGGGGGTTTTCCTTAACCCACATACGGTCCATGAGCTCGCGGAATGGAGAAAATTTGGGGATATACTGTGGGAAGCGGTGTTAGAAGATGATAAGACAGCAAAGAAATTGGGCAAGCTATGGCGGGTGGTGCACAATACACTGCTTCAACATGTCTCTGAGCGCAAGGCAGCAGAAAAGGCGACAGAAGCTCATAAGAGAAATATAGGGTATGGTCGTGAGGACGATCCTCTTGCCACTTCGGTAAACAAGGTGTTAATACCAAAGGGTTCACAACAGTGTGGTATGGAGGATCTTGTTACAGGCGTAGGGGGGCCATCTGCACGTCCTCTGTCGGAGGAGGAGGACGAGTTGGAGGATGGCAGAGAGAGCGAGCTAAGCCCGCCGCCCCCCCACAGAGAGGGCGAGCTGAGCCTGTTGCCTCCCTCACCCGAATGGCCTGTGCAGAAGCGCCAACAGCGCAGAACTCTCGGAGATTCAGATCCTATCCCGGGGCACTCAGTGACCTGTGGGAGGAGATGGCTAAACAGAGGAGGGAGGCTTGGGCTACTCTGGCAAAAGAGGCAATGCAAATGGGAGATGGTGGTGCTACGGAGGCCGCTTCTGCTCTTGCCTGTCCGGTTACATCCATGCCACAGTAGGATGCTCAGGGGAGCCACACACAGGATCTGGCGGAGTATACCCCTTTAGACTGGAAGTTGTTATCCCAGTTGTGGTCCACAGTTAGTCAGTTTGGTGTAAAAAGCGAACCTGTTAGGCAGATGCTGGATTATCTCTTTAATATGTAGATTGTGTGCCCAAATGATTTGACGGGAATAGTACGGTTAATATTTACTCAGCATCAGCAATTGTTGTTTAATGCTCATTGGCAAGCCTTGGTTTATGAGTCGGTTGCGACACAGCGAGCTCAGGGGGATCCGCTGCATGGAGTGATGATAGATGAGCTCATGGGCTTAGGGGCATATTTGCGCACGGAGGCACAGATGATATCAGGAGCAGATAAGCTGAGAGAAGCCATGTGGTTGGTATGTGCTGCTGTAGAGAGGGTTAAAGAGCCAGGAGGGCTGTCGGCGTACATGGGCATAAAACAAGGCAGAGAGGAATCATTTGGGAGTTTTATTGACAAAGCAGCTGCGGCCATAGACCAGGCGGGAGTTGCAGATTACATGAAGGGGGCACTATTAAAGCAGTGCACCTTACAAAATAGCTATCTGGCCACGCAAAGGGTGCTAGCCACTCTGTGAGCAAATTGGACCATTGAGGAAGCACTAGAGTGAATGGCATTACAGCCAACAGCCCCACAGGCATTTTTAGTAGATGCCTTAAAGGAATTGGGATTAGGGCTGCAAAAGCAAGCAGAATCCACTCAAAATCAGGTGTTAGCTGCTCTTGCTCCTCTCCAAAACGGCCCAATGGCAGTCACGCAGGGAGGCTCGAGATCACACCTCATGTGCTACCGATGCGGCAATGGGGGACACATGCGCCGAGAATGCAGAGCGACTGGTGTGTGGTGCCAAAACTGCCAATCCAGCTCCCAAAACACCACGGCTTGCCGGCGCCGATCGGGAAACGGGCGGCGGAGCACGATTGCCGGCCGCGCCCAGACACAAGTTGCCGCCGTGACATCAGCGCCACCTCCTGTCTGCAGCCAGCAACAGCAGGGAGCCTCGGCTTGGACATATCAGCAGCAGTAGATGTCAAGTTAATGACGAACCTGCCTGAAAGGATACCAACTGGAGTAAACGGTCCTCTCACGCTACAAGGACAAAAATGTGGAGCATTATTACTAGGACGCTCCTCGACATCCATGTTGGGACTATTTGTATTGCCAGGGGTCATAGATGCAGACTATACAGGAGAAATACAAATCATGGCTTACACCCCTTATCCACCACTAAAGATAACAAAAGGTCAACGCGTTGCTCAATTGGTACCATTACCACAGATGACATCGGGTATTCCATTGCTTACTTGACAGAAGCATGATGGAAAGGGTTTTGGCTCCACCGGCATTACAGTCCTGACTGTAGATCTACAGGAGAGGCCAAAACAGAGAGATGAGATCACCCATGGACATCAGAGTATAACACTTTATGGACTATTGGATACAGGAGCAGACACCATCATCATATCGCCAGAAGCATGGCCACAGCATTGGCCCCTGCTCCCATCAACAAACATGCTCACGGGAGTAGGAGGACTTACCTTGGCAAGCAGAACACCGCCTGTGTCAGTGTGCATTAATGGGCAGCAGGTATCTGTTGTGTTTTCAGTTGTTCAGTTGCCCCCTACAGTCTCTTGCCTCATAGGCAGGGACATTTTAACACAGCTGGGGGTGGCGTTGACCAATCACCACCCTTTGGGGTAATTGCCATTGCTTGGACTTTCCCCATTCCACTCACCTGGAAAACAGATACATCGGTGATGGTTAAGCAATGGCCCTTGAAAGGGGAGAGTCTTATGCATGCCCATGAATTGGTGAAGGAACAATACGAGCAAGGACATTTACAACTCTCAACGAGTCCATGGAACACGCCCATTTTTGTGATTAAGAAGAAATCAGGAAAATACCGCCTGGTACACGATCTACGAGCTGTGAATGACCAGATGGAACCGATGGGGGCCTTGCAGCCTGGTCTTCCGAATCCAGCCATGATCCCACAAGATTGGCCACTTCTAATCATCGACTTAAAGGATTGTTTTTTCACTATTGGCCTGCATCCCGATGACATGAAGAGGTTTGCCTTTACCCTACCAGCAATAAATCTTGGGGAACCAGACAAAAGATTTGAGTGGACGTCATTGCCGCAGGGCATGCGCAATTCCCCCACGTTGTGCCAGCTTTATGTTGATGCTGCATTACAGCCATTGCGTCAGCAGTGGCCAGCTACCATAATATATCATTACATGGATGATATTTTGTTTGCGCAGCAACAGCCATTTTCCCCTTTACAGGTTGACAGCATCAGAGACACTCTTGCAGCATCTTCACTTGTTATTGCCACAGAGAAAATTCAAACCACGAAACCATGGAAATATTTGGGATGGACTCTAATGGACCAAACAGTGGTACCCCAAAAATTAGAACTGCACTTGGACATTAAGACTTTACATGATGCTCAAAAGTTACTAGGAGACTTACAGTGGCTAAAACCCATTGTGGGAGTACCAAATCACTTGTTGGAGACCCTACGACCCTTGTTAAAGGGCACTGATCCCACTACCCCTGTGTGCCTCACGAAGGAACAGCATACCGCCCTGCAGCAAATCAGTAATTGTGTACAACAAGGATATGTGTCCTGTCGACAGCTAGATTGCCCTATTGACCTCACCATTTGGAATAGCCCTTGTCACCTGCTTGCCGCTCTCTCCCAATGCGAAAACAAAACGGGGGAGATATGGGTATTGGAATGGCTGTCACCAACATTACAACATAAAAGAACAATATTCTCAAAAATCGAACAATTGGCTGCGTTGATCAAAAAAGGCCGTCTCCGAGTTACTGAAGTGGACGGTCAAGAACCTGCCACCATTAGGCTGCCCATGGGAAAAGAGACGCTGGACTGGTACCTGGTTAAATCAATGGACTTACAGGAAGCATTACTGACATCATCTGCAAAGGTGGAGACAAGCAAGTCAGTGCCCAGGGTCCTGCAATGGATGACAGAATGGGACTGGATCACTCGGCCGCTGAGAAGAGAGCGCCCCATAGAAGGAGCCAAAAATATTCAAAATTATCCTAAAGTCCCCAAAATCCGCCCTAAAATATCCTTAATCTTTCCTAACATATTTTCAAAATATCCTTAAAATGTCCCAAATCCATCTTAAATTATCCAAAATCCATCCTAAAATATCCCTAAAATATCCCAAAATAACCTAAAATGTCCCAAATCCATCCTAAAATATCCCAAAATCCCCAAGTTTGTTCCCAAATTCAGCCCCAAAATTGGCCCCAAATTTGGCCCCCAAATCCCCAAGTTTGGCCCCAAAATCTGGTCCCAAAATCCCCAAAATTTGGCCACAAATTCTCCAGGTTTAGCCCTAAAATCAGCCCCAAAATTGGCTCTAAAACCCCCAAAATCAGCCCCAAAATCAGCTCTAAAATCCCAAAATAACCCCCAAAATCCGCTCTAACATCCCCCAAATCAGCCCAATATTTGACTCCAAAATCCCCAAATTTGGCTCTAAAATCCCCAAAATTTGGCTCCAAAATCCCCAAGAGTCTGTCCCAAAACCCCAAAATTTGGCTCTAAAATCCTCAAATTCCACCCCAAAAGCCGGCCCCAAATTCTGCTCGAAAATCCCCAAAATTGGGTCCCAAAATCCCCAAATTTGGCCCCAAAACCCCCAAGTTTGTCTCCAAATTCAGCCCCAAAATCGGCCCCAAATTGGCCCCCAAAAATACCAAAATTTGGCCCCAAAATCAGCTCCAAAGTCCCTGAATTCATCCCCAAAATCCCCACGTTTGGCCCCAAATTTGACCCCAAAATTGGCTCTCAAATCCCCAAAATCAGCCCCAAAATCACCCTCAAAATCACCAAAATTTGGCCACAAATCCTCCGGGTTTAGCCCTAAAATCAGCCCCAAAATCAGCTCTAAAATCCCAAAATCAGCCCCAAAATCGGCTCCAGAGTCCCTGAATTCAGCCCCAAATCCCCTTTTTTAGGGTTTTTTTTCTATTTGTTTTTAAGGTTTTTTAGGTTTTTTTAGGACTTTTTAGGGTTTTTAAGTTTTTTTTTCTGCTTCTTTTTTTTTTTAGGATTTTTTTGAGGGTTTTGGGGTATTTTTAGGGTTTTTTAACGTTTTTATGAGCCGTTATTTGGGTTGGTTTTAGGCCTTTTATGGCATTTTTTAGGTTTCTTTTCCGATTTTTAGGGTTTTTTGGGGGTATTTGTGGGTTTTTTTAGGACTTTTAAAGGTGGTTTTTAGAGCTTTTTTCCCATTGGTTTCTTAGGATTTTTTGCGGGTTTTTTCAGGGATTTTTGTGGGGTTTTTTTAGGAGTTTTTAGGGTTTTTTCCGTTTATTTTTTAGGGTTTTTTTAGGTTTTTTTTTTTTTTTTTAGGGTTTTTGTGTTTTTTTAGGACTTTTCCAGGTGTTTTATAGGGTTTTTTTCTGTTTCTTTTTTAGGATTTTTTTTTGAGGTTTTTGGGTCGTTTTTGGGGTTTTCTTGGCTTTTTTAAAGGCCTTTTAAAGGTTTTTTTCAGGAGCTTTTAGGTTTTATTTTCTGTTTATTTTAGGGGTTTTTTTGGAGGCTATTTTAGGGTTTTTTTTGAGGGGGCTTTGGGTTCTTTGGGGGTTTCTTTATTTTAAATTTTTTGGGGTTTT
Organism: Ammospiza caudacuta; assembly: GCF_027887145.1. Taxonomy (NCBI): domain Eukaryota; kingdom Metazoa; phylum Chordata; class Aves; order Passeriformes; family Passerellidae; genus Ammospiza; species Ammospiza caudacuta. Next base: position 10,776,547 of record NC_080599.1, on the reverse strand, counting down.
TGGTTTTTTTTTCTGGACTGTTTTAGGGGATTTTTTGTATTTTTGGGGGTTTTTTTGAGTTTTTGGTGGAGAGTTTTGGGCATTTTTTGTGGGTTTTGGGCGTTTTTTGTTTGGTTGTATTTAGGATTTTTTGGGTATTTTGTGGGTTTTGTGAGAATTTTTTGATTTTTAAATTCTTAATTTTCTGGGCATTTTGGGGAAGTTTTCAGGGTTAATTTTTAATTTTTTTTTTGTAATTTTTGGGGTTTTCAGGGGAATTTTTCTAGATTTTTAATGGGAGTTGGAGCCCCAAATTTGGGTTTTTTTGTGAAACTTTTTGGATTTTTTGGGGGATTTTGGGGGAATTTTGGAGGGATTTTTGGGAAATTTTTAGGATTTTTTGGGGGGATTGTTTTTAATTTCCCAAGAATTTCGGGGGATTTTTTGTGGCTTTTTTGTGGATTTTTTCCAGATTTTTTTTTAATATTTTGGGGAATTTGTTGGCGAATTTTTGAGGGGATTTTTTGGGATGTTTTTTTTTATTTTTGGGGGAGATTTTGAAAGAACTTTTGGGTTATTTTCTGGGATTCTTTTGAGGTTTTGGGGGGGATTTTAAAGATTATCTTTTGGAATTTTGAGGGGAATTTTGGGGAATTTTTTAAGGTTTTTTTTATTTTTTGGAGATTTTTTTGGAATTTTTTTGGATTGTTTTTTGGATTATTTAAGACATTTTGGGGAATTTTTTGGGGTTATATTTTCCCATTTTTGGGGTGTATTCGATATTAATTTTTTGGGACTTTTTAGGAGATTTTGGGGTATTTTTCTCCATTTTTTGGGGTTTTTGTTTTAGATTTTTCTGGGTTATTTTTTGAGATATTTTTGGTTATATTTCCCAATTTTTTTAAGGGGATTAAAAAAATAATTTGGGGAATTTTTAGGATATTTTGGGGTATTTGTTTCGATTTTTTGGGGAGTTTTTAAAAATATTTTTCTGGGTTATGTTTTGAAATTTTTTTGTGTTACATTTTCCAATTTTTTAGGGGATTTTTAAAAAAATTGGGATTTTTTTAGGATATTGTGGGGTATTTTTTTCGATTTTTTTTTTTCTGGGTTATTTTTTGAGATTTTTTTGGTTATATTTTCCGATTTTTTGGGGGTTATAATTTCACTTTTTTGGGGGATATTTTATTTTATTTTTGGGGGGATTTTTTAGGATATTTTGGGGTATTTTTGCAATATTTTTTAATATTTTTCTGGGTTATTTTGGGGGGGGATTTTTTGGGTTATATTTTCCAATTTTTTTAGGGGATTTAAAAACATTTTTGGGATTCTTTTGGTATATTTTGGGGTATTTTTCTCGATTTTTTTTAGATTTTTCTGGGTTATTTTTGGGGGATTTTTTTCGTTTATATGTTCCGATTTTTTTGGGGTTATAGTTTCGTATTTTTGGGGGATATTTTATTTCAATTTTTGGGGGATTTTTTCGGATATTTTGGGGTATTCTGGCCATTGTTTTGATCTTTTTTTTACTTTTTTTTGAAATTTTTTGGGTTATTTTTTGGGTTATATTTTCCGATTTTTTGGGGGATATTTTTTAAACTTTGTGACCCCGAAACCCCCAAATCTCTCAGATTTGGGACCCCCCAAAACCCCCCTACGACCCCCCAAAGTCCCCAAATTTGAGACCCAAAAATCCCAAAATCCCCCAAATTTGGGACCCCAAAACTCAAAAATTCCCCCAAATTTGGGACCCCCCCAAAACCCCAAAATCCCCCAAATTTCAGACCCCAAAATTCCCCAAAATTGGGACCCCAAAACCCCAAATACCCCCAAATCTTGGACCCCAAATCCCCTCTTTGAACCCCAAATTTGGGACCCCAAAATCCCCCAGATTTGGAATCCCCCCAAAAACCCAAAATGCCCCAAATTTGGGATCCCCCAAAATGCCCCAAATTTGGGACCCCAAAAGCTCCAAAAATCCCCAAAATTGGGACCCCCCAAAACCCTCCTGGGACCCCCAAATTCCGCTAAATTTGGGACCCCAAAACCCCAAAAATCCTCCAAATTTGGCACCCAAAATTTCCCCACATTTGGATCCCCCAAAATCCCCAGAACTTGGGACCCCAAAACCCCCAAATCCCAAATTTTGGATCTCCCCAAAAAGCAAAAATCCCCAAATTTGGGACCACAAAACACCCCCGGGACCCCCCAAAATCCCCCCTTGAACCCCAAATTAGGGCACCCCAATATCCCCAAAAATGCCCCAAATTTGGGAATCCCAAAGCCCCCAAAATCCCCAAATTTGGGAGCCCCAAACCCCCTGGGGACCCCCCATAATTGCCCAAATCTGGGACCCCAAAATCCCCTAAAATTGGGAACTCCCAAATTTCCCCAATACCCCCCAAATCCCCCAAATTTGGGGCTTTAAATTCCCCCTGGAACCCCCAAAAATGCCCCAAAATTAGAAATCCCCAAAACCCTCCTGGGACCCCCAAAATTCCCCAAAATTGGGACCCTAAAACCTCTCCTTCAACCCCAAATTTGGGACCCCAAAAACCCCAAAATCCCCCAAATTTGGGACCCCAAAACCCCAAATTTAGGGCCCAAATCCTCCCTGGGACCCCCTAAAGATTCCCCAAATTTGGGACCCCAAAACACAAAATTGCCCCAAATTTGGGATCCCCCAACACCCCAAAATTCCCCAAATTTCGGATCCCAAAATCCCCTTTGGGACCCTTTAAAATCCCCGAATTTGGACCCCCAAAACCACCTCGGGATCCCCCAAAATCCCCCAAATCCCCCAAATTTGGGCCCCAAATCCTCCCCAGGACCCCCCAAAATCCCCCAAATTTTGGAACTCAAAACCCCCAAACTTTCCCCAATTTGGGACCCCCCAAAAACCCAAAATCCCCTAAATTTCGGGCCCCAAAACTCAAAAATTCCCACAAATTTGGGACCCCAAAATTCCCCAAAATACCCAAATTTGGGACCCCAAAATCCCCTGAAACTGGGAATTCCAAGCCCCCCCGGGACCCCAAAAATCCCCCAGATTTGGGACTTCCTAAACGCCCCCAAAATCCCCCCAAAACTGAGACCCCCCCACCCCAAATCCCCGAATTTGAGACCACAAAACCCCAAAATCCCCCAAATTCAGGACCCGCTGGGAACCCCAAAACCCCAAAATTTGGGAGCCCAAATCCCCCTTTGGGACACCCCAAAACCCCCAAATTTGGAACCCCCCAAAGCCCCCCTGAACCCCAAATTTGGCATCCCCCGGACCCCTCAAAATCGCCCCAAAATTGGGACCCCAAAACCCCAAATACCCCCAAAATCCCCCGCCAAAAACTGCCCTGGAACCCCAAATTTGGGACCCCAAAATCCTCTTGGGACCCCCAAAATTCCCCAAAATTTGAAACCCCCAAACCTCCCCGGGACCCCCCAAAATCCCCAAATTTGGGACTCTCCAAAATCCCAAAATTGCCCAAATTTGAGGTGCCAAATCCAAAAATTCCCCCAAATTTGGGATCTCCCAAACCCCAATGGTTCCTTCCAGCCCCGCCCCAATGACGTCACCCCTATGGCCCCACCCTCTTCACGGCCTGAGGGCAACTGGAACCAGTTTGGACCAATTTGGACTAATCTGATCCCAGTTTAAACCAGTTTAGACCAGTTTGGACCAGTTTGGTCCCAGTTTCTCCCAGTTCCCCTCCCATTTTTCCCAATTTTCCCATTTTCCCCCAAATTCAAAAAAATTCCCCAAATTTCCCTCTCAAATTCCCAAAAAAATCCCCAAATTTCCCAAATTCCCCCCAAATTTCCCCTAAAATTCCCCAAAATCCCCAAATTTCCCCCATTTCTCCCCCAAATTTTCTAAACTTCATAAATTTTCCCCCTTTCCCTCCAAATTTCCCCCATTCTTCCCCAAAATTCCCCCATTTTTCCCATTTTCCCCAAAATTCCACCCAAAAGTTCCAAATTTTTCCATTTTCCCCAAAATTTCCCCCAAAATTCCCAAATTTTCCCCATTTCCCTCCAAATTCTCCCAATTTTCCCTCAATTTCTGCCCAAAATTTGTCCAAAATTACCAAATTTTTTCCAAATTTCACCCAATTTTCCCATTTCCCTCCAAATTCCCCCAAAATTCTCCCAGTTTTTTTCCCAAAATTCCCCCAATTTTCCCAAAATTCCCCCAATTTCCCCCAAAATCCATAAATTTTCCCATTTTACTCCAAATTGCCCCAAATTCCTCAAAATTGCCCCAAATTTCTTCAAATTTCTCAAATTCCCCAAATTCCTCATTTAAAAAAAAATCCCCCAAATTCCCCCCAATTTTTTCCATTTTCCCAATTTTGCCCCCAAAAATCCCCAAAATTTCCCCCAAAATCCCCCAAATTTCCCCCCGAAATTTACCCCACAAATTCCCCATTTTCTTCCCAAAATTGCCCTCAATTTCCCCAAAATTCTCATTTCCTCCACAAATTTCCTCAAGATTTCCAATTTTCTCCCCGATTCCCCTCAAATTCCTCCAAAATCTCCCAAATTCCCTGAAATTTTTCCCCAATTTCCCCCAAATTCTCCCAAATTTCCCTCAGATTTTCCTCCCCAAAAATCCCCAATTTTATTCCCCCAAAATCCCCCAAATTTCCCATTTCTCTACAAAATTCCCCATTTTCTCCCCAAATTTCCCTCAAAATTTCCCTAATTTTCCCATTTTCTCTCACATTCCCAATTTTTCCTCAATTTTCATCCAAAATTCCCCAATTTTTTTCCCCATTTTTCCCATTTTCCTGGTTTTTGCCCCATTCCAGCTCCCTGATCCCAATTTCACCTCAGAATTTACCCCAAAATGTCCCGAAAAGTTTCAAATTCACCCCAAAATCCAACCCAAAAATGGCCCAACTTTACCCCAAAATCCACCCTAAAAATCCCCAAATTACCCCAAAAATTACCCCAAAATATCCCAAATTCACCCCGAAATTACCCCCCAAAAATCCCAAATTCCCCCAAAATTATCTCAAAAAAATCCCAACATTCACCCCAAGACTTACCCCAAAATTCCCAAATTCACCTCCCAATGCTGAACCTGCTGTGAGTGACCAAAAACCCCAAAATTCACTCCAAAATATCCCCAAAACCCTCAAAATTTCCCCAAAAATTCACCCCAAGATTCACCCCAAAAATCCCAAATTTACCCTGAAATTCACCCCAAAATTACCCCAAAAAATCTGAATTTCACCCCAAAATTTACCCCAAAATTATCTCCAAAATATCCCAAATTCACCCCAAAATTCACCCCAAAAATCCCAAATTCACCCCAAATTCACCTCCCAGCGCTGACCGTGCTGTGAGTGACCCAAAAACCCCAAAATTCACTCCAAAAACCCCCAAATTCACCCCAAAATTTCTCAAATTCTCCCCCATAAAACCCCAAAATTTACCCAAAAATTCACCCCAAAAATGTCATAAAACATCCCAAAATTCACCCCAAAATATCTGAAAATTCACCCCAAAATTTACCCCAAAATATCCCAAATTCACCCCAAATTCCCCCCCTGATGCTGAACCTGTTGGGAGTGACCCAAAAATGTCCTCAAATGACCCCCAAACCCCCAAGATTTACCCCAAAAAGTCCCAGAATTTCTCCAAAAATCCCAAATTGAACTCCTGGCACTGACCCTGCTGTGAGTGAACCCAAAAAATCCCAAAATTCCCCCAAAAAATCCCAAATGTCCCAAAATGACCCAAACTCACCCCGAATTCCTCCAAATGACCCCAAAAGGCCCCGAAGTTTCCCCAAAATTAACCCCAAAATGTCCCCAATTGACCCCAAAATATCCCAAAATTGCCCCTCAAATGTCCTCAATTGTCCCCAAACGCCCCCAAATCCCCAAAACTGTCCCCAAAATTTCCCCAAATGTCCCCAAAATGACCCAAATTTGTCCCAAAATTGCCTCAAATTGACCCTGAATTGTCCCCAAATGTCCCAAAATGCCCCCAAAGTTGACCCCAAGTTTTCCCCATAATTGTCCCCAAATTGTCCCCAAAATTTCCCCAATTTGTGCCCAAATTTTGCCCCAAGTTTGCCCCAATTTCCCCCCAGAATTGTCCCTAAAATGTCCCAATTTTCCCCTTAATTTTACCCCAAAATTGACCCCAAATGTCCCCAAAATGTCCCCAAATGTCCCACATTTGCCCCAAATGTCCCAAATTGACCCCAACAGTCCCAGAATTGGCCCCAAATGGCCCAAAAATGCCCCAAATTTGTCCCCACAATTGACCCCAAAATGTCTGAAAATTGTCCCCAAATGTCCCCAAATATTCTTAAAATTGACCCCAAACTGTCCCCAAGTTTTCCCCCAAATAACCAAGAATTGTCCCCAAAATTGTCCCCAAATTTGCCAAAAATTCAACTCCAAAATTGTCCCGAAAATGTCCCCAAATATCCTGAAAATGTCCCCAAATTGCCCCCAAAATTGTCCCCAAATTTTCCTCAAATTCCCCCAATTTGTCCCCAAAGTGTCCCAAAAATTGTCCCCAAATGTCCCCAAATCTCCCAAATTTGCCCCAACTTTTACCCCAAAATTGGTCCTGAAATGTCCCCAAATGTCCTGAAAATGTCCCCAAAATTGTCCCTAAAATTTGGCGGCTATTTTGGGACACTTTGGTGACACTTTGGTGACATTGGGGGGGGTTGGTGCCACTCTTTGTGCCTTTGGTGCCACCTGGTGTCACTTTGGTGCCAACTTTTGTCACTCGGTGCCACTCTGATGCCATTCAGTGCCACCCGGTGCCATTTTTGTCCCTTTAGTGCCATTCAGTGCCACCTGGTGCCACTTTGGCGCCACTTTGGTGCCGCTTATTGCCACTTTGGTGCCATTTTTGTCCCTTTTATGCCACTTTGGTGCCACTCAGGTGACACCTGGCACCACTCAGTGCCCCTCTGGTGCCATTTGGTGCCACCTGGTGCCACTTGATGTCCCTTTAGTGCCACCTTAGTGCCATTTGGTGCCATCTGGTGCCACTTTGGTGCCACTTGGTGCCATCTGGTGCCACTTTGGTGCCATTTGGTGCCATCTGGTGCCACTTTGCTGCCATCTGGTGCCACTCAGTGCCACTCAGTGCCACTCTGATGCACTTTGGTGCCACCTGGTGCCATTTGGTGCCATTTTTGTCACTTTGGGGCCACCTGATGTCCCTTTAGTGCCACTCTGTGCCATTCAGTGCCACCTGGTGCCACCTGGTGCCGTTTTTTGTCACTTTGATGCCATTTGGTGCCATTTGATGTCCCTTTAGTGCCACTTTGGTGCCACTTTTTGTCACTTTGGCACCATCTGGTGCCACTCTGGTGCCACCTGGTGCAATTTTTGTCCCTTTAGTGCCACTCAGTGCCGCCTGACACCACTTTGGTGCCACTTTGGTGCCCCCCGGTGCAATTTCGGTGCCATTCTACCCCCGTTTGTTGCCCCTCCCCCAGCTGGGCGTGGCCCTGGCGAGGCCCCGCCCCCCGCGGCTCCAGTGCGCAGGCGCGGGAACTGGGATGAACTGAGAGGGACTGGGGGGAAGAATCCGGGGATTTAAGGGTTAAAAATGGGGATTTTCGAGGGAAAAATGGGGATTTTAGGGGTAAAAATGGGGATTTTACAGGGGAAAATAGGACTGGGTTATACTGGTTTATACTGGGAGGGACTGGGGGGAAAAATCCGGGGATTTTTGGGTTAAAAATGGGGATTTTTGGGTTAAAAATGGGGATTTTATAGGGGGAAAATGGGACTGGGTTATACTGGGAGGGACTGGGAGGGACTGGGGAATGAAAATTTGGTGGTTTTAGGTCAAAGTTTGGGGATTTTTGGGTTAAAAATGGGGGTTTTATAGGGGGAAAATAGGACTGGGTTATACTGGTTTGTACTGGGAGGGACTGGGGGGGAAAGTCCGGGGATTTTTGGGTTAAAAATGGGGATTTTAGAGGGGAAAACGGGACTGGGAGGGGCTGGGAGTGTCCCCAAATTTTCTGATTTTTCCCCCATTTTGTGTCCCCAGAGCTGCGGGCGTTCCAGACTCTCAAAAATCCCAAATTTTCCCCAAATTGCCCCAAATTTTCCCTTTTTTACCCAAATTTTGGTGTGAAAAACTCCAAATTTTCCCATTTTCCCCCCATTTTGTGTCCCCAGAGCAGCGGCCATTCCAGAGTCTCAAGAATCCAAAATTTTTGTCAAATTTCCCCAAATTTTCCCTTTTTTACACAAATTTTGGTGTGAAAAACTCCAAATTTTCCCATTTTCCCCCCATTTTGTGTCCCCAGAGCTGTGGCCATTCCAGCCTCCCAAAAATCCCAAATTTCCCCAAATTTTCCTATTTTTAACCAAATTTGAGGTGAAAAACTCCAAATTTTCCCCTTTTTGTCCCCATTTTGTGTCCCCAGAGCTGCGGCTGTTCCAGCCTCTCAAGAATCCCAAATTTTCCCATATTTCTCAAATTTTCCCATTTTTAACAAAATTTTGGTATGAAAAACTCCAAATTTTCCCATTTTAAACCAAATTTTGGTATGAAAATTTCCAAATTTCCCCATTTTTAACCAAATTTTCCCATTTTTGTCCCCATTTTGTGTCCCCAGAGCTGCAGCCGTTCCAGACTCTCAGGAATCACAAATTTTCCCCAAATTTCCCAAAATTCTCCCCAAATTTCCCCAAATTTCCCCATTTTTAACCAAATTTTGATGTGAAAAACTCCAAATTTTCTGGGTTTTTTCCCCATTTCATGTACCCAGAGCTGAGGCCGTTCCAGTCTCTCAAAAATCCCAAATTTTCCCAAATTTCCCAATTTTTAACCAAATTTTTCCCGTTTTGGACCAAATTTCCCACTTTTCCCCCCATTTTTAACCAAATTTTCCAATTTCAGTCCCCGTTTTGTGTCCCCAGAGCTGCGGGGAAATTGGGAAAAATGGGGAAAGAATTGAAAAAAATGGAAAAAAGGGGGAAAATCAGATAAAATTGGAAAAAATGGGGGAAAATGGGGAAATAATGGGAAAAACAAAAAAAAATGAAGGGGAGGTTCTGGCTCAGAACGTGGTCAACGGGGAGAGAAATTGGGGGAAAAATGGGGAAATTGGGAAAAATGGGGAAAATTTAAAAATTGGGGGGAAAAATCGGTAAAAAACCAAAAAAATGGGGGGAAAAAAGGAAAAAAATGTGGTAAAACAAATGAAAAATGGGGAAAAAATAGGATAAAAACAGGGAAAAATGGGGGTAAAATGTGAGGAAAAAAGTGGGAAATATGTGGGAAAAATAAGAAAACAACAGGAACAAATGGGGAAAAAAACCGAAAAAAACCAGGAAAAAATGGGGGGAAAATGGGAGGAAAAACCAGGAAAAATGTGGGAAAAATGGGGAAAAAATAGGAAAAATGAGGGGACAATGGGGGAAATGGGGAAAAAAAAAAACAGGGAAAAATGGGTGGGAAAAATGTGGGAAAAATGTGGGAAAAATGGGGGGGAAAATAGGAAAAAAACCAGGGAAAACACAGGAGAAATGTGGGAAAAATAGGAAAAAAACAGGGGAAAATGGGAGGAATAAACAGGAAAAAATGTGGGAAAAGTGGGGGAAAAATAGGAAAAAAAACAGGAAAAAATGTGGGAAAAATTGGGGAAAATGGGGAAAAAAATAGAAAAAATATGGGAAAAATGGGGGGGAATGGGGAAAAATAGGAAAAAAAAACAGGGAAAAATGGGGGAAAAACAGGGAAAAAAAGGGGGAAAATGTGGGGAAAATGTGAGGGAAAAATGTGGGGAAAATGTGAGGGAAAAATGTGGGAAAAATGTGGGAAAAAATAGGAAAAATGGGGGAAAATGGGGGAAAAATAGGAAAAAATAAACAGGGAAAAATGGGGGAAAATGGGAGGAAAAAACAGGAAAAAATGTGGGAAAAATGGGGTGGAAATGGGGAAAAAATAGGAAAAAGAGAGGGAAAAATGGGGAAAATTGGAGGAAAAAAACAGAAAAAATGTGGGAAAAATGGGGAAAAAATAGGAAAAACCCAGGGGAAAATGGGAGGAAAAAATAAGGAAAAATGGGGAAAAATAGGAAAAAATGTGGGAAAAATGGGGGGGGGGGGAATGGGAGGAAAAAACAGGAAAAAATGTGGGGAAAATGGGGAAAAAATAAGAAAAACCCAGGGGAAAATGGGGAAAAATGGAGGGAAATTGGAAAAAATGGTGAAGAAATGGAAAGAACTGCAGAGAAATGGGGAAATTGGGGGAAACTAGGGAAAATCGGGGGGAAATGGAAAAATTGGGGAAATGGGAAAAAAAATAGGGGAAAAAAGGGGGGGAAAGGGAGGGGAAAAGAGGGAAAAATAGAAAAAAATGGTGAAAATGGAAAAAGAGTGGAAAAATGGGGAAAATTGGGTGGAAAGTGGTGAAAATATTGGGGGGAAATGGTGAAAAATGGGTTAAAAAAGGGTGAAAATTGGGTTAAAAATGGTGAAAATTAGGGTGGGAAATGGTGAAAATATTGGGGTGGGAAATGGTGAAAATGGGTTTAAAATGGTGAAAATTGGGGGGAAATGGTGAAAATTGGTGAAAATGGGGAAAGTTGGGTGGGAAATGGTGAAAATGGGTTAAAATGGTGAAAAATGGGTGGAAATGGTGAAAATGGGGGGGAAATGGTGAAAAATGGGTTAAAAATGGTGAAATTGGGTTGAAAATGGTGAAAATGGGGGAAATGGTTAAAATGGTGAAAAATGGGTTGAAAATGATAAAAATGGGTTTAAAATGGTGAAAATGGGTTAAAATGGTGAAAATGGGTTAAAATGGTGAAAATTGGGTTAAAAATGGTGAAAAATGGGTTAAAATTGTGAAAAATGGGTTAAAATGGTGAAAATTGGGTTAAAATGGTGAAAATGGGTGAAAATGGGTTAAAAATGGTGAAAAATCGGTTTAAAATGGTGAAAATTGGGTTAAAAATGGTGACAATGGGTGAGGGACATCAAGATGGAGCCCGAGGACACCGAGGGTGGCAATGCCAGCCCAGGAGTGGCCTTGGGGACACCGAGGGTGGCAATGCCACCCCAGGAACGGCCCTGGGGACACCGAGGGTGGCAATGCCAGCCCAGGAATGGCCTTGGGGACACCAGGATGGGCTGAGGGACACCAAAGTGGCCTCGGGGAGAATGATGGCCCCGAGGTCTCCTCAGATGTCCCCAAGGTCTCCAATGTCCCCAGATGTCCCCAAGGTCCCCAAGGTCTTCAGATGTCCCCAAGGTCCCATCACCCCAACATCTCCAATATACCCAAGGTCCCCAAGGTCACCAATGTGCCATAACCCCAACATGTCCAATGTCCCCAGTGTCCCATCACCCCAACATTTCCAGTGTCCCCAATGTCCCCAATGTCCAAACATCTCCAATGTCCCCAAGGTTTTCCAATGTCCCCAAGATCCCCATCACCCCAACATCTCCAACATCTCCAAGGTCCCCAAGGTCTCCAAGGTCTCCTCACTCGTGTCCCCTCTCCCCCAGGCTCGTCCCCGGTGTCCTGCCACCCCATCCTGGCGGGTGATGCTCTGCTCCTGGTGGTGGCCCAGCTGCCCCGGGTGTTCCTGTGGGGGGCTGGTGGCTTCGCACCGCACGCGGGCATCCTGCACAGGGACATCCCGCACGTGGACATCCCGCACGTGGACATCCCGCATGGGGACATGTGGTTATGGGGGTCCATCAGGGTTATGGGGTCATGTGGTTATGGGGGTCCATCAAGATCATGGGAGTAACCAGGGTGATGGGGTTATGGGGTTCCATCAGGGCCATGTGGTTATGGGGGTCCATCAGGGCCATGTGGTTATGGGGTTATGGAGGTCCATCAAGGCTATGGGGTTATGGGGGTCCATCAGGGTCATGGGGGTCCATCAGGGTCATGAGGGTCCATCAGGGTCATGAGGGTCCATCAAGGTCATGGTGGGTCAGCAGGATCATGGGGTTATGGAATTCCATCAGGGTCATGGGGTTATGGGGGTCCATCAAGGTTTTGTGGTTATGGGGGTCAATCAGGGTCATGGGGGTCCATCAAGGTCCTCGAGGTCCATCATGGTCCTCGGGGTCCATCAAGGTCATGGGGTTATGGAGGTCCATCAAGGTCATTGGGTTATGGGGGTCCATCAAGGCCATGTGGTTATGGAGGTCCATCAAGGTTATGGGCTTATGGAGGTCCATCACGGTCATGTGGTTATGGGGTTCTGTCGTAGGAAGGGGACCAGGACACCAGATGGTTCATCACAGGTCCAATTTATTGAAGAAAGTATCAAACACTTATACAGCAAATAATAAGCTCATGAATATTCTGTAAGCCAAGCAATCTATTGGTTAAACTATACCATGAACTCTTCCTCATTCCTTAGGGGTTACATCTCTCTTTTCTCATGTCTCTTTCACTATTTGTTATCCTACTGCAGCTAGGCCCAAGGACACGCTATCTCACAGGTGCAGGACTTGGAATTAGCCACGGCTTTGTACTTTTCCAGCCTTCAGCAGCTAAATTCCCAACACATCCTAACCTGGACTATTGCAATGCAGCTGTGAAACATGGGAGCTGCCTGTCTATTCAACTGGGGATACAGAGAGTAACTCTGGTCCAGTTTTGCCCTGTCACATTTAATCCAGAATCTTCAACTTCCATTTGAATTTCCTTCACACCTGAGATGTCTAATGCAAAACAAGACAGCTCCTACTGCGTAATACAAAATGATGGCAAACATTGTTCCTGCAGCAATTGGTATTTCTAATCTGAGAAAATTTCTACTTGGCCAACAGCAATTCTGAATAGTTTCTGTTTAGCTATGTAATCTAAAAAAACATTAATCAAAAAATCCCAGAAAGCAGCATTTGAACAGAAAAAACTGAGTCTACTTCCTTTTACAATATCAGTTATTATTATTTGTTTTTACTTGCCTTAGCTGGCTATTTGCCTCTTCTAGGTTTTCAACTAACTGCTTTGTATTTTCTTCTTTTTTCTTACTATCCTAAATAAAGACCCATGTGTCAGCAAAGAAATAAAATTCAAAGTGACTTCTTAAACAATTCAAAGACATCCAAAGCACACTGGCCTGCCTTGTTCACAAGTGTAAATACACTTCCTTTCCAATTCAAACACAAAAAATATCTCAGGTGCTCTAAAGAGCCAAGTCATGTTGCAGCTCATCATCTAATTTGTGAAACTGAGTCATTTGTCAAATTGAATGTTGTCCTTTCAAAAAAGCTGGAAGTTTACAACTTGCCTCTTGTTGTTCATGCAGCTTCTGGAGTTCTGAAGCCACAGCATTTTTCTCTTGTGCTGTTTGTTCTTTCTCTAGTGAAAGCTTACTGAGATACACTGTTAGCTGTTCATTCTTTAACTTAATTTAAACCAAATGGCCAAGAAGGATAGTAAGATGCATTTTGAAACCTCCTTTTAAATTAAACTTACCCATTATCAAGTGTTATTCCATGCTGAAAAAAAGTCCAGGCCTTTATCTACAAATATAAGCTTTGCAGCAGAGTCAAAGAGATGTAAAAACGTGACAGAAGAAGGAAAGAAAATCAGAGTCAATTTTTATATAAATATAATGGTTAGTGAAGGTGATGTAGTTCAAAGCAAGATTAACAATGAATTCAGAAACTTTTTCTTCTTGTTAAATAAGTTAGAGAGATATGGAACAACTACATATGCCATAGAATATACACAAATAGAGAAAGTGGAATTTAGAAATGTAAGTATATAATTAATGGCATATATGTGGTTCAAAACTTCCATTAGAAAACAATCATAGTTCATTTCACTGTGGATTAAAGCAACTTCTATATTACACCAAAACTAATTCAATATTATATTTTCAAAATGGTCATACGCCTCTTTTTCAAGATCTGTTTTCAGAGTCACAAGCTTTAAATAATCTTGTTCCTTCTCAGCTGTACTTGTCAGCTGTGCTTTCTAACCATGGAATTCTTTCTGCAAAATGAAAAGGAAGAGTTTTGAGTATCCATGTGCAAACTCCAGGTTATCAGACATGAACTAAGAGCACAAGGCTTTCAGAAGAACCAAACAACATCCATGCCATGGATTATCCAGATTGGACCTTTCCAGACTCTGCTGGGATCTGGAAGTGGTGTGAGACAGTGAATTGTGACACCAGTGCTGTTCATGTCTGTCCCCTGCTGTGAGTTTCATTACCTGGGCTGCAAAATTAGGGTGGGACCCTGCTCTGGGTGCTGTTTCTCATGTATAAACTTGAATCCAAGTCATGATGTGTAACTTCACTGTTTCTAAAAACATGTTACTATTGCCCTGCTTCAGACCTCTCTCATCTGGAGAGCATTTTCATTTCTCTCTCCACATTTTTTTCTCTCTGCAAATTTTCTACAGTAGCCTCAAGATTCTTCTGCAGTCAAAGTCCTCCAATTTACCCATTTTAGAAAATGAGTGAAACTCAGTTCAGAACACTCAATGCACAGATTATAACAACAAGCAGACACAGTAAAATGCACACATGATTTCAGACTATCTTAAGTTTAGTTGATATAGATTTTTGTTAGGCTTGTAAATATAAAATCATAATGAAAATAAACCTCTATTAAGAGTGTATTTCATATAGCTTAGACTTCTGTGACAGAAAATGGGCCTGTGTCACAGCACAGCAGGGTTCACAGAGGCCAGAGCTAATTACCTTCCTGGAAGGAATAAAAAATGGGAAAACTTTTTATCCAGAGGGAGTGGCATTTGAATGGGCATGAACAAAGAAGGAAATAACCAAAAACCTTAAGAAGGAAAACCAAAAACAAGGGAGACAAGAAAAACGAAAAGCACAGGAGACAAGAAAAACAGAGGCAATAAAGAAGTTCTTCAAGGAAAACACTGAAATTGTGTGTGAGAAAGTTTAATAGAAATGTTAAGGTAGACTAGATGGAGTTTATTTATGGCATTTAAGATAATTACAAAGCAAGAGGAATTTCATATGAAGAGCATGCCATGAGATGATTAAAATGAACATTTACCAGAGTTTCTGACAGCTCTTCAAGTTGCACTTCTTTATCACATTTTACTTTAGTCATCTCTTCTACAGCACATGGAATGTAAAATGAATGGAACAGAAATGATTTTTCATATTTAGCAGGCAGTATAAAACATTAACCCTTTTGCAATACCCAGTTCTCAAAACTTGTTGGATTAAGTTAAGAAACTGAAAAGCTCATTTATGACCTAATCTAAATGTAGACTTGAAAAAATGATTCAGACATTAGCAAATCTATATCTGAAGAGAAACGAAATATTTATCTTAAATAAAATTTACAGCCTATTATGTTTTCCACAGTTATAACTTCAAATACACCATGGACTGTAAGACTAGAGTATTCTCCAAGTATTGATGCACCTGCATTGTTCCAGTAAAAAACCCTGAACTGCTGGATATGGTATCACATGGACATGCTGAGAAAAAAACAGTTGTTACTAACTTCCAAATGGTTTCTATGTGCACTTGCACAATTCTGGTATTTTTTGCAAGTATTCAACAGCAAGGCAGAGCTCTGACTCTGGGGACTAAGGAGCACATCCCTAGAAACCACAGATATCAAACTGATGATATTTCAAAACAACCCCTGCCAGCATCATTCCAGTTCCAGCATGGGGAGGGTCACAGAAACCTCCATGGGAGGGTTTTATCTCTGCTGCAGAAGTCACCCCTGGCACCTGCAGTGCGGCTGCTCTGAGCTGCAAACCAAAATGACCTGCAGAGGAATTCATGCATGAATGGTCTGACTATTGGAGCTGTGCACAGCACTGCCCTGTGGCTGCTGCCAGCACAAATGAGCCCCAAAGAAAAGGGATAAACTGAGTAAAAATAAATCCAGGCATTCCTGACAGGTACAGGCACTGTAAAATCATTTCTCCAACTACCAGAGACAGTCCATTTCCAGAAAAGAGCAGAAAACATTTTTATTACTGCCTAGCTCATTTTCTGCCTTTCTACAAGCCTTACCCAGTTCAGCAGATTTATTCTGGAGCTCCAAGGTAAGCAGCTTTGAATTGTCTTCAGCTTTCTTTAATCTAAGAAAATGGTAAATTAAAAATCCCAAATGTAGAGTACAAAGCACTGCATTTGAAACTTACAGGACAATAAGACAAAGTCTTACCACAAGCACTTTAAGAACATTTACTTTTCACCAGGCAGATGATAGATCTGCCTGCAACACACATCAAATTTCACTTTTACAACCTCAGAACAGCAGACATAAAAGTAAACAAATATATACCTACAGAAATCTGTATTTCTTAAAAAGAGAATTATGAAAGTTGGAGGGGGCAAAAGATTACTTTTTATACAGTATCAACTATCACAAACAAAAAAAAATACATTAAATTCTCTGCATTTAGACCACTGTGTGAAAAAAATTTCAGCTTCATTTCCAATTGTTATTGATTTCGTCATAGACTACAATCTGTAAGACCACTCTTGGAATTTAAACTCATTAATTTACCTATTTTGCTCTTCTTGCAGCAAGCTTTTCAAATTGGCAACAGAAGTCTCAAACTCCTCTGTCAGGGCTGCAAGCAAAGCCTTCAGTTTTTAACATTCTTCCTCCTGCTCTTCCTTTTCTCCAGTGACCTGAATTAATGTTTTCACTGTAGTCTGGAATTCAGTTTCCAAGTTCTTCTGAGTAACCTTCAAGACATGATATCATTTCTAAACATGTTTTGCAACAAACAGCTACAGCTGTTTCATGTCCAAAGTATCCATTACATTATTTATGCAAATACTCATCTAGTCTATTTGTACTGTAAAACTATAAGCAAGGGGTACCTCTGCCTTTTGCAATGAAATTTTAGCCTCTTCCAGCTCTGCCCTCAAATGTTCTTTACTGCCCTGGGATTCCTTTAGATTTCTTCATTATGTACTAAACAAAAAAAATGTTTATATTTTAAAAAATAGGATTATTTACTAAAAATGCTGCTAAAAATGGAAAATTACACACATTTAAAGAACATAACAAAGACCAATGGTACTGACATCATATACTAAAAAATAATAGATGAAATTTGAATATAGATGGCTTAAAAATATTGAAAATCAACTTCTGAAAAGTTTCCTCAGTGACATCTGCCTGATTGTACATTTGCAAAACTGAAGCAACATATTTTCCCCTTGCAATTTTCAAAAACTCTCACTGCTTGACTCACCCTAAAAACTGCCCTGCCAGTCCTGCTCCCACATGAGCAGCTCCTGTTCCAAACAAAAATAAGGCCTTCAAGGCCCCAAAATTCTGCTGCCAACCAGCAAGAGAATAGACTATCATGGCCCTGTTTCCTATGCTTCTATAAACAATTACATATAATAAATAATCATAAACAATCACATTTAAATTCTATAAGCAATTACATTTAAACACAGCAGGCAGAACTCTTACATTTTGCTTCCATTAAGTCAGCAATCTTATTTTGTGATGTCTGCAGCTGAGCCTTGATGTCTTTTATGACATCATCATTTTCATCTCTCTGTATGGTAAGAGCTGAAATCTAGAAAAGTGCAAGAAATATCATCATGAAGTCTGGAGAAGGGTCAGATATTAATTTCCATTTGTACCCAGGTATGATAAGCAGACATTTTGCTGTCATTCAAGTTAGATTAGATAGATAGATAGATAGATAGATAGATAGATAGATAGATAGATAGATAGATAGATAGATAGACAGACAGATAGAAAATATTTGCTAGATATAATCTTAGCTAAATATTGATCAAGTCACATTACTCTAAACAAAAAAGATCTCCAATTCAAAATCAAACCATATATTCCAGTAGACTAAAGGGACTGAAACATCACTAAACTTAGCAGAATTTGACTTAAATTCAGCTTCAGATGTTATTTTGTCTTTTTTACTAATACCCAGAAACACCTCTTGGCTCTTGCATTGCCCCTTTAGGCACAAACAAAGCTCTACATATTAGATGGTAAAATGAGCAAACCTGCTTTTCCTTTTGACTTCCAGTTTGCAATCTTTCTCAAACTTGTCCACTTTTTCTGCTTCTTCTTTTCCTTTGGAGATACAGTAACATCCATATTTAACATTCTAGCTGAAATGTACTCCAAGTTCAATACAACTTCCACTTTAAGATTGCTTGGAATTGTACAGCTGTACCATTTGTTTCCCCAGAGTAATTGTTGAGGCAATGTTTGATTTTATAATCAAAATACAAACAGAAAAGAGCATGTGAAAATGAAACAGGAACACACCAGACTATACATACGCAGAGAGAGCATTTAGCTAAAGTTTCTGTAGCTATACACTAGTGCATTGTCATTTAAATAAACAAACTATGGGAAGTAAGTATTGATCTCTAGACTGTACTTCACAGAAAAAACTTCATTTTTGAGTGACTGTTTGAGAAATAAAGTTCCAGCTTTGGCCCAGTGGAACAGCAACAGAAGGGGCCAGGCAGTGACCAAAGGCAGCATGAATAAAAGAAAGGTCCCAGTGTCTCAGTGTGAGCTGCTCACCATTCCAGCCCTTCACATCTGCCTGCCCTGACACTGCATGTGTAACACAAGCTATGAAGTACAAAACTGAGCCAGCTGCATAAACTAAATAAACAGAATTCTCACATTTGAAACTAATTTCCAATCTGTCGTTCTCTGCTTGCACACGAAGCTCTTCAAATGCCACTGTCATTCTCTAAAAACAAAATTTAATATTTGAAGTTCAATATCGGAAACCCTGGAACTTCTCCAGGGGCTGCTGCCCACCTCAGCCATTCTGAGGAACCAGCAGGGAGGTGAAACAGAGCCCAAAGAGAATCCAGAAGTTGTGGCAGTGACCCAGCACTAAGCACACATCACCCAGACCATAGCACATATCACCCAGACCACAGGATCTACATCCCACACACTGCTGCACCTTCTCCATTGAATGTGTTTGATATAACGCAAAAATAACTCTTGAAAAGGGATTGAAAACCCAACTTCCTGCATCACACATGACATGAGACCCACACATGATAGATACAAACAGTATCCCAATATAAACATGGAACTCAGCTCAGCTCACATAACTCACATTCCTTTCATCAAGTTTGCTCACTTACTTCTATGTTGCTGCGAAGTTCCTCATACAATTGTATTGTTGCTTCCTTTTCCTGTTCATCTATCAAAGCAAGAACATATGAGAAAGTTTTTCTTTTGAACAAGAACGCCAGCTGTCCAAATCATTATACTTAATCAGCATAATGAATTAACAAAGGAATTATCAGCTCCATTCTTACTAAATAAGTCATTATGAAACATGGTGCCAAAAGTTACAAACTCTAGGGAAAATGTGTATTTCATTGAAACGTTAAGCAAGTTCAGCTTTTAAATTTCCTTCCTAAGATATTTTTTTCTGTGAAAAGTGTAATTCTGGATCAGTTTATGCAACCATATTAATTACTATAGTATTAATGCTGTTGAATAATAATGTATCAAAACTGTTAGTATTTATAAACTGTAATCTAGGGTTTAGCACGGAATTTCTTCTTATCAGCAGATACCTATAACCACAGAGTTGTCATTATAAAATTACAACACTCCATGTCCAAATTTTCCTTCTTTCCTTTCACTTTTGTAATTGATACTATTTTTTCCTAAGAAAACAATTAAAAAGAGAACAGTAAAAGAAACAGCTATCAAAAAAGAACAGTACAACTATATACAAGTGTTTCTAGAATTAAGGCTAAAAAGAAGGAGACACTTCTTAAGTATCCAGGATCAAGTTAATAAAATTCTAATGATTATAATAACAATTCTAAATTGCATATTGAATAGAATTTCCAATCAAGAAGATATTTTAAAACCTCAAGAATTTAAACTTCATTAAATTATCCAACTGCCTTGGCTTGTTCAGTTTCATGAGAAGAATTCCAGTTACTCATTATACCTTGGGGCTCAGACCTTTTTTCCCCATAAATGTGTGATGGCTGAAAACAGGAAATGTCAGCTCTGGAAATTTGTTCCAGAGTGCTGGGAATTTAGAGCAGATTCTACTGCCTAAAATCAGGCATGAAGTGTCACTTCTTATGTCTGAATATATTCCCAGACTGTGGCTGGGACTGCAAAGCTTCAATGGGCTGAGCAGCCTTGAGGAGCCCTGCCCTGCTCTGCAGTGGCTGCCAGTGCCAATCGGGGCTGTGGGCACTGCCTCAAACCTGGAGCACTCTTTGGGCACCCAAAGAGCTCCCAGGCTGGCAACCTTGCAGCAAGCAATCTCAGTGCCTTCAAAAGCCGTCTGCCTTCAGCATTACAAACCACAAGTCTGTTAGACCTGGGGCTTCACTTCCAATTTTGTGAGCCACTTAAAATTCACTTCTCATTCTGAGAGCCACATCCAGTCAATCTCAACTGGAGAATTTTTCTGAACAGTACGAGAAATTTCTTTTTCTTGTTTCTGTTTGTGAATTTAGAGCAAGCTAGAAGCACATTTACTCTGATAAATAAAAACTAAAAAAGCATTTACATTTGCTGGTCTTCTCTGTGAAGCGAGTGCAGGTTTCCTTGAGCAGATTACACAGATGCCTCGAAGCAGCAGCTCTAAAGGAGGGAAAAATATCATGTTTGCACAGGAGTGCACAGTGCTTTGTGCACCTAAAGAGTAGCAATGGAAATGACCTTCAAAATTTAACAGCTACATAAAACTGCCCACGTGAAAACTGAGTATTTCCACCACAAAAATATATCCTTGGTTCTATTACTTACTCTTTCAAGAGATCTTTATTTTCACATATTTCATCTTCCAGTTTCAAATGGAGTTTCTCATTTTCAAACTGATTTCATGGAGAACAGATGCAAAAAGACACTGTTATTGAAAAATATATTAGAAATGCACTTGAACTTCTCAAATCCCTCATGAAAAAGTCATTTGGGGCATCAGTAGACAGAAGTCTGTTTTATCTGGTATTACATGCTGAGTCATCTTTTGCATGAAAGATGCAATAATTAATGAACAATAATTTACCAGCAAATGAGACACTTACAGGTATATTCTTCATACACACCCTCACACAGGACAGGTGCCTGCAACTTCTCAAAATAATCATTTTCTCAAGGCACAAACCAAACTGCAACAGTCTTTAATATTTAACTGTATCAATAATAGTGTCATACTGAATCAGGAAGCACTGAACTTCATCTATTCAATGTACACTATACAATACTGGCCTGCAGCTCTTGAATGGCTTTCTTCTGTGCTTCAATAATCTTTCTATTCTCTTGGAGTTTTCTTTCTTTCTGGTTTAGTTCAGTTTCCACAGTCAGTTTCCAGTGCTTGATCTTCTCAGCCTCTTTGTAGAGTTTTGAGAACAATTCATTCGTTGTTTCTGGATTCTATTAAAACAGGTTCCACAAGTTAATCTCAAATACTATCTAATTAATAGTATATAATATCTAATTAATACTGTTGTAGATAATGTATTTATCTCTTAGAAACATCCCAAGAGTAATATTTTTTCCACAGATGGTGATATAAGCTTACATATGATCAGGAGCCCAAGTTTGAATCTTTGTGCATCCTCTGTGTATGTATCAAAAGGCATTACAGGGCACATAGGAGATACAAATACAATGAAATATCCCAAACCCCCTTCAGACAACACCAAATAGATGGGCTTAAAGACATGGATAACTGCAGTCCACCAAAATCAATAAAAATTTTGCCAGAATTATCAGTGAAGCAAAAATTCCTTCTAGCAGGTTCTTCACCCCATTTCTGTCCTCTCCTTCTGACAGACACTGCTGAGTTAAGTAAAAGCAGCTTCAGAGACTTTGCCCAGGAGTACCTGTGATATTGCCATGAACACACACAGAATCACAGAATAATGAGGCTGGAAGAGACCTCTCAGATCATCGAGTCCAACCTATGCCCTGACACCCCAACTACAGCACCGAGTGCCATGTCCAGCTTTTTTAAACACATCCAGAGATGGTGATTCTACCACCTCCCTGGGAAGAGCATTCCAGTGCTTCATTATTCTTTTGGTGAATTTTTTTTCCTAATATCCAACCTATCCCTTCCCTGCTAGAGCTTGAGACTGTGTCCTCTGGTTCTGTCAGTGCTGCCCTGTGGAAGAGACCGACCCCACCTGGCTCCAACCTTCCTGCAGGAAGCTGTAGAGAGCAATAAGGTCACCCCTGAGCCTCCTCTTCTCCAGGCTAAACAGCCCCAGCTCCTTCAAACGTTCCTCACAGGACTTGTGTTGCAAACCCCTCACCAGCCTTGCTGCCCTCCTCTGGATGTGCTCCAGCATCTCAACGTCCTTGCTAAGCTGAGGGCCCAAAACTGGACACAGCACTCAAGGTGCAGCCTAGCAGTGCCCAGTACAGGGGCAGAATGAGCTCCCTGCTCCTGCTGGCCACACCATTCCTGAGCCAGACCAGGATGCCATTGGCCTTCCTGGCCACCAGGGCACACTACTGGCTCATATTCAACCGGCTGTCCCCAGCATCCCCAGGGCCTTTTCTGCCTGAGCACTATCCAGCCACACTGTCCCCAGTTTGGAACGTTGTAGGTGATTTTTGTGGCCAAAATGTGGAATTCAGCTCTTGGACTTATTGAACTTCATGCTGCTGGACTCTGCCCATCCATCCCACTGATCTAAGTCTCTCTGCAGAGCCCTCCTTTGTCAAAGGAAGGAGACCAGGACACCAGATTGTCATCAACAGGTATAATTTATTGATTGATTCGGCAACCTAAATACAGTACATAATGAGCCTCATACATATTGCAAAAGCTGAACTCAGGGTTGGCTATTCAGCTACATGTCAACCCCGTGTGATTTAGCCTTTAGCTACATTCCTGTGGTTAGCCAGAATAGCAACTTCTGCATTCCACACCCTGTTCTTGTATAACTTCAGCATCTTCTTTGTGAACAAGGACACCCTGCCCGCAAAAGGGCCTCTGCCCCTAGTTAGGACATCTTTACCAAATTGATTCAGCTGTGTCCTCTCTCCTCGAGCCACTCTTTGACAAAACTCTCCACACTTCCCCCGTTTTGTTCTTGGGCAAGAAGGCTAGTCTGCCAGGTTCTTTCTATCATTCGGCTAACCATATTTTGAATACAATTAAAGATACAAGGCAAAAGAGGCAAAAGCATCAAAATCACACCCAGTATCCCTATAGCATATGTCACAAGGTTTCTCAGCCACGGTCCAAGTCCTAAGATTTTAAGCCATTCGTCGATTCCTAAACCCTCTTCTTCTTTAAGATTGTGAAGTCCCTGCTGTAATTCTTTTATCTTCGCATGAATAGATACAGAGTGATCAGACAAATTCATGCAGCACATTCCCTCAAACTCTTCACATCCATGCCCTTGTGCTAAAAGCAAAAAATCTATAGCAGCTCTATTTTGCAAAACAGCATGATTAACACTTTGCACATCTGCGGTTAGCATATCTAAAATTTGTGACATCTTGTTTAGCTCATCCTTGGCCCAGCATCCCAATTGCTTTGCTAAGTTCATAGCTTTATTAGCAGCTCCTCCTGGCAAGACAGTTGAAACTATCACTTGCTTTAACTCATTCCAAAACTGTGGGTCTCCTATCTGGCTGCAGTCTAAGTCCATGCAGGCTACATCTCTTCCTCCTTGAATTTTGACTGAGTTGCATTAATGAAAACACACTGGGGTGAAACAATGACAATTTCCCCAAATAGCAAGGTCCACCTTGTGGCCTGACTGGTATACCATTCCAAGCTATGTCTCCACTAATTAGAAATATCCCTGTGGGTATTTTCATCGGTGCCGTGATGTTAGTGCCGTTACATTGACTATAAATCTGTTTAGACACTGTATCCGAACTAAGGGATGAATCCAGGGTAGCCCATGTGTCTCTAGGCCAATGTAAATTCTGTGGATCTAAGGGCTCAAAACTGAACCATCTGCCATTTGAGGTGTTAGTTATACTGGCGTTTGCACTTCCGAAGAGATCCAGTTCCTCTGGAGGAGAATGCAGTGTAGTATTAAGCGATAAAGTTATTAGGCATTGGCGGTAACCGTCACTTTGACCTGCGGTGTAACCTGGCGTGGGTGGTTTAATGTTTGTCATATTGCTCATGCATAGAGTTTGATTATTGATCAGACTGCAAAATTCCCGAGGAGACCACACTGGAAGACCCACCAAGCATGTTCAAAATGGATTAGTAACCCCCCCAAGGCTAAGACAAAACAATGATTGGTTAGTTTGATTAGCAAGCGTTATCCACGTTATCTCTTGGCTGATTAAAGTGCATTACTCCTACTGCCCCATCCATCACAGCACTGAGCAGTATAACAAAAATAAGCCTCATTTTTCTGTTTTCTTTCTCGCTTTCCTTTTCTTATCTGTCTTTAACCTCATCAATCCTAACTCTTGCAATCTCCATCTCTGTAGGGCCTTGATGCAGGAGTCCAATGCCTGATTGGGATCTCCTGTGATGGGTCCTACAACCGAATGCTGTGTTAAAGGCACCAATTTTCTACACCTAGCAGAGGCTATGTATGACTTACTTTGAGCTTTAACTCTTTTCACAATACACTGTACCTCCCACCGGCAATAGGACAAGATTTTCTGCTCAGGAGACTCATAAAGATTTAAAGCTAGAGCCGTACCTAGCCCCGTCTGCCTCCTTAGTTCCCTTTGCCAGTCTTCCCCCCATGTGTAGTCATGCTTGCAGGTGTTACACCATAAACCCCAGATCCCGCACTGTTCTAACCAAAAGGTTTTACCACAACCCCCACAATACCGAGCTACCCACACAGCACAACAGGGGCTGTGACACTCAAGGCAGAGCTCCCTCACTGGTCCTTTTATGTGGAAGGTTGATAGTGCTTCAACCGTGTCAATCAGCTCCCTGGCCGTCCGGTAGCGGCGTGTTACTGCTCTGTCCACTGCTTTCGAGTGTCCCCTCAGTTGCAGCAATAAGGGTCGTAAGATCAGCGGCAGCTTCTTCTTCAGACGCTCCTTGTCCGCCTCTGTAAGATTGTCCACCAGATGCTGCATCAAAGACAGGTTTAGTCCACTTGGCAGGCACCCACAAAGGCCCTGTTGGTGAGGAAACACAAAGATACCCCCAACCCCAGTATAGCACTTTTGTGGGCTTTTCCCATATCCCTGTGCTTGGGTTCTTATACTACACCCAGACCTCTGTTTCCTTAAGCGTTTCCTGACTTGATCTTGGGGGATGTTTAACTGCAGTGGGGCGGGGGGACGACATCGTCCTCCCCAAAAACGCATAAATGATTGATAAAATACAAAACCTTAACCAGGCATGCTTGTGGGTCCTTTAAATCCTGGTGTTTGTCAATATATTGTTTGAGGGTACCATTTGCTCTTTCTACTATCGCCTGTCCTGTGGGGGAATGTGGAACACCTGTCACATGCTTGACAGACCATTGGTCCAAAAACTTTCGGACCCTAGCACTTGTGTAAGCCAGACCATATCCATTTTGATACCTTTTGGGACTCCCATGACAGCAAAGCAGCTCAATAAGTGCCTGATCACATGTATTGCTTTCTCTCCTCCCTGAGCTGTAGCCCATATGTAGTGGCTATATGTATCTATAGTAACATGCACATACTTGAGCCTACGAAACCTAGCTACATGTGTGACATCCATTTGCCATTTCTCATTCATTTCTAAACCTTGAGGATTAACTCCGCAGCCCAGACCTATTCCCCCATTATGATAACTGCATATTGGACATGCCCTGACAATGGCCTTAGCTTCTGATAAGCCCAGATCAAAGTTCCTCGCCAACCCTTTCGCATTTTGATGATATCTACTATGGGCTTCTCTTGCCAATGTATGCTTATCAACAGGACAAGAGTTATCAATGGGTAAAGTAACCAATTTATCTGCATGCTCATTCCCTTCTCCTAGGCCCTCGGACCATTTATGGCTCCTGATATTGATTACAGAGTACACTGCACTTCTATCCTGGAGAGCTTTCCTTAATTGAACCAGTAGCTCGTACAGCCGTTTGTTATTCACTTCCTTAATTGCTGCTCCTTCTATACGTCTGGCTACTCCCGCGACATACATAGAGTCTGTGACCACATTCAAGGGCTCATGCAGGTTGGACATTGCCCATACTACTGATAACAATTCTAAGGTTTGTAGGCTGTCTGCAGGGTCTGCTGTAAGAAGTTCGTGCTTCCATTGTCCTTTTTCTTGCCAAGTAACAGCAGCACATCTCGATTTCTTCCCTGCGTCTGTAAAGCCTGTGGTGGCTCCTTCTATGGGTCGTCCTCTTCTCAGCAGCCGAGTGATCCAGTCCCATTCTGTCATCCATTGCAGGACCCTGGGCACTAACTTGCTTGTCTCCACCTTTGCAGATGATGTCAATAATGCTTCCTGTAAGTCCACTGAATTAACCAGGTACCAGTCCAGCGTCTCTTTTTCCATGGGTAGCCTAATGGTGGCAGGTTCTCGACTGTCCACTTCAGTAATTCTGAGATGGCCTTTTTTAATCAACGCAGCCAATTGTTCAATTTTCGAAAATATTGTTCTTTTATGTTGTAATGGTGGTGACAGCCATTCCAACACCCGTATCTCCCCCATTTTGTTCTCATATTGGAAGAGAGAGCCAAGCAGGTGACAAGGACTATTCCAAACAGTGAGGTCAATAGGGCAATCTAGCTGTTGATGGGGACACGTATCCTTGTTGTACACAATTATTGATTTGCTGTAGGGCAGTATGCTGTTCCTTAGTGAGGCATACAGGGGTAGTGGGATCAGTACCCTTTAACAAGGGTCATAGGGTCTCCAACAAGTGATTTAGTACTCCCACAATGGGTTTTAACCACTGTAAGTCTCCTAGCAACTTTTGAGCATCATGTAAAGTCTTAATGTCCAAGTGCAGTTCTAATTTTTGGGGTACCACTGTTTGGTCCATTAGAATCCATCCCAAATACTTCCATGGTTTCGTGGTTTGAATTTTCTCTGTGGCAATAACAAGTGAAGATGCTGCAAGAGTGTCTCTGATGCTGTCAACCTGTAAAGGGGAAAATGGCTGTTGCTGCGCAAACAAAATATCATCCATGTAATGATATATTGTGGTAGCTGGCCACTGCTGATGTAATGGCTGTAATGCAGCTGGCATAACATAAAGCTGGCACAACGTGGGGGAGTTCCGCATGCCCTGCAGAAGTGTCGTCCACTCAAATCTTTTGTCTGGTTCCCCACGATTTATTGCTGGTAGGGTAAAGGCAAACCTCTTCATGTCATCAGGATGCAGTCCAATAGTGAAAAAACCATCCTTTAAATCAATGATTAGAAGTGGCCAATCTTGAGGGATCATGGCTGGATTCGGAAGACCAGGCTGCAAGGCCCCCATCGGTTCCATCTGGTCATTCACAGCTCGTAGATCGTGTACCAGGCGGTATTTCCCTGACTTCTTCTTGATCACAAAGATGGGCGTGTTCCATGGACTCGTTGAGAGTCGTAAATGTCCTTGCTCGTATTATTCCTTCACCAATTCATGGGCATGCATAAGACTCTCCCCTTTCAAGGGCCATTGCTTAACCATCACCAGTGTATCTGTTTTCCAGGTGAGTGGAATGGGGAAAGTCCAAGCAATGGCAATTACCCCAAAGGGTGGTGATTGGTCAACACCACCACCAGCTGTGTGAAAACATCCCTGCCTATCAGGCAAGAGACTGTAGGAGGCAACTGAACAACTGAAAACACAACAGACACTTGTTCCCCATCAATGCGCACCGACAGGGGTGGTGTTTTACTTGCCAAAGTGAGTCCTCCTACTCCCGTGAGCATGTTTGTTGATGGGAGCAGGGGCCAATGCTGTGGCCATGCTTCTGGCGATATGATGCTGGTGTCTGCTCCCGTATCCAATAATCCAGAAAGGGTATGCTCTGATGTCCATGGGTAATTTCAACTTTTTGTTTTGGCCTCTCTTGAAGATTTACAGTCAGGAGTGCAACACCTGTAGAGCCAAAACCCTTTCCATCCTGCTTCTGTCAAGTAAATGATGGAATACCAGATGTCATCAGTGGTAGTGGTACCAATTGTGCGATGCGTTGTCCTTTGGTTATCTTTATCGGGGGATAAGGGGTGTAAGTCATGATTTGTATTTCTCCGGTATAGTCCGCATCTATGACCCCGGGTAATACAAATAGTCCCAGCATGGATGTTGAGGAGCGTCCCAGCAATAAGGCTCCACATTTTTGCCCTTGTAGTGAGAGAGGACCGTTTACTCCAGTTGGTATCCTTTCAGGCCAGTTCATCATTAACGTGACATCTACTGCTGCTGATACGTCCAAGCCGAGGCTGCCTGCTGTTGCTGGCTTCAGACAGGAGGTGGCGCTGTTGTCACGGCAGCAACTTGTGTCTGGGCGCGGCCGGGAATCGCGCTTCGCCGCCTGTTTCCTGATCGGCGCCGGCAAGCCGAGGTGTTGTGGGAGCTGGATTGGCAGTTTTGGCACCACACGCCAGTCGCTCTGCATTCTCAGCGCATGTGTCCCCCACTGCCGCATCGGTAACATTTGGGGTATGTTCTCTAGCCTCCCTGCGTGACTGCCATTGAGCCGTTTTGGAGAGGAGCAAGAGCAGCTAACACCTGATTTTGAGTGGATTCTGCTTGTTTTTGCAGCCCTACTCCTAATTCCTTTATTGCATCTACCAAGAATACTTGTGAGGCTGCTGGCTGTAACGCCATTCGCTCTAGCGCTTCCTCAATGGTCCAATTTGCTCCCAGAGTGGCTAGCACCCTTTGCGTGGCCAGATAGCTATTTTGTAAGGCACACTGCTTCAATAACGCCCCCTTCATGTATTCTGCAACTCCCGCCCGGTCTATGGTCACAGCTGCTTTGTCAATAAAACTCCCAAACGATTCCTCTCTGCCTTGTTTTACGCCCATGTACGCCGGCAGCCCTCCTGGCTCTTTAACTCTTTCTATGGCTGCACGTACCAACCACATGGCTTCTCTAAGCTTATCTGCTCCTGATATCATCTGTGCCTCCGTGTGCAAGTATGCCCCTAAGCCCATGAGCTCATCCATTGTCACTCCATGCAACGGGTCCCCCTGAGCTCGCTGTGTCGCGACCGACTCATTAACCAAAGCTTGCCAAGGCGCATTAAACAACAACTGTTGGTGCTGAGTAAATATTAGCCGCACTATTCCCCTCAAATCATTCGGGCACAAAATTTGTGTATTAAAGAGGTAATCTAGCATCTGCCTAAAAGGTTTGCTTTTCACCCCGAACTGACTAACCATGGACCGCAACTGGGATAGCAACTTCCAGTCTAACGGGGTATAATCCGCCAGATGCTGTGTGTGGTTCCCCTGAGCATCCTACTGTGGCGTGTATGTAACCGGACAGGCGAGAGCAGAAGTGGCCTCCATTGCCTCATGATCCCCCATTTGCATTGCCTCTTTTGCCAGAGCAGCCCAAGCCTCTCTCCTTTGTTTAGCCATCTCCCACCATGGGTCACTGAGTGCCCCTGAGATAGGATCTGACTCTCGGACAGTTTTGCGCTGTTACCGCCTCTGCGCGGGCCGTTTGGGTGGGGGAGGTGGCAAGCTCAGCTCACGCTCTCTGTGGGGGGGCAGCTGGCTTAGCCCACGTTCCCTGCGTGGGGGCAGCGGGCTCGGCTCGCTCTCTCTGCGGGGGGGGCAGCAGGCTTTGTCTGAGCTCTCCTCTATCCTCTAGCTCATCCTCCTCCTCCGACAGAGGAGGTGCAGATGGCCCCCCCGGGCTTGAAATCGGATCCTCCATCCCAGACTGTTGTTAACCCATCGGTATTAACACCTTGTTTACCGAAGGCACAAGAGGATCGTCCTTGCAACCATACCCTATATTTTTCTTATGAGCTTCTGTCGCCCTTTCTGCCGCCTTACGCTCAGAGACATGTTGAAGTAGTGTGTTATGAACCACACGCCATAGCTTGCCCAATTTCTTTGCTGTTTTATCATCTTCTAACACCGCCTCCCACAATATATCCCCAAACTTTCTCCATTCAGCGAGTTCATGAATTGTATGTGGGTTAAGGAAAACCCCTTTAGCATAGCCGTAGGCTAGCAACCCTGGGAGTTCCTTTTTTAAATCTATCCCCTTTACCCCTCGCCTTTCTAAATACGCGGCAAAGAGTTCGTAGGCTGCTTGCCTATCCATACTGTTTTTTCGTGAGCGCTCTTGCAGCTTTCCAGGCTCTGGCAGCACGTGGATGGCTTGATGTGAATCTGATGTGAATCTGATTCACTGATGTGAATCCCAAGGGTGCTTCAAAACTCTGGCACCGTCCCGGCTGTGAACAGGACCCAGCTCCAACTTCCTCGACCGTGGGAGATGTTCTCTCCCCCTTTTTCTTTTAGTCGAGACGAGGGGTCAGCAGAAGGGGTCACCATGTGTCATAGGAAGGAGACCAAGACACCAGATGGTTCATCACAGGTCCAGTTTATTAAAGAAAGCATCAAACACTTATACAGCAAATAATAAGCTCATGAATATTCTGTAAGCCAAGCAATCTATTGGTTAAACTATACCATTAACTCATCCACATTCTTTTGGGCCTACGTTCTCTACTTCTCACACCTCGCTGTCCATTTCGTTATCATCCTCCGCTAGGCCCAAGGACACGTTATCTTTGCAGGTGCAAGATTTGGAATTAACCACTGTCTTGTACTTTTCCATTCTTTGCCTGCTACTTTCTCAACAGACACCCTGCCTGCAAAAAGGCCTCTGCCCTAGTTAGGACATCTCTACCAAATCAATTCACCTGTGTCCTCTCTCCTCAAGCCACTCTTTGACAAAACTCTCCACATCCCCAAGGTCTCCAATGTCCTCAGTATCCCCAAGACCCCATCACCCCAACATCTCCAGTGTCCCAAAGGTCCCCAATATCTCCAGTTTCTCCAAGGTCAGCAATGTCCCAAGGTGCCCAACATCTCCAAGGTTCCCAAGGTCCCAACATCTCCAACATCTCCAACATCTCCAGCATCTCCAAGGTCTCCAAGGTCTCCTCACTCGTGTCCCCTTTTCCCCAGGCTTGTCCCCAGTGTCCTGCCACCCCGTCCTGGTGGGTGACACGCTGTTCCTGGTGGTGGCCCAGCTGCGCAGTGGCTCCTGGATGTGGTCCCATCACCCCAACATCTCCAATGTCCCCAATGTCCCCAAGGTCCCCATCACCCCAACATCTCCAATGTCCCGAATGTCTCCAATGTCCTCAAGGCTTCCAGTGTCCCCAAGGTCTCCATCACCCCAACATCTCCAGTGTCCCCAGTGTCCCATCACCCCAACATCTCCAATGTCCAAACATCTCCAATGTCCCCCACGTTTCCAATGTCCCCAGTGTCCCCATCACCCCAACATCTCCAGTGTCCCCAGTGTCCTATCACCCCAAAATCTCCAATGTCCCCAAAGCCCTCCAGCATCACCATGTCCCCAGGGTCCTCAAGGTCCCATCACCCCAAAATCTCCAATGTCCCAAGGTCTCCAATGTCCCCAGTATCCCCAAGGTTCCATCACCCCAACATCTCCAATGTCCCAAGGTCCCCATCACCCCAACATCACCAAGGTTCCAAATGTCCCCAAGATCCCAAAGGTCCCCAACATCTCCAATGTCCCCAAGCTCCCCAAGGTCCCCAAGATAGCCATCACCCCAACATCTCCAATGTCCCAAAGGTCCCCAACATCTCCATGATTCCCAAGGTCCCCATCAGGCCAACATGCCCAATGTCCCCAAGTTCTCTAAGGTCCCCAACATCTCCAATGTCCCCAGTGTCCCCAAGGTCCCCATCACCCCAACATCTCCAATGTCCCCATCACCCCAACATCTCCAGTGTGCCCAAGGTCCCCATCATCCCAATGTCCCCAAGGTCTCCAGTGTCCCCATCACCCCAACATTCCCAGTGTCCCCAAGGTCCCAATCACCCCAACATCTCCAACATCTCCAAGGTCCCCAAGGTCTCCAAGGTCTCCAAGGTCTCCTCACTCGTGTCCCCTCTCCCCAAGGCTCATCCCCGGTGTCCTTCCACCACGTCCTGGCGGGTGATGAGCTGTTCCTGGTGGTGGCCCAGCTGCCCCGGGTGTTCCTGTGGGGCGCCGGTGGCTTCGCGCCGCACGCGGACATCCTGCACAGAGACATCCTGCACGGGGACATCCCGCACGTGGAAAGCCCGCATGTGGACGTCCCGCACGTGGACATCCCGCACGCGAACATCCCGCACAGGGACATCCCGCACGCGGCCGAGCCCTTCAGGGTGGGGGGGAGCGCATTCTTCTGTCTCACCAGGTTCCTGGGGGACGCCAAGGTGAGGAACGGGGTGGGAGGGGTTGTGGGGGTTGGTGATGGGGGCTGTTGTGGGGTTTGGGGGGTCCATCGAGGTTGTGGGGGTCCATCAGGGACGTGTGGTTATGGGGTTCCATCAGGGTCATGGAGATATGGGGTTATGGGGTTCCATTAAGGCCATGTGGTTGTGGGGGTCCATCAGGGTCATGGGGGTCCATCAGGGTTATGGGATCAGGGGTTTATGGGGGTCCATCAGAGTCATGGGGTTATGGGTGTCCATCAGGGTTATGGGGTCATGTGGTTATGGGGGTCCATCATGGTTATGAAGTTATGGAGGCCCATCAAGGTCATGGGGCCATGTGGTTATGAGGGTCCATCATAGTTATGGGGTTATGGACGTCCATCAAAGTAATGGGGTTATGGGGGGTCCATCAAAGTCCTGTGGTCATGGGGGTCCATTATGGTTAAGGGGTTATGGGGTTCTATCAAGGTTATGGGTTTATGGAGGTCCATCAAGCCATGTCGTTATGGGGGTCAATCATGGTTATGGGATCATGGGGTTATGGGATATGGAGTCATGGGGTTATTGGGGTCGATCAAGGTCATGGAGTTATCGGGTTCCATCATGGTTATGGGGTTATGGAGGTCCATCAAGGTCATGGGGTCAGGGGGGGTTCATCATAGTTATGGGGTTATGGGGGTCCATC
Source organism: Ammospiza caudacuta (assembly GCF_027887145.1). Lineage (NCBI taxonomy): Eukaryota > Metazoa > Chordata > Aves > Passeriformes > Passerellidae > Ammospiza > Ammospiza caudacuta. The sequence goes on along the minus strand of NC_080599.1, from coordinate 10,743,602 downwards.
ATGGTTATGGGGTCATGTGGTTATGGGGTTCCATCATGGTCATGGGGTTATGAAGGTCTATCAGGGTCATGGCGTTATGGAGGTCCATTGAGATTATGCGGTTATGGAGGTCCATCATGGTTATGGGGTCATGGGGTTATGGGGTTCCATCAAGGCCATGTGGTTATGGAGGTCCATCAGGGTCAAGTGGTTATGGGGGTCCATCAGGGTTATGGGGTTATGGAGGTCCATCAAGGTCATGGAGTTATGGGGTTATGGGGTTCCATCACGGTTATGGGGTTATGGAGTTCCATCATGGTTATGAGATCATGGAGTTATGGAGGTCCATCAAGGTCATGTGGTTATGGGGGTCCATCATGGTTATGGGATTATGGGGGTCCACCAGGATCATGGGGGTCCATCAAGGTCCTCAGAGTTCATCAAGGTCATGGAGTTATGGAGGTCCATCAGGGTCATGGTGGGTCAGCAGGGTCATGGAGTTATGGGGTTAATCAAGGTCACGTGGTCATGGGAGGTAACCAGGGTCATGGGGTTATGGAGCTCCATAAGGGTCATGGGGTCATGGGGTTACATGGAGATCATGGGGTTATGCAGTTCCATCAAGGTCATGGGGTCATGGGGTTCCATTAAGATCATGTGGTCAAGGGGGGTCACCAGGGTCATGCAGGGCCACCATGGTCATGATGGTCACCACATGGCCACGGGGGCCAACCGGCATCACGTGAGCCACCTCTGACCCCCTGACCCCATGTGCAGGTAGGTGATGGTGCTGGGAGGGCTCCAACCCCACCCAACCCAAACACCCCATGGTCCCACCACCCATCTCATGGGCCCACTGCTGACCCCATCCATGGTCCCACCACCCATTTCATGGTCCCACTGCTGACACCATGGTTCCACCACCATCCCATGGTCCCACCACCCATCTCATGGTCCCACTGCTGACCCCATGGTCCCACCACCAAATCAGCTCAACCCAAATCAACCCAACCCAACCAACCCAACCCACCCAACCCAACCCACCCAACCAATGCAACCTAACCTAACCCATCCCAACCCAATCCAACTCAACCCAACAAATCCCAACACCACCAACACAACCCAACCAACCCAACTCAACTCAACTCAACTGAGCTCAACCCAACCCAACTCAATAAAACCCAACCCAACTCAACCCAACCCAATCAAACATAACCCAACCCTACTCAATCCAACTGAACCCAACCCAATCAACCCAACCCAACTTAACCCAACCAACCCAACCAACCCAACCTTACCTAACCCATCCCAACCAAACCCAACCCAACTCAACCCAACTCAATACAACCTAACCAACCCAACCAAACCCAACCCATCCCAACCAAACCCAACTCAACTCAACTCAACTCAACGCAACTCAACCCAACTGAACCCAACCCAACCATTTCAACCCACCCAACCCAACCCAACTCAACCCAACCCAACCAACCCAACTCAACCCAACCACTGATCCCAACCCAACTCAACCCAACCCAACTCAACCTAACCCAACCAACCCAACCAACCCAACCCATGGTCCCACCACTGATGTCCTGACCCATGTCCAGGTGATGCGCTGGGAGGGCTCCAACCAAACCCAACCCAACTCAACCATCCCATGGTCCCACCACCCATCTCATGTCCCACCACCCATCCCATGGTCCCATCACCACCCCATAACCCACCAACACCCCATGGTCCCACCACCCATCCCATGACCCATCATCCATCCCATGGTCCCACCACCCATCCTATGACCCCACCACTTATCCCATGGTCCCACCATCTCATGACCCCACCACTGATCTCATGACCCCATGGTCCCACCACCATCTCATGACCCCACCACCATCTCATGACCACCCTGGTGCCCAGGTGATGCTCTGGGAGGGCTCCAACCCAACCCAACCCAATGAACCCACCCCATGGTCCCACCACCCACCCCATGGTCCCATCACCACCGCATGACCCATCATCCATTCCATGGTCCCACCACCATCTTGTGGTCCCACCTCACACCCAGGTGATGCGCTGAGAGGGCTCCAATGCCACCACCAGCTTCAGGGGCGCCACGCAGATCTACACCCACGTCACCGAGGACATCAGCACCTAGGGGACCTGTGGTGGTGGCATCTGGAGGGATGTGGGGGTGGTGGCCACAATGATCTTGTGGAGATGGGGACATCAGGGGACACCTGGGGACATCTGGAGGGACATGGGGATGGTGGCCACCACGGTGTTGTGGAGATGAGGACATCAGGGGACACCTGGGAACACATGGTGGCATCTGGAAGGACGTGGGGATGGTGGCCACCATGATCTTGTGGAGATGGGGACATCAGGAGACACCTGGGGACATCTGGAGGGACGTGGGCATGGTGGCCACCACGTCACCATGGAGATGGGGACATCAGGGGACATCAGGGGACACTTGGTGGTGGCATCTGGAGGGCCATGGGGATGGTGGCCACCACATCACCATGGAGATGGGGACACCAGGGGACACGTGGTGGTGGCTGGTGGGACGTGGGGATGGTGGCCACCACAACATCATGGAGATGGGGACATCAGGGGACATCAGGGGACATCAGGGAACATGTGGTGGTGGCATCTGGAGGGATGTGGGGATGGTGGCCACCACATCACCATGGAGATGGGTACAATCAGGAGACACTTGGTGGCATCTGGAGGGATGTGGGGACGGTGGCCACCATGATCTTGTGGAGATGGGGACAGCTGGGAACACATGGTGGTGGCATCTGGTGGGACGTGGGGATGGTGGCCACCAAATCATCATGGACATGGGGACATCAGGAGACACTTGGTGGCATCTGGAGGGACGTGGGGACGGTGGCCACCATGATGTTTTGGAGATGGGGACACCAGGGGACACGTGGTGGTGGCTGGAAGGATGTGGGGACGGTGGCCACCATGATCTCGTGGAGATGGGGACACCAGGGGAATCAGGAGACACATGGTGGTGGCATCTGGAGGGACGTGGGGATGGTGGCCACCATGTTGTTGTGGAGATGGGGACATTCTGGGGACACCACGGGGACACCGTGGGGATGTTGCTGCCACCACCGCGGCCTCGTGCAGCTGCAGGGACCGGGGGACGTCCCCTGGGCTCGGTCACCCGAGGGACGCGGGGACATCGGGGAGTGGACACAGCCGGACCTGGGGCCACCCTCACCCCCTGTCCCCATGGCCACCGGTGACCCGATGTCCCCAAGGCCACCAATGACCCGATGTCCCCAAGGCCACCCTCACCCCCTGTCCCCACGGCCACCGGTGACCCGATGTCCCCAAGGCCACCAATGACCCAATGTCCCCACGGCCACTGGTGACCCGATGTCCCCAAGGCCACCCTCACCCCCTGTCCCCACGGCCACCACTGACCCGATGTCCCCAAGGCCAGCCTCACCCCCTGTCCCCACGGCCACCACTGACCCAATGTCCCCAGAGCCACCCTCACCCCGATGTCCCCAAGGCCACCAATGACCCAGTGTCCCCAGAGCCACTGTCACCTTGATGTCCCCTCCTGGTGTCACCATGGCCACAATGTCCCCAAGGCCACCATTTACTCAATGTCCCCTCCTGGTGCCACCATCGTCCTGATGTCCCCAAGGCCACCACCACTGACCCGATGTCCCCACAGTCGCTGTAACCCCGATGTCACCCTTGGCTTTGTGTCCTCACCAATGACCCGATGTCCCCAAGGCCACCACTGACCCAAGGTCCCCTCCTGGTGCCACCATGGCCCCAGTGTCCCCAAATCCACTCATGTCCCAATGTCCCCAAGGCCACCATTGTCACTTCAGTGTCACCGCTGCTCTCATGTCCTGTTCTGTTGCCACCATGGCCTCAGTGTCCCCAAGGCCACCACTGCCCCGATGTCCCCAAGGCCACCATCATCTCAATGTCCCCACAGTCGCTGTCACCCCAATGTCACCCTTGGCTTTGTGTCCCCTCCTGGTGCCACCATGGCCTCAGTGTCCCCAAGGCCACCATCACTCAATGTCTCCAATGCCTTGTGTCACCTTCTGGTGCCACCAATGACCCGATGTCCCCAGGGCCACCATTGTCACTTCAGTGTCACCTCTGCCCTCGTGTCCTCTTCAGGTGCCACCATCGCCTCAGTGTCCCCAAGGCCACGATGGCCCCGATGTCCCCAATACCACGATGGCCCCGATGTCCCCTCCCGGTGCCACCGCTGTCCCCGTGTCCCCTCCCCCAGTGACCAAAATCCCATTTTTTCATCCATTTTTATTCACTGCATTTGCTGGGGACATTTGGGGCCATTTGGGGACATTTTGGGGACATTTTGGGGGCATTTGGGGACATTTTGGGGGCATTTGGGGACAATTTGGGGACATTTGGGGCCATTTTGGGGCCCTCCCAGTTTGTCCCAGTTTGTCACTCACCGTACTGGAACGGACTGGAGGCACCTGGGGGGGAGGGGAGGGGTCAGAAACCAGTACGGCACAGTATGGACCAGTATAAACCAGTATGGACCAGTATGGACCAGTACAGACCAGTATGGACCAGTATGGACCCTCCCTCCCAGTATAAACCAGTATCCCCAGTTTGTCCCAGTCCCTCCCAGTATAACCCAGTCCCTCCCATTTAATCCCAGTTTATCCCAGTAACCCCAAAACCATCCCAGCTCAGACCAGTTTGTCCCAGTTCCACCCAGTAACCCCCCAATTCCCTCCCAGTGCCCTCCCAGTATAAACCAGTACCCCCAGTCCCTCCCAGTTTGTCCCAGTTTTTGTCCCAGTATCACCAGTGCCCGCAGCCGCTCTTGCTCCATTCTGTGACCTTTGAGGGAACTGGGACAGACTGGGATGGACTGGGAGGGACTGGGAGGGACTGGGAGGGACTGGGATGGAACTGGGAGGGAACTGGGACAGACTGGCGGATACTGGTTTATACTGGGAGGGACTGGGAGGGGATTGGGGGATACTGGGAGGAGGGAATGGGACAGACTGGGAGGGACTGGGGGGAACTGGGAGGGACTGAGGGAGAATTGGGAGTGATTGGGTTATACTGGGAGGGACTGGGATAAACTGGGAGGGACTGGGAGGGTATTGGGACAAACTGGGAGGGGACTGGTTTATACTGGGAGGGCACTGGGAGGGACTGGGGTGAACTGGGAGGGACTGGGGTGGACTGGGAGGGCACTGGGTCATACTGGGAGGGGACTGGGATGGTTTTGGGGTTACTGGGACAAACTGGAAGGGAACTGGGATGGACTGGGGGAGAATTTGGATGGACTGGTATATACTGGGAGGGGACTGGGGGATACTGGGAGGGAACTGGGATAAACTGGGAGGGAACTGGGACAGACTGGAGGGATACTGGGAGGGACTGGGCGGAACTGGGAATGGATGAAGGGGGAACTGGAGGGACAAACTGGGAGGGACTGGGAGGGACTGGTTTATACTGGGAGGGACTGGGAGGGGACTGGCAGATACTGGTTTATACTGGGAGGGACTGGGAGGGACTGGGGGTGCACTGGGAGGGGATTGAGGGATACTGGGAGGAGGGAATGGGACAGACTGGGACAAACTGGGGGATACTGGGAAGGGACTGGGACAAACTGGGAGGGGACAGGAGGGGAACTGGGATGAACTGGGAGGGACTGGGAGGGAACTGGTTTATACTGGGAGTGACTGGGTTATAGTGGGAGGGGACTGGGGCCGGGGGAGTCACTGGGATTCCTGAGCAGGGCGGGACTGGAACAAACTGGGACAAACTGGGGGGGACTGGGATAGACTGGGAGTTACTGGGATGGACTGGGGAGCACTGGGGAGGTTACTGGGAATTACTGGGATGAACTGGGAGTTACTGGGAGTTACTGGGATGGACTGGGAGTTACTGGGGGGTTACTGGGATGAACTGGGAGTTACTAGGATGAACTGGGATGAACTGGGGCCCCACGCACCTTCCCAGAGCAGCTGCTGGAACTGGAAATGGGGGGGGAGAACTGGGAGGGGGCGGGGCCAATGGAAGGGGCGTGGCAAAGGAAAGAAGGGGCGTGGTCATAGAAGGGGCGGGGGCAGAGCTGAGGAGGGGCCGGGGAGGGACTGGGACAAACTGGGGCATACTGGGATGGACTGGGAGGGACTGGGACATACTGGGAGGGGACTGGGGCAAACTCGGACATACTGGAAGTGATACTGGGATGAACTGGGAGGGACTGGGAGCGACTGGGAGTGATGCTGGGATGGACTGGTCTGTACTGGGATGTACTGGGAGTGATCAAAGAATGGACTGGGAGAGCCTGGAAGGGCACGGGGGCTGTACTGGGACAGACTGGGATGAACTGGGACAGACTGGGATGAACTGGGACAGACTGGGATGGACTGGGAGATACTGGGAGGCACTGGGGCAAACTGGGATGTACTAGGAGCGATACTGGGATGGACTGAGATGAACTGGGAGGGACTGAGAGGCACTGGAGGGTTAAAGGGGCTGTTCCCGCCGCCTGCCATTGGCTAACTCTCCCGCCCGTCACTTGCTGAGACCAATCAGTGCCTGGGAACACGACACTGGGGCGGGGCCTAGAGGCGGTGCCATTTTAGAAACTTTTAGCCTTCAACTCCCATCATGCACCGCGGCCCCATAGACGCCTAATGGAGCCGGGCCTACAGTTCCCGTCATGCCCCGGGCTCCCCACAGCCCTCGTTATCGCCTTCCCGTGCCCCATTGGTGCCCTCCAGAGCTCACCCAGGACCCCCAAACGCCTCCTGGGACCTCCAAACGCCCCAGAGCACACAGAGGCCTTCGAGAGCCGCTTTTGAGCCTACATCTCCCATCATCCCCCGCAGCCATAGAGCCCCCTCATAGACGAGTTCCGGCCCTGCCAGCCCCGACATGTCCCGCGCCCCAAGGAGACCCCTCAGAGCACCCCCAGGTGACCCCCAAGGGCGCCCCGAGGCCACAGGGTCCCCCCAGAGGCCCTCCCGGACCCCAAAACGCTCCGTCACAGCCACTTCCGGGATTACAGCTCCCATCGTGCCCCACGGCTCCATTAAGCGCCATTAAAGCAGGGCCTCTATCCCCCATGATGCCCCGCGGCCTGATTAAAAAAAAGCCTTCATCTCCTGTGATGCACCGCGACTCTAATAAAGCAGCGCCTACAACTCCCATCATCCTCCGCGCCCCATAGATCCCTATTATATCCGTGCAAACACCTCCCATCATTCCTCGCGCCCTGTTGAGCCCCCTTATACACAGGCCTCCATAGAGCTCTATTATACCCACGCCTACATCTCCCATCATCCCCCGCGCTCCTTAGAGCCCCCTTATACACAGGCCTCCAACTCCCATCATGCCCCGTGCTCCATAGAGCTCATTATACCCGCGCCTCCAACTCCCATCATCACCTGCGCCCCATGGATCCCTATTATATCCATGCAAACAACTCCCATCATCCCCCGCGCCCCATAGAGCCCTATTATATCCGTGCATACAACTCCCATCATCCCCTAAGACCTCTAGAGCTCTATTATACCCATGCATACAACTCCCATCATCCCTCACGCTCCACAGATCCCTATTATACCCGTGCCTACATCTCCAATCAACCCCCGCTCTCCGTTGAGCCCCATTATACCCGCGCCCACATCTCCATTTTATCCGCGCATACAACTCCCATCATCCCCCGCGCCCCATAGAGCCTCATTATATCCACGCCTCCAACTCCCATCAGCCCCCGCGCCCCACAGATCGCCGTTAATTCCCTCCCACACCCCAAAAACCCCTCAAAACAACGAAAAAACCCCAAACTTCTTTGACCACCAACACTCAGACACCTCTGAGCTCCCAAATCCTTTAATATTCGCAATTTCCCCCTGTTTAACCCCTCCCTCCCATCGAGTTCAGCTCAGCGCGTTTGACTGAGCTCCATCTCCTCCACCGGGGATTTTTGGGGGGATTTAGGGTTTTTTGGGGGGTTTTTGGGGTCCCTCAGAGCAGGGCCCGGCCCCGCTGGGTGGGCAGGACCCTGAATCTCCGTTTCAGGGCCAGGCGTTGCTGCCAGAATTTGTCATCGGGGGAGAAGCGGGTGGGGTGGGCCAAGCGTGTGGGGAGCCCGGCCGGGGACACTTTCTGAGGGGAAAATTACACAGAATCCTATAAAATCCCACAAAATCCCACAAATTATCCCAAATCCCCCCTCAGGACAAGCGAACTCCCCCAAAATTCCCCCAAAATCCTTAAAATTCCCCCCCCCCCCCCAAATTCCTCTCCTCTGGACACCTGAAGTTTCCCGCCAAATTCCCCCCTCAGGACACCCCAAAATTCCTCCAAAATCCCAACCTGCCACTTCAGGACTCAAAATCCCCCAAATTCCCCCCAAATGCCCCAAATTCCCCCCAAAAATCCTCCAAATTTCCCCAAAATCGCCCAGCTTCCCCCTCAGAGTCCCCCCCAAATCCCCCTAATCTCCCCCTCAAATTCCCCCCAAAATCTCTCAAATTGCCCCTCAGGACACCCCAAATCCCACAGATTCCCCCAAAATCCCCAAATTTCCCCTCAGGACACCCAAAATCTCCCAAAATGCCCCAAATTTCCCCCAAATTCCCCAATTTCCCAAAAATCTCCCAAATTTCCCCCTCAGGATCCCCCAAATCCCCAAATTCCCCCTCAAGACACCCAAAGTGTCCCAAATTCCCCCAAATCCTCCAAATTTCCCCAGTTATCCCCTCAGGACACCCAAATTCCCCCAAATTTCTCCAAAATAACCCAAATTCCCCCTCAGGACAACAGAAATCTCCCAAATTCCTCTAAAATTCCCCAAATTTCCCCCAAATCCCCAAATTCCCCCCTCAGGACACCCAAAATGCCCCAGATTCTCCAAATTTCCCCAAATTCCTCCCTCAGGAAAAAAAAAATCCCCCAAAATGCCCCCAAATTCTCCCTCAGGATGCCCCAAATTTTCCAAACTGCCCCAAATCCCTCAAAATCCCCAAAATCCTCTAAATTCCCTCAAATTCCCCCTCAGGACATCAAAAATCCTCCAAAATTCCCCAGATTCTTCCCCAAATTCCTCCAAACATCCCCAAATTCCCCCTCAGGACAGCCAAAAATCCACATAAATCTCCCCAAAATTCCCCAAATTCCCCCAAAATCCCCTCTAAGGACACCTAAAATCCCCCAAAATGCTCCAAATCCCCCAATTTTCCCCAAATCTCCCAAATTCCCCCCTCAGGACACCCTAATTCCCCCTCCGGACACCTAAAATCCCCCAAATTCCACCCAAAATCTCCAAATTTTCCCAAATTCCCCCTCAGGAGAACAAAAATGCCACAATTTCCTCTCAAATTCTCCAAATTCCCCCTCAGGACACCCAAATTCCACCAAAATCCTCCAAAATTCCCCAAATTCCCCCAAAAATTCCCTCTCAGAATAATCAAATTCTCCCAAATCCCCTCAAATTCACCTCTCAGGACACCCCAAATCAAAAAAATCTCCACACGATCTCCCAAATTCCCCCAAATTTTCTCAAAATCCCCCAAATTCCTCCAAAATTCCCCCAAAACTCTCTAAATTCCCTCAAATTCCCCCTCAGGACATCAAAAATCCTCCAAAATTCCCCAGATTCTCCCCCAAATTCCTCCAAAAATCCCCCAAATTCACCCTCAGGACACCCCAAAATCCCAAATTACCCCAAAATTCCTCAAATTCCCCCTCAGGACACCCAAAATGCCCCAAAATGCCCCAAATCCCCCAATTTCCCCAAAATCTCCCAAAATTCCCCCTCAGGATCCCCCAAATCTCTCCAAAATCCACAAACTCCCCCTCAGGACACCCAAAATCCCCCAAATTCCCCCTTAAGACACCCAAATCCCATACATTCCCCCCAAAATCCCTCAAATTCCCCCTCAGGACACCCCAAATTTCCTCCTCAGGAAACCAAAAACTCCCCAGATGTCCCCCAAACTGCCTCGAAAATCCACACTCAGGACACCCAAAATGTCTCAATTTCCCCCAAAATCCCCAAATTCCCCCCTCTGGACACCCAAAATCCCCAAAATGCCTCAAAAATCCCCCAAATTCCCTCCAAAATCCTTCAAATTGCCCCAAAATTCCCCAAATTTGCCCTTCAGGGCACTCAACTTCCTCCAAATTCCTTCCCCCAAATTCCCTCAAAATCCCCCCTCAGGACACCCAAAATCCTCCAAATTTCCCCAAAATTCCCTGTCAGAACACCCAAATTCTCCCAAATTCCTCAAATTCCCCCTCAGAACACCCCAAATCCCCCAAATTCCTCCCAAAATTCCACAAATTCCCTCAAAATCCTCGAAATTTCTCCCTAGATCCCCCAAATCCCTCAAAATTCCCCCAAATTCCCCCCTCAGGACACCCAAATTCCCCCAAACTTCCCCCTCAGGAAACCCAAAATTCCCCAAAATAACCCAAATTCCCCCATCCGGACAACAAAAATCCCCCAAATTCCTCTCAAATCCTCCAAAATTTCCTCTCAGAACCCCCAAATTCTCCCAAATCCCCCCCTCAGGACACCTAAAATCCCTCAAAATCCCCAAAGTCTCCAAATTTCCCCAAACTCCCCCTCAGAACATCCAAAATCGCCCAAATTCTCCCTCAGAACACCCAAACTCCCCAAAAATGCCCCAAATTTCCCCCTCAGGATGCCCAAATTCCCCCCAAAATCCCCCAAATTCCCATAAACTCCACCAAATTTCCCTAAAATTCCCCCAATTTCCCCAAAATTTCCCAAATTCCCTCCACAGGAGAACCTGAATCTCACTAAAAAACCCCTTAGGACACTCAAATTTCCTCAAATTCCCCCCAAAATTCCCCCTCAGGATGCCCCAAATTCTTCCCCAAATTCCCCCCTCAAGACATCCAAACTCCCCCAAAATCCCCCTCAGGACACCCAAAGTCCCTCAAATTCCCCCAAAATCCCCTCAAATTCCCCCTCAGGACACCCCAAATCCCCCCCAAAATCCTCCAAAAACCCTCCCAAATTCCCCCAAATTCCCCAAAATCCCCCGTATTATCCCTCAGGACACCCCAAATCCCCCCCAAAATCCTCCAAATTTCCTCCTCAGGACACCCAAATTCCCATGAATTCCCCCCAAATTCCCCCAAAATTCCCCTCTCAGGAAACCCAAACTTCCCCAAAATGCCTCAAACTCCCCCAAATCCCCCCTCAGGACACCCCAAATCCCCCAAATTCTCCAAAATCCCCCAAATTCCCCCCTTGGGACACCCAAAATCCCCCAAATTCCCATTTTTGACCCCAAACTTTCCCTTCCTTGACACAAATTCTCCTTTTTCAGTCCCCAATTTCCCTTTTTGGCCCCAAATTCCCCTTCTTTGGTCCAATTTTTCCCTTTTTTAGACTAAAATTCCCCTTTTTTAGATCCAGACTTCTCACCTGAGCACCCAAATTCCCCTTTTAGACCCAAATTCTCCTTTTTGAGCCCAAATTTTCCCTTTTTTCAGCCCAAATTTCCCTTGTGGAGCCCAATCTTCCCACCTGAGCACCCAAATTCCCCTTTTAGACCCGAATTCTCCTTTTTTGGTACAAATTTCCCTCTTTTGGACTGAAATTCTCCCATTTTCAGCCCAAATTCTCCATTCTTGGCCCCAAATCCTCCATTTTTGAACCAAATTTTCCCTTTTTAGTCCCAAATTTCCCTTTTTTGGACCCAAATTCCCCCCCCCTTTTTTTTTTTTGTTACAAATTTCTCATTTTTGGACCCAAAACACTTGATTCCAGTGGGTGGGAGAACCCAGAGATTTTCAAAAAGGATGGATGGGAAAGAGTAGTTTTCTTCACTGTGTGTGTACTTGGAGGATTGCTCTTTTTACTGTGCTTATTTATCTGTTTCACTAAAACAGCATTTGCCGTGCAGACCAACCTAAAGAAACCAAGGAAAGTGACAAAGTTAAGTAACCGTGATTACCAAAGTGCACAAGAAATTTACAGCCGATTCAAGAAATTAAATGGGAAACCCACAAATCAAAAATTGTAAGTTGATACGAGCTTCAAATTTAAGCTCGATCAAAGAGAAAGAGGGGGGACTGTTATGCACAAAAATTCTGTTGATTTTTTCTGTGAGAAAAAGGTTACCACTGTTGCTGCTGGGGTTCTGCCTGTGTTATGGTAGTTACGGGTCGCTGTTGTTAATGGTTGTTTTTGTATCAGTGAAAGCCCTGGCTGGGGCGAGGTAATGGCCCTGCTCTGAGACAGTGAAGGGTGAGGACATCCCGAACAGCGAGGAGAAGAGACTTTGGAGGGGAGGGATGTGCAAAATACTCCAAGGACCAGCATGCTGTGTGGGACCCCTGCTCCGAATGCGCTGAGAAAACCCCAAAAACAACGAGCCAGCTAAGAGTTGAGAGATTGGAGTGATGTCTGGATGAGAGGAGCGGAGTGCTGGGCCTGCAGAGATGCTGAAAACCTTTGTTGTTCCTCACCCTGCATTCGAGAGCCCCCGGGCCGGGTCTGGGAGGAAGTGAGACTGAGACCAATCCAACATTGGAGGGTGTTGATGCCCCAAAGGCTCCCACGGGGACCGGACCCCCAGCTCTGCCCCTGGTGGACAAAGCTGCGCATGTCGTCCTCCTCCTCTGACTCGCCCTGGGAGAGACGACGGGGACTGCAGCCCCGCCGAGCTGCCCAATCCTGAGCTGATCACTTTTAATAAAGGCATTAAAAGGAGAAGAAGTCTCCTGGCCCTGTTTATTTCAAGCAGCACAAAGTTCCTTGGCAAGAGTCACTCTGCTCCTGAGGGGACATTTAAGGCACACCAAGGCAACAAAGCAACAACAAAACCAAACTAAATCCAGGCAATCAAACCAGAAATGAACCGAGAACAGTCCCTGTGTGTGTGTGAGACACAAGGACAGTGAGGGCAAGGATAAAAGGAATATGGCCTAAAAGCTTAACAGAGCTCAAACTTAACAGGACTTTACTAATACATTAACCTTAACTGATACTTTCAACCTCACAGTTTAGCAAAAGAGCAGAGTATAACAGCATGTAACCAAACTTAAACCTATGACTTCGCATTTTAACAGAGGAATAACAATTAACAATATTGAACTTAACAAAAAACTTATATTAAAGGTAACCGCTTAGCAAAAGCAAACTTCTCAGCAGCATTTAACTTCATTTAGGCCTTGTGATTTAACCTTCCCTACAGGCCTGACTGACTCAGCTATCCAAGGCACTCAAGCCCCTCAGGGAGCAGCATTTCTGCCACATTTCCCCAGCATGGGCACTCCTGTGTGCACACAGACACCAAGAGTCAGTGCAAGGCACCTGTGAGAAATTCCCCTGAGGGAAGGGAATGCTCACTGTGGATCCTTTGGCATCTCCCCAGCGGGTGAAGGGCCGAGCCTGGAGGAGTGGGGGGATCGGCCCAGGCTCCGTCGTTGTTCAGGATCCCCGAGTGCAGCAAACGGGAGTGTTCCCGGCTGGGAGAGGCCCCACTCAGAGGGAGTGGCTGGCCCAGGAGAGCTCCAAGGGCTCCTTTTGGAGCGCTGTTTGCAGGGCCCCAAGAGAGGGGCTTCAGTCCCAGCAATGGCTCATCCTGGCCGCACTGGGCACCAACAGCTTTCTTTGGCAGTGTGAGAACAGGGATGTTGGGCCACTGAGGGAACAAAAACAGTTCCCAGGGCTGCTCCTCCAGAAAGCAGGAGCTGGTTGGGCAGCAGCAGTGCCTGGAGCAGACAGTGCTGGAGCTGCAGAGGAGCTGCGCCCAGGTGCTGTTGGCCAAGGCTGAGGCCCATGGAACATTTCTCAGCTGGCAGGGTGGCCTGAGAAGGGGAGGGGGGAATGCAGCAGCACAGGGCCCATGGAACCAAGGGACCATTGTGACACTGTGGGGCCCTGTGAGACCACGGGACCATTGTGACACTGTGGGGCCCTGTGAGACCAAGGGACCTTTGTGACACTGTGGGGTCTCATGGAATCATGGTGACCACTCCATGACATTGCTGAGCCTCATGGAACCAAGGGGTCTGTCCTGACACGTTGTGGCTCCATGAAATGTAGGGTTCATTGTGACACTGAGAGGCCCCATCAAACCAAGGGTCCATTGTGACACTGCCGGGAGTCCTCAAACTGTGGAGACCATTATGACACTTTGGGGTGTCATGGAACCAAGGGACCATTGTGACACTGCAAGACTCCACGGAGCCAAGGGTCCAAACTGTGACATTGAAGGGCCTCATGGAACCGTGGAGAGATCATTAGGACACTTTACAGCCTCATGGAATGAAGGAGACCATTGTGACACCGAGAGGCACCATGGAATCATGGAGACCATTGTGACACTTTGAGGCCCCATGGAATAACAAAGCATTGTGTCACTGTGAGGCCTCATGGAACCAGTGAGGCCATTGTGACCCTGGACGTCACCAGAGAATCAAGGGGATGATTGTGATAGTGTGGGGCCTCGTGAAAACAAGAGGCCTTTGTGACACTACAGGGCTGCCTGGAACCAAAGGTCCAGTGTGACATTGCAGGCCCTCATGTCATCAATGGTCCATTGTGACATTGCAGACCTCGTGGAACAGAGGAGTCACAAGACATTGTGGGGCCTGGGGAACCATGGAGACCACTGTGACACTGCAAGGCCTCATGGAATCAGTGGGACCATTGTGAGACTTCAGGGCCGTGTGGAGCCGAAGGGACATTGTGACACTGCTGGACCCCATGGAAACAAGAGACCAATATGCCACTGATATTTTTTCATAAAAATCCTTTCTTTGGGATTTTTCCTCTTCTGGGAAGCTGAGGCCCCAGAAGAAGAATGTAAACAATTGTTATCTGCTGTTGTGGAATGTAGCAGGTGCACCTATGATTGGCCCATGTTCCATGTTTACAATTAAGGGCCAATCAGGACCAAGCTCTCTGGGACAGGTTCACAAAGAGCTCTCTTGTTTATTGCTATTCCTATTCTTTTCTTAGCTTAGCAGCTTCTGAACTTTTCTCTCTATTCCTTTTAGTATAGTCATAATGTACTATATATCATGAACTAATAAATCCAGCCTTCTGATCATGAAGCCAAGATTCTTGTCCATCTCTTCACCCCTGAGGAACCCTTGCAAAGCCATGTAACACCATTATGGCACTGTGGGGCCTCATGGATCCAAGGCACCATTGTGACACTATGGGGCCCCACAAAACCAAGGGAAGATGGAACAGGTCTTGCTGGTTTGGCCTCCCAGGGGCCGCCTGACTGGTCCAGCTGACCTTGGAACATTAAGACTGTCTTGTCATCTGCTTCCGAAACACTGGTACTCCGTGCTTTCCTTCCCAATGGAAAAGAACTGTTGTTTTCCGCCAGGCACCCATGGCCAAAATTGAGATTTCACCTCCAAATTTCCCTATATCCAGAGATTGTTCCGATAGGAATATTGCCAGGACAAGTCTAGCTGCCAGTGGTTTCATGAGGCTCACTTCCCATCTGTCCCCAAAATACTGGGGAAGGCTCTATGCTTTCCTTCCTGTGGAAACAACTGTCCTGCTTCTCCAGGTGCCCATGGCCAAGACTGGCCTTCCACCTCCAAAATTCCTTTAGTTCAAAGAGTGCTCCCAGACAAAATCTGCCCTTATTGACAAGTCTGCCAGGCGTTGGCCTTGTGAGGCTCTCAGCTGCCTTCCAAACACTGGAGCCCTGCGTTTCCCTTCCTGTGGAATAGAACTGTCCTTCTCCTCCAGGCACCCAAGGACAGAATTGGGATTTCACCTCCAACATTCCCTGTTGTGAGAGACTGGAGGAGACTGTTGGCTCAAAACATTTTTGCACAGGGGAGGAAGGGGCAGGTCCAGCCTTGCCCTGCCCTGGAACTCCAATGCTGCTGTGCCCTGGAGCCCCAATCCCCCCAGAGCCTCTATCCCAGCCCAGCAGTGGCTGCCAGTCCCTGGCACAGCACAGGCAATGCTCCACAGCCACCTCTGCAGCCCCCAGCCCAGCTCCTGAGGGAACAAATGACCCCAAGGCCCACCTGGGGGAAGGGCCCAGGAAGTCCAGGGATATTTAGGCTGACCACAAGACAAGCACACATCTTGACCCTACCTCCTCTTGGAATTTCCATCTGAACACTCCCGAAATCCAGGAGTTGGTAGCAGTGTGGGTGCTTCTGTATATGTTTTTTGTTTTGCTCTTTTTGTGTATATTTCTTCTATTTCTGTTCTCTTGCAAATCTTGAGTAACTTAAAACTGCACAGGCTTCGAGTTTGTGAAGGTGAATGGTCCAATTTAAAGCTTTGATAAGTGGGGTGTTTTTTTTTCATTGAATGTCATATTAAACCATTTGCCAAGTTTCCATAATTTTCTAATAAAACTAGTAAAAGCTGTCTTGTTCTTTTGAGCTCCTGATGATCTCTTGTCAGAATTTCTGCACTGCGTCCAACTCAGAGGAAACAAATAATTGCAATTCATTTAAAACTCTCATTGAGAAAGTTTTTTAGTGGATGAGAGTCAGGGCTTGTCTGTCCTGCTTGGCACAGCCCAGGCAGGGCTTTCCCAGCCACATTCCACACTCCATTTCCCAGCTGGAGCCGCTGCTGCCTCTGAGTTGTGCTGCCCCAGCCCCAGGGACGCTCTCCTTGTCTGCCCATTCCCCCACGGTCTTTGGGCAGGGGTGGCCTCAGTGGGGGCTGCTGACATCCTCAGCACCTTGGAGGCTGCTGCTGAATTTTCCTGCTGCAGAGGCTTGTTCAGCCTTCAGCTCTTGAGTGCAGGAATTCAGTGTCCCAGGGTTCATTAACATCCAGAACACCTTAACAAGCCAAGCGCCTGGGAATAATCTGATTTCAGTTTCCAAATCTGGTGTGTTTAAAAAGGGAGATTTCAGAAGTGCATTCAACTGAACATGTTTTTTTTTTTTAAATACTGTGAGAAAATATTTTTTAGGACCTGTTTAGTTTTTTAAATTTTTTTTCCCTGTTAATAGCAATCTCCACTTGACATTGAAACCAAGCACCTCCTCATGCAGTTTGAAGATATAAAAATCAAGACCCTTCATGGCTGACAATCAATCAGACTCTCTCCCTACCTCACCCCACCATTATCCCCATCCAAGCCCTGGCACTCAGAGCAGCCTTGTACAAATCTGAGCTCCCTCCAGCCCAGGCTGCACCTGCAGCTTTCAGCTCCTTGGCTCCAACTCCCACCTGCTTTCCTTGAAGAAGGAGCTGCCCGAGACACAGAGGGATGTTCATTTCTTGTCAGCCAACAAAGCCAGGGGAAGGCACAGCTCCATCAAATGCTAAAGTCATTCTTCTCCCTGGCTCTATACCACACCTGATCCCCACAGCCTGTCCTGTTTCCTTCATTCCTCCTTTGCCAGGGACTTTCTGGGACAAGGGAGCTCTGCTCTGGCTATGGAGGAAGGTGGAAGTGCCACGACTGGAGTGGGAAGGACAGCTCATCAGGTTTCTGTCCTTTGGGGGTCAGGAACTGATGAGACTCAGAGGCACGGAAAGATTCTCTTCATGGCCAATGGACCACAGTTAAACAGGACACAATTTAATAACAATCACGCTCTTCCCTGAGCTATGTGCAACACCCCAGCAGCGTCTGATGAGTCCACCATTCACACATTATTTACATACTAAAATTAATTTTATAGAAACGTGGTTCTGTGATAGATATAAGCACAATTAAGTTCTTGTATCAGGATGCTTGTTCTGTAGTGGGGACAAAATAGCTCAAACAATTCCTGATTTTCAAAGCTGTCAGTGGTGGATGAAGAAGGGAAGTGAGGCTGCTTTTGGTGTTGAGGAAATGCTGAAAGCAGCCTGACTCATTTCATCTCCTCATGCCCTGGCTGATCTCCCCTCTTTCCCTTTCCACCCATTGGCTTTTGTCTCCCCCCAGCCCCCGGTGAAGAGCCTGGCTCTGTGTTTTCCATCCCCTCCTCACTGGCACTGCCAGGCTGGGATGAGGAGCCCCTCAGCCTTCCCTGCTCCAGGCTGCACAAGCCCAGTTCCCTCAGCCTCTGCTCACAGCCCAAGGGCTCCAGCCCCACTTTGAAGGCCCTTCCCAGACCCTGCTCCAGCTGCCAGACATCTTTCCTGCCCTGGCCAACCCAAACCAGGCCACAGTGACCTGGATAACCCACGTCCTTGATGTCCAATGTCCTGGTCACACAGCCCTGGCCCCTTGTCCCCATGTCAGGCTCTGGGGTGGATCCTGTGGAACATCCTTTGGTGGAGGCTGTGGCTCCAGCTGGGCCGGGGGGATCCCGGGGGACGGGTACCCTGCTGGGCATCAACAGCATTGGACTTGTTGGGAGAAACTGTGAGGGGGAGCTGGGGCAGAGTGACCAACCCAGTGACCTGACACATCCCTGCTGGGATGTCACACAGCCCCTCTGTGATATCACAGCCAATTCTCCAATGCCCCACAGATGGTCTGTGATGGAACAGCCTATCTGTGATGTCACAGCTGGCTGTGTAATGTCACAGAGGCAGTCTATGATGTAATAGCCCACTCTGTGTCCTCATGTAACCAGATGATAAATTGTCTCCACCAGGTGAACTCACACCTGGAGCTTCTTCTCCACATCCCCAGGCCTATGGAAACCACACAATGCCCATTGTGTGAGAAGGGGAACTGGAAGTTCACCAGCCTCAGTGTCCTGCCAGCTCAGCCAGGCCCTACTGGAACATTGGGGTCCATGACCACCAGGGACCACCAGAGAGACCCCCAGGACAGAAGAACACATGGGTTAAGAGGAGGGGAAATATGCTAATGATTTTGGGGAAATGATTATCATATATATGTTTAGTCCAGGACAATCAATGAATATGTGTGCAAAATACAGAAAATAGTCTTTCCTGTGGTCAGCATGCAGGGCTTTGGGAGGAACTCTCCCCCATGCATCCAGCTGAATTAAGAATGCTGCTTCTTAATGCTACATTGGGGTTAAGGACTTTTCTCTTTCACCAAGTTTTTCGTAACACTCCCAATGCCAAGGAAAGCTCTGTCTGCTGCTGTTCACAAACAGAGAAGGGCTGGTGGCAGATGTTGGGCTCAGAGGTTGCCTGGGGCACAGTGACCATGAAATAATCAAGTTTTCAATGTTCTGGGAAAGAAGGAGGGGCAGCAACAAAACTTCTACACTGGAATTAGGAAGGGCAGACTTTGGCCTATTTAGGATGCAGATTTGGGGAGCACTGAATCAGGCACTGATTTTTTTTAAGTAAAACATCCCTTAAAAACAAAGGGGTCCAGGAAGGATGGACACATTTCAAGGAAGTAATCTTAAGGGGAAGGAGCAGCCTGTCCCAGTGTGGCAAAAGACGAGCTAGTGCGGAAAATGACTAGCCTGGCTGTCCATGGAGCTTTTGTGGGAACTAAGGGGAAAAAAGAGAGAGCATCAACTTTGGACAAAAGGTCAGGCAACTTAGGAAATGTTTAAGGATCTTGCTAGGTCATGCAGAAAGAAAAGCTGAGATGTGAAAGATCAATTAGAGCTTAACCTGGCCACTTCTGTGAAAAATAGTAGAATATGTTTCTAGAAATAAATTTTTAGCAAAATATGGGATAAGGAGAACCTCTACCCTTTTTATTGACACAGTGTAGAATATAGTAACTAAAGATAAGGAAAGGCTGAGCTGCTTAATACCTTGTATGTCTCAATGTTCAATATTAGGACAGGCTGTCCTCAGGACAAGTGCTCTCCTGAGCTGGTAGATGGGCACAGGGAGCAGAACAGCCCCCTGGAATCCAGGAGGAAGCAGCTGGGGACCTGCTGAGCCACTCAGATGCTCACAGGTGTATGGGATCGGATGGAATCCATCCTAGGGGGATGAACAAGCTGGTGGGTGAGCTCCCCAAGCTGCTCTCCGTCATTTACCATCAGTGCTGGCTCAGTGGGGAGGTTCCAGAGCACTGGAGGTGCCAATGTGAGCCCATCCCCAAGAAGGGCTGGAAGGAGGAGCTGGGGAACTCCAGGCCTGTCAGCCCAACCTGGGTGCCTGGCAAAGTTATGGAACAGATCACCTTGAGTGCCATCACAGGGCACCCACAGGATGGCCGAGGGATCAGAGCCAGCCAGCGTGGATTTAAGGGTGGCAGGTCCTGCCTGACCAACCTGATCTCCTTTTATGACCAGATGACCCACCTATGGATGCAGGAAATGCTGTGGATGTTGTGTGCCTGGACTTCAAAGCCTTTAAAACCATGAGCCACAGAATTCCCTGGAAAAACTGCAGCCCATGGCTTGGACATGTTCACCCTTCCCAGGGTAAAGAGCTGGCTGGAGGCTGGGCCCAGAGTGTGGTGGGGATGGTGCTGCACCCAGCTGGTGTCCAGGCACTGGTGGTGTCCCCCAGGGATCTGTGCTGGGCCCAGTCCTGTTTAATATCTTCACTGACGATCTGGGTCGGGAGATCGAGTCCACCATTCACAAATTGCAGATGGCACCAAGCTGGGTGTGAGTGTGGATCTGCTGGAGGGCAGGTAAAGAAGACCCAACCTTAAGCTGCACCAGGCGAGGCTCAGGCTGGAAAATATGAAGAAGTTCTTCACAGAAAGGGTGAGTGGGCATTGGAATGGGCTGGCCAGAGGAGAGGTGGCAGAGTCACTGTCCCTCTCCAGTGGCACTTAGTGCCATGATCTGGGTGACCAGGCAGTATTAGGGTATTGGTTGGGCTTGATGATCCCAAAGGTCTTTTCCAGCCTATTTGATTCTGTCATTCTGTGATAATTGGGACGCGCTGGGGCCATCGTGACACTGCAGGGCCTCATGGAACTAAGAGGACCATGGTGACACCATGCAGGCCCACAGAACCAGGGGTCCAGTGTGGTACTCTGGGGCCTAATGGAACCAGGGAGTGCATTGTGACACTTGGGGTCCTCATGGAACCACAGAGGCCATTGTGACACTGCAGGGCCTTGTGTAACCAAGGGGTTTCACCATTTTGACACTGCAAAATCAAGGAGACCACTGGGAGACTCCACGGCCCAGTGGAACAAAGGGGCCTTTCTGACACTGCGGGGGCCCATGGAACCAAGGGGCTCCTGTGAAACTGCATCACCAATGAGAACATTGTGACACTGTGTAGCCCCATGGAACCGAGGACAACATTGTCATATTTGGGGCCCCATGGGACCAAGGACACCATTTGCTCTGCATGGTCACATGGATCCAAGGAGACCAGTGTGACAGTGCAGGGCCTGGTGTGACCAAGAGGCCTTTGTGACACTGAGGGGCCCCATGGAACCAAGGACATCTTTGCAGATGTCACCAAACTGGGTGTGAGTGTTGATCTGCTTGAGGGTAGGAGGGCTCTGCACAGTGCCTGGGATAGACTGGATCCAGGGCCCAAATCCAACAAGGTGAGGTTTAGGAAGACCAAGTGATGGGTTCTGCATTTTGGCCACAACAATCCCTGCAGTGCTACAGGCTGGGGACAGAGTGACTGGACAGCAGCCAGGCAGAAAGGGACCTGCAGGGAGTGATGGACAGCAGGCTGGGCATGAGGCAGCAATGTGCCATGGTGGCCAAGAAGGCCAATGGCTCCTGGCCTGGATCAGGAATGGTGTGGCCAGCAGGAGCAGGGCAGTGATTCTTCCCCTGTGCTCAGTACTGGTTGGGCACCACCTTGAGTGCTGTGTCCAGTTCTGGGCCCCTGGGGTGGGCAATTAGAAGAAATGTGAAGCAGGGGGTATAAAGAAAGCAAATGTGAAGCAAAGGAAATGCTCAGGGCAGTTTGGGGGTGGCTGCCTGGCAGCCCTGGCTCTGAGCAACAGCGTCTGCAGTGGGACAGGAAACTCCCAACTGATGGGAACAAACTTTCTGGCTGACTGCAGGGGCCAGGACAAAGCTGAGTGGTTTCCCTGCTGTCCCCCAGCCCTTGCTGGCCCCAGGGCCTGATGGCATTTGTGCCCCCTCAGGTTCATGTCCCCACAGCAACAGCATGGGGGTGCTCCCCTGCTGTGTGCAATGCAAAGAGGGGCTGCTGAGCCAGTGCTGCCGTGTCTGTGTCTGCAAGGATGGGGCAACTGCGTGAGCTGGGGGAGAGGCCAGGGCTGCAGAGGGGGATGTTGTTGGCAGCTCCATCAGGACGCTCTGGGCTGTGCAGCGCACTGGGGATGGATCAGCCCCTGCTCTGCTGCTCCTTCCCATCTCCCCCAGGGCCCTTGCAGAGCCCCAGCCATGCCATTTGCCCCCAGCCTGCCCACGGCCAGCCTGGGGCTGCTCACGGGGCTTTTCTGTGCTGAGAATTGGCCTGGCCGTGTTCTTGAGAGAGCCTGGGCAAGGAGCCTGGAGCCCCCAGGCCCTGGGCTGAGGCGTCAGCGCTGCCCCAGCAGTGCCCATGGCCTGTCCCTGCTGCAGCCCCAGCACTGCCACCCCCAGGGCTGTGCCCGGCCATGAGAGCACTCAGGCCCTGCAGAAACACCAGGGCCAGCAGGGCAGCGGGGCAGGGCCACGTCAGCAGCACTGGCAACACCAAGTGCTGCTGCTGCTGGGCACAGCTGCTGAGCCAGCACTGATCTGCCCCCAGCTCTGCACACAGACATTGCTGCTGCAGCTCCAGAGAAGGCAACAAAAGGGCATCTCTGCAAAAAACTTGGCTGGGACACCCTTTAGTGCGTTTAGAGGTAGCAAGGGCATATCCCCTCATTGACACAGTCTGTGACCATAGGGATGGTAGAGAGAAACAAAATGGGAAATGGCATAAAAAGTGACCTTTCTTTGTGGACAAGATTAAAAAAGTCAATAAAAAGAAAACCACAACCAAATGAACAAAAAGTATCAAAAATTACTTTTATTAGAAATGATTGGCAAAATAGGCCAGCTCTTTAATATTTCCAAAACCATCCAGTCAGCAGTCTTCTCACAGCAGCCTTGAGCTCCTGGTTCCTCAGGCTGTAGATGAGGGGGTCAGGACTGTAGGCACCACCAAGTACAGAACTGACAGGGCCAGATCTAGGGATGGGGAGGACATGGAGGGGGGCTTCAGGTAGGCAAAAAACCCAGTGCTGAGAAACAGGGAGACCACAACCAGGTGAGGGAGGCAGGCGGAAAAGGCTTTGCGCCGTCCCTGCTCAGAGGGGATCCTCAGCACGGCCCTGAAGATCTGCACATAGGAGAAAACAATGCACACAAAACAACCAAATAGTAAAGAAATGGAAAACACAATGAGCCCAAATTCCCTGAGGTAGGATTTGGAGCAGGAGAGTTTGAGGATCTGTGGGATTTCACAGAAGAACTGGCCCAGGACGTTGCCATGGCACAGGGGCAGGGAAAATGTATTGGCTGTGTGCAGCAGAGCATTGAGAAAGCCACCGGCCCAGGAAGTTGCTGCCATGTGGGCACAAGCTCTGCTGCCCAGGAGGGTCCCGTAGTGCAGGGGTTTGCAGATGGACACGTAGCGGTCATAGCACATGATGGTCAGGAGGCAAATCTCTGTTGCAAGAAAAAAAAAAATCAGAAAGACTTGGGCAGCACATCCTGTGTAGGAGATGTCCCTGGTGTCCCAGAGGGAATTGTGCATGGCTTCGGGGACAGTGGTGCAGATGGAGCCCAGGTCGCTGAGGGCCAGGTTGAGCAGGAAGAAGAACATGGGTGTGTGCAGGTGGTGGCCGCAGGCTACAGCGCTGATGATGAGGCCGTTGCCCAGGAGGGCAGCCAGGGAGATGCCCAGCAAGAGGCAGAAGTGCAGGAGCTGCAGCTGCCGTGTGTCTGCCAATGCCAGCAGGAGGAAGTGCCTGATGGAGCTGCTGTTGGACATTTGCTGCTGCTGGCCATGGGGACCTGTTCATGAAGAAAGGACAGCAAAGATTTAGAGGAGATACCTGTCACCAAAATAAAAGCCATTTCAGAAACTGGAATCATTTACCCAGTGAGGTGGTAGAGGCATCATCCCTTGAAGAATTTAAAAAAAGACTGGATGTGGCACTTGCTGCCATGATCTAGCTGAACAGTTAGAACATCGGCTGGACTAGATGATCTTATAGGTCTCTTCCAGTCTTGAAAATTCTGTGATTCTGTGATATACCCTCCTCTGGAATAGACACACACACTCATTTTTTTTTTTTTTTTTTGGAGTTCTGGGGTTCCTTTAAAAAGCTTCTCCCTTTCTCTGCTGCTGTTCTTGGATATCAGAAAGCCTCAGAATTTCTGCTGCCCCCAGGGAAACAGAGTGCATTCTGTGAGGCAAAGTGATGAATGGAAAGTGAGGGTGGATGGTCTCACATTCTGACCTGTTCAGAGTTTCTCTGGGCTTTAACCTTTCTCAGGTGGTGGGGGGGGGGGTCACATTCCAATGATTCCCCTATAATGTCACCAGGTCCTGGTGAGAGCAGATGGATCCACCACAGCCCAGCTCCACATTTGAAGCCAAAACCTCATATTGTTCATTTCTCCAACCCAGCAGCATTTTCAGTGTCAGAACACCTCTGCATCTCCTCATCAATCTTATAACTCAGAGATGCTCTAGGACAGGTTTGCACCCTGGATTGAAGCTCCCAGCTTGGACTGAAATCTCAGGGAGACTCCCAAGTGTCCTTATGCTGACATTGGATGAAGGGAGATGCAGCTCCTTCCCTGGCTGCACTGACAGCATTGCCCAGAGCCGGGCACTGGGGACAGCGTCACCCTGAGCCAGCTGTGCCCCCTGCCAGAGCCCCCAGGGCAGGGCAGCTGCTCCCAGCCCTGTGCTCTGCAGAGGGAACTGGGCCCGGGGCTGCAGAGCTGCCCCACGGCTCTGCTGCAGCTCTGCCTGCACAGGAAGGGCTGCACGCCTTGGAGCCCCAGCCCTGAGGGCAAAGGCTTGTCTGGGGCACAGGAGGGAGGGGGCTTGTTCAGAGGGAGGGGCTGCACTGAAGGGGGTCCTGTGGGCACCTCTAAACTCTCCCTGCCACAGCATTGCTGTGTTTTGTTTTCTCTCATTGCCTGATCTTCTCTCTGCTTCCTGGAGATTTCCCTCCTGCAGGTGTCTCCCTGTGCCTGATCTCTCCCTGCCAACACTCACAGACCCCAAATCTCTGTACCCTCTCCTTGGCCTGACAGAACCCTACCTGTTTGCAGGGCACTGGCTGGGGCAGGTTCTGTTTGCAGCTTGGAGACAGGACAGCTCAGATTGAGTCTGTTGAAAAAGGTGATGCTGGTGCTGTCCATGGGCAGAGTGACTGAATGCACATTAGGCATCTCCTGTGACCCTATAATCACCAAAAGTAACAGTTCAGATGTCTCAGACACTTGTCAAAATTCATAATAAATAATTCATAACCTACCTTTATTATTTATCCCCCCTCCCTGCCATTCTCTAAAAGCAGGAAACTGATTTCAAAGTCTTTGGAAATTTTCTCATTTCTGTTAAAATCCTTGACTTGGAAATATTCTATGACTGATTAGAACCCCTCAGCATGTCAGAGTTTCATGAGCATTTCACCTACCCTGCACCAAAAATACCCAGAGTTGTACTCACAGAGTCTGTAGACATTGGGATGTTCCAGCTGTGGGAGATGGCTCCAGGAGCTGCAGCTGCATTGTCCTGCAGCCAGAGGTTCCTGTGCCAAGGGCTGGCAGTGATTCTGCCCCAGCCACTTCTCAGCACCTTCCCAGCCCTGACTGATTGAAGCTCTCTGTGCCTCTGTGCTGTGCCCAGGGTGGCTGCAGGCAGTGCCCCAGCCCTGCTGGGCTGGAGAAAAGCTGCTCATCAAGAGAAATGTGCTTTTGAAGCTCTTCTTGGTTACCAGGAGCTGCCTCTGTGCCAGGAGCCCAGCCCAGCTCAGCAGCACAGACCCAGCACAAGGACTTTATTGAGCCTCTGGGGCTTTGTGCTCAGTCCCTGAACATGAGTCCCTGAGAGGGAGCTGAAGAAACCTCTCCAGAACTCCAAGGCAGAATCCAAGTCCAAACTTTCTTGGACATTTAATGGGTCCCACTGAGGCACACAACTGAGAAATTGTCCCCAGGCCCCAGCCAGAGCAGAGAACTGGAAGCACTGATGACAGGTGGGGACAAAGAGAAGCCAAGTCTTGGTGCCCTGGGGCACAGCAGGGTCTGTGCCACCAAGGGCTGGGAGGAGACACCTTGTCCTGAGGCCCTGGGGCCTCCTGGCACAGCCCCAGCCAGGCTGGGCACTGTCAGCCCCTTGTCCTGCCCTCAGCATCCCCCCCCCCATAGCCCACATCCCAGAGGCCTCAAGGATCTGCTGGAAGGAGTCCCTGGGGAGCCTTGCTCAGCAATGGCCCTGGGGGCTCCTGAATGCTCCCTGTAGGGACTGCAGGTTTTTCAAAGAACTTTGGGTTTGGCTTTTGCCTTTGAGTCTCTGAGAGATTTGTGTAATCATGGCCTCCAATTATCTGCTTTAATTATTCCCTGGAGAGGCTTTGTCAGTAACAGCACTCATTGGGGCTTATTAGTACTTCAGCCTACTTCAGTTATTTTAAGGTACTTGGTGTTTCCCTTTTGATACAGACTCTGTGAGAGGTTTGTGCAATCATGGCCCCAATTATCTGCTTTAACGAGTCCCTGGAGAGCTTTTTACTGACACTCAGTGGGGCTCATTAATGCCTTGAGATACTTAAGGTTTTAATGTACTTTATGGATTTAAGAATACTTTTAGGTAATTTTAAGGATTTCCTTGCCCACACTGAGTCTCTGAAAGGTTTTTGTACCATCCTGACCTGCAGTTCTCTCCTCCAAGGAGTCCATGAGGAGCCTGTGTTGGGTATCTTCCCTCTTTCTGTTTTATAACCAACATGGAACTGAAAGAATTTTTTAAGACTTTCTAAAAGCATCCAAACAAACATGAGACAATTAACAATACAACAACAGCTAAGAAAACAAATGTCCTTTTTTTGATAGACATCATCCAACCCTTTAGTCCCTTGGACTGGACGAGTTCATTGACCCAGTCTTTGTTCTCCACTTGAAACTTCTTGAACCCTTCCTTCAGTACCTGAATGCTCTTGTGGATTGACTTGCTGTGGCTGGAGAGGTTCATGCAACACATGCCCTCAGAGTCTACACAGTCATGCCCATGTGCCCAGAATAAAAACTCTATCACTGTTCTGCAAGGTGGCATGTTTGATGGTCTCTATGTCTGAGAGCAGGCCACTCAGTGTGAGGGAGTAGCATTGGTTTGCTTACTTAACAGGCACCCAAGATGGTCTGATTTTCCTAAATCTTTAGCTGCAGCCACCCAAGCTAGTCCAAATTGGGGGTGCTACCATCCAATACCTGGATTAAAGCTTGCAAAGCCATCTCTTTGATATCATCCAATACTTCTCTGAGGATACCTGCTGCTTGATCATCTGGTAGGCTGTGTTGTCCTTCTCCAGCTAGATGGTTGATTGTCAATTCCGCCCTTGCCTCATTATTAGCATACTCATTGCTATTAGCATAATAAACACTTCCATCCCTCTTCCCACAGGGTGTATTCTGTAAATGACAACAACATAATATATTTTAAATCATAGGTGCCAGAAGTTTGAAGCACCCTCAGGGTTCACATCGGTGACCTGAGCCATACGTGCTGCCGGAAGCCTGGAAAGCTGCAAGAGCGCTCACGAAAGAGGTATGAAAAGGTAAGCAGCATATCAGTTATCCGCCGCGTATCTAGAATGCCGAGGGATAAAGAGGATAGATTTGTTATTAGCCTACGGATACGCTGA
Organism: Ammospiza caudacuta; assembly: GCF_027887145.1. Taxonomy (NCBI): domain Eukaryota; kingdom Metazoa; phylum Chordata; class Aves; order Passeriformes; family Passerellidae; genus Ammospiza; species Ammospiza caudacuta. The sequence continues at coordinate 10,715,952 of NC_080599.1, read as the reverse complement.
AGAAACTTTCCTTAACCCACGTGAACTTTCGGAATGGAGAAAATCTGAGGATATACTGTGGGAAGCAGTGTTAGAAGATGATAAGTCAGCAAAGAAACCGAGCAAGCCATGGCGGGTGATATACAATACACTTCAGCATGTCTCTGAGTGCAAAGCAGCAGCTGCGGCTCGGGACGCCTGCGAGGCTGTGCTGCTCCGAACTCGGCATGGGCGCTCCGCCATGGGGAGCAGCCGCAGCGAGCGGCCGCCTGAAATGCTGCGCTGCAGCGGCGGCAGCCGTGGGGGGGTTCGCCCCGTCCGACACAAGCGCCGCGGGACCGGAGCGCTTCTTCCAGCGGGAGCGCTCTCCCTCCGCCCCGCAGCCGGCAAAAGCTTCAGTGTGAGACCTAACAGCTTAATAAATGTGACTCTTGTCAACAAAAGAAAGATTCCTACTGCAATTAAGAAGCCAGTGATAATAAACAAAGGACACCAAGGACCATTATGGTCAAGACGTTTTTCACCTAAGTTAAAAGGACTTTTTGTTTTTCCTAGCAGAGACTGTAAAAGAGACTTTAAATATCAGAAGCTGTTATGGTTTGGGCCTGGCAAAGCCAGAGCCCCCATGAGTACACCTTCTCCCCGGTGTCTGCTGTGAGATGTGACCAGGAATAAGCAAAGCAGGCTCCAAACTTAAACATAAAGAAAATTTTATTAACTAAGCTACACACAAACAATTACTAAACTACACAAGAAAGAAAGAAAGAAAGAAAGAAAGAAAGAAAGAAAGAAAGAAAGAAAGAAAGAAAGAAAGAAAGAAAGAAAGAAAGAAAGAAAGAGGAAAAAAAAAAAAAACCAAGAGGAAAATGAAAACCTCACAAAAAAAACAGTCTCCCCCCTAAATTCCCAATACAATACATCCTCCAAAATCACCAATTCTAGGTCCAACACCACCCTTTAGATTGCTCAAACTTTCAGCTCCTCAAGAGAGGGAGTCCTTCCATGTGTCGTGGTGGCCTCTTCCGTCCTTGTTCCGGTGCTCTCACCAGCGAACAGGGATCAGGACTGCTTCCAGGGATGTCTTTTTAAGGATGCTTTGTCCAGTTCCAGAAAAGCACAGTATCTCACCTTCTCACCTTTGGGACATCTATCCCCCCCATATTTTATATACCCCCTGAGGCCGAGGGGTACCCACACTGAATCTTCTTTGGCACTGGGACATTTCTCCCCCTGGACTCAGTCTCTGTATCACACGGAAACATGGCTCTGTCCATGGCTACACGAAAGAGTCCAGCATAAAATGCCACTCCATCTTCTCCATTCTTTCAACATCTCTCACTCTCTCTCTCTCTGGTCCAGACCTCCATCACTCGTTCATTTCCTTTGTCCTCCTCCACTCTTATCACTCATCTAGGAAGGGTTAATGTTCTGTAAGGTTTTTCATTGTCCAAAAAGGGTTAAAAAACTCCTCCAGGTGGCTGGACTCCTGGCTGCACCCCCCTCATCTCCTCAGCCGAGCTGCCTGCTGCCAGCACATATTTACTGAATTTCAAGGTAACACAGGCTGCACTCTCTCTCTCTCTCTGTCTCCAAAGGGGGGGGGGGGGGGGGGGGGAATGGCTGCCCAATGTCTCTTGTTGCTCTCCACCCTTTCATCCTCCAAGGCCTCCTTACTCCCATCTCTGTCCAGGCCCAGGCCTACCGCATGGCTGCCCCTCCCCCGCCCAGCGGCAGTGGCTGAACAGGGGAGAGCTCCGACCTGCGTCCCTCGAAGTCCCAAGAGAGCCTCCCAGGGCCGAAGCTCTGCTTTTTAACCCCTGGGTGTTCTCGGAGGTGTATCCTAAAACCCACTGGCTATACCAGGTGCCAATATCAAAATCCAAGCACCCATTGGTTTGACCACAACATCCCAGAATTCCCACTTCTTCCTGGTCAAACCACCACAGAAGCCCAACTAACTCAGTCAGTAGAACATTAAACTCTGAAATTATATTTTGAAAAAATTTAAAAATGTTAAAAATGTGTTAAAGTGGTTGTAGAAGTAAGATGTAATGAGTGTGTTTTTTGTATTTTTTAAGCTTTGTTTAGATGCGATAAAAGTAAAAGCAAGCACTGAATTTAAAAGAATTTTTCCACAGGTATACCTTGAACAAACTTCTTATGTTTTAGTGCATTCAAGTATAAAAATGCTGCAGCAAATACATGAAGAAACTTGTTTTAGTTTAGTATTTTAGAATCAGGCCTGTAAGTAAGTTATAGTAAATGCTATATTTTATTTCTATAGTAAGTATTATCCGTTGCTAAGTAGTTTAAGTTCAATTATCTATTAAGTGCCATCAAATGTTAAATACTGTTAAGGTTTAGTTTTGTTAAGTTTATCTCCTGTTAAGTTTAAGTGTTATTAAGTTTAAGTAAAGCTAGATTCTGTTTAAATTATATTAGGTTTAAGTTATGCAGAATTTAAAGTCAGTTAAGTTTTGTTAAAGTTTTGTTAGATTTAAGTGATTTTACATGTAAGTTCTGTTGATTTAAAAATTTGTTAAGTTTAAGTAAAGATAAGTTTAAGTAATGTTAAGTTCTATTAAGTTTAAATGTTTTAAGTTTAAGTATTTTAAGTCTAGGTACTATTAAGTTTAAGTGATGTTAGATAGATTTATCCTTTCACGATAGGCGTTTATTTTTATGACTTGTGTGTAAAGTGTTGTTGTGAACATCAGAGAAACTCCAGTTAAAAAAGGACAATCAGAAGCATTTGTAAGTAGAGCCATTCCTGTTTGAAGAATATCTGCTGTTTGAGAATAGAAAGCAAACTGACCAGACAATTGACACGGGTGAAACCTGCACACATGTTACTCCTTTAGCTTATTTTTTAAGTTGTATTAGCACACCTGAGTTTTGTTTGAGCCTTGTAGCACATAGAATTTTTTTTTGTATCTGTCGTATAGCATATCCTATAAATAGTGATAGCCTTTTTGGTTTGTCTTGCTAGCTTAGATCCCTTGTAAGAGAGAAACCTTGCTAGCTGAGAATATTGTTTAGTTGTTAGAATTGCCGATTTTTGTGTTGCAAAGAGTGTGACACAGTTAGCCCATAGAACTTAATTTCTTCTAAAAAAATAAAAACGGGAGATGTTGGGAATTTAGCTGCTAGAGAATGGAAAAGTACAAGACCGTGGCTAATTCCAAGTCTGCACTTGTGAGATAGCTTGTCCTTGGGCCTAGCTGTAGTATAATAACAAATAGTGAAAGAGACATGAGAAAAGAGAGATGTAACCCCTAAGGAATGAGGAAGAGTTCATGGTATAGTTTAACCAATAGATTGCTTGGCTTACAGAATATTCATAAGCTTATTATTTGCTGTATAAGTGTTTGATACTTTCTTCAATAAACCGGACCTGTGATGAACCACCTGGTGTCCTGGTCCCCTTCCTACGACAGATTTGGGGCTGAGTCCAGGAGCCTTAGGCACTGAGAGAAGGATGAAGAAGCTGCTCAAGAAGTCAGAAGCAAAACTCCAAGTGCCTTGGAGCATCACTGGGCCCCACTGAGGGCAGGGAGTGCCAAAGGCTCCCCAGGGACTGCTGACAGCAGATCCTTGAGGCCAGGATTGCAGGGAGCCCAAGGTTCTGAGCAGGGAACTGCAATGCTGAGCAAGGCCTGGGCTGGTTGGGGGAAGCAGAAAGGCCAAGCCCTGAGCCCAGCCTGGGACAGCAGGGCCTGTCCCTCATGGTTTGGGGCTGTTTGTGGGCCAGGGGGATGTGAGGGACAGCAAGGACAAATGTCATAAACCTGTGTGACACTGCAGATCGCTATGGAACCAAGGGGCCAGTGGGACACTGTGAGGACTCATGGAAGCAAGAGGCCACTGTGAGCCTGCAGGGCTGGAACACCCCAAAACACTGAAATGCTGGGGGCAACCAAAGCTTCCTTGACTTGAGTTTGGTGCACAGGAGAAACATCAACCATGGGCAGATGCAAAGAACATTCTTGGTAGGAAGGGACCCACGAGGACCATCAAGTCCAGCTCTTAAGTGAATGGCCCACACAGGGATTGAACCCACGGCCTCAATGATACCAGCACCATGCTCTAATCAACTGAGCTAAGAGGTCAAAATGACACCAGATTTTAGTGGCAAAATATGGACAGTCAAGGAAATTTGGCAAAGGGTTTAACCTAAAAACCTTTAACCCTTAAGATGCTTAGTTACCCAAAAATGTTCCAGGTAAGTAGGATTAGAAGGAGAAGAAATAGAGAACATCAAAAAGACAGAATATCTATAGAAAGACACTCACATATGTGCCATCTGCTTGGGCTCCAGCTTCACCAATGGAAGAACCCCTGGAGAAGGCAAGATCCAGACCATGGGCTGGTCTTGTGCTCTGGCTTTTAACACCCTGGGCCTTCATGGGCCCGCCCCTGGGGTGGGACTGCCAGTTGCTTGTCCAATCAGTCAGGCTAGGCACCAGCTGTTACTGTGTGATTGATTGACAGCTTAGCCAATCAGAGTGGGGTTGGCAGCTCTGCAGGGCCCGGACAAGGGGCGGGGCTCTGTCCCACCATGAACCAAAGCCTGACCTGGCCCTGGCCACAGACGGGTATTCCAAACATCCCAAGGTATATCGGGACATCGATCTCATCCAGCCTATGACAGCGACCCGAGTGACAATATGGAATCTCATGGAGCCATGAGTCACTTGTGACAATGCGGGTCCAAGGACACTACGGAACCTTATGGAATCAAGGAGATCATTGTGCAACTCAGGGGCCCTATGGGCGCAAGGGTCAGTAATCAAACACTGGGGTCCATAGAAACAAGGAGCTATTGTGACACAGCGGGGCCGCATGGAGCCAAGGGAACCCTGTGACTCTGTTGGGGCTCATGAAACCAAGAAGCCATTGTGACACTGCAAGACTTCGTGGAATCAAGGAGACCATTGTGACAGTGTGGGGAAGCATTTAAAAAAAGGGAACATGGAACAGGTTTGCCTGATTTGGCCTCCTGGGGACTGTGTGACAGGTCCCACTGAATTTGACATGCCAAGGGCCACTTCCCATTTGACTGTGAAGCACTGGGGCTCTGTGCTTTCCTTCCTGTGGAAAAGAACTCTCTTTCTTCTCTAGGCTCACATGGCCAAAATTAGGATTCTACCTCTAAAATTCCATATATTCAAGGGTTACTCTCCAAAAACATCTGCCAATACAGTCAAGTCTTGCCAGCCTTGGCCTCTGGTGACTGCCTCTCATCTGACCCTGCACCACTGGGGCTCATTTGTTTCCTTCCTATGGAGACCATTGTGACATTGCAGCGTGTTGTGGAGCCAAAGGGCATTGTTACACTGTAGGAACCTGTGGAACCAAGGGGATCATTGTGACACTGTGGGGTCTTGAGGAGCCATGGAGACCATTGAGACAACTCAGGAGCCTTGTGAAATGCAGGGCATCATAGTGACACTGCAGAGTACCATGGATGCAATGAACCCTTGTGACACTGTGGGGCCTCATGGAACCAAGGACATCATTGTGGGTCTGGTGGGCCGCATGGTCCCAAGGGGCCAGTGTGAAGCAGCGGGGCTTTGTGGAACCAAAGGGCCGTTGTGATCCTGCAGGGCATCGTGGATCCATGGAGAGCATTGCAAGGCCCCATGGAATCATGGAGACCATTGTGACACTGTGGGGCCCCATGGAACCAAAGGGCCATTGCGATCCTGCAGTGGCTTATGGAAGGAAGGGGCCATTGTGACAGTACAGGAACTTGTGGAACCAAGAGGATCATTGTTGCACTACTGAACCCCAATAGAACCAAGGGGCCATGGTGATAAAGAGGGGCTTCATGGGACCCAAAGACCATTAGGACACTGTGAAGCCTTGTGGAACCATATACACCATTAAGATCCTTAAGGACTTGTGTAACCAAGGGGCCATTATGACACCTGAGGGCATCATGGAAGCAAGGAGCCACTGTGACACTGCAGGGCCCTCTGGAAGCAAGGGAACATGAAATAGGTATGACTGCCTTGGTCTCCCAGGGGTCACCTGAGAGGTCTGGCTGACCTTGGAATGTGGAAGGCTACTCCCATTTGCCCCTGAAACACTGGGGCTCTGGGCTTTCCTTTTTATGGAAAAGAACTGTCCATTTTTTCCAGGCGTCCATGGTCAAAATTTGGATTCCACCTCCAAATTTCTGTGTATGGAAGGATTGCTGCCAGACAAAAGGTGCCAGGACAGACAGGTCTGGCTGGTCTTTAACTCCTTAGTGCCAGCATTCACCTATTTTCCAAATACTGGAAAGGGCTCTGGCTTTTCTTTGTATGGAAAAAATCATCCTTCTCCAGGCACAAATGTTCTAAATTAGGATTCCACATTCATAATTTTGAATATCCAAGGGTTGCTGCAAGCAAACCTGCCAGGACAGACAGGTCAGGCTTGCCTTGGCCTCTGGTGGTTGCCGTTCATCAGCAACCTGCTGAAACATGGGGGCTCTATGGCTTTCTTCCTATGGAGACCAATGTGACATTTGGGAGCCTTGTGAAATGAAGGAGCCATTGGAACACTAAAGCACTATGGATCCAAGGGACCATTGTGACACTGTGGAGCCTCGTGGAACCAAGGACATCGTTGTGGCTCTGTTGGGCTGCATGGTCCCAAGGGGCCAGTGCAAATCAGCAATGTGGGAGTTAGCCCAGCTGTAACTCAGAGTCAGCCAGATTTTACCCCAAAAGAACTGGGTGTGAGTTTCAAGTCCTAGGAATCATTCTTTTAACTTAGAGTGAGCTTGAGAAATCCCCCATAAGCCTTTAGTGTTGTTATGCTAAGTTGTCCAAGTTCTACTCCCCTATTGGTTTATTGGTTGCTTATTTCTTCTGTATGATTATTGTTCTAGTTTTCTAGCCCCAAGTTGTTGCTGCTTCCCCTTTGTCTCAGGTTTTAGGATCCTGCCCCTTGTAGTGTGCTGGATTTCTCCATGTTTATTATTTTTCACCCTGTTATTAAAGTTCCTTTTAAACAACTCCATTGATCCTGCTCCTTTTCATTTTTGCCACACTCACCCTGAACTCAATGATCCAGAGATGTTTGTCAGAGCCACCTTCATTGTGACATTTGGCGCCCAAACAGGGACCATGACATTCAGGGATCCCTGTGTCAGTCACGTCAGCTGGGGTTAGCTGATGGATAGGCCAGTGCTCCCTGGGATTTTGGATTGTGCCGGGCCTGGTGGATTCATCGTTGCTTCAAGGGACCTTGCCCAGGATCGGCAGGGACAACGATGGTTTCACCTGCATAGGATTGCAGGTGGGTTTGGGGAAATGCAAGATATTTATTGCCCATTTTGCCACTGTGTTTTTACAGTATGCACCCATGTCCCATAATTAATTTGAGGTGTTGTGGTGGCTCTTCTCCAAAAGGCAAAGAAAGAAAACTGGCCAGTCATATGTCCACAGTAGAAAGGAATGTATATGGATGCTTTACTTCTCACTGGTCATGATGAAATATTTTCAAAGAACGAATAAAAATCAATCATGAGGTGGATCATTTGTCGACGGAAGGAGACCAGGACATCAATTAGATCATCACAGGCCCAATGTTATTGATCAGTACAGCAGGTTAAATACAGTTCATAATGAGCTTCATACATATTGCAAAAGTTGAGCTCAGGATTGGTTAGTTACATATCAGCAACTACGCCTACTTCTGCATTCTTATGGTTCTACTTTTGATACTTTCTACATATTCTCAGGGAGAATCTCTCTTCCCTATCCTCATGTTGCGGCAAGGGCATTCTGTGCTTGCCTGTCATTGGTCACCGACTGCTGACTTCTCCTTTCAGCTTACTGACTGCTGACTTCCCTCTCTCAGCTTGACCAGCGGCATTATGTCAGTATGGCCTTTCTCAGCTAACCAACAATTAATAAATCTCTCCACATTTCCCCCGTTTTCTTCTTGAGCAAGGAGATTGGTTTGCCATGTTTTTGCTATTGTACGACTGACCATGTTTTGAATACAATTAAAAATACAAGGCACAATAAGCAAAAACAGTAAAATTACACCCAGAAGTCCTATAGCATAGATCACAAGGTTCCTCAGCCATGGTCCAAGTCCTAAGCCTTTAAGCCATTCGTCAATTCCTAAACCTTCTTCTTCCTTAAGTTTGTGAAGTCCCTGTTGCAGTTCTTTTATCTTAGTGTGAATGGACACCGAATGATCAGACAGTTTCATGCAACACATTCCCTCAAACTCTTCACATCCATGCCCTTGTGCTAAGAGCAAAAAATCTACAGCAGCTCTATTTTGCAAAACAGCATGGTTAACACTGTGCACATCTGCCGTTAGCATATCTAGAATTTGTGATGTTTTATTCAGCTCATCCTTTTCCCAGCATCCTAATTGTTTTGCTAAATTCATGGCTTTATTGGCAGATCCTCCTGGCAAGATAGTCTAAATCACCACTTGTTTGAATGTACCCCAAAACTGTGGATCTCCTATCTGGCTGCAGTCTAAGTCATGTATGCTACGTCTTTTCCTGTTTGAATTTTGACTCAGCTGCATTAGCAAGGATACATTAGGGTGAAACAATGACAATTTTCCCAAAAAACAAGGTCCACCCTGTGGTTTAGCTGGTATACCATTCCACGCCCTGTCTCCACAAATCAAAAATATTCCTGTGGGTAATTTCATTGGTGTTGTGATATTTGTGCCGTTACATTGACTGTAATGCTGCAGAGAGAATTCACTCACATTCAGGGGTGAATCTAGGGTGGCCCATGTTTCTTTAGGTTGGTTTAAATTCTGAGCCCCCGAAAATTTGAAGCTAAACCATCCGCCAGCTGTAGTGTTAGACATACTGGCGTTTGTACTTCCAAAAAGATCCAATTCCTCAGGAGGAGAATGCAAAGAGGTGTTAAGTGATTGGATTAGTAAGCATTGACGATAGCCATCACTCTGACCTGCAGTATACCCTTGTTGCACTGGCAATGTGATGTTTGACATGTTAGACATACATAAGGTTTGGTTGTTTATCAAACTGCAAAATTCTCCAGGAGACCATACCAGAAGTCCCACCAGGCATGTTCAAAATGGGTTAGTGACTCCTCCAAGACTAAGACAAAGTGATGATTGGTTAGTTTGATTAGCAAGTGTCACCCATAAATTTTCTCTTGGTTGACTAAAGTGTGCTATTCCTACTGCTTCACTTGCTACAGCATTGAGCAATATAACAAGAACAAACCTCATTTTTCTTTCTGCTTGCTTTGTTTTTCCTTTCTTCGTTGTCTTTTCCCTGGTTTGCTAGATTGTCTATTGTAAGGCTGAGTCAATTTTTGAATATACTGATCTAATTCCAAATCAGCATCCTTGCTTACAGGTATAGCATGAGGTAAGTTTGAAGGCAAATCAGCTTTACAGCGAGCTGCTATGATGCATGAGGCTTTATTAATTTCAAATATTCTAAGGTTTTCCTGCAACTTCCACCTAAGATATGCTATAACCACTTGTTCTGCACTCTCAAGAAGCTGTAATCCTGTCCGTCCTGGCAGGCCAGTACTTTGTTCAAGAGCTCTAACCCAGAAAAAATTTCGAATCCACCTTCCAGAACAAGGTGCACACCATAAATATCCTATTGACATCTGTGAATACCAATAAACCTGATTACAATCTGCACAATGCAAAGCTATCCATGCATAGCACTTATCATTATCCCTTTTGCAAACATAACAAGGAAGTGAATATAAGTAAGGACCAGTATAAAAGTCTGGTTCTTCAACCCAATGCAACCAATTCAATGGTGGTGATTGCAAAGCCTCTTCAGCTTTTTTACTATATGAGGCTAATAGTTCAAGCTCTTTCTTTAATACAAGGCGTATCTTATTTCGTAATCGTAGTTCTTGCTCATTATCTTCTTCAACAACTATATCCTCCCGAGGGTCCCACAACTGTAAAATTGTCCTAATCATAGAAAATTAATTAGCAATCACTGATATCCTTACTGAAATGAGACCGTTCCCTTTTTGCCTTCTTTTTCTTATCTGTCTTCAATCTTGCTGCTCCTGATTTTACTGGTCCTGCCACTTGCAAACTCAATTTTTGCAACTTGTCAATGCAGCAATCTAATGCTCTATCAGGATCCCCTTTGAAGGGTCCTACAATTGAATGCTGTGTTAAAGGCACTAATTTCCTACACCTTATAGAAACTATACGTGATTTACTTTGAACCTTAATTCTATTCACAATACATTGTACCTCCCATCGATAATAAGCAAGAATTTTCTGTTCAGGAGACTCATAAAGATTTAAAGCTATATATGCATTTTGCCCTGTTTGTCTCTTCAATTCATCTTGCCAGCTTTTACCCCACGTGTGCTCGTGCTCACAAGTGTGACACCACAAATCTCGTAATAATGATTGTTCTATCCAAAAACTTCTATCACAACCCCCACAACGTAGGGCTATCCAGGCAGCACAATGTGGATTGTGACAGTCAAGGCAATGTTCTTTCGCTGGATTTGTTAAGCGAAAAGTTGATAATGAGTCAATAAAACCAGTCAACTCCTGGGCTGTCCGGTAGTGATGTGTCAGTGCTCTGTCCACCGCTTTCGAGTACCCCTTCAATTGTAACAGTAGTGGTTGTAGGACTAGATGCAGTTTCTTCCCCAGTCGCTCCTTGTCCTCCTCCGTAAGGCGATCCACCAGAGGCTGCATCAAAAACAGGTTTAGTCCACTTAGCAGGCACCCACAAAGGCCCTGTAGGTGAGGAAACACAAAGATATCCCCGACCCCAATATAATACTTTTGCAGGTTTTTCCCATAATCCTGTACTCGGGTTCTTATACTTAAGCCAGACCTCTGTTTCCTTAGTATTTACCTGACCTCGGATGATGTTTCATTGCAGGAGGGGTATCGTCTTCCCCAAAAATACATAAATGATTAATCACATACAAAACCTTAGCAAAACATGCTTGTGTTTGATGATGGAAATAGAGGCCAATGTTGAGGCCACGCTTCTGGAGAAATGATGCTGGTATCTGCTCCTGTATCCAATAATCCATAAAGGGTTATGCTTTGATGCCCATAAGTGATTTCAACTTTTTGCTTTGGTCTATTTTGTAAATCCACAGTCAAAAGTGTAACACCAGTAGAGCCAAAACCTTTTTCATTCCGTGTTTGCTCAGTAAAAGATTGTATTCCTGATGTCATTTGTGATAGTGATACCAATTGTGCGATGCGTTGTCCTTTTGTAATTTTAATCGGAGGATAAAGGGTGTAAACCATGATTTGTATTTCCCCTCTATAATCCACATCAATAACACCAGTCAAAACAAATAATCCCAACATAGTTGTAGAAGAACGTCCCAGCAATAATGCTCTACATGTTTGTCCATTTAATATAAGAGGGCCCTTTACTCCAGTGGGTATCCTCTCAGGCCTGTTCGTCATTAGTGTGACGTCTGCTGCTGCTGATAAATCCAATCCGAGGCTCCCTGTTGTTGCGGGTTGCAGACAGGAGGTGGCAGCGAAGTTACGGCAGCAGCTGGTGTCTCCGATGTCACGGCGGCAACTTGTGTCTGTCCCTCATTGCCGCATCGGTAACACTTGATGAATGTCTTGAGCCTCTTTGCGTGAATGCCAGTCAGCTGCTTCGGAGAGGAGCAAGAGCAGCTAACACCTGATTCTGAGTAGACTCTGCTTGCTTTTGTAACCCTAATCCTAATTCCTTTAAAACTTCTGCTATAAATGCCTGTGAAGCTGTTGGCATTAATGCCATTCACTTTGATGCCTCCTCAATGGTCCAATTTGCCCCTAAAGTAGCTAACACTCTTTGTGTTGCTGGATTGCTATTTTGCAAAGCACACTGCTTCAATAGCGCCCTGCAACACCAGCCTGATCTATAGCAGTAGCTGTTCTATCGATAAAATTTCCAAATGATTCCTCTCTACCTTTTTTATTGCCCATATAAGCCAGTAACCCTCCTGGCTCTTTAACCATATCTATTGCAGCATGCACTAACCGCATAGACTAAGTTTATCTGCTCCTGGTATCATCTGTGCTTCTGTACGTAAAAATGCCCCTAAGCCCATAAGCTCCTCTACTGTTACTCCATGTAATGGATCTCCCTGGGCTCGTTGTACAGCAACTGACTCATAAACCAGAGCTTGCCAATGTGCATTAAACAATAACTGCTGATGCTGAGTGAATATCAACCGAACTATTCCTCTTAAATCATTAGGACATAAAACCTGAGTATTAAAAAGATAATCTAGCATTTGCCTAACAGGTTCACTTTTTACTCCAAACTGACTAACCGTAGAACGTAGCTAAGTTAACAGCTTCCAATCTAAGGGAGTATATTCCGCTATATTATGCGTAAGGTTCCCCTGTGCATCATACTGTGGTGTGTATGTGACCAGGCATGCAAGACTAGAAGCTATTTCCACCGCCTCACCATCCCCCATTTGCATTACTTCTTTTGCCAAAGCATCCCCAGCTTCCCTCCTCTGTTTAGCCATCTCCCCCCATGGATCACTGTGTGTCCCTGGGATGGCATCTGACTCTTTAAGGGTGCTATGCTGCTGGCGCTTCGGTACAGACACCGAGCTTTCGCACGGGGAAGGCAGTGGAGCAGGAGCTGGCTCGCGTGGGGGAAGCAGCCCCCCCGCTGAAGCTGTAACCAGAGCCGGCTCACTCGGGGGAAGCGGCGGAGGCAAAGCTGGCGGCGGAGGCAAAGCTGGCTTGCTCCCACCCCCACCATCCGACCCGCCTGAAGTTGGTGGCGGAGGCAAAGCTGGTTTGCTCTTACTTCCACCATTCGACTCGCCCTCCCCCTCTGACAGAAAAGGTGCAGATGGTTCCACTGTGCCTATAGGGAAATCCTCCACACCATTTTGCTGGCGACCCTTAGGCATATGTATCTTAGTTACAGAACGTGCCAGGGGATCATCCTCATGACCATACCCTATATTCCTCTTATGAGCATCTGTCGCCCTTTCTGCTGCCTTTCTCTCAGAGACCTGCTGAAGTAACATGTTATACGCCACCCGCCATAACTTCCCTAATTTCTTTGCTGACTTATCATCATCTAACACTGTATCCCACGGTATTTCCCCAAACTTCTTCCACTCTGCTAGCTCATGAACTGTATGCGGGTTAGCAAAGATACCTTTAGCATGGCCATAGGCTAATAACCCTGGTAATTCCTTTTTAAAATCTATCCCTTTTATTCCTCGCCATTCTAAATACGCGGCGAATAAATCATATGACGCTTGCCTATCCATATCTATTAATCAGCGTGCGCTGTTTCAGCTCTCCAGGCTCCTGCGACACGTATTGGCTTGATTCACCATTGTGGTCCTCAAGGGTGCTTCAAATTCTGGCACCGTCCCGGCTGCAAGGACCCAAACCCAACTTCCTCGACCGTGGCGTAATCCCCTTTTTCTTTTAATCCGAGAAAAAAGGACAGAGATTCGGCGTTGCCCACATTCTCCACCATTTGTCGACGGAAGGACACCAGGACATCAATTAGATCATCACAGGCCCAATTTTATTGATCAGTACAGCAGGTTAAATACAGTTCATAATGAGCTTCATACATATTGCAAAAGTTGAGCTCAGGATTGGTTAGTTACATATCAGCACCTACGCCTACTTCTGCATTCTTACGGTTCTACTTTTGATACTTTCTACATATTCTCAGGGAGAATCTCTCTTCCCTATCCTCATGTTGCAGCAAGGGCATTCTGTCCTTACCTGTCATTGGTCACTGACTGCTGACTTCTCCTTTCAGCTTACTGACTGCTGACTTCCCTCTCTCAGCTTAACCAGCTGCATTATGTCAGTATGGCCTTTCTCAGCTAACCAACAATTAATAAATCTGTCCACAATCATTAAAATATTTCCTGACACCTCTGGTTTCGAAATCCATACCACTGAATTTTGAGACTAAGTGGAAGGTAAATTGTACAACCTTTTGATCAAAAGGGACTCCATTGCATCCCACATACTCCCCATCATCCACACCACCCTTTAGACCCTTCACCAGCCAGCAGCGTGTTGAAAACTAAATCCATTGCTCACTCTTAACTCAGGACCTCGCCCCAAACCTGCCCTTATCAGACTTTCCACGATGGTCCAAGATGGTGATGGCCATGCTCTCTTGGAGTATCATGTCCTGGACAGTTAAGATGGAAGGAGCCTGAACGTGGCTCGAGAGCCCAATCATCCTCCCTCCATTTTGGCTTCTCCATTTCCTGCTACCACAACCTTCTCTTCCGCCCTGAACGAACCTCCAGACTCCATCCCCACAACTGTGGGTCACACCCCCACTGTCAATCATTCCACCTCCACCCTGGGACATGCCTCCAGAATGCCAGTCCAGGGGTATGCCATCCTAAATCAAGGCCCTTCCTCCCCAACACCTGACAAAATGGCAGTGCCCTTTGCCTCACCCTCCAGCAACAATATGACCCCATGGTCAAAGATACTAAGCCCGACTGTCGCACTATTTCTAATCCAAATGTTTCTCCCCCAAGTTTTTCTTCCTCCTTAGAAAATAGTTAGGATTCCCCAGAGCCACCTTTCCCCTCAACCCCAGAAGGTCCCTAGGAAAGGATTTGGAAGGAAGCAGTTAAGGAAGGAGACTGGCAAATAGTCTCAAAACTCCTTGTTGCCCCGGTATGTTATGAAAGAAGGGGGCAGAATCCCAGGTATCAGCCATTGGTTTGAGAGGAAATCAAGGATCTGTGTAGGGCAGCTAAAGACCATAGGAGGGACTTCCCTTGTTTTAATGGCCTATTGAGGGCCATGTTTACAGCACATGTCTTAACTTCCTATGATTTAAAATGTATTATGAACATGTTGTTGTCACCTACAGAATACAACCTGTGGGAAGGGGGATGGAAGTGTTTACTACATCAATTAATAGCGACTATGCTAATAATGAGGCAAGAGCAGAATCAACCATCTAGCTGGAGAAGGACAACACAGCCTACCAGATGACCAAGCAGCAGGTATCCCTAGAGAAGTATTGAATGATATCAAAGAGATGGCTTTGCAAGTTTTAATCCAGGTATTGGATGGTAGCATCCCCAGTGTGGACTACCTTGGGTGGCTGCAGCAAAAGCTTTAGGACAATTAGACCATCTTGGGTGCCTGTTAAGTAAGCAAACCAATGCTACCTCCCTCACACTGAGTGGGCTGCTCTCAGACATAGAGACCATCAGACATGCCACCTTGCAGAACAGTGACAGAGTTTTTACTCTGGGCACATGGGCATGGCTGTGTAGACTCTGAGGGCATGTGTTGCATGAACCTCTCCATCCACAGGGGGTCAACCCACAAAAGCATTCAGGTACTTGAAGGATTCAAGAAGCTTCAAGTGGAAAAAAAAGACTGGTTCAATAAACTCTCTCCAGTCCAAGGGACTAAAGGGTTTGATGATGTCTAGCTAAAACAGGACTATTAATTCTCCTAGTGATTGTTTTTGTATTGTTAATTTTCCCATGATTGTTTGAATGCTTTTAGAAAGTCTTACAAAATTCTTTGTAAAACAGAAAGGGGAAAGATACCCAACACAGGCTCCTCATGGACTCCTTGGAGGAGAGAATTGGAGGCCAGGATGGCACAAAAACCTCTCAGAGACTCAGTGAGGAAAGGAAAATCCTTAAAAGTACCTAAAAGTATTCTTAAATCCATAAAGTACCTTAAAAACCTTGAGTATCTCAAAGTGTTAATGAGCCCTGCTAAGTTTCAGTACAAAGCTCTCAAGGGACTCATTAAAGCAGATAATTGGGGCCATGATTGCACAAACGTCTCACAGAGTCTGTATCAAAAGAGAAACACCAAGTACCTTCAAATAACTGAAGTACCTTGAAGCATAAATGAGACCACTGAGTGTTGTTACTGACAAAGACTCTCCAGGGAATAATTAAAGCAGATAATTGGAGGCCATGATTGCACAAACCTCTCAGAGACTCCAAGGCAAAAGCAAAATGCGAAATCCTTTCAAAAACCTGCAGAGAGGCTCCTGGCACAGAGGCAGCTCCTGGCAAGGGCAGCGCTGCAGAGAGACAGCTCTGCCCAGGAGCAGCTCCTGTGCACAGCCCAACAGGGCGGGGGCACTGCCTGGAGCCACCCCGGGCACAGGCACAGGGCACAGAGGGGTTAAACTCAGCCTGGGCTGGGAGCACAGAGCAGAGCTCACTCAGGGCTCACTAGAGCAGAAATCAGCCCAGGTTTGAAGCAGTCATTCCCTGGCTGTGGGAAGAGAAGCTGCCGTTCCTGCAGGGATCTCCTGGAGCTGGCACATCCCACAGGTTTGAGGACCTTTCAGGAGGACTCTCAGAGCTGCTCCAGGGCAGGGCTGTGGCCCCAGGGCAGGGCTTTCCCTGCTGCCCCAGCCCAGGCACAGCCCAAGGCAGCTCCTGTTGCCAGGCTCTGCTGCAGGGCTGAGCAGCCAGGGCTGCAGCCAGGGGTGCCCAGGGCTGTCCTGCAGAGCAGGGTCCTGCAGCCCAGGGCGCTGTGCTGGGGCAGGGACTCTGCTGGCTTCCAGGGACAGCTCTCAGCCGGCCCTGGCAGCTGCTCCCGGCACAGGGGGGTAAAGCGGTGGGGCAAAGGAGCCACCCTGAGCTGGGCAGGGGCTGCTGCTGAGAGGGGCTGGATGGGGCAGGGCTGCTCCCAGCTCCAGACCTGCCTGGGCACAGCTCTGGAGGACACTTCCCAAAGAAGGTAAGCCTGGGATTGCTGGAAAGATCAGGAGCTTTCCCAAGAGTGTTTTCAATTTCCTGCTTGGAGAAGGATGGGAAAGTTGGGGTAGTGACAAAAAGATTTTTCCATTTTATAATTTTTTATATATTCATAGCTCTGTAAATTACTATCATATAGTTATGATACCATAACCTTTACTTAACTCTATTAAACTCTTAATTAACTATATTAAACTACAATTATATAACTTATATAACTTTAATCCTTCTTTAACTCTAGTTTGTTTTCTTATCTTTCTCTTAGATTTTAGAACACTAAGCTGACTGTCTTAATACATTCCTGGAATACTATATAGTCTTATTATCAGGAAGAGGACCTACAAGAACATTTTGTTTTTTCACCAGAATGTGAGCAGTCATAAGCAAAAAGTGAAGGCAAAGAAACCCTTGGACCTACTCCAATGGGTTGACCCAGGGGTGTGTAACTGGGGCACCTGAATCTCCTATTGGATGCTCCTGTTAAATATCCTAATTAATCAACCTCAATAAATCATTGAAATCAGGCCCTGGGTGTGCCCCATCCCCACTGGGACACCTGGAAGCTTCCAATTAATGTCTGGTTTTTACTTTACTGTTCTAACACTGTTGCAAGGGTTTCGTTTTATCTGTTTTGATTATAGACAACAGGGGAATGACAGAAGCAGAACAGGAATTGTAATCCCAGAATCCCAGGACATTCTGAGTTGAAAGGGACACACAGGATCATCAAAGGAATGTTTGAGCATTTACGGGGACTCCAGAACTGTAACTTTGGGTGGTCAGTCTCTCTGCTGGGAGCCTCCCAAAAGGCCACCAGCCACTCCTCAGCCCTGGACAGCAGCAGCATCACCTCTGCAGGGCCCAGCAGGGCTCTCCTGAGCTGCCCTTGCCCAGCTGCACACAAAGCCTGCCCCAGCCAGGACCCTGCACACAGGCAGGTTTCTGTAGGGCCCCGGCCAGGGCACACAGGCTGGGATGGGCTCTGTGAGTGCTGGCAGGGACAAGGCTCCTCTCAGGAGGGAATGTCCAGGCCCAGGGAGATGCTCAGGGAGGGAGAGAGTATTGCGGTGACTTGATGAGGGTTCCTCAGGGTGAGAGAGATAAAAGAGAATCTTGCTTCATGATCAGAAGGCTGGATTTATTGATTTATGATATATAATACATTATGACTATACTAAAAGGAATAGAGAGAGAAGTTGCAGAAGTTGCTAAGCTAAGAATAGAATAGAATAGAATAGAATCCAAAAACAAGAGAGCTCTCTGAGAATCTGTCCCCGAGCTTGGTCCTGTGATTGGCCCTTAATTCTAAACATGGAACATGAGCCAATCACAGGTGCACCTATTGCATTTCACATCAGCAGATAATAATTTTACATTTTTCTTCTGAGGCCTCAGCTTCCCAAAAGAGGAAAAATCCCAAAGAGAGGATTTTATGAAAAAATGTCTGTGACAAGAAAGGGCTGAAGAGAGCAGTGCTGGGGGCAGGACGGCACTGTTGTTGTGTGGGAGGTGCCAGGCACAGCTGGGCAGGGGAACACTGTCCTGAGTGCCCGGCTGTCTCTGCCCTGCCCTCTCAGGCACAGCACCACAACATCTTCTCTTGGTTCTGCCGTGCCCTGATATTGTCACTATTATTTGCTGCTCTCAGGGAGGCTCTGGCATTTGCAGCAGCTGAGTCAGGCACTGCCCTTGGCATTCCTGCCAGGCAGGGGTGTGTCCATGGGAATGGGGTGTCCAAGCTTCCCTGGCACCTGTGGGGCTGTGGGCAAAGCAGTCCATGGGAAAGGGGAATGAGCTGAGCCCCCTCCCTGAGATCCCATCATCGGCACAGCCAGGGATCTCCTTGCTGTGCCCTTCCAAGCTCTGAGCTGCTCTCCTGGGTGAAAATCTGTGCCAGAGCCTCTGGGAGTTCCCTGAATGTCTCACAGGGAAGGGCAGAGCTGCCAGAGCTGAGGAAATGCTGCTGAGTTTGCCAAGGGAGCCGTGAGTGTCCTTGGCACAAGGGGGAGTTGAGACCTTACCCAGACACCTTTAGAGAGGGTGAGACATTCAGGGATCCTCTGATCTGGGAAGGGGCTGGTTTATCCCAGGGTGACCTGGGAGTGTGACTGTGCTCTGATTGCAGACAAAGACTCCCCCCAGAGCAGGAAGGGGGGTGACTGAGTCCCAGCTGTAGGGACTGTCTACAGGGAATGGACCAGGTTTGGCTCCAAGCAGCCTCTCCTGACTTGTCACTGTCCTTTCTCCATGAACAGGTCCCCAGCAGCCTCAGCAAATGTCCAATAGCAGCTCCATCAGGCACTTCCTCCTGCTGGCATTGGCAGACACACGGCAGCTGCAGCTCCTGCACTTCTGCCTCTTGCTGGGCATCTCCCTGGCTGCCCTCCTGGGCAATGGCCTCATCATCAGCGCCGTAGCCTGCGGCCACCACCTGCACACGCCCATGTTCTTCTTCCTGCTCAACCTGGCCCTCAGCGACCTGGGCTCCATTTGCACCACTGTCCCCAAAGCCATGCACAATTCCCTCTGGGACACCAGGGACATCTCCTACACAGGATGTGCTGCACAGCTCTTTTTTTTTCTGTTCTTCATCTCAGCAGAGTTTTTCCTCCTGACCATAATGTGCTATGACCGCTACGTGTCCATCTGCAAACCCCTGCACTACGGGACCCTCCTGGGCAGCAGAGCCTGTGTTCACATGGCAGCAGCTGCCTGGGCCAGTGCCTTTCTCAATGCTCTGCTACTCATGGCCTATACATTTTCCTTGCCCCTGTGCCATGGTAATGCCCTGGGCCAGTTCTTCTGTGAAATCCCACAGATCCTCAAGCTCTCCTGCTCACAGTCCAAACTGAGAAAACTGGGGCTCATTGTTGGTAGTTCCTGTTTAGGTTTGGGTTGTTTTGTGTTCATTGTTTTCTCCTATGTGCAGATCTTCAGGGTTGTGCTGAGGATCCCCTCTGAGCAGGGACGGCACAAAGCCTTTTCCACCTGCCTCCCTCACCTGGCTGTGATCTCCATGTTCCTCAGCACTATTGTCTTTGCTCACTTGAAGCCCCCCTCAGTCTCGTCCCCATCCCTGGATCTGGCCCTTTCAGTTCTTTACTCGGTGGTGCCTCCAGCCCTGAACCCCCTCATCTACAGCCTGAGGAACCAGGAGCTCAAGGCTGCAGTGTGGAGACTGATGGCTGGATGAATTAAGGAACATTAAAATGCTGGCCAATTTCTGCCAATCACTTCTACTAAAAGACATCTTTCATACTTCTTGTTGCTTTGGTTGTGGTTTGTTCTTTTTTTCCTTTGTATTAGTTTTTCATATTGTCCACAAAGGAATGTCATTGTTTTTGCCATTTCTCATTTTGTTTCTCTCCAACTTCCCTGTGGCCAGAGACTGTCAATGAGGGGCCGCGCTCTTGTGGCTTTAAAGGAACTAAAGGATCTCCCAGCCAAGTTTTTTTGCATAGATGCCTTTTTGTTCCCTTCTCTTGAGCTGCAACAGCAATGTTTGTGTGCAGAGCTGGGGGCAGATCAGTGTTGGCACAGCAGCTCTGCTCCTGCTGGCCACACCATTCCTGATCCAGCCCAGGAGCCATTGGCCTTCTTGGCCACCTGGGCAGACTGCTGGCTCATGTCCAGCCTGCTGTCCATCACTCCCTGCAGGTCCCTTTCTGCCTGGCTGCTGTCCAGCCACTCTGTCCCCAGCCTGTAGTGCTGCAGGGGTTGTTGTGGCCAAAGTGCAGGACTCAGCACTTGGTCTTTTTAAACCTCACCTTGTTGGATTCACCCACTAGATCCACCTGTCCAGGTCCCTGTGCAGAGCCCTCCTATGCTCCCACAGAGTCAACACTCACACTCACCTTGGTGTCATCTGCAAAGATGTCCTTGGTTCCATGAGGCCTCTCATTGTCACAATGGCCTCCTTGTTACACCAGGCCCTGCACTGTCACACTGGCCTCCTGGGTTCCATAGGGCCCCAATATTTGACAATGGACTCCTTGGTTCCATGGGGCTTCACTGTGTTACAATGTTCTCATTGGTGCCACAGTTTCACAGTGGCCCCTTGGTTCCATGGGGCCCCAGAGTGTCACAATGGCCCCATGGTTGTTTTGCAGAGAAAAGAAGAAACCTCACAACTTTGTAAAAGTTGTAAAGCCCAGTATGCTTTTATTACAACGCGTGCTGGACACAAGTCCCCCAAAAAGGCATGCGTACCTCTGAAGACTTCAGGTCTTCTTTTATCCCTCTTCCAAATGCATATGCATACAGTTTCACAATAAGTTTATACATTTTCATTCTGCGTGACATTTAGCACCAGTTCTTCTTTATCAAAGGAATTTCTAAGTCAAGGGCAAATCAACCTTGTGGTCTTTTCTGTTTTTCTTTCTCTGTCTCCTTGCTGTCTTGGCATGCGAGTTTTTCCTTCAGCTTTGGCCTCACAGACTTTTCACCTTTCTTAGACACTTCACCTAATTCAGAATGGATCTTTACTCTGTCTCATTCCCCCCCTTTCCTAGGAAATAAGTAAATTCTTTTACTTAATTAAAACCTTCATGACAGTAAGTGTCTTTTAGTGCTTCACCATGTACATTTGACACAGAGGTTGGTACAGCCATTCATTGTAGCATTCTCCTGTCCCAAATTATCAATATAATAGATAATCCTAAGCTTATCCCAACTAATATTAGTAAAACTACAATGGAGTGGCACAACGTATTAAAGATTCCATTTGCAGTTGGTGACCACCCAAAGATCACATCTCACAGTGATGATCTATATTTTGTTTTATTCTTTGTAGAACTCTGTTTATCTTCTTTGTATCATGTTGGACAGTAATTAAGGTTTTCTTTCCGCTTCCTTGGATTCCTTTCAAGCCTTCCAATAGATCTTGGTGCTTAATTAATTGTTTTACCAAAGTAAGGTTCATCCCACTAGGGGTAGGTGGTAGTCTGTGATACATTGTGTAATTGGCTTACGAAAAATCAGACTCAATAATTTTAACAAAATTACAAATACAGAGATTAGAATGGTTTCTACTAGACAGAATAACATCATTGCTATCAATTTGTACAGCAGCACAAGCAGTTCTCAAGCATACACCCTTTTCCAGTATATACGAGCACAGTTCTCTGGTCAGTGACTGGATGAACTTCAAAGTGACAAATACTCTGTTCAGTGTCCAAACACACATCCTGAGCATTAATAGTATTGCTTTCACAAATGAATCCCATCTCTTCTCTAGTAATGCAGGATTCCAAGTTTACTGTCTGCCACTTTCCATTCATCTTTCGTGCCCACACTCTATGTTCTGGAGGATAGAGTATTGTTTTTTCATGGTTTAATCCTAGAGCAATGATGGGATGGATAACATAAACAGTGGCATTACGTATGGTAAGCACAAAGGCAGTTGCCACATTAGAAACGGGATCATAGGTGAAATTCACCATAGTCCGCCAGGATTCAAACTTCCTTTCAATATCAATTGCATTATCCCACACAATTTCTTGAATTTCAGCTGGAAAATTACCTTCACCCCATTTCCCATATGATCAGAGCTGCTGTTGCTTGTATCCATAACTGTTCTTGTATACAACTGAAAGCTAAAGACACATTATCTTGAACTATATGTTGCCTTCTGGAGCAAGGCAGGCGACCTGGTTCTGAGGATCAGCACGGCGGCCCACTCTCCAGGGCCGCTCGGGCCAATGACACACGCAGACATCAATATGATGGACGGTCAAAAGGCCTTTATTACTTCTTCTCGTGGGGTCTTATAGTCTAAGGGGTCTATACGTCAAAAGGGGGTTTGTCCTTCTTATCTATGGTTAGTAAGGAATGGAAAAGTACTGGGTAAGGAATGGAAAGTTACTGGCACTACTGTTAGTGGGGCCACATTCCTAGGGTAATCTCTTATCTTAGAGGAACAAAGGGTCCTGGCTTTCCGTGACATCGCGTGATCTTCCACAGCGCCTTTTCCCTATCTACCACAACTATACTAAGTGCTTCTGCTATCAACTTGTGGTCTTGGTCCCCGGCCTTTTCATACTTCCTTACTTTGGCAGTACTTTTGAAATCTGTCACTGGCTAGTTCCTAACGTCAATAGAGATTACTATAAAGGCTGCTTCAATTTTGTTAGGCCACCTGCTGCAGTGGCCAGTTTATTCACCAGTATTTCTGAACCAATTCCATTTAAAACTCCTAATCTTATCCCTAATATGCCAGTTAGATGTTTGTTATGGGGAACAGGAACTGCTTTCTGTCCATGACCATCCCTCTCTGCCAGAGGGATGTGCTGGCCTCACACTGCAAATTCAGACACACTTCACAAGTGTATCTGACAGAGGTTTAGGTAATACTTGAGGCAGATGTTTGTTCTGAAATGTAGAAACCTCAAGGAATCTCCTTCCCCCTCCAAAGCACCTGATTTCCCAGATGTGTGGCAAGCAGGAATGTCTCTCCTGGTCTACAAAACCTCACCCACCTTGCCCCTAGCTTCAGGTCCAAGCCTCAAGTAAATAATGAAGGGGAAGTCTGAGAGAAGAGCCTAAATTCATTGCAGTGCCTCAGAAGAAACTGGGATAAGGTTTCTGCTACTTGAAACACTCAGCACAAAAGTGATGCTCAAAATCCTACAGCCTGCTGCTGAGCTCTGAAGGGGGGGGGGTCTCTCTCTCTACCTCTTTTAAGCAGAATCTAACTGCTTGAGACTGGGTCAATCACTGATCTAGATTTCAGTAGGAAAAGGGATAGCTATAAATAAAGAAAATCACCTTCTTTGCTTGGGTTAATTTACCACCTGCAGTTCAGCACCCTTTACCAGTCATTGCCTGAGTGTTCAGCCAACCGGCTTGGAAAATGACCTAAGGAAACTGATTTCTTGGTGTTCCTGGTTTTAGGCACCAGGAGAGCTGGCTCCTTCCTTTCTTGTCCTGAGATATGCCTGTTTTTGTAACCATGTTGTCCAGCCCTCAAAGGAAGTTTTTAGGAAGGAGGAGCAGGCTGGTTGGATTTTTGAGATGCTAATTTGCATTATCAACTCCACACATTTGAGAGACCATTCTGGATTGAATAATAGCTGTTGTTCAGTCACATTCTTTACTACGTAAGGTTCTAGTTTGGAGTTTGGGTAGAGTCTGAACTAGTATGGGGTGTATAAGGCCCTGCTGTGGTAAAAAGTGCAGTGTCCACTTTGAATTCAAATGAAAGTCTGATAGTAATTCGAGCTCAAAGGCAGGTCACTTCTACAGGCTGTATCAAGGTGAAATTACACCAACAGTCTGATTCACTTAGGTTATCACAGACTTCCTGGTGTTCATATACACCAGGGGAGGTTCAGACACTAATTACATCTGGTCTCTCATAAGCTGTCCTATTGATGACCTGGCACCCTACTTTGATTTCTTCTCCTCTGATTCCTTGAAGTGTCCACAGTTCCTGTTCCTGCCATTCTTGCTCCTCATATACCAGATTCTCGTGGATTACTACAGTAGATATGTTTAAATCTTTTATCTCAGAAGGTTTTCCTATGGATCCAGTATACAGATTAAATGCCAGGGACCAAGGCCATTCAGCATTGCTTTGAATAGAGCTACTCTCAAGTTCTAAAACTTCAGTTATGATTACACACAATACAATTCTACAAACTAAAATATGAGCTACTCCCGACTGCAATGTACTCATTTTGCCCGAGTAAGTTTTAATCTCAGTTCATTGTCTCCTGGCGTCACTCCTTAAGGGGTTTCTGGGCCTTCTTCACCCAAGAGTGATGAATCCAGGCGTCCTGCTCCTTGATTTTGATTGCAGTGAAGGTGGTGAGAAGTACTTGCAGTGGTCTCTCCCACTGTGGTTCCAAAGTCTTCTCTGTAAGAGACTTAACATATACATCATCCCCAGGCTATCTAACTCCCTGCTCCGAGTTCCAGCCACATGTACTCTGAGCTGTTTGCTTAATGCCACCATGTAGGTGGACATTCTGGACATGCCCTTTGTATTCTATATCGTCTTCTATAAGGCATTCCAAAAGGACTCAGCATTCCTTTAGCTCAAGGTTTAGTTTGAATTTGCTCCCTCCCCGCTGCTTCCACCGGACGTCCCAGCAGTCGCTCCGGCGGGGGGTCTCTCCTTCCGTGGAGCGGGGGCTGCCCGCCAGCTCACTGTTGTGGCAGTCCAGCTGCCTGTTTTTAAGATCAGCATTCTCGGCGGTTTGGGGGGTGGTTTTTCGGGGATTGTCCCATGGAGGCCACCGCCTCTCTTGTGCCCTAGTGGCATGGGGGGGCAGGTGCATCCAGAGAGTTCTGCCTCTGATCCCCAGCCCGGAGGGGATGGGGATGAAGCCAGGGGGCGCATGAGAGACAAACCCGATGCATTGCCGAGGGAGAGGGCACAATTGGAGGAGACCATAGCTGGTTTGCTGTGGGAAACAAACATCTCCAGACCCCAGATGGGATTTCTGGGGAAGGCTTCTATTTCCCTGCTGCTGGCATGCCTCAGTGGTTTAGGGGAAAGGAAGCATCTCACTACCCATGCTGCCATTGTGCTGGCAGCAGGGTTCAGGCCTGCGGGAATGCAGAGCCTTCTTATGAGTTTGGCCTGGGATGCTGGGCTCAGGATGTTCCTGGGCCAGGGCCATCACTTGGCCTCCTTGTGTTTCTAGGGGTTCTGGTTTGTCCTACCGGTCCGGGTCCCCCTGTTGTGGGCCAGTTTTGGGGTTCCTGGTCCAGCATGGGCCAGGGCCTTTCCTTCTCTGGCACTGCTCTACTCAGCTGGCTGCTGCTCTTTTGCTTTTTGATTTAAAAAAAAAAAAAAAAATTAAAAATTAAATAAAAAAGATTGAAAATACTGGGCAGCAGCTCTGAAGCGCTGAAGCGCTGAAAGCACTGAAGGGCCAGAAAAGGACATTCTAAAAATTGTTCAAATTGTTTCAAATTGTTTAAAATTGTGTTATGCTGTTTCAGGACAAAAAGGACTCTAAGGACTCTCAGATGTCCAAAAGAAACAACTTCAGCTGATGGACTGTTCCTGAAACTCAGCTGCATGGACTCAAATTCTCTTTACATTGTATTTTGCAATTTTCTTATATTGTAGGATTGTTTTAGTGAATTATTAGTATTCTATATTTTATAGGTGAAGGAATTTCCTGTTCATTCCACATCAGCATTTTTCTTTTATTTTTATATAATTTAGAAAGGTGAGATGTCGCAGACATTTCTCCACAGAAATCCTTTCTTTCAGATTTCTGCGTCTTCGGGGGGCCAGAGGCCCCCGAAGAGAAGATAAACAATTTTTATCAGCTGTTGTGGAATGCAATAGGATTCACCTTGATTGGCTCATTTTCTATGTTTATAATTAAGAGCCAATCACCAGTTCAAGCCAGGGGACTGAGTCCTTGGCCACAACTTTGTTGTGGATTCTTTTCTATCTCTTCTTAGCTTAGCTAGCAGCTCTGCAAACCTCTCTCTATATTCTATTTAGTATAATTATAATGTATTATATCATATATTAATAAATTCAGCCTTCTGATCAAGATACAAGATTCACCGTCTCTCTCTCACCACCAGCGACCCACTCAGGTCGCTGTAATACCTTTCTTCTAGTGGAGCTTCCCGGGACTCTGGGTCTTTGCAAGCTGTTCTCCAATCGGAGTGGGGAATCTTGAAGCCTTCAGGCACATGGACTATGTGAGCTTGAGTTTGAATGCAAAAATTTTCTGGCTGGCTTCATGGATAGGGAGGCGAAAGAAGGCCTAAAACAGTGAACCAGGTTAGCTCAGGTGTTAAACAAGTTGGTAAGGTATATGGATTTGCTACCACAGGGTATAAATTCTGTGTTATCTTATTGACAGCCCTTAATCCAGTACTATCAGTTATTGGGCTGATTCTTTCCTTATCTTCCTTTTGAGGGTACTACTCAGTTCTCACTAGTTGTGTTCTTTCCTTAAGCTTGATGCTCATGGGGGAGCATCTTTCACTCTCCCAGGTACAGCAGAGGCCCATACCCTTGAAAACACTTATTTCCTTATTCTAATATCTCCTTACTAATGTCTTTAATTTCAGTGTCTGTTAATGTTAAGCCTAACCTCTTTATATCATTTGCCTACAGAGTAACCTTTCTCATTTGAGAATGTTTTGCAAATTGAGCAAATTGTACAAAAGCTTTTAGGTACACATAGTACACATATTACTTTAAAGGTTTGCACAAGTATGCCTTCTCAGACTGGCCAGTTGTTCATTCTCCACACTACAACATAAACATTCTCCACAGGTACTAAAGCTTTATTTAAAACTGAATATATGACCCTTGTGTCGACAAAAATTCTTCCCTTTTGGGGAGGTCATCTTTACCCTTCCTCCCTTACCTTGGGAGGAGCCTTTAGGAAATCATATGTACTCATTTTGTGAACTGTGATTGCTTTGCATTTCAGCATGATAATCTTTGCCTGATTTCATACGTTGCTATCTTATACTGCATACTGAACAACATGTTTGATTTGCTTTCTCTTTGCCTTGTTTTCTTTTTTCAAGGGCCAAGACTAGAGGGCGGTCTGATCTTACAGTCTCTTTGCCATTCTGGGTGATTTTTTAAAGCAAAAAGACATTTCAGCATACAAAACTCTATCTCATTTATCTTTCTATTTTAAAACAGTACTAACAGCAATGAAGTATTATAAATCTTTTTATTTTTTGAGCTGCTCTTACTGGCAACTTCTTTTCAGTGAGCCCCTCCCAAAAGGGGCTAATTTAGGAACTTGTTTGCATTTGCTCTGGTCAGTTCTCATTATTTATTTCTTCTTGCCCTATCTCGCTTCTACTCAAACCTTTTTACAGACACTTTCACAGTAGTTTCTCAGTTTCTTACTCATACACACAGCTCCAGGTGGCAGGTATCAGATGTGATTCTTACTCACAAGCTCTAAGACCTTAGGTTCTGAATCTGCTTGACTAGAAACCTCTAATTTACACTCGGGGCATGTGCCTGACACTTATTAGAACAGCAAAACAGCAATACTAGTGTTTCTCATAAACGCCACACTGTAATAATACTTGCACATCTAGCTTTTGCTTACAGGCCATTCTCGTGTGCTTTGGGAAGACGGGGCAGCCAGAGCTGTCCCTGTGCCTAGGGGACAGCTACTGTAACTTCACACAGCATGCTAATCAAAAATGTGACATAGACACTATGTTCTGATCAAACAAAATATCAGTCTTTCTAGTTCTCTTCTTGTACAATCTAATTAAGCACTGTGTTTATTTACACTTGTTTTACTGCTTTGCAAAAAGGCTGTGCTAGTTACAGCCAAAACTCTGATATGCTCACAGACACAGACTCACGCACTCCCCCCCACTCTTTATTTCAAATTCACTAGAGCCAAGGCTTGAATTGCTGTGAGGGGGAGAATTGTTGGAATTCTTTTAACTCTGCTTTATTGTAGTTAAGCATAAATCACCGTACTATAGTTCTCTTATGTAAAATGCCACTCTTGTTGCAACAAAATCTTAAA
Source organism: Ammospiza caudacuta (assembly GCF_027887145.1). NCBI lineage: Eukaryota > Metazoa > Chordata > Aves > Passeriformes > Passerellidae > Ammospiza > Ammospiza caudacuta. Next base: position 10,687,754 of record NC_080599.1, on the reverse strand, counting down.
ATCTCTACAAACACTACTATACAATCTGAGAATCAAATTTCTACAATGCAGCGGAAGAAAATCACCACACAAAATCACTGGGAAAGGGCATATCTCTCAAAGTGCTTGCTTTTCTCAACACAACACAGCATACTATAATTCAGCATTTACTCACATCAATTTTTCTTGGACACAATCAAAATAACAGCACACAGTCTAGAGATCAAGTCTAAGCATCTAAGGCAAAGGAACTCTCTGAGCTCATACTCACGGTTAAAATGTACCAAATCTACACAAATCACTACATTTAAACACGATAAATACTCTTACTGACATTCTACTCGCTTTTCTGCGGGGCACTTCTCTCTCTGCTCTCACAGCCTGCTGCAGCTGGTGCCTCAGGCCTCACTCGGCTGCTTCAAACACAGGTAGTACTCACCCCCCTCGCACTGTATAGCACTGTAGCTCTACTCTCTTTTATACACCATACACTTATACACTTGCATGATTAGAAACACAGTGCACTGACTACAGAATGCACACATTAACTATACAGCAACACAGTGTTCGGACATCACACACACACACACACACACACACAAACAAAACACACACGGGCTCAGCGGTTCTGCTCTATCAGAACTATGAACCTTCAACACACACATACACGGGTTCACCCAGCTCACTCTCAGAACTGCTTGTGGTCTGCTCTATCAGAACGATGAACCCCGTCTCTAATACAGCTACTCTATCATCTGAACTTAGACGTCTTTGGGTGGTTTACTCTCTCGCTCTCCTTTCCCTCTTTTGGGGGCCCCTCAGTACATACCATATCTTCCTCCGCAGGCCAGCAGGTCCTTGTCTGTCTTCGCAGGTGGCAAGTTGAGATGAGCGGAGCCCCACCAAGAAAAAATTCTTAGGGCACGCCTTGGAGGTCCGTCTATCCCCCCTGCCCCTGCGGGGACAGAGAACTCCTACCTGGCTCGCCATAATGTTTTGCGGAGAAAAGAAGAAACCTCACAACTTTGTAAAAGTTGTAAAGCTTGGTATACTTTTATTACGACACACGCCGGATGCAAGTCCTCCAAAAAGGCATGCGTACCTCTGAAGACCTCGGGTCTTCTTTTATCCCCCTTCCAAATGCATATGCATACAGTTTCACAATAAGTTCATACATATTCATTCCGCGTGACATTTAGCACTAGTTCTTCTTTATCAAAGGAATTTCTAAGTCGGGGGCAAATCGACTTTGTGGTCTTTTCTGTTTTTCTTTCTCTGTCTCTTTGCTGTCTCGGCATGCGAGTTTTTCTTTCAGCTTTGGCCTTACAGACTTTTCACTTTTCTTAGACACTTGACTTAATTCAGAATGGATCTTTACTCTGTCTCAGTACCGAATGAATTGAGATGCTGTGATCCCCATCCAAAAAATCATCCGAGAGCTGGAGAGCCAGGGGGTGGTCAGCAAGACCCACTCACCCTTCACCAGTCCTATTTGGCCTGTGCGAAAATCTGAAGGAGAATGGAGATTGACAGTGGACTATCGTGCATTGAATGAAGTGACCGCAACCCTGAGCACTGCTGTGCCGGACATGCTGGAACTCCAGTACGAGCTTGAGTCCAAAGCAGCATGGTGGTACGCCACTATAGACATTGCCAATGCATTTTTCTCCATTCCTCTGGCAGCAGAATGCAGGCCTCAGTTTGCTTTCACTTGGAGAGGCATGCAGTACACCTGGAACCGACTGCCCCAGGGGTGGAAGCATAGCCACACCATCTGCCATGGACTGATCCAGGCTTCACTGGAAAATTGTGAGGCTCCAGAACACCTGCAATATATTGATGACATCATTGTGTGGGGGAAGACAGCAGCAGAGGTGTTCGAGAAAGGGGAGAAAATCATCCAGATTCTCCTAAAAGCTGGCTCTGCCATGAAGAAGAACAAAGTCAAGGGACCTGCTCAAGAGATGCAGTTTCTGGGAGTGAAGTGGCAAGACAGACAGCGTCAGATTCCCACCGATGTTATCAACAAGATTACAGCAATGTCTCCACCCACCAATAAGAAGGAGACAAAAACTTTCCTAGGTGCCATAGGTTTTTGGAGGATGCATATTCCCGAATACAGTCAGATTGTGAGCCCTCTCTACCTGGTCACCCTTAAGAAGAACAATTTCCACTGGGGCCCTGAGTAGCAACAAGCCTTTGCACAGATCAAGCAGGAGATTGCTCATGCAGTAGCCCTTGGCCCAATCAGGACAGGACCAGAGGTGAAGAATGTGCTCTACTCTGCAGCTGGGAACCATGGCTTGTCCTGGAGCCTTTGGCAGAAGGTGCCTGGGGAGACTCGAGGCTGACCACTAGCATTTTGGAGTTGTAGCTACAGAGGCTCTGAAGCCAACTATACTCCAACAGAGAAAGAAATCTTGGCTGCCTATGAAGGAGTCCAGGCTGCCTCAGAGGTAATAGGCACTGAAGCACAACTCCTCCTGGCACCCCGACTACCAGTATTGGGGTGGATGTTCAAAGGCAAGGTTCCATCTATGCACCATGCCACCAGTGCTACATGGAGCAAATGGATTGCTGTTATCACACAGTGCACCCGTATTGGAAAACTGAATCACCCTGGGCTTGTGGAAATAATTACAAACTGACCGGAAGGTGAAAACTTTGGTCTCTCTGATGAAGGAGAACAAGAAGTGACACGGTCTGAAGAAGCTCAACCATACAACCAAGTGCCAGCAGAAGATCCACGATACGCTCTCTTTACTGATGGTTTGTGCCGCATTGTGGGAATGAACCGAAAGTGAAAAGCAGCCGTATGGAGCCCCACATGACAGGTGGCAAGGCCATTGAAGGAGAAGGTGGATCAAGCCAACTTGCTGAACTCAAAGCTGTTCAACTAGCCCTGGACATTGCTGAGAGAGAAGTGACCAAAGCTCTACCTTTATACTGATTAATGGATGGTAGCCAATGCTCTGTGGGGATGGCTGGAAAGGTGGAAAGAGGCTAACTGGCAGTGTAGAGGAAAACCAATTTGGGCTGCTGAAGAGTGGAAAGACATTGCTACCAGGGTAGGGAAACTGCCTGTGAAGGTCCGCCATGTAGATGCCCATGTACCCAAGAGTAGAGCTGATGAGGAGCACCAAAACAATGAGCAAGTACGTCAGGCTGCAAAGATAGGGGTGTCCAAAATAGACCTAGATTGGGAACATAAGGGAGAGTTATTCCTAGCTCAATGGGCCCATGATGCCTCAGGCCATCAGGGCAGGGATGCCACCTATAAGTGGGCACGAGACCGAGGGGTGGATCTAACCATGGACAGTATTTCTCAGGTTATCCATGACTGTGAGACGTGTGCTGCCATCAAGCAGGCCAAGCGAGTGAAGTCCCTCTGGTACAGTGTGCGGTGGTCCGCACAAGTATGGGGAGGCCTGGCAGATTGACTACATCACAATGCCCCAGACATGCCAGGGCAAGCACTACATGTTGACCATGGTGGAGGCCACCACTGGATGGTTGGAAACCAACCCTGTGTCTCATGCTACAGCCCGGAACACCATCCTGGGCCTTGAAAAGCAAGTTCTGTGGAGACATGGCAGCCCTGAGAGGATCGAGTCAGACAATGGGACTCATTTCAAGAACAGCCTTATCAACACCTGGGCTAGGGAACATGGCATTGAGTGGGTGTACCATATCCCCTACCATGCTCCAGCTGCAGGAAAAGTGGAGAGGTACAATGGACTACTAAAAACCCAGTTGAAAGCTTTGGGTGGGGGGTCTTTCAAAAATTGGGAGCAGCATTTAGCAAAGGCCATCTGGTTAGTCAACACCCGAAGTTCCACCAACCGAGCAGGTCCTGCCCAGTCTGAGTCCTTGAATGTAATAGAAGGAGACAAAGTCCCAGTGGTACATATCAGAGGTTTGTTAGGGAAGACTGTGTGGATCAATTCTGCCTGGAGTACAGACAAACCCGTTCGTGGGGTTGTCTTTGCTCAGGCACCAGGTTGCACGTGGTGGATAATGCAAAGAGATGGAACAACACGATGTGTACCTCAGGGAGATCTGATTGTGGGGTAAGAATGATATGCAATATCACTGTTCATTGGATGTTACTGCCATTGTCTGTACATTAAACCATACAGACATGAGATAGAAGGAAATGTGTAAGAGTTGAAGGTCTGGGCAAGTGGAAGAGGGAGAAGGAAATGTGTAAGTGTCGAAGGTCTGAGCAAGTGATAGATGGAGCTTTAGGTGACTAAAGTGAAAAGGGGCTCTGCAGCTCTGTAATATAGGGCCTGGATTCAGTGGTCCAGTGTGGGGATGTGATGAAGGCATGATGGATATTGCTTGTAATTTTGGGGAAACAGATGGAAATTTTGTATGAATAATGTTTGATGTGTTGTAGTATCTTGATGATATGGGGATAAGGGGTGGAATGTCCTGGGGTGACGTTATGATGCTTGTATCCCCATTCATCTGTTCTGTGCCTTTAAGACCGACTCTGAAAGGTCAAAGTTTTGTTTGGGTTTCTCTTATCAGGGACACAGAGACGAGCAGTACATAGAGCTGGTTTTCACTTCTTGCTTTCAGCTTGCTGCTTTGCTTGCTCTCTTTTCTGCTCTCGCTTCTGCTCTGCTTTGGCCTCTGCTTATTAGCTAGTTCTAGCTAAACAGTCCACATCCCTTCCTGGACTGTTTCTCCTCTCCTGTTTCTGTGACCCTCTCGAACCTGCTCCGGACTGGGACCCGGGAACACCGTTCAGCTGCAGCAGCTGCCCCAGCGCCAGAGGGACTGAGAACAGAGCAACCACCCATGAGAGAGACTTTCTGATTTTGTCATCTTTCTCAGAGCGGTTTCATCGGGTATTGTTCATTTTGTGTGCTGGGGGGTGTTGTGCCTGAAATAAACAGGTTCTTTCCAATTCTCTCCGAGGAATTTTTCCCGAACTAGCTGGGGGGAGGGGCCGTGTGTGTTTTGCTTCCTGGAGGGGCCCTCCTTTGCAGATTCTTTAACAAATTTGCCCTAAACCAGGACATCTGTGCAATGCAAACAGAGGCTCCTGAGCCAGTGCTGCCGTGTCTGTGCCTGCAAGGATGGGGCACCTGTGTGAGCTGGGGGAGAGGCCAGGGCTGCAGAGGGGGGATGTTGTTGGCAGCTCCATGAGGACGCTCTGGGATGCTGCCCTGGGCCGTGCAGTGCATTGGGGATGGATCAACCCCTGCTCTGCTGCTCTTTCCCATCTGCTCCAGGGCCCTTGCAGAGCCCCAGCCATGCTGTTTGCCCCCAGCCTGCCCATGGCCAGCCTGGGGCTGCTCACGGGGCTTTTCTGTGCTGAGCATTGGCCTGGCCGTGTCCTTGAGAGAGCCTGGGCAAGGAGCCTGGAGCCCCCAGGCCCTGGGCTGAGGCGTCAGCGCTCGTCCAGCAGTGCCCATAGCCTGTTCCTGCTGCAGCCCCGGCACTGCCACCCCCAGGGCTGTGCCCAGCCCTGAGAGCACTCAGGCCCTACAGCAACACCAGGGCCACCAGGGCAGTGGGGCAGGGCCACAGCAGCAGCACTGGCAACACCAAGTGCTGCTGCTGGGCACAGCTTCTGGGCCAGCACTGATCTGCCCCCAGCTCTGCACACAGACATTGCTGCCGCAGGTCCACAGAAGGCAAAACAAGGGCATCTCTGCAGAAAACTTAGCTGGAAGATCCTTTAATTCCTTTAAAGACACCAACAACACAGCCCCTCATTGACACAGTCTCTGGCCACAGGAAGGTGGAGAGAAACAAAATGAGAAAGGGCATAAACAATGAACATTTTCTATTGACAAGATATAGTAAGTAAAACACAGAAAAAGACACTACAATGAAACAAAATAGATCAAAGATTACTTTTCTTCCACGTAATTGTCAGGATCGGGCAATATTTTAATGTTCCTGAAAGCATCCAGTCATCAGTCTCCACACTGCAGCCTTGAGCTCCTGGTTCCTCAGGCTGTAGATGAGAGGGTTCAGGGCTGGAGTCACCACCGAGTACAGAACTGACACTGCCAGATCCAGGGATGGGGAGGACATGGAGGGGGTCTTCAGGTCAGAAAATGTGCCAGTGCTGAGGAACAAGGATACCACGGCCAGGTGAGGGAGGCAGGTGGAAAAGGCTTTGTGCCATCCCTGCTCAGAGGGGATCCTCAGCACGGCCCTGAAGAACTGCACATAAGACAAAACAAGGAACACAAAACAACCAAGTGCTAAACAGACACTAACTGCAAGAAGCCTAAGTTCCCTGAGGTGGGATTTGGAGCAGGAGAGCTTGATGATCTGTGGGATTTCACAGAAGAACGGGCCCAGGGCATTGCCATGGCACAGGGGCAGGGAAAATGTATTGGCTGTGTGCATGAGAGCAGTGAGAAAGCCACTGGCCATGGCAGCTGCTGCCATGTGGACATAAGCTCTGCTGCCCAGGAGGGTCCTGTAGTGCAGGGGTTTGCAGATGGACACGTAGCGGTCGTAGCACATGATGGTCAGGAGGCAAAGCTCTGATCCAATGAAGAACACAAAGAAAAATAGCTGTGCAGCGCATCCTGCATGAGAGATGTTCCTGGTGTCCCAGAGGGAATTGTGCATGGCTTTGGGGACAGTGGTGCAGATGGAGCCCAGGTCGCTGAGGGCCAGGTTGAGCAGGAAGAAGAACATGGGCGTGTGCAGGTGATGGCTGCAGGCTACAGCGCAGATGATGAGGCCATTGCCCAGGAGGGCAGCCAGAGAGATGCCCAGCAAGAGGCAGAAGTGCAGGAGCTGCAGCTGCCGCGTGTCTGCCAATGCCAGCAGGAGGAAGTGGCTGATGGAGCTGCTGTTGGACATTTGCTGAGGCTGTACTTGGGTAGCTGTTCATGGAGAAAGGTCAGTGACATGTTAGGAGGAACTTCTTCCAGCAAAATCAAAGCCTTTTTCTACAGATCCTTCTCCTGTAACCCTCTAACACCCTTTTGATTTTCTAGTAGATTTTCCTTCAGCTCCAAGTGGGGAAGCCTTGGCTGTTGGTGCCTGAGTGAGACTTCAGGTTCAGGGCAACTACATACAGTGTTTTTATAATTCAACATTGCTATGCAGATGTGGGAGGAGGACAGGGACCTGTCCTCATGTTCCACTTTGAAACCCTGTTAACACAGAAGGCCCTGTTAACATCTGCACCCCCAGGAATGGGAAAGTCTGTTTAAATATTCTAGAGTTTTTATACTCCTCTTCCCTTTCTTCTGCTGACTATTTTTGGATGTCAGAAACTCTCAGCATTTCTGCTGCCATCAGGGAGAACAGAGTGAGTTGTTTGAGGCAAAGTGATGAGTGGAGAGTGAGGGGAGGTGGTCTGTCTCCAAGTCATGTCCCAGGTTTTGTGGGCTTTCAGCATTCTCAGAAAGAGGATGATAATGCTCTGATGTTTCATTTCAAAACCATCCTGATAATGCTGAGAGCATATGGATCCCCCACAGTCCACCAAATGTCCATCGCTTTCTTATAGTCTCAGCCCCACCTTTGCACCCAAGGGCACACAGGGCTCATTTGACCAACCCAACGGCATTTTCTCAACCTAGAACTTCAGTGCCTCACCCTGGGGCTTTCAGATAACACAGAGAGGCTCTAGGACAGGTTTGCTCCCTGGATGGAAGCTCCCCGCTTGGATTGAAATCTCAGGGAGACTTCCAAGTGTCCCTAAGATGGCATTGGGTGAAGGGAGATGCAGCTCCTTCCCTGGCTTCACTGACAGCATTGCCCAGAGCCGGGCACTGGGGACAGGGTCACCCTGAGCCAGCTGTGCCCCCTGCCAGAGCCCCCAGTGCCGAGCAGCTGCTCCCAGCCCTGTGCTCTGCAGAGGGAACTGGGCCCAGGGCTGCAGAGCTGCCCCACAGCTCTGGTGAAGCTCTGCCTGCACAGGAGGGGCTGCAGGCCTTGGAGCCCCAGCCCTGAGGACAGAGGCTTGGCTGGGGGCATAGGAGGGAGGGGGCTTGTTCAGAGGGAGGGTCTGCACTGGAGGGGATCCTGTGGACATCTCTAAACTCTCCCTGCCACAGTATTGCTGGGTTTTGTTTCCTCTCATTGCCCAATCTTTTCTCTGCTTCCTGGAGATTTCCCTTCTGCAGGTGTTTCCATGTGCCTTATCTCTCCCTGCCAACACTCACAGACCCCAAAATCTCTGTGCCCTCTCCTTGGCCTGACAGAACCCTGCCTGTTTGCAGGGCACTGCCTGGGGGCAGGTTCTGTTTGTAGCTTGGAGAAAGGAGAGCTCAGACTGAGCCTGATGGCTCCAGCAAAGGTGATGCTGGTGCTGTCCATGGACAGAAAGGCTTAAAGCACATTAGGGATCTCCTGTGACCCTACAATCACCAAAAGTAAGAGTTTCAGATGCCTCAGACACTTGTCAAAATTCATAATTAATAATTCATAACCTACCTTTAATATTTATTCCCCCTTCCTGCCATTCTCCAAAAGCAGGAAACTGATTTCAAAGTCTTAGGAAATTTTCTCATTTTTGTTTAAATCCTTGACTTGGAAATATTCTATGACTGATTAGAACCCCTCAGCATATCAGAGTTTGATGAGCATTTCACCTCCCCTGAACCAAAAATACTGAGAATTGTACTCACAGGGTCTGTAGGCATTGGGATGTTCCAGCTGCAGGAGATGGCTCCAGGAGCTGCAGCTGCATTGTCCTGCAGCCCCAGGCACTTCTCAGCACCTTCCCAGCCCTGACTGATTGAAGCTCTCTGTGCCTCTGTGCTGTGCCCGGGATGGCTGTAGCAGTGCCCCAGCCCTGCTGGGCTGGCAGAAGAGCTGCTCATCAAGAGAAATGTGCTTTTGAAGCTCTTCTTGGTTACCAGGAGCTGCCTCTGTGCCAGGAGCCCAGCCCAGCTCAGCAGCACAGACACAGCACAAGGACATTATTGAGCCTCTGGGGCTTTGTGCTCGGGCCCTGAACATGAGTCCCAGAGAGGGAGCTGAAGAAATCTCTCCAGAACTCCAAGGCAGAATCCAACTCCAAACTTTCTTGGTCTTTTAATGGGTCCCACTGAGGGACAGGACAGAGAAAGTGTCCCCAGGCCCCAGGCAGAGCAGAGAACTGGAGGAAGTGCTGACAGGTGGAGACAAAGAAAAGCCAAGTCTTGGTGTCCTGGGGCACAGCAGGGTCTGTGCCATCAAAGGCTGGGAGGGGAAACCTTGTCCTGAGGTCCTGGGGCCTCCTGGCACAGCCCCAGCCAGGCTGGGCACTGTCAGCCTCTTGTCCTGCCCTCAGCATCCCCCCCTAGCCCACATTCCAGTGGCCTCAAGGATCTGCTGGAAGGAGTCCCTGGGGAGCCTTGCTCAGCAATGGCCCTGGAAGCTTCTGAATGCTCACAGAGTTTTTCAAAGAACTTTGAGTTTGGCTTTTGCCTTTGAGTCTCTGAGAGGTTTGTGCAATCATGGCCTCCAATTATTTGCTGCAATGAGTCCCTGGAGAGGCTTTGTCTTTTGCAACATTCAGTGGGCTCATTAATGATTCAAGGTACTTCAGTTATTTTAAGGTACTTGGTGTTTCCCTTTTGATACAGACTCTAAGAGAGGTTTCTGCAATCAAGGCCGTAATTATCTGCTTTAACGAGTCCCTTGAGAGCTTTGCATTGACATGTAGTGGGGCTCATTAAGACTTTGAGTTACTCAAGATTTTTAAGGTACTCTGGATTTTCCTTTCCACACTGAATCTCTGAGAAGTTTTTGTGCCATCCTGGCCTCCACTTCTCTCCTCCAAGGAGTCCATGAGGAGCTTGTGTAGCAGATGGACCTCAGTCATATGCATCCATGATTTGAGACACTTTGGGGTTTTCTTCTGACTTTGACTCCTAGAAATGTTTCTGCAATCTCCTCTCAGGCCCTGAGATTCCACGGCTCAGCTCCAAATGCACCATAGGGGTTATTAGGATCAAGCAAGTCCTGACAAACCATGGCTCTGCCTTGATTTCCCTCTGCTCTAGTGCAGTTCATCAGAAATATTTCTGTAGTGGTTTTGGTTCACCAATTTGAGATTTCTTCGAGCATGCAGCATTTATTGTTGTGGGTTGTGTTGGCTAATTACCAGTGCACTCACTAGAATATAGTTACTCATTTCCTCCTGTGTGATAAGATTAGGAAAACAGCAAAGCAGGCTCAAAACTTTAAGAGGGTATAAGGAAAAGTTCATTATTAGCAACTAAAAGAAAGAGTAATAAGAACAAAACTTTCAGAAAACTTCTCCTCTCCCTACAACCTTTTCTTTCTTACTGACAATATAAAGAGACAAACCTAGAATTTTCAGTCAGTTTACCCCAACTAGAATAGTCTTTCTTGAGTTCACTTAAGGAGAGGAGTCTCTCTTTCATACTACGGAGACTTGTCCAGAAGAGACACTTCTCTTGTCGCTCTCAATTTCCATGAATAGCAACTGCCCAGAAAAATCTGCAATTGTGACATCCCTCCCAGTTTTTCAAAGTTCTTTTCCAGTTGTGTTTATGGGCCATGTCAACTTATGGGGTGTTAGTTAAAAGATGAGATGTGTAAGAGCAAAGGTTCTCCTCAGCTATTTCTGAAATCATCTTCATCTCTGAGGACATCTTTTTCTTCTCCCTGTGAAGGCACAGGATCTCATCACGCTTCCCTTTTTCCATGTTCAAACTTCTCATGGGATCACAGCTACTTTGACATTTGCAACTTTAGCATGCAGGCCTTTGCTGAACAAGTCATTTCCTTGTACTTTTCAATGCGATACAGGGAAAAGGAGAGTCTGATGTATCAGTTACATCCTTCTCCATAGCGTTACAAGAGGATTTCAGCCCCAAGATCAGGACATCTCCTCATCCCTCCCATCTGGGACTCAACTTCCTCTTCTCTGCCCTCGGTGTCTTCATGTTGCTCCTCTATGTGCCTGCACTTTGTCCTTTTCTCTCACTCGAGGGAGGATGGATGCACTGAAAGAGTTCATATCTCACCCAGGGCCTGCAGATGGTTCCGTGACCCCAGCCGGGCTCAGTGCTTGCAGCCAGACCTGCTCCATGTTCCCTTGGTTCCATGGGGCCCCACAGTGTCCCAGTGGTCCCTTGCTTCCATGAGGACTTGAGGTGTCATAATGCCCCCTTGGTGACACAAGGCACTGAAGGGTCACAATGGTCTCCATGGTTCCATCAGGCCCCACAGAGTCATAATGGTCTCTGGGTTCCATGAAGCCCCGCTGGGTCACCATGGCCCCTTGGATCCATGGGCTCCAGTGGTGCCACAACGATCCCCTTGGTTCCATGGGCTCCAGTGGTGCCACAATGATCCCCTTGGTTCCATGAGGTCCCCACAGTGTCCCAGGGATCTTCATGGGAAGGAAAGAACCCAGCCCCAGTGTTGCAGGGGCATCCACCAGAGGCCAAGGCCAGCCAGACTTGATGGTACTGGCAGATTTACCTGGGAGCAATCCTTGGATATACAGAATTTTGGAGGTGGAATCCCAATTTCAGACATGGACACCTGGAGGAGAAGGACGGTTCTTTTACATAAGAACGAAAGCAGGGAACACCAATATTTGAGGGGCAAACGAAAGGTGGCCATCAGAGGCCTTAGTCAGCCAGACTTCTCTGTTCTAGTTGCTTTTGTATGAAAGCAGCCCTTGGATATAGGGAATTTGGGAGGTGGAATCCCAATTTTGGCCATTTCTTTGTAGATAAGAATGACAGTTCTTTTTCAGAAGAAGGAAAGCACGGAGCCCAAGTGTTTCAAAGCCAGAAGAGAAGACAGGTGGCTCCTGTCCTGGCTCCCAAGCCAGCCAGACCTGATTGTCATGGCAGCTTTTGTCATAGAGGAGTCCTTGGATATATGGAATTTCAGAGGAGAAATCTCAGTTTTGACCTTGGACTCCTTGAGAAGAAGGATGGTTCTTTTCCAGAGGAAGGAAAGCATCAAGCACAGTGTTTTGAGGCAGGTGAGGGACAGCTCCCAAGCAGCAAGGGCAGCTAGACCTGTCTGGCTTTCATTTGGGAGCAATCCTTGGATGTACAGAGTTTTGGAGGTAGAATTCCAGGTTTGGCCATGGGCACTGGGTCAGGATGGATGGTTTTTACCAATAGGAAAGAAAAATGCCAAGTCTAAGTGTTTTTGAAGGAGATGAGAGGTGGCCACCCTTAGGCCAACACAGCCACACCTGTCTGTCCTGGCACCTTTTGTTTAGGGGCTATCCTTGGACATTGGGCATTTTGCAGCTGGAATCTCATATTTGGCTGTGGGTGCCTGGACAGGAAGACAAGTCCTTTTCATTAGGAAGGAAAGCACAAAGCCCCAGTGTTTCAGAGGCAGATGAGTGCCAGCCCTCAGGAAGCCAAAGCCAACCAGACTTGTCAGTCCTGGCAGCTTTTGTCTGGGAGCTATCCTTGGATGTTGGGAATTCTGGAGACAGATTCTCAATTTTGGCCATGGGCACCTGGTCGAGATGGATGGTTTTTTCCCATAAGAAAGAAAAGCACATGATCCCAGTGTTTCAAAGGCAGATGAGAGGTGGCCCCTGGGTGGCCAAGGCATCCAGATCTGTCTCTCCTGGCAGATTTCATCTGGAACAATCTTTGCATATAAGAAAATTTGGGAGAGGAATCCCAGTTTTGGCCATGAGCTCCTGCAGGGCAAGGACAATTCTCTCCCATAGGAAGGAAAGCCAAGAGTCCCAGTGCTTCAGGTGCAGAGGAGAAGCAGCCTTGACATGCCAAGGTCAGGCAGACCTGTCCAGCAGCCCCTGGGAGGCCAAACCAGCCACACGTGTTCCCTGTGCCCTTGGTTGCATAGGGCCCTACAGTGTCACAATGGTCTCCTTGGTTCCATGAGGCCCTGGAATGTCACATTGTTCTCCTTTCTTCTGTAGTGTCACAATAGCCCCATGCTTCCCTGAGCCCTTGCAATGTCACCATGGCTCCTCGGCTCCCTGCAGCCCCACTGTGTCCCAATGGCTCCTTGGTTCTACGGGCCCCACAGCTTCATCCTTGACCCTTAGTTCCACAGGGGTCCTGAATTTCGTAATGGTCCCCCTGATTCTGTGAGGTACCAGAGTGTCACAATGGTCTCCCTGATTCCATGAGGTTCCATAGTGTCACCATGGTGTCCTTGGATGTGCATTGTTCCAATGGCCCCTTGGTTCCATGAGTTCTGTACTGTCAGCAATGGTTTTTCTGTTCCAACAGGGCCTTGATGTGTCACAATGGCTCCCTGGTTCTGTCATGTTCCATGGTGTCATGTACAGAAAATCACACTGTAAAAAGCCAGTGTCCATAAAGGAGACAGAGGAGTCCTTCAACTTTAATAGAATAAAGGGAGAGAATCCACCAGGGCACATGCCCATGGAGTTTTCTCCTCAAAGTTTCAAGAGGGATCAGCTTCCTTTTATCAAAGGCTCCTAGCCACATGTTGCCCCCTTCCTTTCCCCATTGGCTGAGGTACTCAGACGATACAGACTTTTTGAACCCCCTACCCCATATTCCCCTCTTGAACCAGTGATTTTAACCCAGACTTCAGAAGTTCAGGCTTGTGCAGACCCTTTTCTGTTTCAGGAGGCTTTCTATGAAATGTCTTTTCACATAATTGAGGAGAGAAACTTCTGAGCTTTTTTTCCTTTTTAAGAAAACAAAGAATAGTTTTGTCACTCCGTCAACAAGAAGCACATTCCTATATCAAGCTGTCCGGCCTCTGTAATTAAAATGTTTCTTGAAGTTAGTAGAGACATTAAGACCCATTTCAAAGATGCTAACATCCCTACATTCACCCATTGAAAAGTCTGTGAAGACATCTTGCCTCTCAGCCACAATGGACTCCTCAGTACACGGAGGTCCACCATGTCACCGTGGACCCTTGGTTCCATGAGGTTCCGTAATGTCACAGTGGTCACTGTCAGAGGCTGGATGAGATCAATGTCCCGAGCCACCTTGGGATGCTCGGAATGCCCGTGTTGGGCCAGGGCCTGGTCAGGCCTTGGTTTGTGGGGGAACAGAGCCCTGCCCCCAGCCCTGGCCTGGCAGAGCTGTCAGTCACATAGCAGGGGCAGTGTTAACCGAGCTCTGATTGGCTGATCTGTCAATCAATCACACACTAGCAGCTGGTGCCTACCTTGGCTCTGATTGGACAAACAACTGGCAGTCCCACCCCAGGGGCAGACCCATGAAGGCCCAGGGGGTTAAAAGCTGGAGCACAAGGCCAGCTTATGGTCTGGATCCTGCCTTCTCCTGGGGTTCCTCTGTTAGCAACCCTGGAATCCCAGCGGTTGGTGCCTATGTGTGTGTCTTTCTATGGATCTGCTGTCTTTCAGTTGTTCTCTATTTCTCCTCCTTCTAATCCTGCTTACCTGGAACATTTTTGGATAACTTCACATATTAAGGGTTAAAGGATTTTAGGTTAAACGTGTGGCAATTCAGGGCACAGGGAATATTTCTCTGTCTGCTCTGAGGGGTCCTGACCCCCAGAGAAACGCTGTCTTTAACCTTTTCCATGGAGAGGACTTCCAAGACTTTGATATAGATTAGAATTTACCAAAGTGTGAAATAGATAATGGAGAGTAGTGTAGTATGTCACTTGGGTGAGAAATTTAGGTTTTGGGATTTTTAGTATATTGTAGATAGGAAGCAAGATGGAGGAATTGGGGTGTAGTCCCTGTCTTCTTTTTCATCTACGCCATGTTCTGCAGTGTTGGTAGCACAGGGTGATTGGTCAAGGAAAGCACAGTGCAGAGTTTATGTGGACAGTCAAGGAATGAGTTACTGGCAGATAAGTAGAAATAATGTACATTTTAAGAGTTAATTGAATGAGACAACATTAAAAGACCTTGAAACGGTGCATTTTAGGGCCATTTTGAGGTGTCTTTCCAGCGTGCTGAGCCTGGTGTGGACAGCAATGCAAAACTTTAGATAAGATGACAATAAACAAGAAGCTGAAGACCAAAAAAGTCCTGTGCATCTCCTTTTATCTGGCACAGAATTGCTACAGGAGGGTTTACCCCATCCAGGGAGTCCCCAAAAAGGCTCAACATAAAATAAGCATCAATAACTGGTGCCCCAAAAATGTTTGTAAAAAGTTGGTTCTTTTCATGAAAGTGTTTACTGAAGGGTGTTGTCTATACTGGCCAATCATGTGAAATGTGTTGATTAAAGGACCAGTGAGGTCCACCTGTAGCAAAGCAAGGTATAAAATAAGAGAATTGAATAAACAGGTGGTTTTTGGCCTTTAGCCTTCTGATCTGAGTTTGTGTCATCTCTGACTCAACAGTGACATTTGGGGATCTATGGGGGCTATTGGGGATCCTTTCTGTGCCTTGTTACCCAACAGGAGCTTCTCTAATGAACTTTGCCTGAAGGCCCCACTCTGCCCATAACAGAAAACCCTGTGTCTGGGACATCCTGGCTCTGTGGCAGCCTGGGGACTCCTGGGATGTCACCCTGGAGCCCCTGTGAGTGCCTGTGACAGATCGGTGCCTTTGCAGCCCAAGGTCCCCTGGCATGTCACCATGGAATGGCTGTGACTGCCTCTGACCACAGGGCTCTTCACCATCCCAGAAAGCCCTGGGAGGTCTCCATGGAGCCCCTGTCTCTGCCTGTGACATTCCAGCTCTGGAACAGCCTGGAGACTCTTGGAAAGTCCCCATGGAACCCATCTGAGAGCCTGTGACAAGTCTAATCCTCAGCAGGCAACCATCAGGGGCCCCCTGTTGCTATGCTCAGTTTCCATGGCAACTATCATCAGGCCACTGTTGCTACAGTCAGTCCCTCAGCAGCTCCATGGAGACCCCATGCCAGGGGTGGTTGCCATGGACACCAGCTCAGGCCTGCAACCAGAGCCCATTGCCATGGCAACTACTGGCAGCCCCATCCCCAGGCTCATGGGATCCCAGAACCACAGAATTGGCTGAGCTGGGAGGGACCCATCAGGATCCTCCAGTCCAACTGCTGGCCCTGCACAGGACACCCCAACAATGCCAGCCTGGGCCTGGCAGCGCTGTCCAAACGCTGCTGCAGCTCAGAGAGCCCTGGAGCTGGGACCCTTCCCTGGGGAGCCTGGGCAGGGCCCCAGCAGCCTCTGGGCAAAAACCTTTTCCTGACATCCAACCTGAGCCTGCCCCGACTCAGCTGCAGCTGTTCCCTCCACTCCTGTCCCTGGGCACCAGAGGGAAGAGGTTCCCACAGGCCCAGCCAGGGACCCGCTCCCAAGGCTGTTGCCATGGCCACCAGGGCTGGCACCAGCTGGGATGCTTGGTTCCACGGGCCGGGGTTCAGGAATGGGATTCCCCAATTTGCTGCTCCTGCTAAAACTGCGCTGCCCTCGCTGCCCTCCCGCCTCCAATGGAAAGCACAAAAGGCAAAGATCCTGGGCTGGGATAAGAACAATTCATTGGGAAGAGCAACGAGATAAGAAACATACAGAACAGAAACAATATTGATAACAGAAGAGATAAAAGCTATTTACAGGGAAAACTACAACATCAACAGCAGGCTCTCCCTGGCCACAATTTCCCCATGCCTGGAAAGGACACCCTTCTCCTCTGGGGAGAGAGAGAGAGCACCTTTCCAGCCCCTGGCAATGACCTGAGGTGGGAGTGAATGTAATGACAGGGCCATGGGCAGACCCTCATGTTTTCACTGCCACATCATGTCATTGGCAGGGGCAGGAAAAGGGACAGCTGTCTTCCCAGCATGGATCACAGAGAACATGGATCACCAAGGCTCTTCTCAACATGTGACTTCCAATGGGGAAAGAAGCTGGAGCTGGGCATGAAGCTCTTCCTGCAGTTGGGGCACTCACAGAACTTCCTTACTGATGACTCCATTGGTGTCTGGTCAAGTCCGAGCTCATGGAGAAGCTCTTCTCATGATGTGGGGCAGTCTTAGGGCCTCTCCCCAGTATGGATGTGCCGATGGGTGATAAGGGTGGATTTTTTTCTTGAAGCCTTTCCCACACTCATGGCAGCAGAAGGGCCTCTCCTCTCTGTGATTTCGCTGGTGGCAGAGGAGATGGGAGCTGGCCTGAAACCTCTTCTGATACTCAGGACACTCATAGGGCCTCTCCCCAGTGTGGATGCACTGGTGGCGGATCAGGGTACTGCTCTGCCTGAAGCTCTTCCCACACTCCAAGCACTTGTGGGCCTTCTCCCCATCATGAAGCTGCTCATGGACCACCAGCTTTGAGGTCTGGTTGAAGCTCTGTCTACCTTCCTGGCTCAAGGTGGGTCTTTCCTCTTCAGAGCCCCCTGGGCTGGGTTTAGAGCCCCTCCTCCTGTGAGATCTCTGGGGCTTTTCCTCCACACCACATTCCTGGGCTATGGAGCCGCTCAAAACAGCCTCTTTTACGAGGTTCTGCCATGGGGATTTATCCTCCCTGGTCTCCATGCTCAGCTGCTTTTCTGGAGGAGGAAGGACAAGGAGAGGATGGGATTTGCCTCCGTACCAGAGGGAAGGGGAAGGAGATCCCCCCAGTGCATCCCCGGCTGGATGGCATTGGCAGCAGTGTTGTCCTGCAGCCAGGGGCCATGCTGGTCTGGGGATGGAGCAGGAGAGAGGGGGAAAGGGGCACTGACTTTCTCCTCACCTGCCTGGGTGTCCTGGGGCATCTTCCTCATCCTTGCAGCTTCCTCTTCCATCAGGTGAAGGTTTGGGAATGGGAAATTTTGTTTTGGGAGGAAAACAAGGGATGAGTACACTAAATTTTGTACTGGTTAGAAGGCAAACCAGGGGAGGGTCTAAACCAGAATTACTGTCTAGCAGGCAAGGTGCTCCTGGTGTTAAAAGCCTCAGAATATATCCAGGTAGAAATGCTTGGATCTTCCCTCTGGGCAGAGCATATCACAATAGGATGATGGAATTTTGTCAGTCCTGCAGTGACACTCAATGGTCCATTCACAGAAGATATCTCCCCTGGAGGGCGTTATCAGGGCTGAGTCATGGAAGAGATAAAGAACACTACCCCACCTGTTTATAGCAGTTGATGAAGATGGGGATTGAAAACCTGCATTTGGTTACATCTTACATTGCACCCTGAAACAGTGTGGTAATCCCTGCTTGGGTGGCTGAACACCACCCCCTTTACTCAAACTGGCTCAGGTGTAAAACCCTCTCCCTGGGAAGGCCACACACACAGGGGAAAATGTCACACTTGGGGAGGTCTCTGTCCCGGTCATGCTTTTTCACAGGCTGGGCGACTTTGCCAAATGTTAGAATAATTTTTCTCTTTGTCCCTGTCACCTTTGTGACAGCTACACAGAGCTTCCCCTTCCTTTTCATATTCTATATTGGGCCTAATTTCCACTTTTCTTTTATCAGAATGTGCCAGCAGCTGAGCTGGAGCTGTGCAGGACCAATGGAATTTGGATTTGCCACAAAATATCTTCTATTGTCAGTTTATAAAATTTTGGGATTTGTTTGCGTTTTCATCACGTGACTTGTGGGAAAAGCAAATATTCATCAAAGTATTTTATGCAGAGTTAAGTTTGATTTCTGCAAAGTTTATTTTGTCCGGTGCCCAGGGGATGCTCTGTGCCTCTCACCCTGGGGGATGCTTGGGAGGGGCTGGGGAGGGTCCCTGTCCCTGTCACCCCAGGCCATTCCCCAGGGAGTGTCCCTGTCCCTGTCACCCCAGGCCATTCCCCAGGGGGTGTCCCTGTCCCTCTCTCCCCAGGCCATTCCACTGGGGATCTCCATCATTCTCACCCCAGGGAATGCCTTGGGGGTCTCCCTCCCTCTCACCCCTGTGCCAGGGGGTGCTTGGGGCAGTCTCTGTCCCTCTCAGCCCAGGGGATGCTCGGGGGTCTCTGTCCCCTCATCCTGAGGGATGCTCAGGGGGTCTCCATCCCTCTGGCTTCAGGCAATGCCTGTGCAGGGCTGGGGGCCAGGGGCTCTGTGTCCCTCTCACCGCTGAGGGTGTTCGGGGCTGGGGGGGCTGTCCGACCTTCTCACATCTGGGGAGGCTGGGGGGTCTCTGTCCCACTCAGCCCTGCTGTGACCCCACTCAAACATCATTGGGGTCAGAGGGACAGAGACACCCCAAAGCCCCAGAAGGGGTGAGCCTGGGATTTGGTTTGGGGCTGAGGATTTAGGAAGGGGCTGCAACTGGGGCTTGGGTTGGAGTTGGAGCTGAGATTTGGATTAGAGCTGGGATTGGGGTTAAGGCTAAAAGTGGGATTGGCTTTAGGGCTGGGATTGGGACTGGGTCTGGGGTTAGACAAGTCTGAGACTTGGATGAGATAAAATACAGAACTGTGAGGATGTCTAAATGTGGAATGAGATTGAGACCAGGATCTGGGTCAAGCTGGGGACTGAGCTCACCCAGAGTGAGACAGGGGGGATGTCTCTATGAGATAGTCAGGGGAAAAACCTGGTTTGGGAAAAACAAGGTGTGAATGCCTTCAGTCTGGGATTCCTCTTGCCCAAGTCAATCTCTAGAAGTCACCTGATGTCCCAAAATCAAGAATAAAAAAAGGCTACCAGGAGTGTCCCATGTCCAGTTTCATCCCTCTCAGGTTCTGGTGTGTGGGATCTCAGCACCTCAGGATGGAGGTGCAGAGAGGCCGAGACCACCCCTGGGGGGCCTGGAATCCTGGAATGTTGCCAGAAGTGTCTGGTGGCAGGATTTTGATCCTACACAGGAGATGAGACCTGTATGAGGACTGGGAGGATTCCACTGGGTGAATGGTGAAGGGATAAGTTAGTTAAAGTGTAAAACACAGGGTTTAGGATTTTGGTACAGGGGGGTCTAAAGAAGTAAGATGGAGGAATTGGGGCATGTCCTGTTCTTCTTCTTCTTCTTCTTGGCCTCCATCTTCTGTGGTGGTGGTGGCACTTTGGGATTGGTCATTACTAAAAGTGCACTGGTTAATAAGGGTAGAAGGTATTGGGGAGAAATGATAAATATTGTACACGTAACTTAGGGTATAAAGATAAGTGACCGCCCGGGGGCTTCGGGAGTGTGCCCATGGCTGACTTGCTGTGCAGACCTCTGTCGGGCTGAAAGAAAATCTTTTAGATAAACAATTAATAAACACCGAGACCGAGACAAGATCAGAAGTCTCTCCTCGTCCTTTGAAGCGTCGGCTCTTCAAGGCCATCCCTGAGAATTCCAGAACACCTAAACAGCACAGAAACCCAACAAGCGGCTTCCCGGAGCTCCCTCCGGTAATAAATCAGCCGGACATAAATCAGCAGCGAAAAGAAAAACATGAAATTTACACTGGTGGTCCCCCATCTCAGGGCTGCTGGGGATCCCCCCTCTCCAGGGTCCTGCTTTTGGATTTTGGGAGTTTTTGGAGTCCCAGGGTCCCCCTCTCCAGCCTCCCCTCAATCCAGCCACTTGGGGTTCCCCCTTCTTTCCACCACCCTGTCCTGGTTTAGGGCAAATTTGGTTGAAAATCTCCAAAAGGAGTTTCCTCTACAATGCAGATTCAGCAGCCCAACCCTCGGCCAGTTCGGGAAAATTCTCGGAGAATAGTTAAAAAACCCTTTATTTAACAGGCAAAGCATTCACCAGCAAAAAAATTGAACAATATTAAGCAATACTACCTCCTGCTACTCCAAAAGAGTTGAGAAACTCATAAAGTCTCCGTGGTCTGTAGCTCGGCTCACTCAGCCTCTTATCAGTCTCTTATCAGTCTGTTATCAGCCCCTCCAGCACTGGAAATGCCACGGCCCAGGCCCGGCCAGGTGGGCCAAAGGTGCAAGCTGCCAGTGCTCTCTGGGTGTTCAGTCCAGAGCAGATTTAAACAGCTCCAAAGAAAAAGAAAACCCACAATCCAGGGAACTTCTCTGCCTCAGAGACCTAAAAACTAACTAAAAGCAAAGGAGAGCTCTGTCCTGCTGTCTCTCCATCCAGCAGATGGAATGTAGAGGAGTGAGTGCAGTTTCTGAAAACGAACTGCAGCTTCTTCCTCCTCCCCTTCACTCTCAGAACCAGCCTTAAAGGTGCAGAACTCATTTCTGGACTAAACGGACTGATGGGGGTACAAGCACCATGAAGCCACCCCAGGACACGCCCCTGTCAGGGTCAGGGGGTCCCGTCCCCACCTCATCTCCGGGCTGTCGGGGGTCGCCCAGCTCCAGGATCGCCCCTTCCCCTCTCCCCACCCCAGGCGTCCCCCGTTCCACAGCCCCAGCTCTCACGGGGATCCCCAAAACCAATGTCCCGCCCCGTCGGTAACGGGCCATCCCTATTTGGAACCCCCGGGACGTTCCCGAGGGGTAATCACAGGTCCTCTGCCCCTGAAAAAGCTCCTCTTAGGGAGCCTGGAGATATCCGTGGCTCAAGAGATCTGCCAGCTCTGAACACTCTCCAAAAAAATCCTCCCAGAGACCCCTGGCCGGAGTTATTTGGAAATTTAACATCTTGGGCTGGGCATCTTATAGGACTTTCAGCAGCCTTGTGTTCCTCACCGCAGTGTGAATGAACCTTGTCAGTCTCTCTGGTAACATTTGCTCCCTTTCCTCCAGTGATTTTAACAAACTGTTCCGGAAGGACAACAAAATATTTACTTTACCCTGGCCACCCACAATGGCCATTTTCCTCATCAGTTCTCCCATGAGTCGCTCAAAGGAAGCTGTGTCCATGTTTCCCAGAGTTCTTTCAGAAAGAACCACAACCTCCTCAGCGGAGGCAACCATGCTGTACTCAAAGGCACTTGGGGTCAAAGAACAGTGCCTGAACTCACTGTGCCAAAATATTGTTGCAATATGGTTAAGAAAACTGGTAGAGAGATGCCTCTGCCCCAATTAAGGTGCTAACGAGACCAAATCCAAAGTAGATTTTATTAAACAGTAAATGTGAGGTAGAGAGAGAGATCGAAAAAAGAGAAAAGGGGGGGAGAGAGAGGGAGTGACAGGGACAGAGACCTCCCCTGGAGAAGGGCAAGTGTGACTTTCTCCCGTGTGTGTGTGTTGCCATCCCATGGTGGGGGTTTTACACCTGAGCCAGTTTGGGTAAGGGGGGTGGTGTTCACCCCCTGAGCAGGGATTACCCCACTGTTTCAGGGTGCAATGTAAGATGTAACCAAATGCATGTTTTCAATCCCCATCTTCATCAACTGTTATAAACAGGTGGGGCAGTGTTCTTTATCTCTTCCATGACTCAGCCCTGATAATGCCCTCCAAGGGAGATATCTTCTGTGAATGGGCCATTGAGTGTCACTGCAGGACTGATAAAATTCCATCATCCCATTGTGGGATGCTCCGCCCAGGGGGAGGATCCAAGCATTCCTACCTGGATATAAGCTGAGGTATGAAAGACCAGGAGCAGCTTGCCTACTGGATTCCCAGAGGACAAGAGCTCCATTACCACCACTGGACCTTCAGAGGAAGACCAGACCCTTCTACAGGATCACTGCTTTGACAAAATCACGTTCATCACTCCAACAGACTGCAGCCACCATTTAATGGGACTGCTACCAAAACCTTGACCAACAGGGTGTCAGGTTATATCCTGACTCTGTCAGTTTAAGGCAGTGTTTCTGTATCATTGCCTTGGACCTAATTAAATTAAATTAAATTAATTAAATTCTTATTAAATTTTAATTCTGACTTAGACTTTCCCTCATGTTTGCTGTCAAACCAGTACAAAACTCAATGTGCTCATCCCTTGTTTTCCTCCCAAAACAAAATTTCTCAATCCCAAACCTTCACCTGATGGAGGAGAAAGCTGCGAGGAAGAGGAAGATGCCCTGGGACACCCAGGCAGGTGAGGAGGAAGTCTGTGCTCCTTTCCCCCTTTCTCCTGCTCCAGCTTCCAGCCCAGCACTGCCCCCAGCTGCAGAACAACCCTGGTGCCAATGCCATCCTGCCAGTGATGCACTGGGGGGATCCCCGTCCCTCTGGCACGGAGGCAAATCCCATC
This sequence comes from Ammospiza caudacuta, assembly GCF_027887145.1. Classification (NCBI taxonomy): domain Eukaryota; kingdom Metazoa; phylum Chordata; class Aves; order Passeriformes; family Passerellidae; genus Ammospiza; species Ammospiza caudacuta. The sequence goes on along the minus strand of NC_080599.1, from coordinate 10,664,918 downwards.
CTCTCTTTCTCCTTCATTCCCCAGGTAAGGAGCTGAGGATGGAGACCAGGGAGGAAAAATCTCCATATCAGAACCTTGTGAAAGAGGCCATTTTGAGCAACTCTAGTGCAGAGGAATCCAACATGGAGGAAATGCCACAGAGATCCCACAGGAGGAGGGGCTCCAAACCCAGCCCAGGATTCTCTGAGGAAGAAAGAACCACCCAGAGCCAGGAAGGGGGACAGAGCTTTAGGCAGAGCTCAGAGATGGTGGTTCATGAGCAGCTTCGTGATGGGGAGAAGCCCCACAAGTGCTTGCAGTGTGGGAAGAGCTTCAAACAGAGCAAGCACCTGGTCAGCCACCACATGATCCACACCGGGGATTGGGCCTACGAGTGTGGGGAATGTGGGAAGGGCTTCAGCTACAAATCCACCCTCGTGACCCACCAAGGCATCCACACTGGGGAGAGGCCCTGTGGGTGTCCCCAGTGTCAGAAGAGGTTTCACACCAGCTCCAGGCTCCTCCAGCACCCACAGATTCTCTCGGAGGAGAGGCCCTTCTGCTGTCCTGACTGTGGGAAGGGCTTCAACCACAGCTCCCACCTCATCAGGCACCAGCGCATCCACACAGGGGAGGGGCCCTACCAGTGCGCCACATGTGGGAAGAGGTTTCACATCAGCTCCCATCTCTTCCTTCATGAGCGGATTCACACAGATGAGAGGCCATTTTGCTGTCCCGACTGTGGGAAGGGCTTCAAGCACAACTTCACCCTCATCAGGCACCGGCGCATCCACACTGGGGAGAGGCCCTTCAATTGTCCCCAGTGTGGGAAGAGCTTCACCCAGAGCTCTCACTTGACAAGACACCAACAGAGCCACCAGTAAGGGAGGCCCTGCAAATGCCCCAGCTGCAGGAACAGCTTCATGCACTGCTCTATCTTCATCACCCATGGGAGAACCCACATTGAGAAGAGCCCTTGTGATCCATTTTCCCTGTGATCCATGCTGGAAGACACCTGCCTGTCATCCTGCCCCTGCCCTTGACATGATGTGGGATTGAAGAACATGAGGGTCTGGCTATGGCCCTGTCATTACATTCACTCCAACCTCAGGTTATTGCCAGGGGCAGGAAGGGGACTCTGTATGTCTCTTTCCCTGAGGAGAGGAGTGCCCTTTCCAGGCAGGGGGAAATTGTGGCCAGGGAGACCCAGTAAGTTGTGTTTTAGTTTTCCCTGTAAAGTTTTATTTATCCCTTCTCTTATCAGTATTGTTTCTGTCCTGTATGTTTCTTATCTCGTTGCTGTTCCCAATGAATTGTTCTTATCCCAGCCCAGGATCTTTGCCTTTTGTGCTTTCCATGGGAGGCGGGAGGGCAGCGAGGGCAGAGCAGTTTTAGCAGGAGCAAGAAATTGGGGAATCCCATTCCTGAACCCCGGCCCGTGGAAACTGAGCATCCCATCTGGTGCCAGCCCTGGTGGCCATGGCAAAAGCCCTGGGAGTGGGTCCCTGGCTGGGGCTGTGGTAACCTCTTTCCCTCTGGTGCCCAGGGACAGGAGTGGAGGGAACGGCTGCAGCTGAGTCGGGGCAGGCTCAGGTTGGATGTTAGGAAAAGGTTTTTGCCCAGAGGCTGCTGGGGCCCTGCCCAGGCTCCCCAGGGAAGGGTCCCAGCTCCAGGGCTCTCTGAGCTCCAGCAGCGTTTGGACAGCGCTGCCAGGCCCAGGCTGGCATTGTTGGGGTGTCCTGTGCAGGGCCAGCAGTTGGACTGGAGGGTCCTGATGGGTCCCTCTCAGCTCAGCCAATTCTGTGGTTCTGGGATCCCATGAGCCTGGGGATGGGGCTGCCAGTAGTTGCCATGGCAATGGGCTCTGGCTGCAGGCCTGAGCTGGTGTCCATGGCAACCACCCCTGGCATGGGGTCTCCATGGAGCTGCCAAGGGACTGACCATAGCAACAGGGGGCTGGTGATGGTTGCCATGGAAACTGAGCATAGCAACAGGGTCCTGGTGATGATTGCCATGGAAACTGACCATAGCAACAGGGTCCTGGTGATGGTTGCCCGCTAAAGGTCAGATTTGTCAGAGGCCTTCAGAGGGGTTCCCTGTGGACTTTCCATGAGTCTCCAGGCTGTTCCAGAGCTGGAATGTCCCAGGCAGAGACAGGGGCTCCATGGACACCTGCCAGGCATTTCTGGGGACCGTAAAGGGCCGTGTGGTCAGAGGCAGTCACAGCCATTCCATGGTGACATCCCAGGGGACCTTGGGCTGCAAAGGCACCGATCTGTCACAGGCACTCACTGGGGCTCTACGGTGACATCCCAGGAGTCCCCAGGCTGCCAAAGGGCCGGCATGTCCCAGACACTCACAGACGTTCCTGTCATGGGCACAGTGAGACCTTCAGGCAAAATTTATTAGGGAAACTCCTGTTGGGTCACAACGTGCAGAAATGATTCCCAATAGCCCCCATAGATGCCCAAATGTCACCACTGAATCAGAGATGACACAGACTCAGATCAGAAGGCTAAGGGCTAAAAGCCACCTGTTTTTTCAATCCTCTTCTTTTATACCTTGCTTTGCTACAGGTGGACCTCACTTGTCCTTTAATCAACACATTTCACATGATTGGCCAATTAAGACAACACCCTTCAGTAAACAATTTTATGGAAAAAAGCCAACTTATTCCAAACATTGTCAGCCAAGTGTTTCCGCAAAAATCCACTCAGATAACACCACTTATTGATGTTCATTTTATGTTGGGCCTTTCTTGGGGATCCTTGGATGGGAGAATCCCTCCTGTAGCAGTTCTATGCCAGGTAAAAAGAGATGCATGGGACTTTTTCAGTCTTCAGCTTCTTGTTTATTGTTATCTCATCTTATCTAAAGTTTTGCATTGCTGTCCACACCAGGCTAAGTGCACTGGAAAAGCACTGTAAAATGGCCCCAAAACGTACAGTTTCAAGCTCTTTTAACATTGTCTCATCCAATAAAGACTTGAAAGGTGCATTATTTCTACTTATCTACCAATAACTCATCCCTTGACTGTCCACATATCCTCTGCACTGTGCTTTCCATGACCAATCACCCTGTGCTACCAACAGTGCAGAAAATAGAGCAGATGAAGAAGACAGGGACTACACCCCAATTCCTCCATCTTGCTTCCTATCTACACCATACTAACAACCCCAAAAACCTAAATTTCTCACCCAAGGAACATACTATAGTACTCTCTATTACCTATTTCACACTTTGGTAAATTCTAATCTATCTCAAAGTCTTGGAAATCCTCTCCATGGGGGAAGTTGAAAGGCAATGTTTCTCTGGGGGTCAGGACCCCTCAGAGCAGACAGAGGAATATTCCCTGTGTTTTGGATTCCCACACATTTAACCTAAAATCCTTTAACCCTTAATATGTGAAGTTGCCCAAAAATGTTCCAGGTAAGCAGGATTAGAAGGAGGAGAAAGAGAGAACAACAGAAAGACAGAAGATCCATAGAACAACACGCACATAGGTACCAACTGCTAGGGTTCCAGCATCGCGAAGAGAGGAACCACAGGAGAATGCAGGATCCAGACCCTGGACTGCCCTCATGCCCCAGCTTTTAACCCCCTGCTCCTTCATGGGCCTGCCCGTGGGGTGAGACTGCCAGTTGCATGTCCAATCAGAGCCATGGTAGGCACCAGCAGCTGGTGTGTGATTGATTGACAGCTCAGCCAATCGGAACTATGTTAGCACTGCCCGTACTGTGTGATTGACAGCTCTGCCAGGCCAGGGCTGGGGGTGGGGTTCCACCACAAACCAAGGCCTGACCCGGCCCTGGCCCCACATGGGCATTCTGAGCATCCCAAGGTGTCTCGGGACATCAATCTCATCCAGCCTCTGACAGCAACCACAATGACAGTACAGAATCTCATGGAATCAAGGGTCAGTTGTGATCTCATGGTGCCTCATGGAATCAAGGAGACCACTGTGCAACTCAGGGGCAGTATGGCTGCAAGGGTCAAAAATTAAACGCTGGGGTCCATAGAAAGAAGGAACCATTGTGACACAGCGGGGCCGCATGGAGCCAAGGGAACCCTGTGACTCTGTTGGGGCTCATGAAACCAAGAAGCCATTGTGACCCTGCAAGACTTCATGGAATCAAGGAGAATACTGTGATAGTGTGGGGACCCATGAAATCAAGGAACCATGGAACAGGTCTGCCTGCTTTGACCTCCTGGAGGCTGTTTGACAGGTCCCACTGAATTTGACATGTCAAGGGCCACTTCTCATCTGACTGTGAAACACTGGGGCTCTGTGCTTTCCTTCCTATGGAAAAGAGCTCTCTTTCTTGTCTAGGCTTCTCTGCCTGAAATTAGGATTCCACCTCTAAAATTCCCTTTATGCAAGGGTTTCTCCCAAACAAAATCTGCCAATACAGTCAAGTGTGGCGAGACTCGGCCTCTGGTGACTGCCTCTCATCTGCCCCGGTGCTCGGTTGTTTCCTTCCTATGGAGACCATTGTAACAATGTGGGGGGCTGTGGAGACAAAGGTCATTGTTACACTGTAGGAACTTGTGGAACCAAGGGAATCATTGTGGCACTGTGAGTACCATGGATCCAAGGGGCCATTATGACACTGTGGAGTCTTGAGGAACTATGGGGGCCATTGTGACACTTTGGGGTCTTCCGAAATGCAGGGAACATTGTGACACTGCAGAGTACTACGGATCCAAGGGACCATTGAGACACTGTGGAGCCTCATGGAACCAAGGACATCACTGTGGTTCTGTTGGGCTGCATGGTCCCAAGGGGCCAATGTGAAGTCACCGGGCTTTGTGGAAACAAGAGACAATTGTAGCATTTCAGGCCCTCATGGAGCCAAAGGGTCATTGTGATCCAGCAGGGCACCATGGATCCGTGGAGAAAATTGTGGCATTGCAAGGCCCCATGGAATGATGGAGACCATTCTGACACTGCCGGGCCTCATGGAGGGAGGGGGTCATTGTGACACTATGGGAACTTGTGGAGCCAAGGGGATCATTGTGGTACCACTGGAGCCCATAGAACCAAGGGGCCATGGTGACAAAGAGGAGCTTCATGGAACCAATAGATAATTATGATAGCCTGGGCTTTTGGAACCATGGAGACCATTTAGATCCTTAAAGACTTGTGTAAACCAAGGGGCCATTATGACACCAGAGGGCATCATGGAAGCAAGAGAACCATTGTGACACTGCAGGACCCTGTGGAACCAAGGGAACGTGAAATAGGTGTGGCTGCCTTGGACTCCCAGGGTTCACCTGACAGGTCTGGCTGACCTTGGAATGTGGAAGGCCACTCCCATCTGCCCCAGAAACACTGGGGCTCTGGGCTTTCCTTTGTATAGAAAAGAACTCTCCATCTTTTCCAGGTATCCACGGCCAAAACTTGGATTCCACCTCCAAATTTCTGTGTATCCAAGGAATACTGCCAAAAAAAATTTACCAGGACAGAGAGGTCTGGCTGGTCTTTGATTCCTGAGTGCCAGCACTTACCTGTTTTGCAAACACTGGAAAGGGCTCTGTGCTTTTCTTTTTATGGAAGAAAAACATCCGTCTTCTCCAGGCACAAATGTCTGAAATTAGGATTCCACATTCATAATTTCAAATATCCAAGGGTTGGTCCAAGCAAACACGCCAGGACAGACAGGTCAGGCTTGCCCTGGCCTCTGGCGGTTGCCATGCATCAGTTTCTAAAGCATGGGGGCTCCATGGCTTTCTTCCTATGAAGACCAATGTGACATTTGGGAGCCTTGTGAAATGAAGGGGCCTTTGTGACACTGCAGAGCACCATGGATCCAAGGGACATTGTGACACTGTGGAGCCTCGTGGAATCAAGGACATCATTGTGGCTCTGTTGGGCTGCATGGTCCCAAGGGACCATTGCAAATCAGCAATGTGAGAATTAGCCCAGCTGTACTCAGAGTCAGCCAGATTTTACCCCGGAAGAACTGGGCGTGAGTTTCAAGTCCTAGGAGTCATTCAAAGAACAAATTAAAATCAATCATGAGGTGGATCATTAACAATTTTCCAGATGCCTCTGCTGATGAAATCCATACCACTGAATTTTGCAACTCAGTGGGAGTTGATCTGTATAATTTTTGTTCAAAAGGGACCCCATTGCACCCTGCGTGCTCCCCATCTTCCACACCACACTTGACCAGCAAGCAGGGTGTTGAAAACTCAATCCGTTGGTAACTCCTAACTCGGGAACTCCCCTCAAACCTGCCTTTATCAAACCTTTAATGATGGTCCAAGATGGCAATGGCCATGCTGTCTTGGAGCATCATGCCCTGGAGACTCAAGACAGAACGAGCCAAAATATGGCTCAGGAGCCTGACCACCCTCCCACCATCTTGGCTCCTCCACTTCCTGCTACCACAACTTTCACCTCTGCCCTGAAAAAAGCTCCAGACTCCAACCACACAACTGCGGGTCCTGCCCTCACTGTCAATCATTCCCTTTCCACACTGGACCATGCCTCCAGTTAAGGAAGGAGACTGGCACATAGCCTCGAAGTTCCTCATTGCCCTGTTATGTTATGAAAAAAGGGGGCAGAATCCCAGGTATCAGCTACTGGTTTGCAGGGAAATCAAGGATCTTTGTATCTAAAGACCATAGGCAGGACTTACCTTGCTTTAATGACCTAATGAGGGCCATGTTTACAGCACATGTCTCAACCACCTATGATTTAAAATATATTATGTTGTTGTCACCTACAGAATACACCCGGTGGGAAGAGGGGTGGAAGTGTTTATTATGCTAATAGCAATGACTATGCTAATAATGAAGCAAGGGCGGAATTGACAATCAACTATCTAGCTGGAGAATGAAAACACAGCCTACCAGATGATCAAGCAGTAGGTATCGCCAGAGAAGTATTGAATGATATCAAAGAGATGGCTTTGAAAGCTTTAATCCAGGTATCAGATGGTAGCACACCCAATTTGAAATTCTTTGGGTGGCTGCAGATAAAGCTCTAGGAAAATCAGACCATCCTGGGTGCCTGTTAAGTAAGCAAACCAATGCTACCTCCCTCACAATGAGTGGCCTGCTCTCAGACACAGAGTCCATCAGACATGCCACCTTGCAGAATAGCGATAGCGTTTTTACTCTGGGCACATGGGCATGGCTGTGTAGACTCTGAGGGCATGTGTTGCATGAACCTCTCCATCCACAGCGAATCAATCCACAAGAGCATTCAGGTACTGAAGGAAAAGTTCAAGAAGCTTCAAGTGGAAAACAAAGACTGGTTCAATAAACTCTTCCAGTCCAAGGGATAAAAGGGTTGGATGATGTTTATCTAAAACAGGACTATTCATTTTCTTAGTAGTTGTTGCTGTATTGTTAATTGTCCCATGTTTGTTTGGATGCTTTTAGAAAGTCTTACAAAATTTTTTCAGTTCCATCTTTGTTGTAAAAAAGAAAGGGGGAAGATACCCAACACAGGCTCCTCATGGGCACCTTGGACAAGAGAATTGGAGGCCAGGATGGCACAAAAACCTCTCAGACACTCAATTTTGGAAGGAAATTCCTTAAAATTACCTAAAAGTATTCTTAAATCCATAAAGTACCTTAAAAACCTTGAGTATCTCAAAGTGTTAATGAGCCCTGCTAAGTTTCAGTACAAAGCTCTCCAGGGACTCATTAAAGCAGATAATTGGGGCCATGATTGCACAAACCTCTCACAGAGTCAGTATCAAAAGTGAAACACCAAGTACCATAAAATGACTGAAGTACCCTGTAGTATTAATGAGCTCCACTGAGTGTTGTTACTGAGAAAGCCTCTCCAGGGACTAATTAAAGCAGATAATTGGAGGCCATGATTGCACAAAGCTCTCAGAGACTCCAAGGCAAAAGCCAAACCCAAAGTCCTTTGAAAAACTCTGTGAGCATGAAGGAGCCCCCAGGGCCATTGCTGAGCAAGGCTCCCCAGGACTCCTTCCAGCAGATCCTTGAGGCCACTGGGATGTGGGCTATGGGGGGGATGCTGAGGGCAGGACAAGGGGCTGACAGTGCCCAGCCTGGCTGGGGCTGTGCCAGGAGCCCCCAGGGCCTCAGGACAAGGTGCCTCCTCATAGCCCTTGGTGGCACAGACCCTGCTGTGCCCCAGGGCACCAAGACTTGGCTTCTCTTTGTCCCCACCTGTCATCAGTGCTTCCAGTTCTCTGCTCTGCCTGGGGCCTGGGGACACTTTCTCAGTTGTGTTCCTCAGTGGGACCCATTAAAAGTCCAAGAAACTTTGGAGTGTGATTCTGACTTGGAGTTCTTGAGAGGTTTCTTCAGCTCCCTCTCAGAGACTGATGTTCAGGGCCTGAGCACAAAGCCCCAGAGGCTCATTAAAGTCCTTGTGCTTTGTCTCTGCTGTTGAGCTGGGCTGGACTCCTGGTAACCAAGAAGAGCTTCAAAAGCACATTTCTCTTGATGAGCAGCTCTTCTGCCAGCCCAGCAGGGCTGGGACACTGCCTGCAGCCATCCCGGGCACAGCACAGAGGCACAGAGTGCTTCAATCAGTCAGGGCTGGGAAGGTGCTGAGAAGTGCCTGGGGCAGAATCACTGCCAGCCCTTGGCACAGGAACCTCTGACTGCAGGACAATGCAGCTGCAGCTCCTGGAGCCATCTCCTAAAGCTGGAACATCCCAATGCCTACAGACTCTGTGAGTATAAATCTGGGTATTTCTGGTGCAGGGGAGGTGAAATGCTCGTGAAGCTCTGACATGCTGAGGGCTTCTGATCAGTCATAGAATATTTCCAAGTCAAGGATTTTGATAAAAATGAGGGAACTTTCTAAGTCTAAGTCAGTTTCCTACTATTGCAGAATGAAAGGTAGTGGGGATGAATATTAAAGGTTGATTATGAAGTATTTAATATGAATTTTGACAAGTGCCTGATACATCCGAAGTGTTACTTTTTTGTGATCAATAGGTTCACAGGAGATTCCTAATGTGCTTCCAATAGGTTAACAGGAGATCCCTAATGTGCTTTAGGCCACTGTGCCCAAGGACAGCAGCAACATCACCCTTGCTCTTAACCTTCAGGCTCAGTCTGAGCTGTCCTTTCTCCAAGCTGCAAACAGGATCTGCTCCCAGCCAGTGCCCAGCAAACAGGCAGGGTTTTGTCAGGCCAAGGAGAGGGTACAGAGATTTGGGGTCTGTGAGTGCTGCCACAGAGAGATCAGGAGCAGGGAAACAACTGCAGTAGGGAAATCTCCAGGAAGCAGAGAGAAAATCAGGCAATGAGAGGAAACAAAACTCAGAAATGCTGTGGCAGGGAGAGCTGAGAGATGCCCACAGGAGCCCCTCCAGTGCAGCCCCTCCATCTGAACAAGCCCCCTCCCTCCTGTGCCCCAGACAAGCCTCTGCCCTCAGGGCCAGGACTCCAAGGCGTGCAGCCCCTCCTGTGCAGGCAGAGCTGCAGCAGAGCCGTGGGGCAGCTCTGCAGCCCTGGGCCCAGTTCCCTCTGCAGAGCACAGGGCTGGGAGCAGCTGCTCAGCACTGGGGGCTCTGGCAGGGGGCACAGCTGGCTCAGAGTGACCCTGTCCCCAGTGCCCGGCTCTGGGCAATGCTGTCAGTGCAGCCAGGGAAGGAGCTGCATTTCCCTCAATCCAGTGCCATCATAAGGACACTTGGGAGTCTCTCTGAGATTTCGGTCCAAGCTGGGAGTTTCAATCCAGGATGCAAACCTGTCCTAGAACAACTTTGTGTTATAAGATTGATGGGGAAAGGCACAGCTGTTGTGACACTGAAAGTGCTGCTGAGTTGGTGGAATGAGCAATGTGAGTCCTTGGCTACAAATGTGGAGCTGGGCTGTGGTGGATCCATCTGCTCTCAGCATTATCTGGGGGTTGGTAAGAGAAACTTGGGAGTGTGAAAATTCTCCATTTAGGAAATTAGAAGCCCAGAGAAACTCAAAACAGAATGAAGTGACAGATCATCTGCTCCCAGTCTGCACTTACAATCTGGCTGCAGGGAACTCACTTTGTTCTACCAGAGGGCAGCAGAAATGCTGGGTGTATCTGATATTGAAGAAGAGCTGGACAGATATGCAGGGAGCTCAAAAAGAAAACCTCACAACTCTTAAAACAGTGTCTATGTATGTTAAAGTGGAGGGTGTATGAGAAATGGCTTTTATTTTGGTTTCAGATGTCTCCTCTGACTCTTCACTGTCCCTTTCTCCATGAACAGGTCCCCATGTCCAGCCCCAGCAAATGTCCAACAGCAGCTCCATCAGGCACTTCCTCCTGCTGGCATTGGCAGACATGCGGCAGCTGCAGCTCCTGCACTTCTGCCTCTTGCTGGGCATCTCCCTGGCTGCCCTCCTGGGCAACGGCCTCATCATCACCGCCGTAGCCTGTGGCCACCACCTGCACACGCCCATGTTCTTCTTCCTGCTCAACCTGGCCCTCACTGACCTGGGCTCCATCTGCACCACTGTCCCCAAAGCCATGCACAATTCCCTCTGGAACACCAGGGACATCTCCTACACAGGATGTGCCGCACAGCTCTTTTTCTTTATGTTCTTCATCTCAGCAGAGCTTTGCCTCCTGACCATCATGTGCTACGACCGCTACGTGTCCATCTGCAAACCCCTGCACTACGGGACCCTCCTGGGCAGCAGAGCTTGTGCCCACATGGCAGCAGCTGCCTGGGCCAGTGCCTTTCTCAATGCTCTGCTGCACACAGCCAATACATTTTCCCTGCCCCTGGACCGTGGCAATGCCCTGGGCCAGTTCTTCTGTGAAATCCCACAGATCCTCAAGCTCTCCTCCTCCAAATCCCACCTCAGGGAAATTGGACTCATTGCTGTCAGTGCCTGTTTAGCATTTGTCTGTTTTGTGTTCATTGTTTTCTCCTATGTGCAGATCTTCAGGGTTGTGCTGAGGATCCCCTCTGAGCAGGGAGGACACAAAGCCTTTTCCACCTGCCTCCCTCACCTGGCCGTGGTCTCTCTGTTTGTCAGCACTGGCATATTTGCCTACCTGAAGCCCCCCTCCATCGCCTCCCCAGCCCTGGATCTGGCCCTGTCAGTTCTGTACTCGGTGGTGCCTCCAGTCCTGAACCCCCTCATCTACAGCCTGAGGAACCAGGAGCTCAAGGCTGCAGTGAGGAAACTGATGACTGGATGCTTTCAGAAACATTAAACTGCTGGAAAATTTTTGCTAATCATTTGTAATGAAAGTCATCTTTGATACTCCTTGTTGGTTTCATTTTGGACGTTCTTTTTATGTGTCTTACTTTTACAATATAGTCAACAAACAAATATCATTGCTAGTGCATTTCTCATTTTGTTTCTAGTGCATTTCTCATTTTGTTTCTGTCTACTTTCCCTGTGCTCAGAGACTGTTTCAATGAGGGGCTGTGCTCTCAGTGGCTTTAAAATGAACTAAAGAATCTCCCAGGAAAGCTCTCACTGGAGATGCCCTTTTGTTGCCTTCTGTGGAGCTCCAGCAGCAATGTCTGTGTGCAGAGCTGGGGGCAGATCAGTGCTGGCACAGCAGCTGTGCCCAGCAGCAGCAGCACTTGGTGTTGCCAGTGCTGCTGCCGTGGCCCTGCCCTGCTGCCCTGCTGCCCTGGTGGCTCTGGTGTTGCTGTAGGGCCTGAGTGCTCTCGGGGCCAGGCACAGCCCTGGGGGTGGCAGTGCCGGGGCTGCAGCAGGAACAGGCCATGGGCACTGCTGGGGCAGCGCTGACGCCTCAGCCCAGGGCCTGGGGGCTCCAGGCTCTTTGCCCAGGCTCTCTCAAGAACACGCCCAGGCCAATGCTCAGCACAGAAAAGCCCCGTGAGCAACCCCAGGCTGGCCGTGTGCAGGCTGGGGGCAAACAGCATGGCTGGGGCTCTGCAAGGGCCCTGGGGCAGACAGGAAGGAGCAGCAGAGCAGGGGCTGATCCATCCCCAGTGCGCTGCACAGCCCAGGGCAGCGTCCCAGAGCATCCTCATGGAGCTGCCAACAACATCCACCCTCTGCAGCCCTGGCCTCTCCCCCAGCTCACACAGGTGCCCCATCCTTGCAGGCACAGACACGGCAGCACTGGCTCAGGAGCCCCTGTTTGCATTGCACACAGCAGGGGGAGCACCCCCATGCTGTTGCTGTGGGGACATGAACCTGAGGGGGCACAAATGCCATCAGCCCCTGGGGCCAGCAAGGGCTGGGGGACAGCAGGGAAACCACTCAGCTTTGTCCTGGCCTCTGCAGTCAGCCAGAAAGTTTGTTCCCATCATCTGGGTGTTTCCTGTCCCACTGCAGACGCTGTTGCTCAGAGCCAGGGCTGCCTGGCAGCCACCTCCAAACTGCCCTCAGCATTTCCTTTGCTTCACCTATGCTTTCTTTACTCTTTCCTGGAAGAAATGCAGACCTCTGTTCCCTCCCATGCAAGCAGCCCATCCCTGTTTGCCCTTTCCTCTCTGGCCCCACTCCTCATTGGAGTTCCTGACTTGGCTCCATGGGAACATCCCTTGGGGAGCAGGATCTTCCTACAAGTGCTGCAAGAATTGTCTGCAGGTTCCTGCAGTGCCTGGTGCGTCTCCCTTGCCAGAGGCACCTCAGGCCAGGGGGGCACATCTGGGCTGCTGTGTCTGGCGCTGGGGCTCCCTGTTCTGGGCAGTGAGGAGGAGCTGCAGAGGCTCTGCAGGACTGACAGGATGGGCTTTGGGGCTGGCAGGAGAAGCTGAGGGACCTGGGCTGCTGCAGCTTCTGAAGAAGAGGCCCAGGGCTCCTCCTGCAACTGCTCCAAGGGCTCTTTGAGAAAATCACAGAATCAGCAAGGGTGGAACAGGCCATGGAGACCATCAAGTCCAACCTGTGCCCTGACACTGCCTTGTCTCCCCTGGGCCTCCTCTCCTCCAGGTTAAACAATCCCAGCTCCCTCAGCCGCTTCTCAAAGTTCTTGTGTTCCAGACCCCTCCCCAGCCTTGTTGCCCTTCTCTGGATACGCTCCAGCCCCCCCAGCCTCTCCATGTCCTTCCTAAATTGGGGCCCCAGAACTGGACACAGCACTTGAGGTGCTGTCCAACCAGTGCTGAGCACAGGGGAAGAATCCCTGCCCTGCTCCTGCTGGCCACACCATTCCTGATCCATACAAGTCCCAGGGCCTGGAGAAGGGAAATGGTTCGGAGGGCGTGGGAACACAGTCTTATTGATTGTCAACCATGAAGGGCCTTGATTTTTATATTTATTTAGTCTGCATTAGAAGGTGCTGGGGGTCAATATCAATTGGATATTGCTGACATCAATCTATAAACTGGAAAAGAAAACAGGACAAAACAATTCTCTCTGCATTTTTTTTAATAGAGTATATTTCAGTTTCAAAATGGTCTCCTTGGTTCTACAAGGTCCTGCCAAGCCCCATGGTTCACAATGAAGTGTCACAATAATCCATGAGGCCCAGCAATGTCACAATGAACCTTTAGTTCCTTGAGTCCCACATTGTTCCATGAATCCTTAGTTCAATGGGATCCTGTAGTGTCTCAATTTTCTCCTTGGTTCCAGGGTGCCACACAGTGCCACAATTGTCCTTTGGCCCAACAGTGCCTCATAGTGTCACACAGTGGACTCCTTGGTTCCATGGGGATGCAAAGTGTCACGATGGCCCATTGGCTACACAAGGCCTCAAAGTGTAAAAATGGCCTCCATGGTTTCATGCAGCCATTCTGTGTCACAATGGACCCTCCACTCCATGATGCCCCAGAGTGTCACAATGGCCTCCTGGGTTCTGCACTTTAAGAATGCCCCCTTGGTCCTTTAGAGCCCCACATGTCACTATTGTGCCCTTGTTTCCATGAGGCCCTGCAGTGCCACCATGGTCCTTTGGTTCAACGAGGCCCCATGTGTCACAATGGTCTCCATGGTTCCATGATGCCCCATAGCATAGGAATGGTCTCCTTGGTTCCATGGTGTCACAATGGCCCCTTTGTTCTGTGGAGCCCCACAGTGTCACTGTGGTCTCCTTGATTCCGTAAGGCCCTGCCCTGCTACAATGGTCCCTTGGTAACAATGGGTTCTGAAGGGTCATAATGGTCTCTGTGGTTCCATGAGGCCCTGTAATATCCCAATGGACCCTTGGTTCCAAGGTGGCCCACAGTGTCACAAGGCTGCCTTAGTTCGACAAGGCCCTGCAGTGCTGTAGTGGCCCCTTGGTTCCATGAGGCAAAGCAGCATCAGAACGGCCCCTTGGTTCCATGGAGCACCACAGTGTCACCATGGTCCCATTGGCTCCACTGGGCTCCACAGTGTAAAAATGGACCTTTGGTTCCATGAGGTTCCACTTCATCTCAGTAGACTTTGGTTCCATGAGGTTCCTCAGTGTCTCAATGGCCCCTTGGCTCCATGTGGCCCTGCTGTGCCACAGTGCCAGGTGGTTCCATGAGGCTCCACATGTCCAAATGGTCTCCTTGGTTCTGTGTAACCCTACAGAGCCACAATGGACCCTTGGTTCCATGAAGCCCTACTGTGTCACAATCAACATTTGGTTTCATAAGTTTCTACTCTGTCAACAATGGTCTGAGTTCTACCGTGTCACCATGGATCCTTTGTTCCATGAGGTTCTATAGAATAACATGACCACCTTGATTCCAAAAGGTTCTGCAGTGTCACAATGGACCCTTTGTTCCATGCAGCCCCACACTGTCACAATGACCCACGGTTCCATGAGCTTCCATACTGTCAGCAATGATCTCCTGGGTTCCATAAGGCCTTGCTCTGATACAATGGACTTTTGGTTCCCTGTGGTTCCACTGCATCCCAACAGACCCTTTGTTCCATGGGGTTCCAAGTGTCACAGCTGCATCCTTGGTTCTGTGAGCCTCTGCTGTCACCAAATGGCCAAAATAACAGAATAAGTCTAATTTGGTGTCTAAGAGAGCATTTACTCAGGCCTGAGGTGCAGTGGGTGATAACTACTTACATGGACAGGTGATTCTACTAGTGTATAGCTTATATACAGTCACTATGTGCATATTAAAATTTACCCATTTCCATAAAACCCACTCCAAGTTCCCAGATTCAGTCCTTGCTTTTTCTATCACTGCATTCTTGAGCCAGATGTCTTCATCTACTCTTCCACCCATTCCTGCTGGGTAAGCAGCTCCTGCATCCCTTGTTCCTGTGCTGAAAGTTCACAGGCACAGTAAAAATTGAATTAACCCTTTTGATATCAAGCTCAAGGCTTTGTGTGGGCAGGCAGAGGCAGGCAGGAGGCAGAGCTGTCAGCAAAGGAAGGGCCCAGCCACGTGGGGCAGCCGGGGGATGCCAACAGTATGCAGGGATGGAGGCACAGGTTTGCTCAGCACCAGAGACACCTTTCCCTTGCTTGTCCCCAACTGTCATCACTGCCACAAGTGTTCTGCTCTACCTGGAACCTGGGGTCACTTTCTCAGTCTAGGCCTTCAATGGGACCCATTACCCCTTCAAAAAAACTTCAGTGTTTCAATCACTTTTTGAGTTCTTGAGAAGTTTTTTGAGCACGCTCTAAGGAACTGAGTCCAATGCAAAGAGCACCAAAGCCCCAGAGGGTCATTAAAGTCCCTGTGCTGTGTCTGTGCTGCTGAGCTGGGCCGGGCTCCTGGCCCAGAGGCAGCTCCTGGCAAGGGCAGCGCTGCAGAGACAGCTCTGGCCAGGAGCAGCTCCTGTGCACAGCCCAGCAGGGCTGGGACACTGCCAGGGCCCCTCAGGGACACCAGCAGGGCACAGACAGAGCTCACAGGGGCTCAGCACTGGCAGGGGCTGTGGCATGTCCCCGAGGGGGCTGTGTCACAGCAGCTCCTCTGGAGCTGTGTCACAGAGGCACAGAGCAGCTGGGATGTCAGAAAGGGGCTGTGTGACAGCACAGAGTGGGCTCTGTGAGGTCACAGATTGGGCTGTGACATCACAGAGTTTGTTGTGTGAGGTCAACAAGCAGCTACAAGATCATATAGGGGATTATGTGACATCAGAGAGCTGGCTGTGACATCATGGCATGACTGTGTGACACCATAGAGCTCTGTGAGATAAAAGCGTGTGCTATCACATTACAGAGTGTCAGTTTGACACCACAGGGTGGGTTTTGTGACATCACTGAGGTGGTTGTGACAGCACAGAGCTGGCTGTGACATCACAGAGTAGAGTCTGAGGCCAGAGCGTGGATTCTGCTGTCATAGAGGGTGGTTCTGTGACATCAAAGAGTGGGTTGTGACATCACTGGGTGTCAGAGTAACATCATAGAGGAGACTGCGACATCACAGAACAGACTGTGATATCACAGGGTGAGTTTTTGACATCACAGTTGGTTGTGTGACATCACAGAGGTGGCTGTGGGACAACAAAGAGGGCTCTGTGACATCACAGGTCACTGTGTGACATCACAGATGGCTGTGTGACATCCAAGGGGCAGTGTGACATCACAGGGGCTGTGTGTGACCTCACAGGGGCAGTGTGACATCACGGGGCTGTGTGAGGTCACTGGCGAGGTCACTCTGCCCCGGCCCCCCTCACAGTTCCCCCCAGAGCAGTCCAACCCTGCTCGTGCACAGCGGGGTCCCCTGTCCCCCCGGGTCCCCCCGCCCCTGGCCCTGCAGCCTCCCCCAGAGGATGTTCCATGAGATCGACCCCAGAGCCTGACATGGGGACGGGGCACCGGGGCCCTGGGGGTGGCACAGGGGGACAGGGACCCCCCAGCAGCGTCCCCGTGTCTCCCAGGGCCAGAGCCTAGGCCAGGGCTCCTTCACCCTGCTGCCAACAAGGCCTTGAGAGTGCTGAAAAAATCCCCAGCAAGGGAGCAGCAAAAATCAGATTTGATATTAAGGGACAGCAGCACAAAGTTCCTTGGCAAGAGTCCCTCTGCTCCTGACTGGACACTTCAGGCACATCAATGAAACAAAGCAACAACAAAACCAAACAAAATCCAGGCAATTAAACCAGAAATGAATCAAGAACTGCCCCTGTGCATGCGTATGTGTGTGTGACACAAGGACAGTGAGGGCAGGGATAAAAGGAATACAGCCTAAAAGCTTAACAGAGCTTAAACTTAACAGGACTTAACTTATACCTTAACCTTAACTGATACTTTCAACTTCACAATTTAGCAAAAGAACAGCACTTAGTATTTAAACTAACTTAAAACATAGGACTTAGCAATTTAAGAGAGGAATAACATTTAATATTCAACTTAGCTAATAAATTAAATTAAACTTAACAGCTTAGCAAAAGAACAACTTTTAGCAGCATTTAACTTAGCTTAGACCTTGTGACTTAACCTTACTTACTGATATCTGGATATCTTACTGACTCAGCTATCCAAGGCACTCAAGCCCCTCAGAGAGCAGCATTTCTGCCACATTTCCCCAGCACAGGCACTCCTGTGTGCACACAGACACAAAGAGTCAGTGCAAGGCACCTGTGAGCAATTCCCCTGAGGGCAGGAAATGCTCACTGTGGATCCTTTGGCATCTCCCCAGCGCGTGAAGGGTTGAGCCTGGAGGAGTGGGGGGATCGGCCCAGGCTCCGTCGTTGTTCAGGATCCCCGAGTGCAGCAAACGGGAGTGTTCCCGGCTGGGAGAGGCCTCACTCAGAGGGAGTCGCTGGCCCAGGAGAGCTCCAAGGGCTCCTTTTGGAGCACTGTTTGCAGGGCCCCAAGAGAGGGGCTGCAGTCCCAGCAATGGTTCATCCTGGCCGCACTTGGCACCAACAGCTTTCTTTGGCAGTGTGAGAACAGGGATGTTGTGCCACGGAGGGAACAAAAACAGTTCCCAGGGCTGCTCCTAGAGAAACCAGGAGCTGGTTGGGCAGCAGCAGTGCCTGGAGCAGACAGTGTTTGTGATGAGCTGCAGAGGAGCTGAGCCCAGGGGCTGTTGGCCAAGGCCCAGGCCCAAGGAGCATTTCTCAGCTGGCAGGGTGGCCTGAGAAGGGCAGGGGGGATAATTCACCCTCTCAGTGAGCTCCCAGTCACTCCCAGTATATCCACATCCGTGCTCCAAGTGCTGCTCCCAGCCCTGATCCGTGGGGATGGGAATGTCCCGCTCCCTTGCCAGGGCAGGGTCACACCTGAGCCAGGTCTGCAGGGCAGGACCTTGCCCTGACCCAAAGCCCTGTCCCAGCTGCAGGATCTGCTTCCCATCGGCCTCTTCCTCCTGCGGCCCCACCCCAGCTTGGTGCTGAACAAAGGGGCTGGGCCGAGGCCATCCCCCGGCAGGGGCTGCTCACCCCCTCTGCCCCCTCCCCAAATTCCCTCTGGGGTAGCAGAGCTGGGGCAGGAGCCCTGTGGGGAGGGCCAAGGGGGTGACACCGGCATGGGAGGGTCGGACATGGCCCCTGGGGATCCCCCCTCACTCCCAGGGTGCCAGGAACACAAACCCCTCCACGGAACCCCTGTCCCCAGCAGCACCTTTTGGGCAGGGTCTGGGGGCAGCTCTGGGGGTCTGGGGGGTCACAGCTGCCCTAAAACCCCCTCCCAGCCGCACAGCCACTGCAGCTCCATCAAACGACTCCACAGATCCCTGCTGCCCCCCACACCCCAAACCACTCTGTGCAATAGAAACGGCCCCAAGATCCATCAAAACTCTTTCCCACCTCTCCCAAGACCCACCCAAGTTTTCTCCAAGCCACACTGGCATTCCAGAACTCCCAACACTCTCCCACAGACCCCTCCAAAGCCCCCTTAACACCCTCCCAGCACCACAAATGGAGCCAAGAGCCACCAAAACCCCTTCCAATCCTCTCAGGATCCCCTAAACTCCTTCCCAGCCCCCCGTGGCACTGACCAGGAGAGGTTTGTGGACAGGAACATCCACAGCTGAGAGCAGCTCAGGCACTCCAGCAGCGTTTTAGGCTCTTCCATCCCTTTGGGCTCTTCCCAGAGGCTTAGTTAAGTTAGAGGGAGGACTGCAGAGGGGGATGAGGGATGCCAAGAGTGGGATTTTGGGGACTGGCTGTTCCTCCTGCCTGAGTCCATCTCTAGAAGTCACCAGGTGTCTGATGTCCATAAAAACCTCCAGACCACCAAGATTCAGCCACCCTCAAAAAAACCCAAACCACCAAGATTCAGCAAAGAAACACCCACCAAGGAGTTCCCCTCTCTGGTCTCCCTACATTGGGGTTCAGGGGCTCCCTCCTGTCTGGGCTCCTGCAGCCCCAGTGTATATTGGTGTCCCCTCTCTCAGGGCTGCTGGGCCTCCTGGCAATGCCAGAAGTTCCTTCCCTGGGCTCCCCAGGTGGGGTCAGAGGGGCTCCAGGGGTGCCGCCTGTGCGGGGTCCCCGTTTCAGGGCCCAGGGTACCCAAGGGTGAAAAATGCCAACCACTTGTTTATAAAATCTTAAAAGTTTAATAGTAATAAAATGGTTATAAAAATAGCAATATAATAAGAGTAATAATAATTTGGACAATTAGGATTTAGGACAATATGAGACAACAGAAACAAAGAGTTACAGATGTCCAGGTACCTTTTTCTGGGCAAAATAAGCCCAAAAAAGGACACACTTTAACAGAGGATTAACCCTTAAAAACAATAACCTGTTGCATATTCATACACCTCATCCGTGATGCATAAATTCCATTCAAACACAGGATTCTGTCTGGTCAGTGTCAGCTTCTTCCTCTGAATCCTGACGTCGTCTTCATGGCTGAGCAGGCAGGAAGAAATTAGTTTGTTCTGATAAGAGAGCAATAAATTCTCTTTCTCTGAAAGATTTAAGTGCCCTAGGGCTCCTTTTTGGTGTGAGTACCTCATTCCTTTCTTAAAAAAATATTTCACATACATAGTTTCTATTTTAACATTATGTTATAACCTAAACTATACTTACCACACAGCTTAAAAAAAATTATTACAGCATAACTTTCTAACATGACACACATAATATTCATTTTAATATTCTCAAAGAGCCAATCATAAAATACGCATTTTTCACACCATGGCTCTCCCTTGTCCATGGTCCCACCATCTCCAGGCTGCCGGGGTTCCCCTATCCGGGCTCCCCCTTATTGGGGTGTCCGACCCCGTAGGCTGCAGAGGCTCCCCCAGCTCCGGTGCCCCCTCTCCGCTGTGCCAGCCCCAGCCTGCCGGGCCCGGGCCATCCCCCCGCTCCGGGATGACGGGCTGACGCTGCAGCGCCTGCCCCGGGCAGCCCGACTCCCCCCGGGAGGGGCCCCCGCACCCCCGGCCCAGCGATGGGGCTCTGCTGGCACCAACACCGGGACCCCCAAAATTCTGCCGGGCCGGAGCCGCCGAGGGGTGCCCGGCCCTTGGCACCCTTGGCTATAGATACAGATTGCAATGTTGGCTTGGTGCAAATATTAACATGGATTCTGCATGGGTGTGTTAAAATAACTTGGTTATAAAGATACAGTTTTTATTTCTGTTGTAATTACAAGCTTAGACATAACAGTGAAATAGTGATATAAGTATCCTTGTGTTACAATGCCTGCTTGGATGGGATAACATCCAATGAACATGGGACGAAGACACCTGGTACAGATGTGCCAGCCATCAGCACTCACTGTCTGAAGGCAGTGTGGGCTGCGGCCAAAACTGAAGATGATGATAAAAAAGGACCAAAACCACAACCAAGGCATGTGCATGCTCTAAAAAGGTGGAACCGAGGAGGAGCCATGCTAAACAGTTTTTGGAATATGGAAACTAGTTTGGGAAAAAAGTTTACTATGCAGGAGTGGCCATGAATATGCAACAGGCTGATGGAAGGAAAAGGTATTTAAGGGATATCCCGAAGATAACAGGGTGGTCTTGGTTCAGTGCCAAGATGCACCCGGCCGTAATAACCTTTGCTCCATGCTCCCCTTAACCTTTATTAAACTCTTTGAATTTTCCCAGGAGAGTGACCGTGTTTCTCCCAGCCCCGAGCAGAGAGCTCTGCCCGGGGGCTCCGGGCAAAGGCAGCGGCGCTCGGCAGCGGCCCCAGCCCGCCCAGCCCCGGGCATTGCGCCGCACCGGGACAAAATCCTGCCCGAAGGAGGCCTAGGAATGCCCGCCCGCGGCTCCTCCCCGCCCCAAAGCTGCCGGTGCTGCCCCCGGTGCTGCCGCAGCCGCGGCTCCGGACAAGGGGGGCTCGGCGGGACCCCCGGGCCGGGCCCCCTCCCAGCCGTGCCCGCCCCGGGGCTGATGCTCGGCCTGGGCTCTCTCGCTGCTCCGACTCCCGCACGGCCCCGCTGGGAGCGGGCCCCGAGCGCCTGCCCGGCCCCGGGCCAGTGTCCATGGCCGGGCCCTGCCCGGGGCTGCGGCCCCTGCCCACCCCCGGCACAACCTGCGGCTCCAGCGCAGCTCCCTCCAGCCGGGCACTGAGGGTTCCAGCCAGGCACAACATTCCGGTCATGGCATCTCTGCTATCTCTGCTCACATGGGCACAACATCCTGGTCACGGCATCTCTGGTGTCCCTGCTCACATGGTGTGAAAAATGCATGTATTTTATGATTGGCTTTATGCAAATATTAAAATCAATATTATATGTGTTGTGTTAGAAAACAATGCTGAATGAATTTTCTTAAGTACTGCGTTAAATATAGTTTTAGGTTATAAAAATTATTAAAATAGAAACTATGCTATGTAAGATGCTTTGTTTAAAAGAAAGGACTTGTAGTGAGATAGCAGCTGCAAGACACATAGATCTGTCAGAGAAAAAGTATTTATTGCTCTCTTATCAGAAGAAACAAACTTCTTCCTGCCTGGAAGGCACGGTTAGGATTAGAGGGAAGAAGTTAACACTGACCAGACAGAATCCTGTGTTTGAATGGAATTTATGCATCATGTATGAATATGCAATGGGCTATTGTTTTTACGGGTTAATCCTTTGTTAACGGGTGTCCTTTTTCGGGCTCGTGCTGCCCAGAAAAAGGTACCTGGATGCCGTAACTCTTTCCTTTATTATCTCATATTGTCCTAATTCAATTTGTCCAAATTTTTATTACTCTAATTGTGTCACTATTCTTTTTAATCATTTTATTACTATTAAACTTTTAAAAATTTTTAAAACAAGTGACTGGCGTTTTTCACAATTTGATAGCAGAGGATGGTTTGCCGGCCAGGAGCGGGCTGGCTCCGTGCCGGAACTGCCGGGGGGCTCCCAGACTGTCGGGGTCCCGAGCGCAGGATGGCAGCGTGGGTCCGGGAAGTGGGCCGAGAGAGAGAGAGACAGAGAGAGAGGGCAAAAGAGACCCAGGGCAGCCCCCAGGGTCCCCATGCCCGGGGCTGCTCTCCCCAGCTCCGGCCCTGCAGCCAACGGGCAGCACCGGGGGAAGGGCCAAGAACAGCACTGACAGCAAGGCTGTCTGTGGAGAGAGGGGGAGAGGGGCTAGCACTCAAAGATAAAATCAAAGCGGAGATTGATGACTCTCCAAACCTCACATAGCGGTCTGTTTTTCTTAAGTAAGAAGTTTTTTGTTGTTTTTTTTCTTTTTTGTGTTTTGTTTGCCATTAACGAGAAGGATTTTTTCCTGAAGAAGAGGCTGCTGTAGAGAAAGCTTTTAGCTAAACCCAGAAAGTTTAGAAGGAAAGTGAATAGTAAAAGTTAATGCAGTATTATCTTTCTTTTATTACTATGCTATTAAGAAGTCCTTTCCACGTACTACTGAAGCAACAATCAAAATCACGGAAAGAGAGTGAATTCATGCCAGCAGAATCAAAGGACTTGTGAAGAAACTTGAGGAACGGACTATCACATTTAAACCGGGTGATACTGAACTGACTTTCCAATGGGGACTGAGTGGTAATGGTTTGAGAAAACCCAAATGATCCAAAAAATGTACAAAGAATTACACTGAATTAAGAAATAAGATAATGCTTATATCACTGGTTTTGAGCACTACCTGAATAAAACATCTCCTTGGGGGAGGAATACTTCAGATAGAAAGATCAAGAATGTTTTTGTATTCTGACCTTAGCCCTAGAATTGTACAAGGGAGAAGGGGAATTACTATTTCCATTAGTAAACTTTACTTGATTCATTCCAATACTGGACATGCTAGGTGGGTTATAAGTAAATGCTTAAATTGTAAGAGTAATTAGTGTTGTGATGCGCAAAATTTCTGCTCTTATTGCAAAAAGTGTTAAAGTACTGACTTGGTTTTGTGGATGGGAATTATTAGTGCCTGTTAAATGAGAGACACCTGAGGAACAGTAAGAGACCACAGTTAAAGAGTGTCAAAAACAATTTGCCTAGCAATTAGTTAAGAGAAAGTGACAAGAAAATAGAGGGCAAGACCAGATTGGCCTCTGTATTTCGGCACCGAAAAGATCAAATACACCTGCTGTGGGTTGCAACCTCACAGGCATGGGAGGTGGGAGTATAAGCCATACTGGCCCTCTGTTATTCCTGTTTCTGGCACTAATTTGTTGTCTTTTCCCTTTCGGGATACCAGCAGGATTGTGTCACAAATGCTACAGAAAGCATCACATAGAAAGAAACCAAAGTTCCTCCTTTATTACACGCACCTATGTCAACAGCCACTGTTATAACCCATCCAAATTAAGAACTTGTAGGCAAAACAGAGTAAATTATTAGATTACAAGAAACTTAAGAAAAAGTGGCAATAGATTTAGAACTGAATGTCCAAAAGGAGAGAGATGGATTTGTTTTAAATTTAATCTTGAAGATACGGTTCAAGATTTGGAAAAAAACCCCAAATAATAAACAAAAAGGTAAAACCAGCACAGCAATCTAACTCTGTATTGACTCCAAATTATCTGTTGAATTGTATTACAAGACTCCAAGCAGTTATAGAAATGATAGCAAATAAGGCTGCCCAGGCATTAGAGTTAATATTAAGTCAGCTAAACCAAACAAAAACTGTAGGGTATCGAAAGGTTCGCTTTAGACTATTTATTGGCCAAAGAAGGGGGTGTTTGTGGAAAGTTCAATATATCAGATCGTTGAAAATTGATGACCACAGAAAAGTCATTCTAGCAAAAGCAAAAGAAATCAGAAAGAAAAATATATACGCATACAATAACCCAGGTACCAGTCCAAAAATTAGAAAACAATGTTAAAATCTAGCTGGTGGGGTAATGTATTAGAAGAAATTAAGATCTTTCATTTGTGTTACAACTGTTTTTATATTTCTTTCTTGTGTAATCCCGTGTTTTATTTTACCAGCATAGTCCAGAAGATATAAGTAGAAAAAAAATATTGCTCAAGCCAAATGATTTACAAAGAACAGGAGTGGGGATTGTGAAAAATGCGTGTATTTTATGATTGGCTTTTTGCAAATATTAAAATGAATATTATATGTGTTGTGTTAGAAAGCAATGCTGTATTAATTTTCTTAAGCACTGTGTTAAATATAGTTTTAGGTTATAAAAATAGAAACTATGCTATGTAAGATGCTTTGTTTAACAGAAAGGGCTTGCAGCGAGATAGCAGCCACAGGACACCTAAATCTTTCAGAGAAAGGGAATTTATTGCCTTCTTATCAGAAAAAATGAACTTCTTCTCACCTTGGAGGCGCTGTTAGGATTAAAAGGAAGAAGTTGACAGTGACCAGACAGAATCCTGTATTTGAATGGAATTTGTGCATCATGTATGAAGTGTATGAATATGCAACAGGCTATTGTTCTTAAGGGTTAATCCTTTGTTAATGGGGGTCCTTTTGCAGGCTCCTGATACCCAGAAAAAGGTACCTGGACATCCGTAACTCTTTGTTTTTATTGTCTCATATTGTCTTAATTCAATTTGTCCAAATTGTTATTACTCTAATTGTGTTACTATTTTTATAACTATTTTATTACTGTTGTGGTGTGTTGGTATGTTCTGTTTCTTCCCCCCCTTTGTTACGATGGTTCTGTCCTCCCAGTTTTCCCCACCCTAGTTTCTGTCTATTACTTAGTTGCTATGGTTGCCCCCATGTCATGTAATTTCCCCACCCTGTATCTCCTAATATGTATTATTTTCCCTCCTCCCTGGGCCCAGTCAATCACTCCCCACCACTCCCAGTCTTCCAGAATGTTCCTCTCAGTGGGAGTAGTGATTGGCTGAGGTCCCGGGGCCCCTCCTTTATAATGTATCGATTAGTTCTCCCTTACAGTCTATTATGTTAAGCACGTCCCCTGACTTCCCCTGATTGGTTTTTTGTAAATCCCACCTCCAGTTACCACCTCCCTTTATAATCCCATGCCCAACCTTTTTTTCTCTCGTGGTCACTCCCTGCTGGTCGCCCCCCGGGACGTTAAACTCGTTTGACCCCAGAGAGTGTCCGGCTCTTTTCTGCTCCGCCCTATTCAGCAGCTCTACCCCGAGACCTCGTCCTGCAGGCACAGCCCAAGGCTATTACTGCCGAGGGGTGCTTGAAGCTGCCAGTCCTGGGGCCTTGCCACCGGGGCTGACACCCCCTGCTGCAGTGGGACTGTTGGCCACCTTCTCAGCTAGCCAGGTCACAGGGTCTCCGGCCAGTCATCGCTGCAATTACTATTAAACTTTTAAAATTTTAAAAACAAGGGATTGGTGTTTTTCACACTGACTGTTCACCGCTGCCAATGCTCACAGTATTCTCCTAACACACCTGAGCTTCCTGTCTTTCAGTGAGAGAAAGATTCAGCTAAAGTCAAGGAAACAGGGCAGGGGAGATGGAAACCTTCCCTTGAGATGCTTTTGGGAAGGCCTGAAGGGACCCTGCCTTCCCTTGGAACAGAGGTGCTCACCATGCATGGTGTTGCCTGACCTGCCCTAGGTGCTCCTCTATTCCAGAAGGACTTTTGCCCACCTCATCACTTGTCTGTCCCTCCAATTCCAGGGCCTCAAACCTGCTCTGTGAGATACTAAACCTGTAAGTCAGCTGTAAGTTTTCAGAATATGGCACTGACCATGGCTCTAAGTAAGTTTTTTTAATCAGGCTTACAATATATTTTGAGAAGAAGAAGGAACAGAAGGGGTAGATACCACACAAGAATCCAGCACAGTCTTCCCAGCTTTTTTGTCTGGGTTCTATGAAGCACAATGCCCAGGGCTTGCATTATGCTGTCTTTTCATGTGTTCTGGTGACCAGAACCATCCCATGGCCAGGCCCAGGATAATTTGGGTGCCAAAGTCCCATTGCCTGCAAACATCACACTCTTTTTTACCCAGCTGGTGCTCAGCTCAGCATATTTGCTGAGACGACTTTAGGACTGTTTTCCTTAACTTGGCAGTTCTAGCAGATGTCCTTATGGCCCCTAAATTCTGCATCCTTTGTGTCCACTATCAGTGGGCATCCTTCTTCCCAAGCTTTGTCAACCTCACTCTGGGTCTGAGATCAGTGAAACGGGCCCAGCCCTGAGTCTTAAAGACAATTCTAGCAACAACTACTTTGCTTTTCTAACACCTGGCCATCACTTCGAGCTTGTAGGCTGCTATGTGTGTCACAGGTTAAATGTCTCTTCCTGTTGATCAGGCTTGAAAGCATGGACAGCCCAGGCATGACAGGACATGTTTTCTTCAGGAAATGGGACGTAGGGCCCAGTTTGCAACAGGTCCAGGCCTGCGCCTTCCAGAGCGCCAGAAGGTTCCCGGCGCCATTGCAGGGCTCAGGGCGCCGCCTTGTGGGCGAGAGCCGCCATGACAGCGCGGGCGCCGCGCGGCGGGGCCGGAGGGCGGGAAAGGGCGGGCGGGTGTGAGGGGCGGGGCGGTTCGTGCCCAGAGCCGAGCCCGCGCTGTACCTCGACGCCTTCCCGGCTCGGTGTTGGGAGCGAGCCGCCGCTGCTCGGGTTCTGGGAGAAGTGTGTGGCCGCTGCGGAGTCCCAGCCCGCAGATCTGGCTGCTGGCCAAGGCTGCAGTGCAGAGCTGCCATGCCAGAGCTGCCGTGCGCCGTGGCACTGCCAGAGCCCCTGGCAGAGCCGGGCTGGAAGTGCCGACAGCTGAGGGAAGCCCTGCCATGGCAGCGCCCCAAGCTCTTGTTTATCCCACAGAAAGAGAGGATCAGCACCTGGAGGTGACTGCGTCATTCCTGGAAAGGGACTATCTGCTTACAGTTGCGATGTCTGGCAGCGAGCAGGACGGCGCTGGTGCCAGGGAGCCAGGTAAGGGCAAAGCAGCCCTCTGACAGCCTGGCCCAGGGGCTCTTGTGGCAGCAGGCAGCGTGGGGATCAGAACAGAGGCAGTGGGAGGCAGGAGCTGCTCGGCCATACTGGGGCTGGGAGCCTCATTCCTGCCCAAGTGGGGCCCAGCTGGGCCAGGGGGCAGCTCCTGGGACAGCCGTGCCCACAATGGCCCCTGCTCTGCAAGGCCTCCAGCCCTGCCCATCAGCCAGGCAGGGATAGAGCAGCCTTGGGGCCGATGCTGCTGCAGGTTCAGAACCCCGCAGAGCTGCTCATGCCCCGTGCTATTGGCTCTGTCCCCTGCAGCCTGCATGCTGTGTCGCCGTGCCGAGGCTGAGCCCTGTGCCTCCCCTGGCCCTGGCAACTGTTCCTGTGCTGCTCCTGCACTGCCCAGGGCACCCACGGGCCCGTCTTGGGCCGCACGCAGACCAGAACCAGCTGGGGCTGTGACAGCTCTGCTGCTCTGGGCCCAGCCCTCAGACAAAGCACCCGCCTGTCCCTGGGCTGGGGGCAGTGCCCAGGCTGGGCTTGGCAGAGCCCGTCCGCTCCTGGAGGGCTGGGAGCACTGCTCTGGCCTGGCCTGGCCCGGCCCTGGGGTCCCTTGGCATTCCTGCTTGCCCTTGCATCCACCAGGGATGGGCTGCAGCTCAATGGCCCCGGCCTGGCCGCACACTCAGGCCTGGAGCCTTCCCATGGCTCCCCAGGGCACGAGAGCCTCAGCCCCAGCTCCCAAACACGACCTAACAGGGTTTGCTGATATTGATCCCTGTTGGACCTTTGAAAGCATTTTGAAAGTAACCTTGTTTGGCAACTCCTTCAAGGAACAAACGTGATTCGCTTCTAATCAGTAAAAACTTTATTGGTTTGCTTGTACTTCCTGTAGGGTATGCTAATGCTTCCTTTGGCGTTCCAGAAAATAATGAAAATCTAACAAATTCTAAAGAGAAGTTCTTGAATCCACTATGAGGAGAAGTCTCTACATTCACTATCCTTACATACACTTAAGTAGCTGCTCCTGTAACACACAAAGATGTAGTGGTTTACCTGACTGGACCACACAACAGGATGTTATACACACCGCTACACTAAAATCTTCTCTTCCCTGTTCATCACAAATTTAAAGCTCTTCTCGAGGTCCTGACTTAATTTTGCATGCACATTCATACCTGCAATCCCTCCCCATGCTCAGCTTTCACCTAGACTTACCAGGGAACAGATGTTCTATACTCACCTCAAGCAATAATCTACGCCTGTCTTCCTAACCCTCTTTTTCTTCACTGACTTCTACTAATCTACAAAATAACTGTGGACCCTCTGCACAAAAGAAACATCCAATTAATAGCCTTAAACACTTGTGATTGTGCTGCTGCTTCTAACAATCTTGACCAACACAGCACTAAAATCAGAAATCAATTCTCACATCCTTCCTGTTCTCCTGCCCCCACCACACTTTGGCTCCAGCAGAAATGTTCCCTACTGCAGCCTGGTGTGCTAAGAACAATCAAAGGCAGCAGCACTTTTCCTCAACATGCTGCAATCTGAATTGCACTGAAATTGTAGCTGTTGCATTAGAAGCTCAGCACCAGCACCCCACATCTTCCCCCAGAACTGAGGCCTGAGCTCCCCATTTCAACACATGCTGTAAATCAGGCTGCCTGGAAGATTGCAGGCCGGGAACTGTGTGAACACAGCAGTGCATTTCAGCAGAGTTATGGAATCAGTCTCATGGAAGGCACATCCTTTATGCTTGTCTTAAGATTCTATTCTACAAAATCTAACCAGCAACTGTTTTGGTGGCCTGTGCAGGTTTTGCATGTTTCCTTTGGATGTTGTTTTCTTTGTTTCTAAATGCAAAATTCACTGGATTCAGAAGCGAAACCCCAGATTCATTAGAACAAAGAACCACAGGGACATATGTGGCTGACAAGAACACTCAACATTCCTAATGGTAACACCAGAAAGAGAGGAAAAAGATAAAGATAATTTAAATACCTGAAAGGATCCAAAATGTCTACGTAAGCTGTCAAGTGACTAAGTTTTTGGTAAACTCTAAAAGTCCAGATTCCTATTCGGTAATTGTCTGAAAGAAAAGAAAGCCAGAAATCTGGTTGACCTTTATTTTGCCAGGACTTTCTCACGGGATTCTACCATAACTTGGATCACAAGTGAGGGTGGCAAATTTTGACTAGAAAACTTTGATAACTACGAAGCATTTTTTCCTCCTCACTGAATTACAGGAAGGCTTTAAAAGGAAAAAAAAAAAAAAAAAAAAGAGCGCAAAGAAATTCTATCATACCTCTTAGGTGTTCATCATCTTTGGAGAACAAAAAAAAAAAAACTCTAGCACTTCCTGTGCATGGTAAAGAAAGAAACCTAGAAAAGGACAAAGGGATTTGAGCATCCTAAATTGTACTATCAAATTTCATGAACACAAGTTAATCCTGTAGTGCTTCAGAGAAATGCCATACACTGAAAAGCTTTATTCCCTAGAAACCAAATAGATCTTTTTATTTTCCAAATCCTCTTTTAAAGAGAAAACTGACTGTGTCTTTGGCTTTTGGCCAAACTCAGTTTGGAGTTGGTCAAACCAAAATGACCCAGTTAATTTCCTGTGCTCTGCTCTTTCTTTCCATATTCACATTCACATCCAATGGGTTGCTGGGAGTTTTGACTCTGTTCAGCACAAACGGTTTTCCAAGATGACTTTCATTGCTCAGAGGTGTGAAATGTCAGTTTCCCATTCCCTGAGTGCTGCTATTAATATTCCCACAGCATCCAACTACTACAGCCAAGTAGACAACAAAGAGAAATGGAACTTGCATTTCTTGGTCCTGTTCAATTTCTGTCATCTCAGGCTCATCGTCACCCTCAGAACTGCTGTCCTGAAAACGTGGATCCTCTTGCCATGTGGCTTTTACCGGCTTTATTGTCCCAAGCGTGTGAGGCTCTGCATAGACAGCACCAATAGAGAAAAAAAGCCAAAACCAGATTATTCCTCTAATTGTCAGGAAAAATGCCTCCTTTCAAGTGAAATACTTACAGTGGAGAAGAGAGATTTAGGAAGGACAGAGTCTGCCCCTGCCAGATTTTCTAAGCTACATTTCTGCTCCAGTATTTTCCATTTTGTTCCAGGGATCCCTTATGTATTCTTAAACATTTCTCATTGTATTCAGAAGACACTGAATACCTTCTCAGTTCAGCTCAAGTCTGGGGGGCTCATTGCTTTGTACTGTTGTGTTGGGTTTTTTAATATTTTGGGTAACTTCACGGGGTTTCTTTTCTCTCCTACATGACTGGGACTTGAGTTAATGTTGTTTCATCTTCATTTCAGACGGCCTCATTTTATCTAAGGTTAGGACACCCCAATGATCATGTGTCATTCCATTTCCTTTTTCTAAAGGTCCAAGAGTAGAATTCAGTAACAAACAGAATGTTCATGGATCTTGGGGCCAGCTCTCGGACTTTGCTCCTCCCTCTACATTACCGCACATTTCCTTAAAAGCCTTGTGAGTTCCTATGAAACTTGATATGACTGGTGTGTCACCTTTTTCCCTGTTTGAGGAATTCAGGGCATGAGAACAAGCTTTTTCACCACTCAGCAAAAACCCCCAATGCCTTCTCAAAGCATGCCTTTCAGAATTCCTGAGATGCAAGCATGAGGCACCTCTCAATAATCTACCACAACCCTGGCAAGCAGAAATGAAGATCAAAATGCTTCTGCCTAATTACTGACTTCTGTTGCTGAAAATCCCCTGCATCCTGACCTTTTATACACCATATTGCCCTACAGTGCCTGCCAGAAGCTCTTCCTTAGCAATGGCACTGTTAGATGGGTTCTGCTGTTACCTTCTTTGATGCCCAGCTCCTCTGTGACTCCAAAGAAAGAAAACTTGAAGTAACTCGTCTCCTGAGCTGCGTCATCCTCAGGCAAAGGTCCCAAATGGTCATCTGGGGCAGAGTCCTGTGCATCCTCTTTGTCCCAGGGTATTTCCTCAGTCTGTTCTGGTTTGTTCTTTGAAGGTCTTTCAAAGAATAAACCAGAATAGACGGAGGAAATACTGTCTATTCTGGTTTGTTCTTTGAAAGACCTCTTTCATTTCCGCAGCAATGGTGTAGGAGTTGTCTTCAGACACATGAGGCAGTGTCTCACTCTGTTTCTTCTTTTTTTGGCTTTACTGAAATGAGATTGTTCAAGGATAGCAACACAGCACACGTCCTTTTCGGACACAGCTTCCCTAAGAGCCACCTTGCTCTGAATGTCTCCCTAAGCATATCCAAGCCCATTAAGGAGTGGTTCATTATCAAGGGTAAGCAGTGGGGAAACATCTGAGGTTGAAGTCTAAAGGCAGGAACAAGAGTCCTTTCTAATTAGCCACATCTTTAAGTGACTTTTCACTGAATACAGTTACACAGAAATCAAGGTATTTAGCCCAGACTTCTTCCTGCCAGTAGAAACATCAAGAGCTAATAGGGTTTGCCCACAGAGCTGCACATCTCAGGGTCCCTGCACTGACCGTTCTCACCTTCACTTCCGGCAAGGAACACACGGCCTAGAAAGAAAAGATGACGGCGCTACGTGCTGCTGTTGGAGGTCCCAGTTGAGGTCCGACGTCGCTGGTGGGAGTGGCTGCTCCTACGGGATGTCCCCGACCATGTCCCCCTACGCCTGGGCCTCTCAGCACTCGCTGCTGTCCTCCTGCTCCTGTCCTGGCAACTCCTGGACCGCACAGTTTGAGTCAAGGCCCGGCGCTGCTGGCGGGAGCAGCTGCGTCTGGGGGATGGCCCTGACCATGTCTCCCTTCTCCTGGGCCTCTCAGCCCTTGGCCTTGTTCCACTGCTGCTGCCACGGCGACTCCTGGAGCGGACAGGTGGACTCTGGGCCCAGCCTTGCTGGCGGGAGCGCCTGCATCTGGGGGATGGCCCGGACCATGTCCCCCTACGCCTGGGCCTCTCAGTCCTTGGCCCTGTCCCTCTGTTCCTGTCATGGCAACTCCTGGAGCGGACAGGTGGACTCTGGGCCCAGCCTTGCTGGCGGGAGCGCCTGCGTCTGGGGGATGTCTGTGATGGTGTCTCCTTTTGCTTGGGCCTCTCAGCCCTTGGCCCTGTCCTACTGTTCCTGTCACGGCGACTCCTGGACCGGACAGGTGGACTCTGGGCGCAACTTTGCCGGCGAGAGGAGCTTCTCCTGCGGCTGGGCCCAGCATGTCTGAAATGGACCCTGTCCTCAGGGTCAGGGGATGTGCTGCACGTTGCCCTTGATCTGCTGATGCTGCTGGTGTCCAGTGAGGAAGATGGCAGCGCCTGCTGCCATGCTGCGTGGTGGGGCCTGCTGTGGCTGCCCGTCTCTGGAGATGGAGGTGGGGAAACCAGCACCAATGGCACAGGGCTGTGGGAGCTGGGGCTGATGGCCTCAGGTTCTGACCAGCCATGAGCAGATTGTAGTCCTGACTGTCTGGCCGGCCTGGGGCCATTGAGCTCTGACTCATCCCTGGAGGCTGTAAGGGCAAGCAGGAATGTCAAAGATCACCCAGGCCCTGGCCAGGCCAGGCCAGAGCAGTGCCCCCAGCCCTCCAGCAGTGGATGCTGCGCTCTGCCAAGCCCGGCCTGGGCACTGCCCCCAGCCCAGGGACACCGGGGACTTTGACTCATACATGTTCCGAGCCCAGCACAGCTGTCACACTCCCATCTCTGTGTGCTGTTCCTCAGGCCAGAGCAGTGCCTGTGGGTGCCCTCAGCAGCACAGGAGGAGCACAGGAGCAATTGCCAGGGCCTGGGGAGGCAAACAAGATCATAGCACTGAGAACAAAGTGTACCAGCACGTGGTTGTCTAGCCAAGCGCTTCTGCTTCTTCCCACTTTGAGCCCTTGCCGAGACACAGGTTCCCTGCAGAGCCCCAGGTGCAGCTTCCCAACTTACCCCTGTTCCTCTGCCTCCTCCCTGCCTCCGGGGTAAAGGCAATCCTTGGCGTTGCACTGGCCGTGCCTCACTCCTAGATCTGCGAAGGCATCGTTGTCCTCCCATGTTGGCTGTCTGATGGAGAAAGGAAGAGATGATGAATTTCTGCTGCTCTCCCTCACGGAGGTCCGGGGTGTCCCAGCTCTTTCTCCAGCACTTTTCCAAGTTGGGGGTGAAGCTGAAGCCCAGACTCACGGGACAGAGCAGGGCCAGGGCTCCTGGGGCAGGGCCTGGCACAGCACAGCACTTGCACCCTCCTGGCTGGTGGGCCAGGCAGAAGGACACCAACCTGAAGGGGACTCGGATCCCCAGGATGAACATTTCAACAGGGAATTCCCCACTGTCTCTGCACAGGGGGCACTGGAAATACATAGCACCAGCGTGCAAGGCCTGTCCCTGCAGGGCAAACACAGGCAGGGTGAGTGAGGCCCTGCTGCTGCTGCTGAGCACCTGCTGTGCCCCGGGGCTGAGGGGAGGGCTCCTACCTGGATGCAGTCCCTGTGGAACCAGGCCCTTTTGCACGTTGGGCACACCAGGGTTGTGAAGGTCTTTCTGTCCTCCACAGGCTCCAGGCAGATGAGGCAAACGGTGTCCGGCTCAGGAGTCGCCTCCACCTCCTGCTCTGGACGGTGCTCAGGGCAGAAAGAGCTGGGGGCAAAGGGATGGGGAAAGTGAGAAATGCTGGATCATTCCCCAGGGGTGGCCATAAAGAGAGATGAGGTACCTGAACGGAGTAACGTATACATTGACACAGCGGCCCTCCTTGGCACAGGGCAGGTGGAACCATCTGTCACAGTGCTCCCTGCAGCACATGATGGTTGCCCCGCTCTGGCCGCAGACGCAGCAGCACTGGAAAGAGCCAAGCAGCTGCATCAGCAGCAGCAGCAGCAGCAGCAGCAGCAGCAGCAGCAGCAGCAGCAGCCTCGAGGCCTCCCCGGGCAGCCCCAGGGCTTCAGGCAGGGCGCAGGACGTGGCCGCTGCTGGCTCCCAGCCCACAGAGCCACCAGCTGGAGGAGAGAGGCTCCTGTGGCAGGGCCTCTGTGCCAGAGCTGCTGGGAGCCAGACTTTGTCCCAGCTGTTGGGCCGGCCTTTCTTTCCTGCAGTCTGGGCTAAGCTCTGGCAAACCTCGCCAGGCACAAATCTCCCTGCTCTTGTCAGGCTCTCACCTTCTGTGCCGCCCGCCGCACTGCAATTAGGAGATCTCGAGGGAGAAAGCCCATGAGTCCCCCGCGGTCCGTCTCTTGCTGAAATAGTAGAGTGGCGAAGAACTGCAGCCAAGGGGAGAAGCTGATGAAGAGAGGGCGGCAGGAGCTGCCCATTGCAAAGATGGAGGGAGCGCCCGGAGCCACTCACCATGCAGAACACGTGGGCACAGAGCCCACCCTTCTGCAGTTTGTCACCGCACATGTCCAGGTCAGCCTCGGCACGGCGACACAGCATGCAGGCTGCAGGGGACAGAGCCAATGGCACCGGGCATGAGCAGCTCTGCGGGGCTCTGAGCCTGCAGCAGCATCGGCCCCAAGGCTGCTCTGTCCCTGCCTGGCTGATGGGCAGGGCTGGAGGCCTTGCAGAGCAAGGGC
Source organism: Ammospiza caudacuta (assembly GCF_027887145.1). NCBI lineage: Eukaryota > Metazoa > Chordata > Aves > Passeriformes > Passerellidae > Ammospiza > Ammospiza caudacuta. The sequence goes on along the minus strand of NC_080599.1, from coordinate 10,630,413 downwards.
CATTGCGGGCGCGGCTGTCCCAGGAGCTGCCTCCTGGCCCAACTGGGCCTCACTTGGGCAGGAATGAGGCTCCCAGCCCCAGCATGGCCGAGCAGCTCCTCCCTCCCCCTGCTTCTGCTCTGATCCCCACGCTGTCTGCTACCACAAGAGCCCCTGGGCCAGGCTGTCAGAGGGCTGCTTTGCCCTTACCTGGCTCCCTGGCACCAGCGCCGTCCTGCTTGCTGTCAGACATGGCGGCTGTCTACGTTGAGTCTATCTCCTCGAGAGACGTGGTCACTTCGAGGTGCTGTTCCTCTCTCTCTATGGGAGAAAGAAGGGAGGGGGGGGGAGTTTGCAGAACAGGCCCAGAGCCACGAGGCTCTACTCCCTGCTCAGCCCTGCGTGAGCCCTGCTCCTGTCTGTTTCTCCTCCCGTCGTCGCCTTGAGGAACACTGCAGTGTCCTCTGGCTGTTCCTCCGCTGATTCTGTGATTTTGGGAAGGGAGAGGCAGGTGAGCCTGCAGCACAGGCCAGAGCCCCAAGGTGTGGGGCCCCTCTGGTCCCTGGGCAGCCACATCCCCGCCCTACCTTCTCCTCCCATTGTCAGGTCGCACTGACACTCGGCTTGAGCCCCGCGTTCCCTTTTGTGGCCTTGGTGGCACAGGTCACAATGGCCACTCTGACATCAGCGCCGTGTACCCAAAATCGGGGCAGCCATGGCCCCAGGTCCCTGGCAACCACTTGTGGCGGCCCCCTCGGGCACCGAGCTTCTGAGATGGGTCCGAGCGTTTGCTCAGGGTGTAAGCAGGGCCGGGACTCCTGCAGCAAGTGCAGGGTCAAATGCCAGGCCCTGGGGCAGCCAGCCAGGGTGGCACTGTAGGCAGGGAGGTGCTGTTCAGGCACTGCCACGCCAGGGCTCCAGCCCCGGCCAAGGGAAATCTCTGCCCCTGGCAGGTGGTGTCCCATGCGGAGGAGAGCCCATGCGGAGTCAACTGCACTGCAGGGATTCAAACCCTGCTCTACGTGAACTGATGTTTTCATCAAGACCTGTCTGCAGAAAACTAAGATGAACCTGATTTGATGCTGCTGCTGATCACCATTGGGTACAGGAGATAAACCTGGACACCACCACAGCTGCCTCCGTTATCCTGCCATCATATGAACTAACAACTTTGACTTTCCATATAAATGGAAAAATTAGTATTAAGCTTCTGAGAAACCTCATCTTTTATACTGACTCAGCAGAAAGACAGAAAATTCACTGAGAATTTTCTGTGTACATTTGACAGGAGAGCTTGCAACTGTCCTCAACTCAAGTCAAATACAGGAGGATGCTTTTCCTACATTATAGGAACTTTGCCAGTTTGGTCCATGCTTTCCTACTAGAAAATACATTGGAAAAAATCAGGAAGAGAAGCACAAACAATTCTTGTCAACTTTTCTCTTTCATGTCTCTGCAAACATGCTCCTGGAAATGCAGATCCATGACTTCTGGAACAATCAGTGGCATCTCTGGGAAGCAGGGCAGGGGCTGACAGGCAAGGGCACCCTGCACCTGCCTGATGCTGGGGCAGCAGGAGTTTGCCCATTTTCCTGTCTCCATGGGAGAGCCACCTTGGCTGGGAAACGATCCCTTCACTGGTCTAGGAGGGAGGCACAGCCAGTGCAATGCCAGGGAGTGCCTTTACCCTGGAGGCAGGGAGGAGGCAGAGGAAGAGGGGGGAAGTTAGGAAGCTGCACCTGGGGCTCTGCAGGGCTCCCGGCCAGGGCTCGAAGCACAAGGAGCCAGAAGAGCTTGGCCAGACAATCCCGAGCTCTGGACACCTTGTCTTCAGCACCGGGAATCTGTTTGCTTCTCCAGGCCCTGGGCACTGCTCCCGTGCTGCTCATGCAAGTCACACACAGACACAGAGCTACAGAGCTACCTGCTCTGTCTCAACCCTCTTCAGCACTGAACAGCACAACACAGTAACATGTTCTCTTCAGTACATGGTCTAATTATTAATAGTCCTGCAAAGACTCGCATTCAAAGCACACACACACAAAACCCCCAAACCCTGGTACAAACCTTGCATCAACATAAAATGCATGTTGCTGTTCAGAAACACAGAGCAGCACTTTTGGCCAATGATTTTTCCTATAAAATCTTTCAAAGGATTGCAAAAGTGACTTTGTTTGACAACTTCTTCAAGGAACAAACTAGAAATAGTTCTGATTCTTTAAAAATTTATTGATTTGCTTTCACTTTGCTTCTAGCATCCTTACACTTCTCCCGGCATTCCAGAAAATCGTGAAAATTCAAATAATATCAGGGGAAGTTTTTTAATTCTTTCATGTTTCTCTCAAAGGCTTTCTTGATGTACATAAAAAGAACATACAGAGAAGCAGTGGTTTTCCTGAATGGACATTTAAAGAAAACGTTATAGACTCCACTATACTAAAACACTTCTGTTGCCTGGTAATTACAAAGCCTGAAGCTCTTCTAGAGGCTTTTCCCAATGACACTTCATAAGTCCTTCTCTGCTCAACTCTCAAGCCTGTCCAGGTCTCATTGAAGGGCAGCAGAGGCTTGTGATGCCTCAGCCCCAGCTCCCAGTTCTGTCCCATCAGCAAATGCTGAGGGAACACTCCGTCCCTTCTGCCAGGTCACTGGGGATTAAGGCAAAAAAGGCTGGTCCCAGCAAGGTCAAAACAGAAAAGAAGGACTTACAAACACGCTGGAATAGAGATACCACCAAAGGAATTGCAATTGGAGGAGAAAAAAAGAAAATTTTGGGAAAATGAGTGACTCAAAGAAAATGGCCCGGGATTATATCAGGGGCATTGCAAAGGAGCAAAACATGCCAAAACTAAGCTCACAGATGTGGCAAAAGCAGGGGGAAAAGTCAAGGAGGAAGACACAACTTAGGGGGGAAGATATGAGGGACATGGCATAGACAGTTCATGAAACAACAAAAAAAAGAAAAAAATCATTCCCAAAGTCAAAGCCATCAAAAGGCATGGCATGCCATCAAGGGCAAAGACATGCACCAAAGATTCCTCTATTGGTCCCCATTGAAATCACAAGATTCCTTTTCCCTTCCCTTCTCCATTGTCAGCCATGAAGGGTATTGATTTTCATCTCTATTCAAACTGCATGAGGAGGTACCTGGATTCAGTGTCAACTGGAAATTGCACATATTAATTTATGAACAGGGGAAAAATGAAACAAGACCTAAAATATCTTTTCTCACTGTCTTTTTAAATAGAATCTAATCAGTTTAAATACACTTTTGAAATCTGCCTGATTAACCACAAATTATTTGAACACCTAAATTATTCCCAGAGGCTTGGCTTGTTAAGGCATTCTGAATGTTAATGAGCCCTGGGAGACTGAATTCCTGCACTGAAGAGCTGAAGGCTGAACAAGCCTCTGGAGCAGGAAAATTCAGCAGCAGCCTCCAAGCTGCTGAGGATGTCAGCAGCCCCCACTGAGGCCATCCCTGCCCAGAGACTGTGGGGGAATGGGCAGACAAGGGGAGCGTCCCTGGGGCTGGGGCAGCACAACTCAGAGGCACCAGTGGCTCCAGCTGAGAAATGGAGTGTGGAATGTGGCTGGGAAAGCCCTGCCTGGGCTGTGCCAAGCAGGACACACAAGCCCTGACTCCCATCCCCCGAACAACTCTCTCAAGGGGACATTTAAAAGGAATTACAATTATTTGTGTACTCTGAGTTGGATGTACTGGAGAAATACCACCAAGAGATTCTCAGGAGCTCAAAACAATCAAACAGTCATTTTTGGCATCTTTAGAAAGTCAGAGAAACTTTGGCAAAATGTTTAATATGGCATTGTAGGGGTTTTGGTTTTTTAATTTAGGATTTTTCTAATTTTGACATTTTTTAATTAATATATTTATGAGCGTGGATTTTAGTGTCAGTTAATAATTTATGAATTTATTTTGTTGAGAGATAGGATTAGGAGAACAGTAAAGTAGGTCTAAAATTTTAAAAGGGTATGAAGAAAATTTTATTAAAAGTAACTAAAAGAAAAAAAGTGGTAAGTATTAAAATAAACATTGTAGAGTCCGTTTTTTTCTTTACAACTTTTTCTTTTTACTGGCAATGTAAAGAAACAAAACTTAAAATTTCTAGTTAGTTTGCTATTTCTAGAATAGTCTTTTTTCAGCTTGTTAAGGTTATGGAGATTTTTTTACAAGAGGAAAAAATAGATTTTTTTGTTGTTCTTATTTTTGTCATGGATAACAGTTTTCTGGATAACTTTGTTATAGTGTAGTTCTTTTTATTGCTACAAGCTTTTTTACAGCTTGTTGTTGGGCCATGTCAACTTATGGGGTATTGTTTTAAAGATGAGTTCTTCAAAGGTAAAAGTTTTTATTATTTCCTTATTAAATTATTTTTATCTCTGGGAATAGTGATCTTCTCTTGGGGGTACTGGATTACTTTTTTTTCAGCCCAAACTTTTTATGAAATCACAGTTATTTTATCATTCATTGACTTTAATATGAAGGTTTTTGTTTGATATTATTTGGAATAATTTTTTTAAGTTTTATGTGTTACAAAATAAAGGAGTTTTTTGATTATAGTTTATAAGAGGATTTTAGTTTTAAGATTAATGTGTTTTTTCTTCTTTTTGATTGGGTATTTAATTTGTTCTTTGCTGACTTTGATGGTGTAATGGTTTCTTTTAAATGTTTGTATTTTGTATTTTTTCTTTTACTTGAGAAAGGATTGAAGTTTTGAAAGCGTTTACACCTGATCTGCTGGTAACTTGCAGTGGAAGTTGGGATTGGATTGTATTAGGACTGGTTTTCTGGCTGCTTTTTGTGGTTTTTTGTGGTTTTTAGTTGTAGGGTTATTTTGTATGGGTTGTAGGTTGTAGTGGTTTTGGTGTTAGTTGTGTTGGGGGGAGGGGACTTGATTGTAAGATTTTAATGTTGTATGACTGGCTTTGTTCTGGTTGGGTTTTGTAGCCTCTTTTGTTTTCCTGTTTGGTAGTTGTTGGGGTTTGGTTTGGTCAGAATGGGGCCAATGGAGGGGGGCAGCCTGGGGAGGGGGGAAGGTGCTCAGCCCACAGCAGGGTTGCTTGGTTTGGTTTGGTTTGGTTTGGTTTGGTTTGGTTTGGTTTGGTTTGGTTTGGTTTGGTTTGGTTTGGTTTGGTTTGGTTTGGTTGAGATGGGGGCCAGGGCCAGGGCTTGCTGCTTCTTTGTTGACTGGAAAAGAAAGTTGAGGTTCCTGGGATTTTTTGTCTTTAACATTTGTTTTGAACAGAGGCGTGTTCAGTATCTCAGTGGTTTAACAGATTGTCAGTTACACAAAAGTTTTGTATTACTTTTTAAAATTTTTCTCATGTCAAACTACGACAGATAATCAGTCAACAAAAAACACTTCTGAAAGCATTGACTTGGCCCATTCAACTTCACAAACTCTAAGCCTGTTCAATTTTAAGTTACTCAACATTTGCAGGAGCACAGAAACAGAAGAAGACACAGAAAGAGAGAAAGGCAAAAAACATCCAGAGTAGCACATACACAGGTACCAGCTCCTGGATTCCAGCACTGGTAAGATGGAAATTCCAAGAGGAGGTTGGGCCAAGATGTGTGCTTGCCTTGTGGTCAGCCTTCAATTCCCCTTGGTCTTCCTGGGCCCTTCCCCCCAGTGGGACTTGGGCTCATTTGGTCCCTCAGGAGCTGGGCTGGGGCTGCAGAGGTGGCTGTGGAGCATTGCCTGTGCTGTGCCAGGGACTGGCAGCCACTGCTGGGCTGGGATAGAAGCTCTGGGGGGGATTGGGGTTCCAGGGCAGGGCAAGGCTGGACCTGCCCCTTCCTCCCCTACACATGAAATGTTTCAAGCCAACAATCTCCTCCAGTCTATCAGAATAGGGAATGTTGGAGGTGAAATCCCAATTCTGTCCTTGGGTGCCTAGAGGTGCAGGACAGTTCTTTTCCATAGGAAGGAAAGCACAGAGCCTAATGTTTGAAAAGCAGGTGAGAGACTGACTCGGCCAAGGCCAGCCAGACTTGTCAGGAATGGCAGATTTTGTCTGGGAGCAGTCTTTGGATTATGGGAATTTTGGAGGTGGAAGCCAAATCTTGGCCATAGGCACCTGGAGAAGCAGGACAGTTCTTTTCCATGGGAAGGAAAGCATGGAGCCTTCCCCAGTGGTTTGAGGAGAGATGGGAAGTGAGCCTTGTGAAACCACTGCAAGACAGACTTCTCCTGGCAATATTCCTATTGGAACAATCACTGGATATAAGGAAATTCGGAGGTGAAATCCCAATTCTGGTCATGGGTGCTTGGAGGAGGAGAGATGATTTCCATAGGAAGGAAAACATGGAGCCCCAGTGTTTCAGCAGCAGAAGAGAAGAGACCCTCAACATGCCAAGGTCAGTTGGACCAGTCAGATGGTCCCTGGGAGGCCAAACCAGCCAGAGCTGTTCTGTGTTCCCTTGCTTTTATGGGGCCCCACAGTGCCATAATGGTGACTTGTTTCCAAGGGGTGCAGCAGTGTCACAGTCGTCCCTAGGTTTGATAAGACCCTGCAGTATCACAATGGTCTCCATGATTCCATGAGTCCCCTCAGAGTCACAACGGCTCTCTGGTTCCATGAGGCTGTGAAGTGTCCTAATGGTCTCCCCATGGTTTCACGAGGCCCTGCAATGTCATAATGGACCTTTGGCTCCATGGAGTCTTGCAGTGTCACAATGGCCCCTTGGTCCCATGACACCCCAAAGTGTCACAATGGTCTCCATGGTGCCATGAGGCCCCTTGGTGTCACAATGGACCCTTGGTTTGATGGGGTCACACAGTGTCACAATGATCTCTACACTCCATGGAGCTACACAGTGTCAGTACAGTCCCCTTGGTTCCATGAGGCCCAGCAATGTCACAGTGCTCTCCATGATTCCATGAGGCCCCACAGTGTCACAATGGTCCCTTGGTCTCACAGGGCCCACAGTGTCACAATGGTCCCTTGGTACCATGGCCCCTGCCTTCCCTCCTCCCCTTCTCAGGCCGCCCTGCCAGCTCAGAAATGCTCCTTGGGCCTGGGCCTTGGCCAACAGCCCCTGGGCTCAGCTCCTCTGCAGCTCATCACAAACACTGTCTGCTCCAGTCACTGCTGCTGCCCAACCAGCTCCTGGTTTGTTTAGGAGCAGCCCTGGGAACTGTTTTTGTTCCCTCGGTGACACAAGATCCCTGTTCTCACCCTGGCAAAGAAAGCTGTTGGTGCCAAGTGCAGCCAGGATGAACCATTGCTGGGACTGAAGCCCCTCTCTTGGGGCCCTGCAAACAGCGCTCCAAAAGGAGCCCTTGGAGCTCTCCTGGGCCAGCCACTCCCTCTGAGTGGGGCCTCTCCCAGCCGGGAACTCTCCCATTTGCTGCACTTGGGGATCCCCAACAACAACAGAGCCTGGGCCGATCCCCCCACTCCTCCAGGCTCAGCCCTTTGCCCTTTGCTGGGGAGATGCCAAAGGACCCTTAGGGAGCATTGCCTGCCCTCAGGGGAATTTCTTACAGGTGCCTTGCACTGACTCCTTGTGTCTGTGTGCACACAGGAGTGCCTGTGCTGGGGAGATGTGGCAGAAATGCTGCTCTCTGAGGGGCTTGAGTGCCTTGGATAGCTGAGTCAGCCAGATATCCAGATATCAGTAAGTAAGGTTTAGTCACAAGGTCTAAGCTAAATTAAATGCTGCTAAGAGTTGTTCTTTTGCTAAATTGTTACATTTTATTTAAGTTATTGGTTAAATTAAATATTGTTAAGTGTTATTCCTCTGTTAAATTGCTAAGTCATAGGTTATAAGTAAGGTTAAAAAGTGTTAAGTACTGTTGTTTTGCTAAACTTTGATGTTTAAGGTATTGGTCACATTTAAGGTGTAATTTAAGTCCTGTTAAGTGTGAGGCCTGTTAAGCCTTTAGGCCATATTCCTTTTATCCTTACCCTCACTTGTGTCACACACACACACACAGGGACATTTCTCAGTTCATTTCTGGTTCGATTGCCTGGATTTGGTTTGGTTTTGTTGTTGCTTTGTTTCCCTGGTGTGCCTGAAGTGTCCAGTCAGGAGCAGAGTGGCTCTTGCCAAGGAACTTTTGTGCTGCAGTCCCTTAATATTAAATCTGTTTTTTGTTGATCCCTTGCCGAGGATTCTTTCAGCGCTCCCAAGCCCTCGTTTGTACCAGGGTGAAGGAGCCCTGGCCCAGGCTCTGGCCCTGGGGGACACAGGGACGCTGCCGGGGGGTCCCTGTCCCCCTGTGCCACCCCCAGGGCCCCATCCCCCCATCCCCGTGTCAGGCTCTGGGGTCGATCTCGTGGAACATCCTCTGAGAGAGGCTGCGGGGCCGGGGGGACCCGGGGGGACAGGGGACCCCGCTGTGCACGAGCAGGGTTGGACTGCTCTGGGGGGAACTGTGAGGGGGGCCGGGGCACAGTGACCTCCCCAGGGACCTCACACAGCCCCTGTGATGTCACACAGCTGCCTCTGTGATGTCACACTGCCCCTGGGATGTCACATTGCCCTTCGATGTCACACTGCCCCTGTGATGTCACACTGACCCTGTGATGTCACAGGGCCAACTCTATGTCTCCCTGTAATTTCTGTGACATAGAGTTGATGCTGTGACATCACAGAAGACTGATGTCACAGTCACCCTGTGATGTCACAATCTGTTCTGTGATGTCATAGCCTCCTCTATGATGTTACACAGCCACCAGGTGATGTCACAACCCACTCTCTGATGCCTCAGAGCCACCCTCTATGATGGCACACTCTGCTCTATGGCCTCACACCCTTCTCTGTGATATCACAGCCAGCTCTGTGATGTCACCACCAGCTCTGTGGTGTCACAGAACCCTCAAGAACCCTCAAGAACTCAGTTCCATTGAAACACTGAAGTTTCTTGTACTTTGAAGAGATCCCTGTCAGGGACGCGACTGAGAAAGTGTCCCCAGGCCCCAGGCAGAGCAGAGAACTGGAGGCAGTGACAACAGGTGGGGACAAAGAGAAGCCAGTTCTTGGTGCCCTGGGGCACAGCAGGGTCTGTGCCACCAAGGGCTGGGAGGAGACACCTTGTCCTGAGGTCCTGGGGCCTCCTGGCACAGCCCCAGCCATGCTGGGCACTGTCAGCCCCTTGTCGTGCCCTCAGCATCCTCCCCTAGCCCACAACCCAGGGGCCTCAATTAATGCTTTGAGACACTCAAGGTGTTGAAGGTACTTTGGATTTTCCTTCCCACACTGAGTGTCTGAGAGGTTTCTGTGCCATCCTGGCCACCAATTCTCTCCTCCAAGGAGTCCATGAGGAGCCTGTGTTGGAGAGGGACCTCAGAGGGAGCCATGAATGCCTGGAGACACTTGGGGTGTTTCCTCTGCCTTTGATTCCTGGCAAAGTTTGTGTAATCTCCTCCCAGGCCCTGAGGTTCAAGGGCTCATTCCAAATGCACAGTGAGGCTCATGAGGATCAAGCAAGTCCTGACAAACCCTGGCTCTGCCTTGATTTCCCTCTGCTCCAGTGTAGTTCATTAGGAGGTTTTCCTTTGACAGTTATGGAGAAATAGTTCAAAGAGCTTCCAGGAAATATGTAGTCCTATTTTAAAGGGTGTCTTTTTATTGCTGTTCTTATTACACAAGAGGTGATTGCAGCATTCAGTGACTGATATTGATCCAGGGACTCTCCTAAGGAGCCCTGGCCTGCTCAGAGAAGTGGTGCCTTGAGCTCTGAGCCAGTGTGGACAACCTTGCTCCATATTCCCCAAGCCCATCGTCTCTCTCCTCACTCACCTGGGACCTGCTTTGCTTGGAGAAGTGGCTGCACACAGCCAAAGACGGATTTTCCTTCTTTGATTTTTGAAGCAATCTAAAACTCCTGAGTTTCCCCATTGCAAAAAGACATCCTCCTCAAGTGTGTGCCAAGCCCAAGCTGCCACCAGGAGCACTCCAGACCTGCCCTGGGCCAGCTGTGAGGGTGGATCATCATCCCAACATGCAGTGGTGCCATTGCAAGGGACTGTTGCCATGGACACTGCAAGGACCCCACTGCTGGGTTTGGGTGCCATGGCAACCCCCATCAGTTCAGGTTTCCTTGGAAACCAGCCCAAGGAGCCGTTTCTGCAGCCAGGTTCCATGGCCACTTGCCTGCAGAGCTGTTGCTGCCCTCAGCTGCCATGGCAACCCTCAGGACAAAGCGCTGCCAGGGCTGTTCCAGGTACAATTGCAGTGACACTCCTTGGTGCCACCAGGTGCCATGGCAACGGCCACGGGGACTGGTCCTTGGTTTGGTGCCATGGCAACCAATGCCCAGAACCGTTGTGATGGTTGGTGGCTACGGAAAGCTGCCCTGGGCCCTTGCTCAGGGCTGGTGTCAGTGCCCAGAGCCAGAGGGGATCCCTTGCTGGGGGCTGTGCCATGGCCACCTGCCCTGTGCCGCGCTGGCCGCTCAGGCACCAGGAACCAGCAGCCACCGGCACTGCCAGGGCCAAAGGCCAGGTCAGCCAGACAGAAAGGGGCAGGGCTGGGCACTGTTTCCATGGCAATCGGCACTGGGGGGACACCTGGGTCACCTGGCCTGGCAGTTGCCATGGAAACCCCTGGCAGGGACAGAGGGCACAGCCCCTGGCACTGAGACACTGCTGGGCCGGGTGCTGAGCACAGGGCTGAGCACGCAGAGATGGTTTTGTTCTTGCTGAGCTGCAGCACAGCCAAGGCCTGTCCTGCCCCTCGTCAGCCACGCTGGGGAGGGGCTGGGGCTGCGGGGGAGCTGGGCAGGGGACACAGCCAGGACAGGGGACCCCAACTGAGCCCGGGCATACCCCAGACCAGAGCACATCATGCTCAGGGTATGAAGGGGGAACAGGGAGGAAGGGGGGAATTTTGGAGGGAGGGTTTTTGCCTTCCCAGGGAACACTTGGGCGAGAGGGGGCCCTGTTTCACCAGGGCCCGGGGTCACTACCAAAGACACAGACACCAACTGAAGGAATTGTGTCATTTATATCATGCACAGCTGCAAAGAATTACAAAAGGATAAGCTCAGCAAAGTACATCATCATTGGCAAAGAATTACAAAAGGATAAGCTCAGCAATCCATCATAACTCATCATTACATTTTGATGACCAATCCCTTGGTGAAACACCAGAGGTGTTTGTGGCAGACAAAGATTCTGGCTGACAATCAAGGTATACCTTACAGACATCAGCAGTACTTTAGTGACACTGTTCTTCATTGTTTTTTTCTCAATCTCATTTGAGTTAGGAACAAGAATTCTGTTGTCCATGGAGCTGGCACCTTTTTAATTCCAGAATAATGCCCCCAGGCCCCTTGCTGTTCAGCTTTACCATGCTGTCTGTGGCTAACAAGGCCTGGGGGAGCCCTTTCCCCTCTGGCTGGAAGGGGCCGGGTCCCAGTCCCTGAGGGGCACCCAGGCTCCTGGATGGAATTCCTGTGCAAGTCCCTCAGTTTCACAGCAGCCTTCACATGGAGCCCCGTGGATCAGAGCATTTTCCAAAGGGGCCCTTGGGGCAAACAGGGAGATTTGGTCTGGCAGGATGTGTAAAACAATATCCTGTCAGATCTACTTGTTCTCACACAGAATCCCTGGCTGCAGGGGCACATTCCCATTGTTCCTTCCCAGGGTTCAGGACTCAGAGTTGTCTTTCCCAGGAGCTGCTCCTTCAGCTGCCTCGGGAGGGCCATTTGGCCTCCGGACCCACACTCTGGCTCCATTATCAGGGCTGCTGGATCCAAACCCTTTATCTCCACAAACGGTGGTGACTGGAGGTGGATCTCCTTTTTGCAAAATCGTCCTAAAAATTGCAAGATCAGTAATTGTGCTACCCTGTCATGGGGTTGAATAATCCAATCCTGGTCACTATTGTTTAACAGAATTACTGTAATTTCTCCTTAATATTCTGCATCAATTCCTCCTGCCATGACAGGAACACTTTGCAAGGCCAAGCTCGAAGGGAGCAGTTACCAAAGCAAAGTGTCCTGGAGGAATCCGAATTCCTGTTTTGGTATTGATAGCTCTCATTTGCTTTGAACTTCTCATTAATTCCAATGCATGAAGGCCCAGCCCTGCAGCCTCTGGGCTGGCCCTGCCAGGGGCAATCACAGCCAGAACAATTTCCCAGGCAGCCCAAGTCTCACTGCCCAGGGTTGGATTTGCAAATTGGGGGCAGCCGTGCACAGCCAGGGCGTTTCCATTTCCCCCGTGGACCACTGCGAAGGGCATGGAGCACATCTGGGAGATGGGTTCTCCATGGGCAAAGGTTCCATCTCCTCATTTTTCCAACTGCTCTTTTAACAACCTGTTCAACCAGTCCTGCAGCTTGTGGATACTGTGGTACATGAAAAACCCTGCAGGCTTAATCACTGTATTTTTCACAGGAACAGACAAAGCACTCTGCTTCACAGTATCAGCAAACCCTGTAAAAATAGCCAATTTCTTCCCTTCCTCCTTTTTCATTTTATACAATCTCACAAAGTTGGCCACTGACATTAAGGTCCTGGCTAATCCTGTTCTGTAGGGTACTCAGTGTTACATCCCTCAGCACCCAAAGCTACCAAATTAGCATTGTCAGCACTACTTCACATTATGATAATTTTATATGTAGACAGTGATAAAGAAATATAGATATAGATTGATATGGACATATATAAAAGATAAATATATATATTAAGGTCTTATTATCCTATAAATATATATAGTTATTTATTATATTAATATTTCACTTGCACAAATGCATCTGAGCTCCAGATTAGAACCTTCTTCTGTTGCTCTATGTGGGAGCATTCCAACAATCATTGTTCCTTCTGAAGGTGCTGTTTCAAATGTACTCTTAACAAATTCATCTTTGTCTGCCTAAACCCACAAGGTCTTTTCCTTTTCCATTTGCAATTTTTGGGTGCATTTGAAGCCATCCAGGGGTGCAGCTTCTTTTACCCAACTGCCCCACTGCTCACAAGGGGCTCTGACCTCAGCCCACTCCAGAGCCAGGGAACTCCAGGGAAGGGCTTCCCAGCTGGCAATTTCTGATGGCACTGATTCCTCACATTGACACTGAACAAGTGACATTTTGTTGGGATCTGGCCAGACTGTGCCAGTTTTGTTTTACCAGTGGGCAGGGTCAGCACCAAAGCCACAGACTCCAGCTGAAGGAATCAGTGTCATTTCCTGCAGTTCAGAGCAGCAAAGAATCACAAAAGGAGCAGCTCAGCAATGCACCCAACCATCCCCACCAAAGAGTGCCTGCAGTGATTAACAAAGATCCAGCAGCATTTACCCTCAGCCTTTACCATCCCCCAGACCCACACAGCAGCTGGGGAAGCTGTCACAGCCAAGGGCTGCAGAGCCACTCCTGGGCACTGGAAATTCCTGCAGGTGCCTCCAGCCCCAGGTGAGGCTCCAACCCCGCTGGGAGAGGGCCCAGCTCTGACAGTGCTGAATGAACAAACTGACAGCACTGCTCGTATGGCAACATCTGCTTTCATACTCCTCTTGGGTGCCTCCCAAAGCCCGGCCAGGGCTCAAGGAGGAACCAAGGGAGCTGACTTTGACCATACAGCCCCAAACAAGGCCAGATGTCAGATTTCATGGCCTTGTCTGGCTTCTAAATAAACAAAGGTCAATACATGTTTCACTGAGGAGTGGCTACATCTATCACAGTGCTAATGACCATGCATATTTCATCAGGGAGCAGATACAAAGATAACCTTTGCTTGGAAGGTTCATCCAGAGGCCACCTTTGGCTCAGGGCCTGCTGTCCAGGCCTCACTCTGGGCTGGTGTCCAGGCCTTGGCACTTCAGGGACGTGCTTTAGTGCTGGGCTTGGCACTGCTGGATGAGCGGCTGTACTGGGTGAGCTCAGAGGGCTTTTCCAAAAGCAAGGATTCTGTGATTCCATGATTCTATCCACTGCGTTCAGCTGGGGCTATTTTAGCAGCATTCCTTTGCTCCAAAAGTTCCCTCTTGCCCAGCTCCTGTGGCCTGAGGCTTCAGCTCCTTCAGCTCCTGGTGCTGAGCTGCTCATGCTGAACGAGACGGCTCGGAGAGAAGAACACAGTCCATGCAATTCCTTCTGGGACACGGAGAGGGGAGGCTGTGCAAACAGGAGCATTGTTTGCTGTGGCCTCCTCCTCTGCCCTTCACACCTTTCACTGCTTTGAACCAGCCAAGAGCTTTCTCCAAGAGTGCAATGGAGCAGCTGTTCCTGCTCCCAGGCCTGGCTCTCTCCAGTCTCTGCCCTTGCCTGGTGTCTGTCCCTCTTGCTGTGACCTCTGTTCCCCCAGGGCTCGCTGGCTGCTGCCCAGGACTGTGCACTGGCACAGATCCAGTGCTCCAGAGCCTCCTTTCTGTGCCCTTGGAGCTGCCTGGGCACAGCAGCCTTTTCCATCTGGAAGCTCCCCATGCACAGGGAGTGCCCAGCTCCGTTCCTTGCACAGCCTCCAGGAGCCCAGGGCTGCCATCTCCAGTCCCTGCTGGCACTGGGGGCTCCCAGGTGCCTCAGGCTGCTGTGACACCGCTGCACACGGGAGGGAAGAGGGGCAGGGGCTGTGCTCAAAGTCAGCTCCATCTGCTGCTGCTGCTGCTGTGGGGTCATTTGTGCAGCCCTGTCTGCCCAGAGTCAGGGATCAGATCCTGCCAGTCTCTTCCAGCCCTGGCTGCTCAGAGTTTGGGCCTGGGAGCCTCAGGTGGCCAAAGGCAGCTGCTGCTGGTCCCTCTGTGTGCCCGTGTTCAGTAGTGCTGCTCCATCAGTCTGTGCCCAGCAATGGGGAAAAGCCTCAGCCCTGCAGGGCCAGGAGGTGCCGGGCTCTGCCTGAGCAGCTCAGCCAGCAGGAAGGGAGCTGCTCCACACGGGAATCAGGAGCAAAGGACATTCCTTTGATAGGACAGGTTTTCTATTTAAAGGAAAGAAAAGGAAAAAGGAAAAAAAATTGATAAATCGTAAAAGATAAGAATAAAATCCAAGTGTTAGTGAAAAAAACCCCATAGAATTAATGAAAAAAAACAAAACATAAATGCCAAGTTACATTCTTTGCATTAAGAGGTAAATGATCATTTTAAAAAGACAACTCAGTTATTTACATTGTAAATGCGCTGATGGCATGCATCCATCTTTGTGACCTCAAAAGCCTCTTAAAATATGTTGGGCTTTGTTTCCAATATTGGTATTTGAATTTGTGGTCAAAGCAAGAGGAAATTGCTTTGTGCCCTCCCAGCTCCAAGCAGGGCTGGGAATGGAAACACTGTCAAACCCCAAATCCTTTAGAAGATTACCTTCCTTCTCACCCTGCAAATGAGCTGCACATTCCTTTTGAAACTGTCAGGGATTTCTTAGACACACAAAGTCTCACTTACGGCTTTTTGTTCTTGTTTGGCAGTGCAGAAGGGCAATTCTCCATCCATTAGCTCCAGACTGCACTGCCTCAGGAGCACAGCCCGCTCGCCAGCTTTGGCCCACTCGTGGCACTTCTAGAGGAGGAAGAAAGTGCAATTGCACAATTCCAGCCAATCAAAAAGGAAGAATGGGACACACAAAACACCCTGTACAGATCCGGGTGTTCAGCTGGGACTGTGGAGAGTTTGGGTCCTTGCCAGTTGGATGTGTGTCCCCAGCTGCAATCTCTGGGCCTGCAGCAGAGTCTCACTCACCTGCCAAAGCAGAAAGCTCAGGCGCTGTGCTCGCAACAGGCTCGTCTGATGCAGAGCTATCAGAGCAATGTGAGGGCAGAGCCAGCCCAGCTGGGCCCAGGGCTGAGCCCAGCAGAGCCCTGGCAGAGCCCAGAGCAGCCTCACCACCCGCAGAGCCCGGCTGCAAGGAGAGAAAGCAGAGAGTGCCCGTCAGCTGAGGGCTCTTGTGCCCTTGTGCCAAGGCCTGCGGTGCCCAAGCCATGCTGGCTGTGCCCAGAGCTGTGCCCAGAGCTGCCCATCGCTGCTGCCTTTGGCAGCAGAGCAGGAGGGCAGAACATATGCCCACCCTGCAGCCAGCCACGGCACATCCAGCCCTCAGCAGCTGCCCAGAGCAGGATGCTCCTTTGCCCGCTGCCAGCTCCCAAAAGCTCTGATCCCACTCTGCCAAGCACACAGGGACCCACCTCACACCAGCCACGGCTGGAAGAAAAGCTGCTCCCAAACCATGGCCTCAGCCTTCTCCAAGGGCACGGCCCATCCATGCCACAGCTGCTCTCAAGCACTTCCCCATCCACACTGGACCACCTGGAATGATTCCTCTGGAAAAACAAACAACACATTATTGAAAAGAGATTAGAGACAAAAAGAGAAAACAAGAAAAACAGTAAAAACTCTCATCTCTGTCAGGGCCTTGAGGAAGGCCAAACCCCCACATGCTAGGGAAAAACCCATCCATGGGTGAGGGAAGCCCACACTTTCTCTCTTCCCCCCTGCACTGCCCTCCAAAATCACGGTGACCCCAAAGCAAACAAGGGCAGTGGAGAAGCCCAAGTCCTTCCTTTCCTGTACAGCAAAGCAGCTGTGCACAGGTTCTAGAGTCCCATCTCTGCTCCCACCATGGGGGTTGGTTTGTGTCAGGCTGACTGCCCCAGCCCCAGCCCCAGCTAGGGGCATGGTGGGTGCTGGGGGCTGTTGGCAGGGCCAGGAGCCCACTCCCATTTCGTACCCACCCCAGCCCATCCTCCCAGCCCTGCCAAAAGCAGCTGGGTAGCCACTGAAGAATGAGTTGCATCTGCCCCAGCAAAGGGGAAGCCTTTGGTTCCCAGCCAGGCTGGGCAATGCCCAAACCGGAGAGCATCCCCCTGCATGTGGACTCATCTGCAAATTCACTGTGGAGCCTGGCTTTGAAGAAGGTGCCAGAATCAAACTCCATCATCTTCAGCTGGCCAGGCTGAGGAAGAGCTTGTCATCCTTGGTGTCATCCTCACTCTCTCCAGCAGCAGCATCCCCACCCGGTACAGCTTCTCCAGGGGCTCCTTCTCCTTCCCTGGGGGCAGACCAGGCTCTCAGGGCTCTGCCCAGGGCCCCAGCTGTCAGGGAACCAGGACAAGCAAAACCAGCTTGGATGGAAGCCACCAGGGCTGGGCAGAGCAGCTCAGCTCCAGCACAAGGGCTGTGTGTTCCCATCCCATGACCCCGGTGCAGTGACACAGGCAGCACAAAAAGGGCTGGGCTCCTTTGCTTCTCATTGCCAAGGCATGTGTGGAGCTGGAACTTACCAGGGTCCTGGATCAAAGTGTGCCTGTGGCTCTCTCCCTTCTTCTAGGGCAGATGAATATCCTGCATCCAAGGATGACAGAACAGGTCTTCTAATGAGGGCCTTTCCAAGTCCAGCATGGATAAACACCGCCTGATCAGATCTTGGCACTCTGGGCAGAGAAACCAGAAACCACCAGTTAGTTAGAGAAGGCTCCTATCGGCTTTGCCCCACCATTCCAATGCCCAGGCCATGCTGGATGTGCTCAAAGCTCGGCCTGAACTTTCCCATCAACTCCCTGTTTTGGAGGAGAGCAGGACATGTGCCACCTCCTCAGCAGCTGCCAGTGCAGGATGCTCACGAGTCCACTGCTGTCTCCCAGCACTGGGATTCCCCCCGTGCCCAGACATGAGGATCCACCTTGAGAGAGCCGTTGTGGAAGTGAGAGCTGATGGTCCCAGCTGATATTCTGGCAACTCCTGAAAGGGTGCTCCCCGCAGACCATCTGGTGCAGCAGGATGCCCAGGGACCAGATGGTAGCTGGCTTGCCATAGTACCAGCCAAAGTGGGTCCATTCCGGGGGGCTGTATGACCGTGTTCCTATGGAATACAGATGGAGTTCATCAGGGGGATGCTGCTGCTCCCAGAGCCTGGCCCCAGCATCCCTGGGCATGTGGGGGCTGCCTCAGTGGCACACAGGGTGAGCATTGCCCTCTCATCAGCACCTGGGACTTGTGTACAGACTTGGGGTTGGAAAAGAAACCTCTAGTATTTCAAGGGGGCAGTGGAAGCCCTGGCAAGGCCTGACCATAACAAGGAAGAACCCACCCAGTGCTGGGAAAAACCATGCTCTCATCCTCCCTGCCTGCATTGCCCCAAAAAACATTATGAACCCCAACAGACCAGGTGAGTGGAGCAGTCCAAGCCCTTTCTCACCTGCACACCAAACCGGCTGGGCACAGGTTCCGGTCCCCCCTCTCTGCTACCCCCACCCACGGGTGTTTTTGTTGGGCTGGCTGCCCCAGCACCAGTTCTGGGCAGAGTGAGGGGCAAAGGCTGCCTGCAGGGCTGGAAGATGGCTACCCACTCAGCCCTGAGTTTCAAAAGAAACTCAGCTGAAGACTCAGTGCCATGAAGGGCCGCAAAAGAGAGAATCCCTGCTGCCACAGCCAGCTTGGGCTGGGAGATGTTGGGTCATGAGATGCTGGGCCCAGGAGCCCTGCGTGGGCTCACCTGCAAAGTGAGTGTAGACTGTGTCTAGCAGGTAGGTGCCACAGCCAAAGTCAATTAGTTTGGCCTGCCCAGTGTCCAGGTCAACCAGGATGTTCCCTGGTTTGATGTCGCGGTGCAGCACCCCGCAGCTGGTGCAGTGCCGCACGGCCTCCAGCACCTGGCGGAACAGCTCCCGCGCCTCCTCCTCGGGCAGGAACCGCCGTGCCCGAATGAAACGATTCAGGTCCTGACACCGCTTTGGCCGCTCCGGCACCATCAAGATGTCCTTGGGGAGCTCAAGCCACTCCAGCAGCTGGACCACACCAGGGAAGCCAGTGGACACCTTGGCCAGCAGCACGATCTCCAGGGGTGCGCTGATGCCGTCGGGCTGCGGGAGGAGCACCATGCCGTCAGTGGGGCCGATGCCGTGCCAGGCCTGGGGAAGCCCTCAGCCAGCCCGGGATGCTCTGCGCCCTGCGCTGGCCCCACGCCCGCTCTCCCTCGGGGTGTCCTGGCAGCTCCCACCCTGCCGGGCCTCGGCTCATCCCCGGCCGGCAGCCCCGGCTGCTGGCCCCGCTCACTCACCAGCTCACCCCAGTGCAGGACGCGGTTCCGTGGCACCCTTTTGATGGCCACCTGCAAGTCAAGGGGAGCAGCGGGCTCAGCTCGCCGCCTGCCCTGCCCAGCCCCATCCTCTGCCCTTCTCCTCCTCCTCCTCCGCCCCCTCCTCCTTGTCCGCCGCTCACCGGGGCGCCGTCCGAGAGCTGCGTGGCTGCGAAGACGCTGCCGAAGCCGCCGCGCCCCAGCAGCGAACCCAGCCTGTACTGCTCCTTCAGGCCCTGCTGCGTCTTCCCTGCGGGCGGGACGCGGCTGTCAGCGCTCGGCCCGGGGCCAGCAACGGCCCCCGAGCGCCCCTCACCCGCCCCGGGCCGGCCATGCCCAGGCGTTCGCTCTTCGGAACGCGGCACGGGAGGCTCGGGGCCGGCGGCCGCGCTGCCGAGCGGCGGAGCTCGGGCCGGGGAAACCGCAGCGGAGGCGGCGGGAGCGGCCGCGCCGCCTGTGTCCTCCGCAGGCCCCGGGAGAAGCCGGGGCCGAGGCCGGGGCCGGGGTCGGGACGGGACCCTGCGTCGCGTCCGGGGCCGGGCTTGGGCCAGGCGGAGCCGAAGGGCGGCGATGCCGCCCCCGCACCAGGCACTGATGCCCGCCCAGCAGCGCCACCGCCAGTACGGCCAGAGGCGGGCGGAGGCGAGACCGCGGCGGGAGGGCCGGGGCCGGGCTCGGGTCAGCCCCGCCCGGGGCCGGGGGCGGGCCGGGGGCATGGCCCAGCCCGGCAGGGGAAAGGGAGGCTGGGAGAGGAGAGGGACGCCGGGCAAGGGACCCCGAGAGAAGGGTGCCCGACCGCGGGAAAGGGAGAGAGAGAGAAAGAAAGAGAAAGAGTGTTGGAGAATATCTGCTTTTGCTGCTGTCGCCGCTGCTGCTGCCGCCGCTGCCGCCGCTGCAACTGAAGCACCGGGGCCGTTCGTCCCCATGTCCGTTCCCCGCTCGCCCCACGAGCCCCACGTTCGAGCCCCGCGCGCCCCGGGGACAGCCCCTCCGTCTGCCCAAACACGGGAACTTTGCAGCCTTGAGCCCAGATGCAGAGTCCTGACTCCTGCACATTGGCACAGCAATCCCCTGGCTCGCTGCTGTGCATTGTCCTTGCTGAGGGTCAGACACTGTCGGGCCACCTTCCCTTGGGGTAGGATTCCTACCTGACCCAAGCACCACACTTACATCTCCAGTGTTGCTTTCCAGTAAAAACAGGGGAAGGAAAACTGTGTGTGGCTCATGGTATTTTAGAGTGTCTAAAAATCACTAAGTCACCAATCTTAGAGGTGAGGTGCATCTGGAATTACTGGATGGAGAGGTAGTGCAACATGGAAAAAGGGAGCATAGAAATTAACAGAGGAAAACATCTTGGATTGTTTCCTTCATTTTCATTTCCCTTCTGGAATGCTGTTTCAGTTTTCCAGGAATCTTCTCCTGTCTGCTCTTCCCAAGAATCTCTCATGGAGAACAAGGTCAAGCTTCTGTCACAAGATTTGCCACCAGGAAACTATGTCACTGGTGAAATTTTCATGATGACTGTTTGTGCTGGTTTAGGGCAAATTTTGGGAGGAAATCTCCAAAAGGGGTCCATCTAGAAAGAAGTTCAAGCAGTCCCTCCCACTACTAGTTCAGGAAAAGACTTTCCTGGAGAAAAGTGAAAAAAAGCCCAGTTTATTTAACAAGTAAAGTATTCGCAAGCATGAAAAATGAACAACATTAAATAAAACCTTGGACAGTGCTGAAGAGATGGCAAATTCAGAAAGTCCTTTTTGTGGATTGTAGTTGGCTCACTCGGTCTCTTCTAAGTCCCTCTGGTGCTGGAATGCAGCGTCCCAGAGCTCGGGGGGCCACAGGTGTGAGCTGCCAGTGTTTGTCTGGGTTTTCAGTCCAGAGCAGGTTTAAACAGTTCCAAGAAAAAGGGAAGTCACAGTCCAAGGAACTTCTCTTCCTAAGCTAGCTAAAACCACTTTGCTAGACCTGGCCTGTGAAGGCATCGGGAAATTTCCAAATCAAGGTACTGGCGATCCCAGAAAACACCAGATCTGGATGGTGCTGGTGCCAGAACCTGCAGATTTCCAAATTTTGGCTTTCTGTGCCAGGAAATCACTGGACTTGGGCTGTGCCAGCACCAGGAAGTTTTCAGATCTGGGCACTGGTGCTGCCAGCAGATGTGGGTGGTGTCATTGCCAGCGACAGAAATCTGCCAGATTTGGGCTCTGCTGGCACTGGGAAATTTCCAAATCTGGGTTCTGGTTACATGAAACACAAGATGTGGGTGGTGCCAGACCCAGTAGCAGGAAGCTGCCACAGGTTTTGGATTTCTGTGCCAGCAAATTGCTGCACTTGGGCTGTGCCAAAATAGGGAAATTTCCAGATCTGGGCACTGGCAGTGCCAGCAAACAGCCCATTTCAGGCTCCAGGAAGGACTGGATCTGGATGCCTTCCTCTTTTATTTCCTTCTTTCCTTCCTTCTTTCTTGGGATCCTGCTGCCAGCAAACTCCAGATTGGGCGGTGCTGGCAAGGGGAAATTGCCAGGTTTTAGCTTTCTTGGCCAGCAAATTGCTGGACATGGGTGGTGCCAGAAGAGGGAAATTGCCAGATGTGGGCACTGGCAGTTCAAGCGCACATGAGATCTGGGTGGGGAATGTGCCACCACCAGGAAATTGCCAAATGTGAACTTTCAGTGCCAGCATATTGCTGGAATTATGCTGTGCAGGTGTTTTGCGGAGAAAAGAAGAAACCTCACAACTTCATAAAAGTTGTAAAGCCCGGTAGGCTTTTATTATGACGCGCTCCGGATGCAAGCCTCCCCAAAAAGGCAAGCGTACCCCTGAAGACTTTAGGTCTCCTTTTATCCCCCTTCCAAATGCATATTCATACAGTTTCACAATAGGTTCATACATATTCATTCCGCGTGACATTTAGCACCAGTTCTTCTTTATCAAAGGAATTTCTAGGCCGGGGCAAATTGACCTCGTGGTCTTTTCTGTTTTTCTTTCTCTGTCTCCTTGCTGTCTCGGCATGCGAGTTTTTCCTTCAGCTTTGGCCTCACAGACTTTTCACCTTTCTTAGACACTTCACCTAATTCAGAATGGATCTTTACTCTGTCTCATTCCCCCCTTTCCTAGAAAATAAGTAAATTCTTTTACTTAATGAAAACCCTCACGACAATAAGTGTCTTTTAGTGCTTCACCATGTACGTTTGACAAAGATGTTAGTACAGCTATTCGTTGTAGCATTCTCCAGTTCCAAATTAACAATATAACAGAGAATCCTAAGCTTATCCCAACTAATATTAGTAAAACTACAATGGGGTGGCACAACTTATTAAAGATTCCATTTGCAGTTGGTGACCACCCAAAGATCACATCGCACCAGTGATGATCCATACTTTGTTTTATTCTTTGTAGAACTCTGGTTATCTCCTTTGTATCATGTTGGACTGTAATTAAGGTTTTCTTTCCGCTTTCTTGGATTTCTTTGAAGCCTTCCAATAGGTCTTGGTGCTTAATTAATTGTTTCACTAATGTAAGGTTCATCTCAATAGGGGTAGGTGGTAGTCTGATACAGTGTGTAATTGGCTTTAATCAGCTGGTGGGATGTTACTGGTACCAAATACAAAAAATCACACCCAATAATCTTAACAAAATTACAAATACAGAAATTAGAATGGTTTCTACTAGACAGAATAACATCATTGCTATCAATTTGTACAGCAGCACAAGCAATTCTCAAGCCTACACCCTTTTCCAGTATATACGAGCACAGTTCTCTGGTCAGTGGTGACTGGATGAATTTCAAAGTGACAAATACTCTGTTCAGTGTCCAAACACACATCTTGGGCATTAACAGTATTGCTTTCACAAATGAATCCCATCTGTTCTCTAGTAATGCAGGATTCTAAGTTTACTGTCTGCCACTTTTCATTCATCTTTTGTGCCCACACTCTATATTCTGAAGGATATTGTTTTTTCATGGTTTAATCCTAGGGCAATGATGGGATGGATAACATAAACAGTGGCATTACATATGGTAAGCACAAAGGCAGTGGCCACATTAGAAACAGGATCAGAGGTGAAATTCACCATAGTCCACCAGGATTGAAACTTCCTTTCAAAATCAATTGCATTGTCCCACACAATTTCAGCTGGAAAATTACCTTCACCCCTTTCCCATATGATCAGAGCTGCTGTTGCTTGCATCTATAACTGTGCTTGTATACAACTGAAAGCTAAGACACATTATCTTGAACTGTACTAAGTGCTTCTACTATCAACTTGTGGTCTTGGTCCCCGGCCTTTTCATACTTCCTTACTTTGGCAGTACTTTTGAAATCTGTCACTGGCTAGTTCCTAATGCCAACAGAGATTACTATAAAGGCTGCTTCAATTTTGTTAGGCTACCTGCTGCAGTGACCAGTTTATTAATCAGTATTTCTGAATCAATTCCATTTAAAACTCCTAATCTTGTCTCTAATATGCCAGTTAGATGTTTGTTATGGGGAACAGGAACTGCTTTCTGTCCATGACCATCCCTCCCTGCCAGAGGGACGTGTTGGGCTCACACTGCAAATTCAGACACACTTCACAAGTGTATCTGACAGAGGTTTAGGTCATACTTGAGGCAGATGTTTGTTCTGAAATGTAGAGACGTCAGGGAATCTAAACTCTCCTTCCCCCTCCAAAGCACCTGATTTCCCAGATGTGTGGCAAGCAGGAATGTCTCTCCTGGTCTACAAAACCTCACCCACCTTGCCCCTAGCTAAGATCAAGCTGTGGACTGTGTTCAGGGCAGAAGATAACAGTATTTGTCAAACAGATAAGAATAAAACTGGCTGGAACATATGGGATTTGGGTAGAAAGATTTCAGGTCCAAGCCTCAAGTAAATACTGAAGGGGAAATCCATTGCAGTGCCTCAGAAGAAACTGGGATCAGGTTTCTGCTACTTGAAACACTCAGCACAAAAGTGATGCTCAAAATCCTACAGCCTGCTGCTGAGCTCTGAGGGAGGGGTCTCTCTCTCTACCTCTTTTAAGCAGAATCCAACCGCCTCAGACTGGGACAATCACTGATCCAAATCTCAGTAGGAAAAGGGATAGCTATAAATAAAGGAAATCACCTTCCTTGCTTGAGTTAATTCACCACCTGCAGTTCAGCACCCTTTACCAGCCATTGCCAGGGTGTTCAGCCAACTAGCTTGGAAAATGACCTAAGGAAACTGATTAGGTTATCACAGACTTCCTGGTGTTCATATACACCAGGGGAGATTCAGACACTAATTACATCTGGTCTCTCCTAAGCTACCCTATTGATGACCTGGCACCCTACTTTGATTTCTTCTCCTCTGATTCCTTGAAGTGTCCACAGTTCCTGTTCCTGCCATTCTTCTCTTGATATACCTGATTCTTGTGGATTACTACAGTAGATATGTTTAAATCTTTTATCTCAGAAGGTTTTCCCATGGATCCAGTATACTGATTAAATGCCAGGGACCAAGGCCATTAAGCATTGCTTTGGGTAGAGGTACTCTCTAGTTCTAAAACTTCAGTTATAATTACATACAAAAACAATTCTGTAAACTAAAGTATGAACTACTCCCGACCGCAATATACTCATTTTGCCCGAGTAAGTTTTAGTCTCAGTTCATTGTCTCCTGGTGTCACTCCTGAAGGGGCTTCTGGGCCTTCTTCACCCGAGAGTGATGGATCCAGGCATTCTGCTCCTTGATTTTGATTGCAGTGAAGGTAGTGAGAAGTACTTGAAGTGGTCTCTCCCACTGTGGTTCCAAAGTCTTCTCTGTAAGAGACTTAACATATACATCATCCCCAGGCTGTCTAACTCCCTGCTCTGAGTTCCAGCCACAGGTTTCTCAATTACTCTGAGCTGTTTGCCTAATGCCACCATGTAGGTGGACATTCTGGACATTCCCTTTGTATTCTATATGGTCTTCTATAAGGCATTCCAAATGGACTCAGCATTCCTTTAGCTCAGGGTTTAGTTTGAATTTGCAATAGTGCTAGTGGAAGAACTTGGGCTAGGGTAGATTAACTTCTTGCCCCAGTCTTATGATTTGCTGCTTAATCAAATGATTCATTCTCTCCCCCTGACTGCTTGATTGGGGGTGGTATGGGGTGTGAAGTGTTCCTAATCTATGCCCAGATGGCTACTAATCTGTTGCACTATTTTGGAAAGGAAATGTGATTCTTTATCTGAGGATATCATGGCTGGAACTCTGAAGCGTGGTATTATTCTTGTAAAAATAATCTGGTCACCTCTTGAGCTTTGACAGCTCTGGTGGGGAATGTTTCTGGCCACCCTGAAAAAGTATCTATTAATCCCAGTAAATACTGATACCCCCCTTTCCTTGGGAGTTCTGAGAAGTTAATTTGCCACTGCTGTACAGGCCCATGGCCTCTCCCAGTCTGACCGAGCTTTGGCCCGGGGGGGTGTTTTGAGGTTAGTCTGGAGGCAAGGACCACATTATCAGCTCACCTGAGTTATAGTGGCATATAAATTCCTGACAACGATACAACGATTGTTTCAATCAGATGTGTATTCTAGAAAGCCTGTGGAAATTACTACTTCAAAGTCAACACTTCATTTCAATGCACTCTGTATCACTCGCAGCCTTGGTCATTTTGACAAAGGAGCCACACTCTATAAAAGGCTTTTAAGTAGTTAGGCCCTAGTGTGTTTTCTAGTGCCCTTCCTTCACTAGTAACCACGAAAATGGGAAGAAATTACTAGCTCTTTTTCATTGTAGCTCACCCCTTGCAGTTGTACGTCTCTTTTGATTAGCATTATTGTATTATGGCTTACCTTCGAGGAAAATCTGTACCTCACCCTTTACTGCTTTCTTTGCCTTTCCATCCGCCAGCTCATTTCTTTCCTCCAATTTGAAGCTCACTCTCTGGTGTGCCTTAATATGCTTTTCCAGGTAGCTGAACTGCTTCCAGCAGCTGGATTGTCTCCTCTTTCCCTGTGAGGTCAGCAGTCCCCTCTCCTTCCAGATGGCTCCATGTGCTTGTATGACTCCAAATGCATACCTCGAGTCTGTATAGATGGTTATTCTCCTCCCTTTTGCCCTTTCCAGGGCACGGGTCAGAGCAATTATCTTAGCCTTCTGCGCAGAAGTCCCTGTTGGTAAGGGTCCAGACTCGATTACCTCTCTGTAGGTGGTCACTGCATACCCAACATGTCACTTCCCATTGGCAACATAGCTGCTCCCATCAGTGAACCAAGTCTCTGCATTGTCCAGAGGAGTGTCCTTTAAGCCTGGGCTGCTGGAGTAGGTAGCTTCAATGGTCTCTAGGCAATCGTGGTGTAGTGCTTCTCCTTGATTTCTGCTGAGAAAGGAAGCTGGGTTGACAATATTAGTCACCACGATCTCTACATCGTCTTGCTCTACCATGATGGCCTGGCATTTCAGAAACCTCTGTGGTGAGAGCCAGTGGCCACCCTTTACTTCCAGTACTGCGGACACTGTGTGGGACACTAGCACAGTCATTTTTGTCCCAGGGTAAACTTGCGTGCCTCTTGAATATTCAGCACAACTGCTGCTACAGCTCTGAGGCAAACTGGCCAGCCCTTGGCTGTTGCATCTAGTTGCTTAGAGAAGTAAGCAACTGCCCTTCAGTATGGGCCCAAGTCCTGAGCCAATATTCCCTGGGCAATTCCTTGCGTGGAAAAATAGAAAGAATGGTTTACTTACATCTGGAAGTTTCAAAGCTGGAGCCGACATGAGGGCACTCTCTAGCTGGCAAAAGGCCCATGTGGCGTCTTTTGTCCACTGGAGATCTCTGTTTCCATTGGCAATAAGAGCATAGAGGGGTCTGACAAGCAGTCCATAATTATAAACCCACAGCTGGCACCACCCTGCCATGCCTAAGAAGATTCGGAGTTCTTTCATTGTCTGGGGTTTCAGGGTTTGGCATATGGCTTCCCTGCCTTAAAGTCTGCTGCTCAGCACTCACTTCTTACCCCAGGTAGATTACCTTCTGTTTCACTACCTGTGCCTTTTTCTTTGAGACTCTGCGTCCTTGGAGTCCTAGGAAATTCAAAAGGCTTACCCATCCAGGCTTCTCCTGCTTCCCTCGTCCGAGTAGCTACTAGAAGATCGTCCACGTACTGCAACAGCCTCCTTTCCTCTTGTGGAGCTTTCCGGGACTCTGGGTCTTTGCAAGCTGTTCTCCAATTGGAGTGGGGAATTTTGAAGCCTTCAGACACACCGACTATGTGAGCTTCTGTTTGAATGCAAAAATTTTCTGGCTGGCTTCGTGGATAGGGAGGCAAAAGAAGGCATCTCTTAGGCCTAAAACAGTGAACCAGGTTAGCTCAGGTGTTAAACAAGTTAGTAAGGTATATGGATTTGCTACCACAGGGTATAAATTCTGTGTTATCTTATTGACAGCCCTTAATACAGTACTATCACTTACTGGGCTGATTCCTTCCTTATCTTCCTTTTGAGGGTACTACTCAGTTCTCACTAGTTGTGTTCTTTCCTTAAGCTTGATGCTCATGGGGGAGCATCTTTCAGTCTCCCTGGTACAGCAGAGGCCCATACCCTTGAAAACACTTATTTACTTATTCTAATATCTCCTTTCTAATGTCTTTCTTAATTTCAGTGTCTGTTAATGTTAAGCCTAACATCTTTATATCATTTGCCTCCAGAGTAACCTTTCTCATTAAAGATTGATTAGCAAATTGAGCGAATTGTACAAAAGCTTTTAGGTACACATAGTACACATGTTACTTTAAAGGTTTGCACAAGTATGCCTTCTCAGACTGGCCAGTTGTTCATTCTCCACACTACAACATAAACATTCTCCACAGGTACTAAAGCTTTATTTAAAACTGAATATATGACCCTTGTGTCAACAAAAATTCTTCCCTTTTGGGGAGGTCATCTCTACCCTTCCTCCCTTACCTTGGGGGGAGCCTTTAGCAAATCATATGTACTCATTTTGCGAACTGGGATTGCTTTGCATTTCAGCATGATAATCTTTGCCTGATTTCATACGTTGCTATCTTATGCTGCATGCTGAACAACATGTTTGATTTGCTTTCTCTTTGCCTTGTTTTCCTTTTCAAGGGCCAAGACCAGAGGGCGGTCTGATCTTACAGTCTCTTCGCCATTCTGGGTGATTTCTTAAAACAAAAAGACATTTCAGCATACAAAAACCCCATCCCACTTATCTTCCTATTTTAAAACAGTACTAACAGCAATGAAGTATTATAAATCTTTTTATTTTCTGAGCTGCTCCTACTGGCAGCCTTCTCCCAGTGAGCCCATCCCAAAAGGGGCTAATTTAGGAACCTCTTTGCTCTGGTCAGTTCTCATTACCTCTTTCTCCCTGCCCTATCTCGCTTCCACTCAAACCTCTTTTCACAGACCTTCACAGTAGTTTCTCAGTTTTCCTCCTACACACACGCAGCTCCAGGTGGCAGGGATCAAATGTGATTCCCACACACAAGCTCTAAGACCTTGGGTTCTCAATCCACTTGATCAGAAACCTCTAATTTGCACTCGGGGCATGTGCCCTGACGCTTATTAGAACTAGCGTTTCTCACAAACACCGTGCTGCAATAACACCTGCACATTCAGCTTTTGCCCACAGGTCATTCCCGTGTTCCCTGGGGAGACAGGGCAGCCAGAGCTGTCCCTGTGCCCAGGGGACAGCCACTGTCGCCTCATGCAGTGTGCTAGCCTCTTGATACACCAAAGGCTCCCCGAAATTGCCTGCAAAGGCAGGCTATTCTGTTTGTTACAGAGAACTTTAAATCCCTACAGATTGTTTCCAGTCCAGACTTTTTGCAGTACCAGCTGAAGTCTCATAAATCTCATAAGTCTCATTAACTAATTCATCTCATTCATCTCTTCTATATAAACTCTGATTTACAAAATATCAGTCTTTTCTAGTTCTCCTCTTGCACAATCTAATTAAGCACTGTGTCTCCTTACACTTGTTTTACTGCTTTGCAAAAAGGCTGTGCTAATCACAGCCAAAACTCTGATATGCCCACAGACACAGACACACGCACAACCCCCACCCTTTATCTCAAATTCACCAGAGCCAAGGCTTGAATTGCTGTGAGGGGGAGAATTCTTGGAATTCCTTTAACTCGCTTTATCGTAGTTAAACATAAATCACCGTACTATAATTCTCCTGTGTAAAATGCTGCTCTTGTTGCAATAAAATCTTAAAATCTCCACAAACACTACTATACAATCTGAGAATCAAAATACACAATGCAGCAGAAGAAATTCACCACACAAAATCACTGGGAAAGGGCATATCTCTCAAAGTGCTCACTTTTCTCAACACAGCACAGCATACCATAATTCGGCATTTACTCACATCAATTTTTCCTGGACACAATCAAAATAACAGCACACAGTCTAGAGATCAAGTCCAAACA
Source organism: Ammospiza caudacuta (assembly GCF_027887145.1). Lineage (NCBI taxonomy): Eukaryota > Metazoa > Chordata > Aves > Passeriformes > Passerellidae > Ammospiza > Ammospiza caudacuta. The sequence goes on along the minus strand of NC_080599.1, from coordinate 10,601,059 downwards.
TCCAAGGCAAAGGAACTCTCTGAGCTCATACTCACGTTTAAAATGTACCAAATCTACACAAATCACTACATTTAAACACGATAAATACTATCACTGTCATTCCTCCACTCGCTTCTCCGCGGGGCACTTCTCTCCCTGCCCCCACAGCCTGCTGCAGCCGGTGCCTCAGGCCTCACTCGGCTGCTTCAAACACGGGTAGTATTGACCCCCCCCGCACTGTAGATTTACTCTCTTTTATACACCATACACTTATACACTTGCACGATTAGAAACACAGTGCACTGACCACGAAATGCATTGACCATACAGAGACAGTGTCCGGACATCACACACACACACAAACAAAGCACACACGGGCTCAGCAGTTCTGCTCTATCAGAACAATGAACCCCCAATACACACATACACGGGTTCACCCAGCTCACCCCTAGAGCCACTAGCAGTTCCCCTCTATCAGAACGATGAACCCCGTCTCTAATACAGCTGCTCTATCAGCTGAACCCAGATGTCTCTGGGTGGTTTACTCCCTTGCTCTCCTTTCCCTTCCCCGGGGCCCCTCAGTACATACCGTATCTTCCTCTGCAGGCCAGCAGGTCGTTGTCTGTCCTCGCAGGTGGCAAGTTGAGACGAGCGGAGCCCCACCAGGAAAAAATCCTAGGGCGCGCCTTGGAGGTCCGTCTATCCCCCCTGCCCCTGCGGGGACAGAGAACTCCCGCCTGGCTCGCCATAATGTTTTTTGGAGAAAAGAAGAAACCTCACCACTTTGTAAAAGTTGTAAAGCCCGGTATGCTTTTATTACGACGTGCGCCAGACGCAAGTCCCCCAACAAGGCATGCGTACCTCTGAAGACCTCGGGTCTTCTTTTATCCCCCTTCCAAATGCATATGCATACAGTTTCACAATAAGTTCATACATATTCATTCCGTGTGACATTTAGCACCAGTTCTTCTTTATCAAAGGAATTTCTAAGTCGGGGGCAAAACAACCTTGTGGTCTTTTCTGTTTTTCTTTCTCTGTCTCCTTGCTGTCTCAGCATGCGAGTTTTCCTTCAGCTTTGGCCTCACAGACTTTTCACCTTTCTTAGACACTTCACCTAATTCAGAATGGATCTTTACTCTGTCTCAGGCTGATGGCATTTGTGTTCCCTCAGGTTCATGTCCCCACAGCAACAGCATGGGGGTGCTCCCCCTGCTGTGTGCAATGCAAACAGGGGCTGCTGAGCCAGCGCTGCCATGTCTGTGCCTGCAAGGATGGGGCACCTGTGTGAGCTGGGGGAGAGGCCAGGGCTGCAGAGGGGGGATGTTTTTGGCAGCTCCATCAGGACGCTCTGGGACGCTGCCCTGGGCTGTGCAGCGCACTGGGGATGGATCAGCCCCTGCTCTGCTGCTCCTTCCCATCTGCCACAGGGCCCTTGCAGAGCCCCAGCCATGCTGTTTGCCCTCAGCCTGCCCACGGCCAGCCTGGGGCTGCTCACGGGGGTTTTCTGTGCTGAGAATCAGCCTGGCCGTGTTCTTGAGAGAGCCTGGGCAAGGAGTCTGGAGCCCCCAGGGCCTGGGCTGAGGCGTCAGCGCTGCCCCAGCAGTGCCCATGGCCTGTCCCTGCTGCAGCCCCGGCACTGCCACCCCCAGGGCTTTGCCCGGCCCCAAGAGCACTCAGGCCCTACAGCAACACCAGGGCCACCAGGGCAGCGGGGCAGGGCCACGGCAGCAGCACTGGCAACACCAAGTGCTGCTGCTGCTGGGCACAGCTGCTGGGCCAGCACTGATCTGCCCCCAGCTCTGCACACAGACATTGCTGCTGCAGCTTCCAGAGAAGGCAACAAAAGGGCATCTCTGCAGAAAACTCTGCTGGGAGATCCTTTAGTTTATTTAAAGCCACTAAGAGTGCAGCCCCTCATTGACACAGTCTGTGGCCACAATTAAAGGTGGAAAGAAACAAATGGGAAATGGCAGAAAGGATGACATGTGTTTGTGGATAATAGAAAAAAACTAAAGCAAACAAAACATACTTTCACACTGAAGCCAATAAGAAGTATCAAAGATGATTTTATTAGAAGTGATTGGCAGAAATTGGTCATCAGTTTAATGTTTCTGAAACCATCCAGTCATCAGTCTCCACACTGCAGCCTTGAGCTCCTGGTTCCTCAGGCTGTAGATGAGGGGGTTAAGAGCTGGAGGCACCACTGAGTACAGAACTGACAGGGCCAGATCCAGGGATGGGGAGGACAGGGAAGGGGGCTTCAAGTATGCAACTGCTACACTGCTGACGAACAGGGAGAGCACAGCCAGGTGAGGGAGGCAGGTGGAAAAGGCTTTGTGCCGTCCCTGCTCAGTGGGGATCCTCAGCACTGCCCTGAAGATCTGCAAATAGGAGAAAACAATGAACGTAAAACAAACAAATACCAAACAGGCACTTACAGCAAGAAGCCCCAGTTCCCTGAGGTGGGATTTGGCACAGGAGAGCTTGAGGATCTGTGGCATTTCACAGAAGAACTGGCCCAGGACATTGCCATGGCACAGGGGCAGGGAAAATGTATTGGCTTTGTGCAGCAGTGAATAGAGAAAGGCAGCGGCCCAAGCGGCTGCTGCCATGCGGGCACAAGCTCTGCTGCCAAGGAGGGTCCCGAAGTGCAGAGGTTTGCAGATGGACACATAGCGGTCATAGCACATGATAGTCAGGAGGAAATACTCTGTAGTAGCGCAGAAAACAAAAAAAAAAGAGCTGAACAGCACATCCTGTGTAGGAGATGTTCCTGGTGTCCCAGAGGGAATTGTGCATGGCTTTGGGGACAGTGGTGCAGATGGAGCCCAGGTCACTGAGGGCCAGATTGAGCAGGAAAAAGAACATGGGCGTGTGCAGGTGGTGGCCACAGGCTACGGCGCTGATGATGAGGCCGTTGCCCAGGAGGGCAGCCAGGGAGATGCCCAGCAAGAGGCAGAAGTGCAGGAGCTGCAGCTGCCGCATGTCTGCCAATGCCAGCAGGAGGAAGTGCCTGATGGAGCTGCTGTTGGACATTTGCAATGCCTGGGCATGGGGATCTGTAAGGAAAGTAATCATGGAATAGTTGTGTTTGGATGGGACTTTAAATATCCCAGCACAGCTTGGGGGCACTTTCCCTCCACTGCCTGCCCAGGGCTCTGCTGCCTGGAGCTGTCCCTGCCAGCAGCTGCTTCCCTGTGCCCAGGGCTGAGCCCTGCCAGTGCTGCCAGAGCCCAGCCCAGCCCTGGGGGCTCAGCTCTGCCCTGCAGACCCCTCCCAGCTCTGGCACTGCCCAGGGCCTGTTCTGGCTCTGCAGGCTCTGATGGCAATGTCAGAACAACCTTGAGGAGCCTGGAAAAGTGACAGTGATGCTACCTCTAAGGAGCCCTCTGCTGATTGCTTTAACAGCCTCATTTTTTCAGATCTGTGAGATTTTTTTTTTTAATTCCCAACTTGAACTGAGAGATTAATATCTATGTGCAATTTCCCATCCAGGCAGCCCAGAGCAGTAGATTAAAAAAGCAGAATTTTCCATTTAATGCAGCTCTTGCCTTGCTGTGATCCCTCTATAATCTACTTTGAAATTTTCTGCAGTTAAATGTCATGCTGGGAAGCAGTCCTGAACCATGCAGCATCCTCCCCACAAAAGGAGAACACTTCCAAGCCTTACCAGCTGTCTCCTCCCACCCAGATCTTGTCCCCCAGTGCTGGGAGCAGCTGCCAAGGCTGGCTGACAGCTGTCCCTGGCAGGCAGCAGAGTCCCTGCCCCAGCACAGCACCCTGGGCTGCAGGACCCTGCTCTGCAGGACAGCCCTGGGACCCCTGGCTGCTCTGCACAAGAGACAATCAGAGAATGTACTCACAAGGTCTGTAGGCATTGGGATGTTCCAGCTTTAAGAGATGGCTCCAAGAGCTGCAGCTGCATTGTCCTGCAGCCAGAGGTTCCTGTGCCAAGGGCTGGCAGTGATTCTGCCCCAGGCACTTCTCAGCACCTTCCCAGCCCTGACTCACTGAAACTCTCTGTGCCTCTGTGCTGTGCCTGGGGTCGCTTCTCCCAGCCCTGCTGGGCTTGCAGAAGAGCTGCTCATGGAGAGAAATGTGCTTTTGAAGCTCTTCTTGCTTACCAGGAACTGCGTCTGTGCCAGGGTCCTAGCCCAGCTCAGCAGCACAGACACAGCACCAGGACATTAATGAGCCTCTGGGGCTTTGTGCTCAGGCCCTGAACATCAGTCCCTGAGAGGGAGCTGAAGAAACCTCTCCAGAACTCCAAGTCAGAATCCAACTCCAAAGTTTCTTGGACTTTTAATGGGTCCCACTGAGGCACACAACTGAGAAAGTGTCCCCAGGCAGAGCAGAGAACTGGAGGCAGTGATGACAGGTAAGGACAAAGAGAAGCCAAGTCTTGGTGCCCTGGGGCACCACAGGGTCTGTGCCACCAAGGGCTGGGAGGAGACACCTTTTCCTGAGGCCCTGGGGCCTCCTGGTGCAGCCCCAGCCAGGCTGGGCACTGTCAGCCCCTTGTCCTGCCCTCAGCATCCCCCCCTAGCCCACATCCCAGTGGCCTCAAGGATCTGCTGAAAGGAGTCCCTGGGGAACCTTGCTCAGGAATGGCCCTGGGGGCTCCTGAATGCTCCCTGCAGGGACTGCAGGTTTTTCAAAGGACTTTGGGTTTGGCTTTTGCCTTGGACTCTCTGAGAGGTTTGTGCAATCATTGCCTCCAATTATCTGCCGTAATCAGTCCCTGGAGAGGCTTTGTCAGTAACAACACTCAGTGGGGCTCATTAATGCTTCAAGGTACTTCAGTTATTTTAAGGTACTTGGTGTTTTCCTTTTGATACAGACTCTGTGAGTGTTTTGTGTACTCCTGGCCCCAATTATCTACTTTAATGTGTCCCTTGAGAGCTTTGTAGTGACACTCAGTGGTGCCCATTAATTCCTTGAGATACTCAAGGTTTTCAGGTATTTTATGGATTTAAGAATACTTTTAGGTACTTTTAGGAACTTTCCTCCCCACACTGAGTCTCTTAGAGATTTTTGTGCCATCCTCACCTCCAATTCTCTCTTCCAAGGAAATCACGTGGATCCTGTGCTGTTTATCTTCCAACTTTTTGTTTTACAACTAAGATGGAACTGAAAGAATTTTGTAAGACTTTCTAAAAGCATACAAACAAGCATGGGACAATTAACAATACAACAGCAACCACTAAGAGAATGAATAGTCCTGTTTTATCTAGATGTCATCCAACCCTTTAGTCCCTTGGATTGGAAGAGTTCATTGAACCAGTCTTTGTTTTCCACTTGAAGCTTCTTGAACCCTTCCTTCAGTACCTGAATGCTCTTGTGGATTGACTCCCTGTGGCTGGAGAGGTTCATGCAACACATGCCCTCAGAGTCTACACTGTCATGCCCATGTGCCCAGAGTAAAACCTCTATCAGTGTTCTGCAAGGTGGCCTGTCTGATGATCTCTATGTCTGAGAGCAGGCCACTCAATGTGTGGGAGGTAGCATTGGTTTGCTTATTTAACAGGCACCCAAGATGGTCTAATTGTCCTAAAGCTTTAGCTGCAGCCACCCAAGGTAGTCCAAATTGGCGGTGCTACCATCTGATACCTGGATTAAATCTTGCAAAGCCATCTCTTTGATATCATCCAATACTTTTCTGGAGATATCTGCTGCTTGATCATCTGGTAGGCTGGGTTTTTCCTTCTCCAGCTAGATGGCAGAGTGTCAACTCTGCCTTTACCTCATTATTAGCATAGTCTGCTAATAATTGATTTAGTAAACAGTTCCATCCCCTTTCCACAGGGTGTATCCTTTAGGTGGCAACATCATGGTCATAATATATTTTAGATCATAGGAGGTTAAGACATGATCTGTAAACATGGTCCTCATTAGGACATTAAAACAAGGTAAGTCCTTCCTATAGTCTTTAGCTGCCCTACCACAGATTCTTGATTTCCTCGTAAACCAATGGCTGATACCTGGGATTCTTCCCCCTAACTTCATACGAGGGCAACGAGGAGTTTCAAGGCTATTTGCTAGTCTCCTTCCTTAACTGGAGGCATGGCCCAGGGTGAAGATGGCATGATTGACTGTGAGGGCATGACCCACAGTTGCAGGGTTGGAGTGAGGAGGTTCGTTCAGGGCAGAAGAGAAGTTTGTGGTAGCAGGAAGTGGAGAAGTCAAGATGGAGGGAGGATGGTGAGGCTCCTGAGCCACATTCGGGCTCCTTCCATCTTGAGTCTCCAGGGCATGATGCACTATCAGCTAACCCCAGCTGATGTGACTGATACAGGGAGCCCTGAATGTCATGGTCCCTGTTCAAGTGCCAAATGTCACAATGAGGGTGGCTGTGACAAACCTCTCTGGTTCCTTGACTTCAGGGGGAGGGTGGCGAAAATGAAAAGGAGCAGGATCAATGGAGTTGTTTAAAAGGAAGTTTAATAACAGGGTGAAAAACAATAAACACGGAGAAGTTGAGAACAGTACGAGGGGCAGTATCCTAAGACCTGAGACAAAGGGGAAGCAACAATATAGACACTCAGGGCTAGAAAACTAGAACAATTACCATATAGAAGAAGTAAGTAACCAATAAACCAAGAGGGCATTAGAACTTGGACAACTTAGAATAACAACACTTAAGGCTTATGGGGGAACACTCAAGCTCACCCTACGTTAAAAAAATGATTCCTAGGACTTGAAACTCATGCCCACTTCTTCCAGGATAAAATCTGGCTGACTCTGAGTTACAGCCAGGCTATCTCCTACGCTGGTGATTTGCACTGGCCCCTTGGGACTATGCGGTCCATCAGAGCCACAATGATGTCCTTGGTTCCATGAGGCCCCACAGTGTCACAATGGTGCCTTGGATCCATGGTACCCTGCAGGGTCACAATGTTCCCCTTGGTTCCACAAGTTCCTACAGTGTAACAGGCTCCACAACGGCCTGTAGTGTTACCATGGGCCCATTGGTTCCACAATGCCCTGCAGTGTCACAATAATCTCAGTAAGAAGGAAACAAGTGAGCCCCAGTGGTTCAGGACCAGATGAGAGGCAGTCACCAGAGGCCAAGTCTTGCCAGACTTGACTGTATGGACAGATTTTGTCTGGGAGTAACCCTTGGATATAGAGAATTTTAGATGCAGAATCCCAATTTTGGCCATGGGTGCCTAGACAAGAAAGACAGTTCTTTCCTATAGGAAAAAAGCACAGAGCCCCAGTGCATCACGGTCAAATGGGAAATGTCCCTTGGTATGTCAAATTCAGTGGGACCTGTCAGACAGTTCCCAGGAGGCCAAACCAGGCAGACCTGTTCCATATTCCCTTGATTTCATGGAACCCCACATTGTCACAATGGTCTCCTTAATTCCATGAGGTCTGGCAATGTCACAATGGCTCCTTGGTTTCATGAGCCCCAACAGAGTCATAGGAGTCCCTTGGCTCTATGCTGCCCCATTGTGTCACAAGTGCTCATTGTTTATATGGACACCACAGTTCTATCACTCACCCTTGAATCCACAGGGCCCCTGAGTTGCACAATGGTCTCCTTGATTCCTGGATTCCTGGATTCCATTGTCTCACCATTGTTTCCTTGGATCTCCATTGTCACAACTGACACATGGTTCCATGAGGTTCTGTAGTGTCACCGTGGTTGCTGTCAGAGACTGGATGAGATCGATGTCCTGAGAAACCTTGGGATGCTCGGAATGCCCGTTGGGGCCAGGGCCGGGTCAGGCCTTGGTTTGTGGTGGGACAGACCCTGCCCCCAGCCCTGGCCTAGAAGAGCTGTCAATCACACAGCAGAGGATGGTGTTAACCCAGCTCTGATTGGCTGAGCTGTTAATCAATCAATCAATCAATCAATCAATCACACTTAGGCAGCTGGTGCTACCCTGGCTCATATTGGACAAGCAGCTGGCAGTCCCACAACAGGGCTGTGCCAATGAAGGCCCAGGGGGTTAAAAGCTGGAGCAAGAACCAAGCCCATAGTCTGGATCCTGCCTTCTCCTGGGGTTCCTCTGTTGGTGATGCTGGAACCCAACAGTTGGTACCTATGTGCGTCTCTTTCTATGGATCTTCTGTCTTTCTGTTGTTCTCTATTTCTTCTCCCTCTAATCCTACTTACCTGGAACATTTTTGGGTAACTTCACATGTTAAGGGTTAAAGGATTTTACATTAAATGTGTGGGAATCTGAGGCACAGAACCCAAGTCTGGGAATTCAGGATTTATTCAGGAATTTAGCTACTACTGGGCTTCTTGTGGGACTTTTAGCATCCTTCTGTTCCTCACCGTTGGGTGAATAACCTTGTCAGTCTTGCTGGTATCATTTGCTCCCTTTCCTCCAGTGATTTTAACAAATTTTTCAAGGAAGAACAACAAAATATTTTCTTTACACTGGCTACCGACAACAGCCGTTTTCCTCATCAGTTGTCCCATAAGTTGCTCAGAGGAAGCTGTGTCCAAGTTTCCAATAGTTCCTCCAGAGAGACCCACAACCTCCTTAGTGGAGGGAACCATGCTGTTGTCAAAGGCACTTGGGGTCAGACAACAGTGCCCTGAACTCACTGTGCCAAAGTAATGTCGCAATCTAGTTAAGATAATTGTTAGAGAGATGCCCCAGTTAAGGTAATAATGAGATCAAATCTACTGTGGATTTTATTGAACAGTAAATGTGAGGTAGAGAGAGATGGAAAGAAAGAAAAAAGGGTGGACATCAAGGGAGTGACAGAGACCTCCCCTGGGGCAGGGCAAGTGTGACATTGTCGCCTGTGTGTGTGTGTGTGTGTGCGTGTGTGTGTGTGGCCTTCCCAGGGTGGGGGTTTTACACCTGAGCCAATTTGGGTAAGGGGGGTGGTGTTCACCCCGTGAGCAGGTATTACCCCACTGTTTCAGGTTGCCATGCAAGATGTAACCAAATGCACTTTTCCAATCCCCATCCTCATAAACTGCTATAAACAGGCGGGGCACTGTTCTTTATCTCTTCCATGACTCACCCCTGATAACGCCCTCCAGGGGAGATATCTTCTGCTAATGGGCCATTGCATGTCACTGCAGGACTGATAAAATTCCATCATCCCTTTGTGGGATGTTCTGCCCAGGGGGAGGATCCAAGCATTCCTACCTGGATATAGGCTGAGGCTGGCAACACCAGGAGCAGCTTGCCTACTGAATTCCCAGAGGACAAGAGCTCCATAACCACCACTGGACCTCCAGAGAAGACCAGACCCTTCTTCAGGATCACTGCTCTGACAGAACCACGTTCATCACTCCAACAGGACTGCAGCCACCATTTAATAGGACTGAAGCCACCACCCTGACCAACAGGGTGTCAGGTTATATCCTGACTCTGTCAGTTTAAGGCAGTTTTTCTGTATCATTGACTTGATCTTCATTTTCCTCTTAAACTGTGTTTGTGGCTTAGACCCTTTCCCAGGTTTGCCTTCAAACCAGTAAAAAAAACAATGTGCTCATCTGTTGTTTTCTGACGAAAACAGGATTTCCCATTCCCAAACATTTGCCAGATGGAAGAGGAGGCTGTGAGGAAGATGAGGATGCCCCAGGACACCCAGGAAGGTGAGGAGGAATTCAATGCCCCTTTCCCCCTCTCTCCTGCTCCATCTCCCAGCCCAGCACGGCCCCTGGCTGCAGGACAAACCTGCTGCCAACACCCTCCTACCAGGGATGCACTGGGGGGATCTCCTTCCCCTTCCCTCTGGCACGGAGGCAAATCCCATCCTCTCCTTGTCTTTCCTCCCCCAGACAAGAAGCTGAGGATGGAGACCAGGGAAGAAAAATCCCCATGGAAGAACCTGGAGGAAGAGGCCGTTATGAGTGACTCCAGGGCACAGGAATCCAACTGGGAGGAAAATCCCCAGAGATCCCACAGGAGGAGGGGCTGCAAACCCAGCCCAGGGTGCTCTGAGGACGAAAGACCGAGCCTGAGCCAGAAGGTGGACAGAGCTTCAGCCAGAGCTCAAAGCTGGTGGCCCATGAGCAGCTTAATGATGGGGAGAAGCGCAACAAGTGCTTGGAGTGTGGGAAGAGCTTCAGGCAGAGCAGCACCCTGATCAGCCACCAATGCATCCACACCAGGGAATGGCCCTATGAGTGTGGGGAGTGTGGGAAGGGCTTCAGCTACAGGTCAGAACTCATCAGGCACCAATGCATCCACACTGGGGAGAGGCCCTACGAGTGTCCCCAGTGTCAGAAGAGGTTTCACACCAGCTGCAGTCTCCTCCAGCACCAGCAGATTCACATAGAGGAGAGGCCCTTCTGCTGCCCTCAGTGTGGGAAGGGCTTCAAGAACAACTCCCACCTCATCAGGCACTGGCACATCCCCACTGGGGAGAGGCCCTACGAGTGTCCCCAGTGTGGGAAGAGATTCACCAGCAGCTCTCACTTGACCAGTCACCAATGGAGGCATTGGTAAGGGAAGGCTTCCAATGCCCCAAGTGCAGGAGGATTTTGTGCACTGCCCCAACTCCAATCATTGGAGTATCCACGTTGGGAAGAGCCCTGATGATCCATGTTCCCCATGATCCATGCCGGGAAGAAACCTGTACCTTTTCCTGTCCCTGCCAATGACATGATGTGGGATGGAAAAACATGAGGGTCTGGCAATTGCCCTGTCATTACATTCACTCCCACCTCAGGTCATTGCCAGGGGCAGGAAATGGACTCTCTCTCTCCCTGAGGAGAAGGGTGAAATTTCCAGGAAGGGGAAATTGTGGCCAGGAAGACCCACTGAGTTTCGTTGAGTTTTCCCTGCAAACAGTCCCTTCTGTTATCAATATTGTTTCTGTTTTTGTTTGTTCCTTATTTCATTTCTGTTCCCAATGAATTGTTCTTGTCCCAGCCCAGGATTTTTGCCTTCTGTTCTTTTCAGGGGAGGCGGGAGGGCAGCGAGGGCAGCACGGTTTTAGTGGGAGCAGGAAATTGGGGAATCCCATTCCTGAACCCTGGCCCGTGGAAACCAAGCATCCCAGCTGGTGCCAGCCCTGGTGGCCATGGCAACAGCCTTGGGAGCAGGTCCCTGGCTGGGGCTGTGGGAACCTCTTCCCTCTGGTGCCCAGGGACAGGAGTGGAGGGAACGGCGGCAGCTGAGTCAGGGCAGGCTCAGGTTGGATGTCAGGAAAAGGTTTTTGGCCAGAGGCTGCTGGGGCCCTGCCCAGGCTCCCCAGGGAAGGGTCCCAGCTCCAGGGCTCTCTGAGCTGCAGCAGCGTTTGGACAGCGCTGCCAGGCCCAGGCTGGCATTGTTGGGGTGTCCTGTGCAGGGCCAGCAGTTGGACTGGAGGATCCTGATGGGTCCCTCCCAGCTCAGCCAATTCTGTGGTTCTGGGATCCCATGAGCCTGGGGATGGGGCTGCCAATGGTTGCCATGGCAATGGGCCGTGGCTACAGGCCTGAGCTGGTGTCCATGGCAACCACCCCTGGCATGGGGTCTCCATGGAGCTGCCAAGGGACTGGCCATAGCAACAGGGGGCTGGGGATTGTTGCCATGGAAACTGACCATAGCAACAGGGGGCTGGTGATGGTTGCCATGGAAACTGACTGCAGTAACAGGGTCCTGGTGATGGTTGGCTGCTAAGGATCAGATTTGTCACAGGCCCTCAGAGAGGTTCCATAGGGACCTTCCAGGAGTCTCCAGGCTGTTCCAGAGCTGGAATGTCACAGACATAGACAGAGGCTCCATGGAGACCTCCCAGGGCTTTCTGGGGATGGTAAAGATGCCTGTGGTCAGAGGCAGTCATAGCCATTTCATGGTAACATCCCAGGGCACCTTGGTCTGCAAAGGCACTGATCTGTCACAGGCGCTCACGGGGGCTCCACAGTGGCATCCCAGGAGTCCCCAGGCTGCCAAAGAGCTGGGATGTCCCCGACACTCACAGGGGTTCCTGTCATGGGTACAGTGGGAGCTTCAGGCAAAAACTTTTTTTCTTTATTGGAGTAACTCCTGCTGAGACATGAGGTGGATGAATGACACTCAACAGCCACCTCAAACCCCTGCAGGGCCCCTAGACTTCTAAAATTCCTTCTGAGAGAGGAGACTGGGAGAGGCTGGATCCAATCCCAGCCCCAGAAAAATTATCAAAGTTGTAAATTACTGAAGAGTTGGAATTCAACTATAACAGAATTTGTCCCGCAGGATTAATGATAGAATACCAGATTACTTTATATAAATATGACTCTGGCTTATTCTGATCATGATCACATGGAAAGATCACTAGCACAGTTATTTACTCCACACTTCAGGAGCTATAACAATTATTAGAATATAGTGTTCTAGGAAGCAGTTTTGAAGTCAGCAGGGCCTTGCTGGAGTTGCTGCAGCCCACTGCAGGCAGAGCCTCCTGCTCCAGCAGGATCTGTCTTTCCTGTGCCATGAGCAGGGCAGGTCCCGCTCCAGGAAAAGCCCCAGGCCAGCCCCAGCACAGGGAAGGGCTCGGGCACAAGGGCAGAGTGCCTTGCTGGGAGCTGTGCCAGGGAGAGCCTGAGGCACCAAAGGCACCTTGGCAGCAGCAGCTGCTTGCAGGCCACGGCCAGAAGCCTCCCTTGGCAGCCCGGCCTGGTGGCCACCTCTGCAGAGCTTCTGCCTCAGGGCTCATTCCTGGTTCAGGAGCCTGACTGGGAAGCCACTGGCCCCAGCACCTTGGGGACAAGACATTAATGACAAAACTCTTCATGGCAGCAGAGCCAAGGCAGAGGCAGAGGAAAGGGCAGAGTCAGGCCCAGGGGACAGGGCTGCCATGGCGATGGCTGTGAGGTCACTGCCCCTGCAGCAGCCTGGCTGCCCTCAGCAGACATTCTGGCAAGAAGCGCTGTGAGGGCACCCAGCACATCAGAGAACACAGAGAACGGGAATTTCGTCCTTGGACTGGGTCAGGTTGCACAAAAGTCCTGATCTTGGAGTATTCCTGGGATTGGTCATCCACTTCTCTGGAAATACACTTGCACTTTTGTGCCTTTCTCATAACTGTAAAATATTTCCTCCTCCTAACAAATTTAAATCCACCCTCATGCAGTTTAGAGATATTGACCCTTGTTCTGTCACTGCTAGATTTGGGAGAAAATAACTTTGACCACTATTTTTCCTTTTTCACAGATCTTGGAAAGGACCCAAAAATCTCCCAAGATGGGGTTTGGAGGCCGCATCACATAAGCAGAAGGTAGAGGCTGATGGCTCTGGAGTCAGTGGTGTGGAGACTGAGGACAGAACAGGAGTAGCCTGGGAGAGATGGAAGGGTGGTTTCAGAGAGGCTGGAGCTTTTCTGCATTGTGTAAAACAGCCAGAGAAAGGGCAACTGGAGAGGCCCAGGTGCAACATGAGGAGAGCAAAATTTCTCTCCTAGGGCAGGGCTGTGGTGCAGCACGTCCCCAGCAGGAGCCTGGAGCAGCCCCAGGCTTTGTGTGGGCAGGCAGAGGCAGGCAGAAGGCAGAGTTGTCAGCAAAGGAAGGGCCCAGCCAGGTGGGGCAACCGGGGGATGCCGACAGCCTGCAGGGACAGAGGCACAGGGCAGGGACACCGTGGGACAGCCTGGGCTGCACAGGGCACAGGGATGGGCAGCAGCTGCAAGACAGCCCTGCCAGAGCCAACTTGGGCGGCACTTTGGCCATGGCTGCTGGGCCTGGGCCTGAGGCCACGAGGGGACAAGTGACCCTTGCAGGCCTGGGGCCTCATTGCCTCCTTGTCCCTGCTCAGCAGCCTGGCAGGGGCCGCCCCATGCTCCTGCCCTTGGCATTGCACATGCCCACATGCCAGTGCCCATCCCGGGAAGAGCCCTGAGGAAGGAGGGAGGGACAGGATCTGCCTGGCTAGGGGCTGCGGCTCAGGCCTTGGCCCTTTGCATTCCTGACACACATCCAGGTGTGCTCAGCACCAGAGACACCTTTGCCTTGCCTGTCCCCACCTGTCATCACTGCCTCCAGTGTTCTGCTCTGACTGGAAATTGGGGACACTTTCTCAGTTGTGTCCCTGACAGGGATCTCTTCAAAGTCCAAGAAACTTCAGTGTTTCAGTGTAACTGAGTTCTTGAGGGTACTGTGACATCACTGAGGGGGTTGTGACATCACAGAGATGTGGGAAAGACATTCTGTGCTGTCCTTGTGAGCTAGCAGGGCCTCCTGAAGATAAGGAGAAGCCCTGTATCTCTCCTGAAGGAACACCAAGGTCGTTACCACAGAGACCAGAGAAGGAGAGAAAGTTGGGAGAAATGGACTCTCGCTGGCTCAACAGTGATGTGGCTCTCTGGGTGTCTACTGAAAACTTTGTTTCTCTTTCATGACCAATAGGCACTGTATATGTTTTAGAAGGGTGTCAATATCTGGAGGAACTATAAAAGTTATGTTGATTTAATAAAATCTCTCTTTCGCCCTTCTGATGGAGTTCTGTATTACTGTACTATGTCGTGCTCTACAGCGACATCTGGGGGCCGTCCTCCATGATTACAATGGACTGTAAAGAGAAAAAAAAAAAGTTGAAGGGTACCCTAAAAAATATGAGTGAAGGCAGCAGGGAGGCTGCGAAGGTCCAGACCTAATTCAGACTTCTGATTTGAGGTGAGGGATTTGGAAAAATAATGGGAAATAATTTATCAAAGTAGGAAATTAGTGTTTTGTCCACCTGGAAATCTTTATTGAAAAGACAAAGTGTTGAAACTTCTGTTTATGCGCTTCACAGTTTACTGATATGCTGCAAATCACAGAACTTTGAGGCTGATGCCGACACTGCCTTCAGTGTCCGGGCATGGAAAAAAGTTGGGAAGAGACTATGGGAAGTGATATCTAAGGGGGATAAGACTGTTGTTGATTAGGCTGCTGCTTGGAGGCTGTTGTATGAGGCATTGAAGGAATGGAAAGTAGAACAAGAGAGAGAGGAGAGAGCTTGAGCCTGTCAATGTATCTTCCCCTGAGGGGGCTGCTGCAGCTGCTGCTGCTGTGGAGCTTCCCCCAGGGTTTGCTATCATGATAATTAAACGGCAGGCTGGTGTAAATTTCCATTTTTCTCCCGGCGTTCTTCTTTTCTCTTTGCTGGGCTGATTTATTACCGGAGATAGTTAGCTCAGGGAATGCCATTTGCTCTGTTTCTCGGCTGTTTAGGCTTGTAAGGTTTTCTGTGTTGCTGTTTAGGTGGCCTGGAAAGGCCCAGGGATGGCCTTGGAGAGCCGACGCTTCAAAGGACGAGGAGAGACTTCTGATCTTGTCTCGGTCTTGGTGTTTATTAATTGTTTATCTAAAAGATTTTCTTTCAGCCCGACAGAGGTCTGCACAGCAAGTCAGCCATGGGCACACTCCCGAAGCCCCCGGGCGGTCACTTATCTTTATACCCTAAGTTACGTGTACAATATTTATCATTTTTCTCCAATACTTTCTACTCTTATTAACCTGTGCACTTCTAGTAATGACCAATCCCAAAGTGCCACCACCACCACAGAAGATGGAGGCCAAGAAGAAGAAGAAGAAGGACAGGACACGCCCCAATTCCTCCATCTTACTTCTCTAGACCCCCCTGTACCAAAATCATAAACCCTGTGTTTTACACTTTAACTAACTTATCCCTTCACCATTCACCCAGTGGAATCCTCCCAGCCCTCATACAGGTCTCATCTCCTGTGTAGGATCAAAATCCTGCCACCAGACACTTCTGGCAACATTCCAGGATTCCCAAGCCCCCCCAAGGGTGGTCTCGGCCTCTCTGCACCTCCATCCTGAGGTGCTGAGATCCCACAGGCTGGGACTGTTCCTCGGTATTTATCTCCTAAAGACTATGTTAAACCTGTGTATACTTCGCCTGCTAAACAGTTAGCTGATCTTAGTGCTAGACCAAAATATCTCACGCCTGCACAGCAACTAGCAAAAATGAAGTTACAGAAGAAGCGAAGTGAAAAACTGGCTGGGTTGGCTGCTCCCCCTCCCCATCCCCTCGGTCAGCTGCTCCCCCCGCACCTTCCCACGGCTCAGCTGCCCCTCCTGTACCCATCCCTTGGTCGGATGCTCCTCCCCCGCACTCCCGTGGTTCGGCGGCCTCCCCCCCGCCGCTTTCCCTTGAGCTGTCCGCCCCGCCTCTGCCCTCCTTCGAGTCGTCTGCCTCCTCCTCATGTTCCCTGGAGCCGGCCACACCTTCTCTGCCCTCTTTCGAGCAGTCTGGCTCTGCTACAACCCGCATTGAGCTGTCTGCCCCCCTCCTTCCCAAACTAATCGAACAAATGCAATCTTTAACATTGTGTCCTGCCCTGTCTAGTTACAGCTCTGACGTTGAACTGCCAGTTATGAGTATATCTAAAAAGACACAGGAATCTTTTTCTGTTCAACCTCGTAGCAGATCCAGGTCTGCTGGTTCTTGGACTCTGCCTCCCTGCCATGTGGCTGTGACTCCTCGACATCCTTTGCATTTTTGGGAACACGTAAGAATAAAAGCAGCTGAAGTAGGAGACTGGAATTTGTTAGAGAAAATAGGTCCACCTAGAAGGATGGGGATGACTGCTGCTGCTTCTGGTGGCCCTGTGGCTTTTCCTGTTTTCAAAGCTGCTCCTAATTCAGGACAACAAGACAGCCATCAGGTTTTTTTCATGGAGGGTTGTACAGGACCTTCAGTCCAAAGCAGACCAATATGATGTTAACTCTTCGCAGATGATGCAACTGATTAGTGTTCTAAATGCTGACGTACTTGCACCTTATGATATTGTTCACCTTGCTATGATTCTGTTTCTGCCAGTGCAGTATGGTGTTTCAAGCTACCTGGAAACAAATGGTTGAAAGAGTAGCCCTGGACAATATGCAGTTGCCTCAACACGATCCACGTCATGCTGTGGGAGCTGATGCCTTGCTGGGCAATGGACCATTTTCTAACCTGGATTTACAGGCGAGATGGGACCCCCTGGTTCTTGCACAGGCCCAGCAGCCAGGTATGAGTGCCTTACTTAAAACAATGGAGATGGCAGCTCCTAAACCGAGGTATATTACCATCCAGCAAGGGGTGAAGGAACCTTTTCTGCAGTTTGTGGAGAGGGTTGCTGCAGCCCTTGAGAAACAAGTTGAGGATGATAAGTTGAGGCAAATTTTATGCAGAAAGCTAGCATGAGAAAATACGAATGACGATTGTAGGAGAATTATTGATTCTTTACCAGGAGAACCTTTGCTGTCTGATCTTGTAGTTGCTCTCTCAAAGGTCAGTTTGGTTGAACATAAAATGGCTGCTTTAGCAAGAGTCATGAAGTCCTCACCCGGATGTTCTGCTTGTGAAGGATCAGGACATGTGAAGACCCAATGTCATCAAACTGCTGGACGATGTGCACACTCTAGGGTAGTTTGGGCCAATAAAGTGCCTTGTCATCGATGTGGTAACTTTGGCCATATTGCTAAATTTTGTAAGATATTTTTCAGGTGGTCGACAAGCGCAGGGAAACTGGAAGCGGAATGCGAAGGGGCGCGTGAAGACACAAAATACCCCGACGGCAATCACGAGCCCTGCCAGCGCTGCAAAGCTCTCCATTTGTGACCGATACACAGGGGCCACAAGAGGCTCAGTAGGGACTGATATACCAGTAGCTGACACAGTGACTATTTTGACAAGAGGTATGTGTAAAGTGCCTCTTGATGCTTATGGTTCTATAGGTCAAGGTTTGAGTGCTTTTTTGATGGGAAGATCTAGTAGCACTATTCAAGGTATTAATGTTCATTTGTGTCTTATTGATTCTGATTATGTGGGACAAATTCAGGCTATGGTGTCTGTTAGTGAACCTCCTGTCGTATTGCTCAACTTGCTCCTTTTATGAGTTGTGTTCCAACTGTAGTGGCCCGGAGTCGTGGCACTGGAGGTTTTGGATCTACAGGACCACCTCAGGTTCTCTGGACTCAAAAGGTGACAGATGAGTGTCCAGTAATACAAGGTTTGGTCACTGCTAAGGGATACCACCCAGAAACTACAACAATATCAGGTCTACTTGACACAGGAGCAGATGTAACTACAGTCTCACAGCTTGTTTGGCCTCCAACATGGCCCCTCACCCAATCAACCTTTTGAGCTTTTGGGTTAAGTGGATCAACTGCTGGTGCTTTATCTGCAATTGCGATCACTGTAACACATCCGGAAGGCCAACAAACTAACAAGTAACGTATGTTACTAATTCTCAGCCTAATTTATGGGGACGTGATGGTTTAACCCAATGGGGTGTTAAAATTACCACGGATTTTTAGTGGGGCCACTGGGATGCAGGGCTTTAAACGTCCGGTTGTGTCCTTGACATGGCTGACAGATGAGCCTGTCTGGAACGAGCAGTGGCCCCTGCCTACTGAAAAGCTTCTTGCCCTGCGAAGCTTAGTGAAAGAACAATTACTAGCTGGACATATTGAAAACTCATTTAGCCCATGGAATAGACCTGTGTTTGTAATAAAGAAGAAATCTGGTAAATGGAGACTTCTGCATGATTTGCGGTGGATAAATGCTGTGATGGCCGCAATGGATGCTTTACAATCAGGTCTCCCAACACCTACAATGATTCCACAAGGATGGGAAATAATTATCATTTATTTGAAAGGTTGCTTTTCTACAATTCCATTGGCTGATCAGGGTAAGGAAAAATTTGCCTTTACGGTGCCTTCTTTAAATCATGAGGAACCGGACCAAAGATATCAGTGGACTGTTTTGCCTCAAGGAATGAGAAATTCTCCGAGTAGTTGTCAGTGGCACAAGCTTTATCTAAGGTCCGAGAGCAATTTAGCAACTGGTATTGCTATCATTATATGGATGATATCTTGTTGGCTTCTGAAAGTAAACAACAATTGATGGCTCTTGAAAAATGTGCTGTGAAAAATTTAGAGGCCTTTGGTTTGGTTATTGCCCCAGAGAAAGTCCAAAGACAGATGCCGTGGAAGTATTTGTGGTTGATAATCACCAATATACAAATTGTGCCTCAACCTACAAAATTGGACATTGATATTAAAACTGCTGTTGGCGTGCAGAAATTGGTTGGTGCAATAGGTTGGCTTAGGCCATACTTGGGGATAACCAATCATCAACTGCAACCTTTGTATGACTTATTATCGGGGATAACTTCTTCTACCAATGAGAGACATTTGACTGCTGCAGCAAAAAAGGCTGTAGAAGAAGTTGAATTGGCCTTAACATCTAAATTTGTCACCAGGATGGATGTTTCTGTTGATGTGCAATTGTTGATTTTGAGAGATAATGAAATACCATGTGGATTGTTGTGCCAATGGAATCACAAATGGGAAGATAAATTGCATATTTTGGAGTGGATATTTTTGTCTTTCAGGTCACGAAAAACCGTTCCAGGTCTGTATGAGCTTTTTGCAGACATCATTATCTAAGGTCACAGATGCTGCCATGAAATCCTAGGTTGTGATCCTGTAACTATTATCATACCAGTACAGCAATGATATTTTGAGTGGTGTTTTCGAAATAATCATGAGCTGCAATCTGCTGTATCTTCCTTTACAGGTCAAATAGCATATCATTTACCATCTCATCCTATTTTGAATTTCACTAAGGAGATTCCTTTTTCAGGGAAAACAACTTTGCTCTTCAGTACCAGTGGAAGGCACAACAGTTTTTACGGATGGATCTGGAAGAACTGGTAAGGCTGCTGTAGCCTGGAAGAAAGATGACCACTGGGAACATAAAGTAATGGTTCAACAACGGTCTCCTCTGTTAATTGAACTTTGTGCCGTACTTTTGGCGTTAACCTTATTTCCTAGCTCCGTAAATATAGTTACTGACTCGGTTTATGTTGCTAATTTAGTAAAGCAGTTGGATCAAGCTGTGTTGTACAATGTAAAGGAGAAACCATTATTTGTCATGTTGTTGAAATTGTGGACTGTTATTCGTAACCGGAAGCATTCTTATTTTATTATGCATATTCGTAGCCATACATCGCTACCTGGATTCTTTGTGGAAGGTAACGCCTATGTGGCTGCCTCAGCAGTAAAAACTGTGCCTAATGTGTTACAGCAAGCTGTTCTATCTCACCAATTTTTTCATCAGGGTGCTCAGGCACTACAGCAGCAATTTAAATTATCACATAGTGAAGCAAAGTCAATTATTTCTTCTTGCCCTGATTGTCATATGTCTCATGTCTCACAATATTACGACACTAATCCTAGAGGCTTACTCCCTCTGCAAGAATGGCAAACAGATGTTACAAAAATGGCTGAATTTGGTCATTTAAAGTATGTTCACGTCACAATTGACACCTTTTCTCATGCCGTGGTTGCCTCAGCATTGTCAGGTGAAACAGCTTGGGATGTTATTTGTCATTTTTGCCACGCCTTTTCCATCTTAGGTGTTCCATCACATGTAAAGACAGATAATGGCCTGGCGTATGTTTCAAAGACATTGCAAGTGTTTTTTCGTGCTTGGGGTGTTGGTCATTCTACTGGTATCCCTCATGCTTCGACAGGCCAAGCAATTACTGAGCATGCTCATGGTGTGTTGAAGTGCCACGTGCAAAAACAAAAAGGGGGAATGCAGAAGGAATGGCCTCAAGTGAGATTAGACAAAGCCATTTAGGTCTTAAACTTTTTGTGTCCTTTACCTGACTTACAAGTCTCTCCTATGTTCTACCATTTTTCATCTTTGAATTCAAAACAGCCAAACTTTAAGAAAGGTATTAAGGTTTGGGCAAAAGATTTAATTACAGGAAAATGGACTGGCCCAGTAGAATTAGTATCATGGGGAAGAGGATATGCATGTGTTTTAACAGAAAATGGCCCTCGATGGGTGTCTGCCCATTGTGTCAAACCTTATTTGGAGCACACAGAAAAGGACAGGATGAATGGTTCTACAGTGGGAACAAAATGAATAGGTAATTGTATTGGTTATTAAGTAGATGGAAGCATAGACCCTGAAGAACTGTGTGGTAAAGATGGTAATTCAAGACAGTGTAAGGGTAGTTATAGGCTTACATGGAAATTCCAAAAGTCAAGTTAGTGGACGTTACTTTTGCTTCATTTTCTTGAATTCTCTTATAGAGGGGTTTGTAGTACTGAGAACTGTGCCTTGTACCACTTCCTTTTGCAGAGCACCGATGGTCCCAAAATAGGGGAATTTGATGTACCTAAGGGAGAAGTGTTGCTTTTGCATAGGGGTTGAACTAATGGCTGAAGTCCACACTTTGAGCAACTAAGTTGGTTGCCCGTTATGATAGCAGCAACCAGTTGCAAGGTTAAGTGGATGCTACTTAGTTCTGAGTGGTGACTAGGCAAATGACTTGGTCTCTGACTCTATGTGGGAGAAAGTTATTTGATTGGAGGTGAAAGTGTAATTCTGCTACAAATGTGTTATCTGGAAATTGCGAGGTCTGTAACAGTATTTGAAGATCTGTCTTTATGTGTTTTGTTTGTATATGAACCTTACGATTGTGAGGGTGTGTGTTGTGGAGTTGATAGAAGTTGGTTATCTGTAAGTAAATGAAGAACGGATCCTCCATCTGCTTGGATTTTTGCAAGGGCCCTGCAGAAGTCCTTAGCAGTATTATTTGCTGGTCAAATAGAAAAAGGAGGAAATTGTGGGAAAGACATTCTGTGCTGTCCTTGTGAGCTAGCAGGGCCTCCTGAAGATAAGGAGAAGCCCTATATCTCTCCTGAAGGAACACCAAGGAACACCACAGAGGAACCAGAGAAGGAGAGAAAGTTGGGAGATATGGACTCTCGCTGGCTCAACAGTGACATGGCTCTCTGGGTGTCTACTGAGAACTTTGTTTCTCTTTCATGACCAATGGGCACTGTATATGTGTTAGAGGGGTGTCAGTATCTGGAGGAACTATGAAAGCTTTGTTGGTTTAATAAAATCTCTCTTTTGCCCTTCTGATGGAGTCCTCTATTACTGTACTGTGTTGTGCTCTACAGCAACACAGAGATGGCTGCCATGTGACAGAGTAGTGTGTGATCAGACTGCCATCACAGAGTGTGGTTCTGTGGCAACAGAGAGTGGGTTGTGACATCACAAGGTGGCTGTGTAACATGATAGAGCAGGCTGTGAGACCAAAGAACAGACAGGGACATCACAGGGTGACTTTGTGACATCATAGTGTCTTCTGTGACATCACAGAGCAGTTGTATCACATCACAGCGTGACATCAAAGGGGGCTGAATGACATTGCGGAAGGTTGTAAAATATCACAGGAGGCTGTGTGAGGTCACAGAGAGGGCTGTGTGACATCACAGGATCTGGTATGACAACACAGGAGTGTGTGACATCATAGGAAGACTCTATGATGTCACAAGGGGTGTTAAATTACAAGGGGGAAGTATGACATCACAGGGGCAGCTGTGTGACATCACAGGGGTCTGTGTTGCATGACAGAGCAGCTGTGTGAGGTCCCTGGGGAGGTCACTGTGCCCCGGCCCCCCTCATAGATCCCCCCAGAGCAGTCTAACCCTGCTCGTGCACAGCGGGGTCCCCTGTCCCCCTGGGTCCCCCCACCCCTGGCCCCACAGCCTCCCCCAGAGGATGTTCCAGGAGATCGACCCCAGAGCCTGACACGGGGATGGGGGGATGGGGCCCTGGGGGTGGCACAGGGGGACAGGGACCCCCCGGCAGCGTCCCCGTGTCCCCCAGGGCCAGAGCCTGGGCCAGGGGTCCTTCACCCTGTTACAAACAAGGGCTTGAGAGCGCTGAAAAAATCTCTGGCAAGGGATCAGCAAAAACCAGATTTAATATAAAGTGACAGCACCACAAAGTTCCTTGGCAAGAGTCCCTCTGCTCCTGACTGGACACTTCAGGCACACCAAGGAAACAAAGCAACAGCAAAACCAAACAAAATCCAGGCCATCAAACCAGAAATGGACCGAGAACTGTCCCTGTGTGTGTGTGCGACAAAAGGACAGTGAGGACAAGGATAAAAGGAATAAAGCCCAAAAGCTTAACAGAACTCAAACTTAACAGGACTTAACTTACACCTTAAACCTAACTGACGCCTTAAACTTCACAGTTTAGCAAAAGAACAGCACTTAACAGGATTTAACCTAACTTAAAAGCTATGACTTTGCAATTTAACAGAGGAATAACATTTACAAATATTCAACTTAGCTTATAACTTATATTAAACATTACAATTTAGCAAAAGAACAATTCTTAGCAGCATTTAACTTAGCTTAGACCTTAACCTCACTTACGGATATCTGTATATCTGATTGACTCAGCTATCCAAGGCTCTCAAACCCCTCAGAGAGCAGCATTTCTGCCACTTTCCTCAGCACAGGCACTCCTGTGTGCACACAGACACAAAGAGTCAGTGCAAGGCGCCTCGGAGGAATTCCCCTGAGGGCAGGAAATGCTCACTGTGGATACTTTGGCATGTTCCCAGAGGCTGAGGCGTTTAGCCTGGAGGAGTGGGGGAATCGGCCCAGGCTCCTTTGTTGTTGGAGATCCCTGAGTGCAGCAAACGGGAGAGTTCCTGGCTGGGAGAGGCCCCACTCAGAGGGAGTGGCTGGCCCAGGAGAGCTCCAAGGGCTCCTTTTCGAGAGCTGTTTGCAGGGCCCCAAGAGAGGGGCTTCAGTCCCAGCAATGGTTCATCCTGGCCGCACTTGGCATCAGCAGCTTTCTTAGGCAGTGTGAGAACAGGGATGTTGTGCCACTGAGGGAACACAAACAGGTCCCAGGGCTGCTCCTAGAGAAACCAGGAGCTGGTTGGGCAGCAGCAGTGCCTGGAGCAGACAGTGTTTGTGATGAGCTGCAGAGGAGCTGAGCCCAGGGGCTGTTGGCCAAGGCCCAGGCCCAAGGAGCATTTCTCAGCTGGCAGGGCGGCCTGAGAAGGGGAGGGGGGAATGCAGCAGCACAGGGCCCATGGAACCGAGAGACCATTGTGACACTGTGGGGTTCTGTGAGACCAATGGATCATGGTGACACTGTGGGGCCCTGTGACACCAAGGGATCAGTGTGACACTGTGGGGCCCTGTGACACCAAGGGACCATTGTGACACTGTGGGGCCTCATGGAATCATGGAGAGCACTGTGACATTGCTGGGCCTAATGTAACCAAGGGGACTGTGCTGACGCTGTTTGGCTCCATGGAATGTAGGGATCATTGTGACACTGAGAGGCGCCATCAAACCAAGGGTCCATTGTGCCACCACGGGGTCTCATGGAACTGTGGAGACCATTGTAACACTTTGGGGTGTCATGGAACCAAGGGGCCATTGTGACACTGTGAGACCCCATGCATCTAAAAGTCCACTGTGATGTTGCAAGGCCTCATGGAACCATGGAGACACCATTAAGACTCTTCTGAGCCTCATGGAACGAAGGGGCCATTGTGACACTGCGGGTACTCATGGAATCATAGAGACCATTGTGACACTATGAGGCCCCATGGACTAAGCAAAGCATTGCGACACTGTGGGCCACCATGGAACCAAGAGGACCATTGTGATACTGTGGGGCCTCATGAAACCAAGAGGCCTTTGTGACACTGCAGGGCTGCATGAAACCCAACGTTCATTGTGACATTGCAGGTCCTCGTGTCATCAGTGGTCCATTGTGACACTGGGCAACCAAAGGAGACCATTGTGACTCAGGAGGGATGCATGGAACCAAGGGGCCATTGTGACATTGTGGAACTCCATTGAATCAAGGGTTCATTGTGACGCTGCAGGGCTGCATGGAACCAAAGCTCCAAGGTGACACAGAGGGGCCTCCTGTCATCAATGGTACATTGTGACACTGTGGAGCCGGTACATTGTGACACTGTGGAGCCAAAGGAGACCATTGTGATACCACAAACCCCCAAGGTCCAAAGGCCCATTGTGACATTGCAGGATCATGGAACAGAAGAGTCACGTGACTTTGTGGGGCCTGTGGAACCACAGAGACCATTGTGACACTGCAAGGCCTCATGGAATCCTTGGGACCATTGTGACACTTGGAGCCTTCTGGAACCTGTGGGGCAATTTGACATTGTATGACTCCACTGAACCAAGGGTCCATTATGACACTGCTGGACCCCATGGAATGAAGGCACAATTGTGATGTTATGGGGCCTCTGAAAACCAAGGGGACACAGAGCATGTCTGACTTGTTTGGCCTCCCATAAACTGCCTGAGTGGTCCAACTGACCTTGGCATGTTGAAGGTCTCTTCTCATCTGCTAATGGAACACTGGGGCTCTGTGCTTTCCTTCCCTATGAGAAAGAACTATCCTTCTCCTCCAGGCACCCATGACCAGAACTGGGATTTCACCACCAAATTTCCTTATATCCAGGCATTGTTCCTATAGCAATATTGCTAGGCCAAGTCTCTCTGGCAGGGGTTTCACAAGGGTCACCTCTCATCTGGCCTCAAAACCCTGGCGAAGGCTTTGTGCTTTCCTTCCCATGGAAAGGAAATGTCCTTCTTGACCAGGTGCCCACGGCCAAATTTGGTTTCCACCAACATTGCCTACTGTGACAGACTGGAGGAGATTGTCGGCTCAAAATATTTTGTGTGGGGGAAGAAGGGGCAGGTCCAGCCTTGCCCTGCCCTGGAACCCCAGCCCTGCCCTGCCCTGGAACCCCAATCCCCCCAGAGCCCCTATCCCAGCCCAGCAGTGTCTGCCAGTCCCTGGCACAGCACAGGCAATGCTCCACAGCCACCTCTGCAGCCCCCAGCCGAGCTCCTGAGGGACCAAATGACCCCAAGGCCCACCTGGGGGAAGGGCCCAGGAAAACCAAGGGGTATTTAAGGCTGACCACAAGGCAAGCACACATCTTGACCCTACCTCCTCTTGGAATTTCCATCTGAACAACACTAGAATCCGGGTGTGGGTGCTTCTCTGTATCTTATTTGTCTTTCTCTCTTTGTGTATCTACTTCTTCTATTTCTGTCTCCTTGCAAATTTTGATTAACTTAAAATTTAATGGGCTTACAGTTAGTGAAGTTGAATGGCCCAAGTTAATGCTTTGAGAAGTGTTTGCTTTTGATTGACTGTCATATTTAAACTTTTGCCAAAGTTTCTCTGATTTTCTAAAGTCCTCAGTAAAGGCTGTTTGCTTGTTTTGAGCTCCTGAGAATCTCTTGTAGGCATTTCTCCAGTACATCCAACTCAGAGCACACAAATAATTGTAATTCCTTTCAAATGTCTCATTGAGAGAATTGTTTGGAGGCATGGGACTCAGGGCCTGTCTGTCCTGCTTGGCACAGCCCAGGCAGGGCTTTCCCAGCCACATTCCACACTCCATTTCCCAGCTGCAGCCGCTGCTGCCTCTGAGTTGTTCTGCCCCAGCCCCAGGGACACTCTCCTTGTCTGCCCATTCCCCCATGATCTCTGGGCAGGGATGGCCTCAGTGGGGGCTGCTGACATCCTCAGCAACTTGGAGGCTGCTGCTGAATTTTCCTGCTCCAAAGGCTTCTTCAGCCTTCAGCTCTTCAGTGCAGGAATTCAGTGTCCCTGGGCTCATTACCATGCAGAACACCTTAACAAGCCAAGCCTCCGGGAGTCATTTAATTTGAGTTTCCAAATATTGTGTGGTTAATAAGAGAGATTTCAGAAGTGCATTCAACTGAATATGTTCTACATAAAAAGATAGTGAAAAAACATTTTTGAGGTCCTGTTCAGTTGGTTTTTTTCCCCCAGTTAATAGCAATCTCGAGTTGGCATTGAATCCAAGTACCTCCTCATGCAGTTTGAATGGATATAAAAATCAAGACCCTTCATGGCTGACAATCAATCAGACTCTGTCCCTATCCCCACCCCACCATTTCCCCCATCCAAGCCCTGGCACTCAGTGTAGCCTTGTGCAAATCTAAGCCCCCTCCAGGCCAGGCTGCACCTGCAGCTTTCAGCTCCTTGGCTCCAAATCCCACCTGCTTTCCTTGGAGAAGGAGTTGCCCGAGACACAGAGGGATGTTCATTTATTGTCAGCCAACAAAGCCAAGGGAAGGCACAGTTCCATCAAAGGCAAAAGTTATTCTTCTACTGGATATTAAATCTGGTTTCCACAGTAGAAAGCCTCAGAGCAATGTAAAACGCCTTCTGTGCCCAGCACAGATCCCAAGGTCCCCCTAAACCCTGCCTGCCCCGATTCTGCCCAGATTTGCTCTTTGCACACACGAATCACATACTGAAGTCAGGAGCTCCGTCCATGCCCAGAGGGAAGAAAACAGAGAAACGGGATGAAGAGCTCTCCTGTGCAGATCCAAGGTCCAAGTTCAGCCCCTGCAGCAGGAATCACAACTCATCAGGTTTGTGCCTTTTGGGCTCAGGGGCTGGTGACACTCAGAGGCACAGAAAGGTTTCTTGCCAATAAACAGAAGTTGAACATTTGAACAGTTCAATAACCATCACAGCTCTTCCCTCAGCTCTCTGGTAGGTCCCAGCAGCATCAGACATGTCCACCATTCCCCAGGGATGTCTGTACGGGAACAGTTTTAGACAAGGACATAAGAAAAAGAAATTCTGTGATAGATATAAAGATAATTAAGATATTTACTAATGTGATATTTATTTGAACTAGAAATATTGGGCAACTTGCTGAAGCTGAAAGAATGAGACCAGTCAGTCGAGAGGCACTTGAATGACCAGAGAGCATTTGGAGGAGGAAATCTGGGAGCAATGGGAAACACATAGATCCAGCTGCCTGAGTGAAGAGATGTCCTTAGACATGACCATTTAACCAGAAGAGCTGGACAAACCTGATGGAAAAGGGAGATTAAATATTAGACTGAATATTGGTGGCAAAAGTAAAGGGGAAGATCATTTTTACTCATGCCGTCACTAAACATCCATGAAAACCACGTTCCTGGTGGGAGAACTTGGCCATTTCTTAAAACTACTCAAATGATGCAGATAATAAAGATTTGTCTGTATATTATGAAACTAACAGGTATTAATACCTGTGCCCATTTCCAGGCAGACATCAGTTGAGTGCCCATGAACAGGCAGTGCCACTTGTGCCCTGACGTGCCCAGCTGGGATTGGATCTCTCCAAGAGCACCTGAGGGAGAGTAGAGCACCTTGCAAGCTGCAGGTCCCTGACAGACCCGCAGGGCTCCTGTCCCATCAACATCTGCTCTGCTCCAGTCTGAAACAGGGCCCAGCATTGTGCCGGGATCATCAGAGAGCTGAGGTGTGTGCTGGAATTCAATACCCTCCCAATCCCGCAGCAGCCATGCATTCCCTGCTGCAGCCGTGGTCTCCAGCACAGCCATGGAGGCTCTTTGGGCTCTGGACTGTTGCTGCAGCCCCCAAGGGCAGCTGAGCTCTGCTTTTGGCACAGTCAGGCCTGGCCAGCACAGGCCATGCTCAGCAATTGCTTGTGTGTGCCTGGCCTTGCTGTCAGCCCCGGCAGCGGCTTCGTGGCCCCTTTGTGGCCCTGTGCTGGCCCAGCCATGGTGGCCCAGCCCCTGTGCAGGCCCAGCCCAGGCCAGCAGCATTGCGGCTGGGAATGGCCCCTGTGCCGTGGTGCCCACAGCAGCCTTGGGGCTCTGTGCCCCATGGCCTCCCTGCTGGGAAGCCTATGCCAGCTCCTGCAGAGTCCCTGGCACCTGTGAGGCTGCACAGACAGCCCTGCCCCGGGCTCTGCCGGCCTCTAGGCCAGCAGAGAGGCAGCCAGGGCTGGCCATGGCCGGGAACAGGCCCTGAGCCCCGCAGGAGGATGGAGCTGGGCCACAGCCAAACTAAGCCCAGGCCAAAGTTGGGCTCAGCAGCCAGGGCTGCAAAGGGCTGGGTGCAGAGGCTGGCACTGACAAATGTCCTGGGCCTCCTCCCTGCTCTGTCCATGCCACCAAGGGCACAGAGCAGCCTCCTTGCTGGGCCACTTGCCTGTTTGCAATGCCTTGCACAGGTGCTGGCCCTGCCCCAATAAGCCTGGCCTGAGTGCTCCCCCTGCACGCCCAGCCAGGCTGAGATGGACACTGATGGTTTCTGGGTCAGGCTCTCTGAGCCCAGCCCAGCTCCCTGCAAGCTCTGCCAGCTGCCCTGAGCTCTGGGCAGCACCAAGGGCCTCTCCCCAGCCCAGCCCAGCCCAGCCAGCTCTGGCCCCACAGCTCTGCTCAGGCCAGGCTGCTCTGGGCACTGCCCCACGGCCTCAGCCCCTGGCAAGGGCACAGCAGCAGCTGCAGCTACCACAGGACTCAGGCCCAGCCATGGGGGAAGGTGCTTGGCCAAGGCCAAAGGAGGCTCCCTGGCTGCCCTGCTCCCCTCGGGCTGAGGTGCTGAGAGCTCTGCAGCCCCTGCTGCCATCCCATCTGTCACGGCAGCAGAAGAGCTGTGGCCTTGGGGCCCTCAAGAGCTGCTCCTGCTCCAGGCCAAGGGCCCATCCCAGAGCTGGGCCAGCCACAAAGCTGTGCCTATTTCTGTTGATTGCTGCTCTAATGGGGATGGATCCTAAGCCACTTGGAGGCTGATGATGAATTTTACTGCTCCAGAGGCCTCTTCTTTCTTGAGTTTTCAGTTCAGGAATTCATTTAGAAAAGCTCATAAATATTTTTTCAGAATACCCAAACAAGACAAGTCTCTGGGAATCATTCAAGTTTTTAATTCATCTGTGGTTAATTAGTCACAGAATACACATTGCAGAAGTATATTCAAAATGAATATACCATATTGAAAACAATGAAGAGAGAACTGTTTTGTCCTGTTCAGTTGTCTTTTCCAGTTTAGGTTGATATCAGCAATGTCCAATTTATATTTGCCTCCAACACCTTCTAATGCATTTTGAACAGATATGAAAATCGAAACTCCTCATCCCTGACAATCAATCACACTTTGTCCGTACCCCCTCCCCAACACTTCCGTCATCCAACCCTTCTACCCATTGTCTCCCACCAGGCCCCCTGGTGAAGAGCCTGGCTCTGTGTTCTCCATCCCCTCCTCGCTGGCACTGCCAGGCTGGCATGAGGAGCCCCTCAGCCTTCCCTGCTCCAGGCTGGACCAGCCCAGCTCCCTCAGCCTCTGCTCACAGCCCAAGGGCTCCAGCCCCACCTTGGAGGCCCTTCCCAGACCCTGCTCCAGCTGCCAGACATCTTTCCTGCCCTGGGCAACCCAACCCAGTACACAGTGACCTGGATAATCCCTGTCCTTGGTGTCCTGGTCACACAGCCCTGGCCCCTTGTCCCCATGTCAGGCTCTGAGGTGGATCCTGTGGAACATCCTTTGGTGGAGGCTGTGGCTCCAGGTGGGCTGGGGGGATCCCGGGGGACAGGGACCCTGCTGGTCATGAACAGCATTGGAGTTGTTGGGAGAAACTGTGAGGGGGAGCTGGGGCAGAGTGACCAACCCAGTGACCTGACACAGCCTGCTGGGATGTCACACAGCCCTCTGTGATGTCACAGCCTGCTCTGTGATGTCACAGCCCATTCTCTAATGTCACACAGCTGGTCTCTGATGTCACAGCCAACTCTGTGATGTAATGTTCTTCTCTGTGATGTCAGACCTCTACCCTGCAATGTCACAGCCTGCTCTGTGATGTCACAGAGGCAGTCTATGACGTCATAGTTCCTGATAACCTCACATAACCCACTCTGTGATGTCATAGCCCACTCTGCGACCTCATTTTACCAGATGATAAATTGTCTCCACCAGGTGAGCGGACACCTGGAGCTTGTTCTCCACAACCCCAGACCTGTGGAAACCATACATTGCCCATTGTGTGAGAAGGCGAACTGGAAGTTCACCAGCCTCAGTGTCCTGCCAGCTCAGCCAGGCCTACAGGCAGATCAGGGTCCACGACCACCAGAGACCACCAGTGAGACCCCAGGAAAGAAGAGCACATGGGTAAAGGGTGAGGGGAAATGTGTTAATGATTTTGGGGAAATTATTATCATATGCGTGTTTAGTCCAGGACAATCAATGAATATGTGTGCAAAATACAGAAAATAAACAGAAACTTTCATGTACTCAGTATGCATGGCTTTGGAGGAGCTATCCCCTGTGCATCCTACTGAATAAGGAATGCTGCTTCTTAATGCTACATTGGGGTTAAGGATTTTTCTGTTTTACCAAATTTTTGGTAACACTCCCACTGCCAAGGAAAGCTCTGTCTGCTGCTGTTCACAAACAGAGAAGGGCTGGTAGCAGATGTGGGTCTCAGAGGCTGCCTGGGGCACAGTGACCATGAAATAATCAAGTGTTCAATGTTCTGAGAAAGAAGGAGGGGCAGCTACAAAACTTCCACACTGGAATTAGGAAGGGCAGACTTTGGCCTGTTTAGGATGCAGATTTGGGGAGTACCAAATAAAAACTGATTTTTTTAAAAGAGAAACAGCCCTTAAAAACAAAGGGGACTGGGAAAGATGGACGCACGTCAAGAAAGTAATCTTAAGGGGGAAGGAGCATCCTGTCCAAGTGTGGCAAAAGATGAGCTGGTGAGGAGAATGACTGGCCTGGCTGCCCATGGAGCTTTTGTAGGAACTCGGGGAAAAAGGGCTGACAACTCAGGAAGTGTTTAAGGATATTGTTAGGTTATGCAGAAACAAAAGTTGAGAGGTGAAAGCTCAATTAGAACTTAACCTGGCAGCTTCTGTAAGAAGAATACAAAATGTTTTTATAAAATGTTTATAGCAAAAGGAGGGAGAAGGAGAACCACAACCCTTTATTGATTGCAGCTGAGAACAGAGTAACAGAAGATAAGTAACAGACTAAGCTACTTAATATCTTGTGTCAATTTTCAATATTAGGACAGGCTGTCCTCAGGACAAGCGTTCTCCTGAGCGGGAAGATGGGCACAGGGAGCAGAACAGCCCCCTGGAATCCAGGAGGAAACAGTTGGTGACATGCTGGCCACTCAGATGCTCACAGGTGTATGGGTCAGATGGGATCCATCCTAGGGGGATGAAGAGCTGGTGGATGAGCTCCCCAAGCTGCTCTCCATCATTTACCATCAGTCCTGGCTCAGCAGGGAGGTCCCAGAGCACTGGAGGTGCCAATGTGAGCCCATCCCCAAGAAGGGCTGGAAGGAGGATCTGGGGACCTCCAGGCCTGTCAGCCTGACCTAGGTGCCCAGCAAGGTTATGGAACAGAACACCTTGAGTGCCATCACAGGGCACCACAGGATGGTCGAAGGATCAGAGCCAGCCAGCGTGGATTTAGGGGTGGCAGGTCCTGCCTGACCAACCTGGTCTCCTTTTATGACCAGGTAACCCGCCTGTGGATGCAGGAAAGGCTGTGGATGTTGTGTGCCTGGACTTCAAAGCTTTTAAAATCATGAGCCACAGAATTCCCTGGAAAAACTGCAGCCCATGGCTTGGACATGTTCACCCTTCCCAGGGTAAAGAGCTGGCTGGAGGCTGAGCCCAGAGAGTGGTGGTGATGGTGCTGCACCCAGCTGGTGTCCAGGCACTGGTGGTGTCCCCCAGGGATCTGTGTTGGCCCCAGTCCTGTTTAATATCTTCATTGATGATCTGGGTGAGGGGATCAAGTCCACCATTCACAAATTGCAGATGGCACCAAGCTGGGTATGAGTGTGGATCTGCTGGAGGGCAGGACAAGAAGACACAGCCTTAAACTGCACCAGAGGACGTTTAGGCTGGACAACAGGAAGAAGTTCTTCACAGAAAGGGTGAGTGGGCATTGGAATGGGCTGGCCAGGGGGGAGGTGGCAGAGTCACTGTCCCTCTCCAGTGGCACTTAGTGGCACGGTCTGGGTGACAAGGCAGTATTAGGGCATTGGTTGGACTTGATGATCGCAAAGGTCTTTTCCAGCCTATTTGATTCTGTCATTCTGTGATGATTGGGACACTCTGGGGCCATTGTGACACTGCAGGGCCTCATGGAACAAAGAGGACCATGGTGACATTGTGCAGCCCCACAGAACCAAGGGTCTATTGTTGTGCTTTGGGGCCAAATGGAACTAGGGAGTGCATCGTGACACTCTGGGTCCTCGTGGAACCACAGAGGCCATTGTGACAATGCAGGGCCTTGTGTAACCAAGGGGTTTCACCATTTTGATGCTGCAAAAACCAAGGAGACCATTGGGAGACTCCAGGGCCGAGAGGAGCCAAGGGGCCATTCTGACACTGTGGGGCCTCATGGAACCAAGGGGACATTGTAACAATGCAGGATCCTGTGTAACCAAGAGACCACTGTGACACCATGGGGCCTCAAGGAATCTGGAAGAGCATTGTGAAACCGTGTGGCCTTGGGAAAACAAGGAGTCCATTGTGACACTGAGGGGACTTGTGGAACCACAGAGACCATGGTGACAGTGTGGGACTTCATGTAACCACGAGGCCATTGTGACACCCTGGGGCCCCATGGAACCAAGGGGCTACTGTGAAACTGCAACACCAACAAGAACATTGTGTCACTGTGAAGCTCTGTGGAACCAAGGGGTCAACTGTCACATTTCGGGGACCCTATGGAACCAAGGAGACCATTGATTTCTCTGCATGGTCTCATGGAACCAAGGAGACCAGTGTGACAGTGCAGGGCCTGGTGTAACCAAGAGGCCATTGTGACACTGAGGGGCCCCATGGAACCAAGGACATCTTTGCAGATGACACCAAGCTGGATTTGAGTGTTGCTCTGTGGGAGCATAGGAGGGCTCTGCACAGGGTCCTAGACAGGCTGGATCCATGGCCCAAATCCAACAAGGTCAGGTTTAACAAGTCCAAGTGCTGGGTCCTGCACTTTGGCCACAGTGCTACAGGCTGGGGAGAGAGGGGCTGGACAGCAGCCAGGCAGAAAGAGACCTGCAGGGACTGATGGACAAAGGCTGGACAGGAGCAAGCAGTGTGCCCAGGTGGCCAAGAAGGCCAATGGCTCCTGGCCTGGAGCAGGAATTGTGTGGCCAGCAAGAGCAGAGCTGCTGAACTCAACTCTGATCTGCCCCCAGCTCTGCACACAGACATTGCTGCTGCAGCTCCATAGAAGGCAACACAAGGGCATCTCTGCAGAAGACTTTGCTGGGAGATCCTTTGGATCCTTTAAAGGCACCAAGAGCACAGCCCCTCATTGAGAGAGTCTGTGGCCATAGGGAAGGTGGAGAGAAACAAAATGAGAAATGGCACAAGGAATGGCTTTACTTTGTTGACAGTATGAAAAAATTAAAACAAAGGAAACAGGTCTCCAAAATGAAAGAAACAAGAAGTATCAAAAATGAGTTTTATTACAAGTGATTTGAAGAAATTGACAAACATTTTAATGTTTCTGTAACCATCCAGTCATCAGTGTTCACACTGCAGTCTTGGGCTCCTGGTTCCTCAGGCTGTGGATAAGGGGATTCAGGGCTGGAGGCATCACCGAGTACAGAACGGACAGGGCCAGATCCAGGGATGGGGAGGAGATGGAGGGGGGCTTCAGGTCAGCAAATGCTGAAGTGCTTACAAACAGGGAAACCACAGTCAAGTGAGGGAGGCAGGTGGAAAAGGCTTTGTACCATCCCTGCTCAGAGGGGATCCTCAGCACAGCCCTGAAGATCTGAACATAGGTAACAACAATGAACACAAAACAACAAAATACCAAACAGACACTAACTGCAATGATCCCAAGTTCCCTGAGGTAAGATTTGGAGCAGGAGAGCTTGAGGATCTGTGGGATTTCACAGAAGAGCTGTCCCAGGGCATTGCCATGGCACAGGGGTAGGGAAAATGTATTGGCTGTGTGCATGAGAACGTTGAGAAAGGCACTGGCCCAGGCAGCTGCTGCCATGTGGGCACAAGCTCTGCTGCCCAGGAGGGTCCCGTAGTGCTGGGGTTTGCAGATGGACATGTAGCGGTCATAGCACATGATGGTCAGGAGGGAAAGCTCTGCTGACAGGAAGAAGAAAACCAGAAAGAGCTGTGCAGCACATCCTGTGTAGGAGATGTTCCTGGTGTCCCAAAGGGAATTGTACATGGCTTTGGGGACAGTGGTGCAGATGGAGCCCAGGTCGCTGAGGGCCAGGTTGAGCAGGAAGAAGAACATGGGCGTGTGCAGGTGGTGGCCGCAGGCTACGGCGCTGATGATGAGGCCGTTGCCCAGGAGGGCAGCCAGGGAGATGCCCAGCAAGAGGCAGAAGTGCAGGAGCTGCAGCTGCCATGTGTCTGCCAATGCCAGCAGGAGGAAGTGCCTGATGGAGCTGCTGTTGGACATCTGCTGTGGCTGGCCACGGGGGTCTCTTCATGGAGAAAAAGCCAGTGAAGTGTTAAATGAGATACCTGCAACCAAATAAAAGCCATTTCCCATACATCCTCCCTTGGAACACACCGACATGGTCTTTAGTGTTTTGAAGATCTGGGATTTTCTTAATAAGCTTCCCCATGTGTATCCTGGTATTCTTGGATATCAGAAACCCTCAGCATTTCTGCTGCCCCCAGGGAGAACAGGACAAGTTCTATGAAGCAAAGTGATGAGTTAAGACTGAGGGGAGATAATCTGTCATTCTGACCTGTTTGGATTTTGTCTGTGTTTTAACCTTGCTCAGGTAGAGGGTGATCACCTTCCTGTGCTTCCCCTAAAATGTCACCAGGCACTGCTGAGAGCAGATGGATTACCCACAGCCCAGCTCCACATTTGTAGCCAGGGACTCACGTTGCTTATTTCACCAACCCAGTAGAATTTTCAGTGTCACAACACCTCTGCCTTTCCCCAGCAAGCGTATAAATCAGAGATGCTTTAGGACAGGTTTTCACCCTGGATTGAAGCTCCCAGCTTGGACTGAAATCTCAAGGAGACTCCCAAGTGTCCTTATGATGGCATTGGATTGAGGGAGATGCAAGTCCTTCCCTGGCTGCCCTGCCAGCATTGCCCAGAGCTGGGCACTGGGGACAGCATCACCCTGAGCCAGCTGTGCCCCCTGCCAGAGCCCCCAGTGCCGGGCAGCTGCTCCCAGCCCTGTGCTCTGCAGCGGGACTGGGCCCAGGGCTGCAGAGCTGCCCCACGGCTCTGCTGCAGCTCTGCCTGCACAGGAGGGGCTGCACGCCTTGGAGCCCTGGCCCTGAGGGCAGAGGCTTGCCTGGGGGCAGAAGGGAGGGGGCTTGTTCAGAGGGAGGGGCTGCACTGGAGGGGATCCTGTGGGCATCTCTAAACTCTCCCTGCCACAGCGTTTCTGGATTTTGTTTTCTCTCATTGCCTGATTTTCTCTCTGCTTCCTGGAGATTTTCCTCCTGCAGGTGTTTCCCTGTGCCTGATCTCTCCCTGCCAGCATTCACAGACCTCAAATCTCTGTGCACTCTTCTTGGCCTGACAGAACCCTGCCTGTTTACTGGGCACTGCCTGGGAGCAGGTTCTATTTGCAGCTTGGAGAAAGGACAGCTCAGACTGAGCCGGATGGGTCCAGCAAAGGTGATGCAGGTGCTGTCCATGGGCAGAGTGGCTGAAAGCACATCAGGGATCTCCTGTGAATCTATTAATCCCTGAAAGTAACAGTTCAGATGTCTCAGTCACTTGTAAAAATTTGTAATTAATAATTCATAATCATCCTTTAATATTTATGCCCCCCTCTCTGCCATTCTCCAATAGCAGGAAACTGAATACAAAGTCTTAGCATATTTCCTCATTTTTGTCACAATTCTTGTCTTAGAAATATTCTGTGACTGACCAGAGCCCCTCAGCATGTCAGAGCCTTATGAGCATTTCACCTCCCCTGCACCAGAAATACCCAGAGTTGTACTCACAGATTCTGTAGGTATTGGGATGTTCCAGCTTTAGGAGATGGCTCCAGGAGCTGCAGCTGCATTGTCCTGCAGCCAGAGGTTCCTGTGCCAAGGGCTGGCAGTGATTCTGCCCCAGCCACTTCTCAGCACCTTCCCAGCCCTGACTGATTGAAGCTCTCTGTGCCTCTGTGCTGTGCCTGGGGCGGCTGCAGGCAGTGCCCCAGCCCTGCTGGGCTGGCAGAAGAGCTGCTCATCAAGAGAAATGTGCTTTTGAAGCTCTTCTTGGTTACCAGGAGCTGCCTCTGTGCCAGGAGCCCAGCCCAGTTCAGCAGCACAGACACAGCACCAGGACATTAATGAGCCTCTGGGGCTTTGTGCTCAGGCCTTGAACGTTGGTCCCTGTGAGGGAGCTGAAGAAACTTCTCCAGAACTCCAAGTCAGAATCCAACTCCAAAGTTTCTTGGACTTTTAATGGGTCCCACTGAGGCACACAACTGAGAAAGTGTCCCCAGGCCCCAGGCAGAGCAGAGAGCTGGAGGCAGTGATGACAGGTAAGGACAAAGAGAAGCCAAGTCTTGGTGCCCTGGGACACAGCAGCAGGGTCTGTGCCACCAAGGGCTGTGAGGAGACACCTTTTCCTGAGGCCCTGGGGCCTCCTGGCACAGCCCCAGCCAGGCTGGGCACTGTCAGCCCCTTGTCCTGCCCTCAGCATCCCCCCCTAGCCCACATCCCAGTGGCCTCAAGGATCTGCTGAAAGGAGTCCCTGGGGAGCCTTGCTCAGGAATGGCCCTGGGGGCTCCTGAATGCTCCCTGCAGGGACTGCAGGTTTTTCAAAGGATTTTGGGTTTGGCTTTTGCCTTGGAGTCTCTTAGAGGTTTGTGATGTTACAGCCTCCAATTATCTGCTGTAATTAGTCCTCGGAGAGGCTTTGTCAGTAACAATATTCAGTGGGATGCATTAATACTTCAGGGTAGTTCAGTTTCTTTAAGGTACTTGGTGTTTCCCTTTTGATCCAGACTCTGTGAGAGGTTTGTGCAATCATGGCCCCAATTATCTGCTTTAACGAGTCCCTTGAGAGCTTTGTACTGACACTCAGTGGTGCTCAGTAATACTTTGAAATACTCACATTTTTTAAGGTACTTTGGAATTTCCTTTCCACACTGAGACTCTTAGAAGTTTTTGTGCCATTCTGGCCTCCAATTCTGTCCTCCAAGGAGTCCATGAAGATCCTGTGTTGGGGATGGACCTCGTTGAGACCTTTTCATGCTTTGAGACACTTTCAGGTTTTTCTTCTCACTTTGACTCCTGGAAAGGTTTGTGCAATCTCCTCTCAGGCCCTGAGGTTCCAGGGCTCAGCTCCAAATGCACCACAGGGCTCATTATGATCAACCATGTCCTGACAAACCATGGCTCTGCCTTGATTTCCCCCTGCTCTAATTCAGTTTATCAAGAATGTATCTGGAGTGATTTTGATTTGCTAATTTGAGATTTCTCAGCCAATGCATCTATTAGTGCAGTGGGTTCGGTGTTGGCTACTTGCACTCACTGGAATATCCTTACTCATTTCCTGCTGTGATACAGGATTGGGACAAATGCAAAGTAGGCTTAAAACTTTAAAAGGGTATAAAGAAAAGTTTATTACCAGTAAATAGTGGGTAGAGTAATAAGAATCTTAATACTTCTCCTCTCCCTACAACCTTATCTTTCTTACTGACAATGTAAAGAGACACCGCCTAAAATTTTCAGTCAGTTTAGCACCTCTAGAAGAGTGTTTCTTCAGTTCACTTAGGGACTTGGGGAGAGGAGTCTCTCTTTCATGCTATGGAGACTTCTCCACAAGAAAAAAGTTCTCTCGTGGCTCTCAATTTCCACGAATAGCAGCCGCCCAGAAAATCTGCAATGGAGAAGTCCCTCCCATTTTTTCATAGCTTTTCCTACAGCTGTGTTTATAGTGTTCTGAATAAGAAGCTTGACTAGGCCAATATTCAAGCAGCAATCTATTTATTATTTAATATGGTCAAGTATGAGCAATACAGCGCTGGGTACAGTGGGAGATATTTTCCCTCCAACTGCACACCAATAATTGATGGTTACAGGTATTTACAGGGGTACTCATCAGTTTTTTTCAGCAGTTTCTATTTCCAATTTCTTACTCATCAATTTTTATTCCAAATTATTACATCACAATTCTATACACTATTGTGATTTTAATTTCTCAGGATGTACTTTCAAAGGAGTATTCCCAGATGGTGATGGTCCAGTTTCCGAAAGAAGAAAGATGAATGCCATCTGGTGGAGTCCGGCTCCCCAGATATGTGTCCACCTTTTAATTGCAGAGACTCTAAATCTCATAACAGTGATGTCCAGCTTCCCTTTGGTCAAAACCACAAACCCTTGAGGTGATGTTCATCTTCCTTTCTTAAGCTGTTTTTCTCTGCTTCAATAAGGTGTGAGAGAAGCATATTTCCTTTATATATATTCCAAAGCTATAGGTTCAAGGATACAAGTAATATTCTAAAATTATACTTCAAAAGGTTATTATTGCAGAGGTTTTTTATGGATCAAATGCAAGCAAAAAGCAACATCCTTAACACCTTAATTCCAATGCTACTAAATCAACCAGGGCTAATTGCAAACAAAAGATAGGCTCAAAGGCCTTTTTCCATGCTTTATTTTCCTCAGTTATTATTAGAATTCACAACTATCCCATTGTCGGTGTCCACACATTTCACATTCATAAGTACACACGTTGTCTGTTTGTACCTGACACGAAACACAGCTTTGCATCTAAAAGTCCCCCCTCTGCTTGTATAAATTTTCATTTATCTTACTCATTTGTGTCTGGGCTTCAAATCTGTCCAAAACTTTGGAATCTTTCTCTTTTTGGTCTCTTTTCTTTAATTTCATTATTTTGGTTATGTTAGCTCTTTTCTCCAATCGACCAACTTCTCCGGTAGCCAATGCCGAGTCGGTTACTACAATCTGCATGCTTTGAATAACTGAGTGGATTAGTCAGATAAAACATGGAATAAGGCAAGGTAGAAACAATAACCCAGCTAATGAGCACAATATCAGGAACCCTATTTTCTTCCACCAAGTTCCTCCTCCAAGCATCTCGTCCCACCATGAGGCTTGAAGAATGGAATTCGGTTTTTGGACTGGGACATGAGCCACTCCTTTGATCTCTGTTGCTAAACTTCGGATGGTTTCTCTGTAATCATCAATCTCAACCTTTCCATCTACAGGGCAGTTCGCTGTAAGCTTTTTGTCCACAAATCCAATATATAGCATTGGGGCTTTCCATGGGTCATTTACACCCTCAGGTTTTAAATTTTCTCCAACCCAGTATAATTTGCCACCCATAGTGCACATCTTTAATTGGTTATTGCCATAGCACACTTCACTAACATGGGAGTGTGACATGAACATTGATTCCATTTTTCCCCCAATCCAGACAGTGTGATTGCATTTGTTACAGACAGCTGGCGCAATAGGCTCTGATACTGCAGCTCGCTCATGGATTATGTGGAGTTCAGGAGTGAGGCTACTAAGGCCCATTGCCTGGGATGCAGTGATCAATACAGTGAAAATAATCCTCAGGGGGTTTAACTCTCTACCTCTCTCAAGGCCCCTTGGGTTGTATCCAAGGGCTGAGATGTAGATCTTCTCGGTAGCAGAGTTTATACCTTGGGATTTAGTCACTGATATCTTTTGTTTCATTTTTGCCTTTTGCCTCATGAGCCTTCAGATCTCTATTTATTGTGGTTGTGGCTTGATTCTTTTTAATTTAGGCCCCCCCCATGAGTTCAGGGGATGTATGACTACAATAGGGTTGGTGTATGTGCCTCCCCCTCTTCCAGCAATACTTGGCTTCCTGCCACTCTTTTGCTTTAATTTGATATTCGTCCCATATCCAATTGCTTTTGTCACACTCTACTTTTCCTAATTTGGCCTTTGGTACTTCTTGCAAATCAATTCCTGCTCTTGTTCTGTGTACCCAAGTTCTCTACCAATCTTTATCATCTGTTTTAATATATCTTTTCCTTACTGCAGCCCACAAAGTTTTGTCAGTTTCTTTGTCTATTTCTTTCATACAATTACAACAGAGAGCATTAGGGATCTGTCCCCTTGGTAGGTTTGTGTACCAAAATTCTTCACACTCTATATACTTGAAACAACCCTATGGATAACACAGTTTGGAGTAGTACATTCTACCTCTGGTGAGTACAACTGGTTTTGCAGCTTAAGGTAGGAGCATTTTTGTGGCATACATCAGTCTCGTTTTAACTTGATTTTCAGTTCTCCGGGGGTAGATGCAATTCTCCACTGGGATTCAGCAGGCATCTCTGTCGGTGGTTCCATCTCTGTCGGTGGTTCCGCTGGTCCTTTAACCCATGATGCGTGGGTCCAGCCTTTTTCTGCAGTTCAGACAGCTGTAAATATGGACCTTCCTACCTAGGAGACAAACTTTCTTCTTTCCAGCTTTTAATCAGCACCCAGTCACCCGGTTTTATTTGATGTATGCTAAATCTGAGAGGGGCTGATTGAGCAATTTCCCCTTTCTCCCTTAGTTCTAGGACATGTTTTCCCATCTTCTGGATGTATTTTTGAGTAGTCGTATCGGCTATGACTACTGATGTTTGGGGTACTTCCTGGGAATAAGGCATTCCATAAAGCATCTCACATGCTGAAAGTCCCGTATCTGCATTTGGAAGTGTCCTTATATCAAGCAATGCTAAAGATAAACATTTTACCCACGACATTTGGGTCTCAATCATTAATTTTATTAACTGCTGTTTTATAGTTTGGTTCATTCTTTTCACCCTCCCAGAGCTCTGGGAGTGCCAAGGCTTGTGATATTCCCAGATAATACCAATGGTGTTACTCCTTTTATGATGCTGGAAGTAAAGTAGGAGCCCTGATCAGAATCATTGGCCCTGATAACCCCAAATCGAGGAATGATTTGTTCCAACAATATTTTAACTACAAACTTCACTGTGGCTTGGACAGCCGGGTAGGCCTCCACCCAATGAGTTAGTTGATTTACTAATACTAACAAGTATTTCCATCTGCCCACCCTTGGTAATTCAGTATAATTTACCTGAACCCTTTCAAATGGTCAGTAGGCTATTTTTCTACCACCAGTTGAAGCTTGTCTCATTACCTTTTTGCTAACTATTTTACAAGTCAAACACCCCTGTGTTATTTGTTTTGCTATCTCAAAAATTCCAATACATCCATAATATTTTAAAAAATGATCACATAAGGCTCTTGTTCCCCAATGAGTATGTTGGTGTAACTGGCGTAGAATCCTTCTAGCGTAAGCCTTAGGTAAAATCTCTCCCCCATCTGGTAGTACCCATTTTCCCAGCTCTTTCTTAGCTTCTAATCTTTTTATAGCTTTTTCTTCCTCTTGAGTACAATTGCTTTTTGGCAGTTCCTCTTGAATTTCCGCTATAGTATTCAGCTGAATAGTTTCTTTTAATTTACATGCTGCCTCCTTTGCAGCTTGGTCAGCTGTGTTGTTTCCTCTCCCTAAGTAGCTTGACCCTCGTTGATGACCTCTTACATGTACTACAGCTATTCTCTTAGGTTCTTTCAGGGCTTCAAGCACTCTGATTATTAACTCCTGATGGATCGGTTTCTTCCTTTGAGTGTTTATCAAACCTCTTTCCATCCAGATTTTTCCAAATGTGTGTACAATTCCAAAGGCATATTTTGAGTCTGTGTAAATATTGCCCACCTTATCTTTTTAAAGTTCTAAAGCTCAGTATAAGGCAAATAATTCACAAACCTGAGCTGACCAGCTAGAACTTATTTTTCCTTATTCTATTACAGACATATTTTCTCCTTCTGCAATAGCTTATCCTGAATTTCTTTTCCCTTCTATCACCCTTGATGAGCCATTGATAAAATATTTTTCCCCACTAGATAACTCCATCTCACTTAAATCTGGTCTCACTTTTGTTTGTAATTTGATTAATTCCACACAGTTATGAGCAAGCTCTTAAGCTGGCTCCCCATAGAGAAATTGAGCAGGGTTCTGAGCTGGAGTGACTTTAAGTTCCAGTTCAGAGGAATGTATCAAGATAGCTTCATACTTTAAAATCTGGCTATCAGTGAGCCATTTCTCTGCTTTTTGATGCAATATGCTTCTAACATTGTGAGGGGTATATACTGTTATGGGAGCTCCAAATGTAACTTTCTTTGTTTCTTCTACCAGAAGAGCTGTTGCTACTATAGCTTGTAAACATATTGGCCATCCCCGACTAACAGGGTCCAGTAACTTTGAATAATACCCCACCGGCTTTTTGTCTCCTCGCCACTCCTGGGTGAGCACTCCATAAGCAGTTTGCTCAGCAGTATTTACAAATAATTGAAAAATTTTACCTAAGTTAGGTAGGCTGAGTACTGGGGCTTGAATTAGAGCATCTTTCAAATTCTTAAATTGTTTTTCATCCTCCTGGTTCCATTTCATTGTATTGACTGTTAGTTTTTCATACAAAAATTTCACCTTTTCACTATATCCATCTATCCATTGTCTACAAGATCCCAATAACCCTAAGAGTTGTCATATACCTCCCTTTTGGTATTAGGTGAAGATAGACTTAGTATTCCCGATATTCTCTCAGGATCCAGTGACCTAGATATTTCACTTCCTCTTCAGCAAATTGTAATTTAGCCCTCGAAACCTTTAGGCCTTTCTTTCCCAAGAAATTCAACAGACTGATTGTTGCTTCTCTCACTTGCCCCTGATTCTGTCCTGCAATTAATAGATTCTCTACATATTGTAGTGGTTTAGTTCCAACTGGTCTTTCAAAAACTTTTAAAATTCTTTCTGAAGCCTGACTGAAAAGATTTGGGGATTCAGTAAAGCCCTGTGGAAGTACCGCGCACCTTAATTGTTGTTTTCTCCCTGTGTCTAGATCTTGCCACTCAAAGGCAATATAGTCTCTGCATCCCTCCTCTAAAGGACAGGACCAAAAGGCATCTTTCAAATCCACTACACTATACCAAGTATAGTCAGAGGAAACCTGACTTAGTAATGTATACAGGTTAGCTACCACAGGAAATCTTGTGGCTGTTCGTTGATTGACAGCCCTTAAGTCTTGAACTAGATGGTAGCTGCCGTCACTTTTCTTCACAGGGATTATGGGGGTATTGTGGGGTCACATACATTCTTCTAACTTGCCCTGCCCTGAGAGTTCTTCAATTACTGGCTTCAGCCCTCACCTCCCATCTAGTGCAATAGGGTAATGTCTCACTCTTAAAGGAAACTCAGAGTTTACAACGGTGATTTTTAAATGTTCTATATCCAATTTACTGATCTCCCCAGGAGTGGACCAGACATCAGGACATATTTTACTCTCATCCTGCTCTGTCAATTTGTACAACTGTACCGTTGGTTGATCATTTTGGGGTTGGATGCCAATTTTTAACGAAAGAATCAGGTCTCTCCCCAAAAGATTGCATTCTGCTTCTGAAACTAGCAATAGATCACTAATATCCACTTTTCCCTTTGCTTCAATTAATACTTGTTCAATAATGGGAACCTTAAAGGCCTCCCCTTTTGCTCCAGTTACTTGAGCTGTTTTCTGGCTGATTTTGCATCCTTTTGGAAACCTTTGCACTGTTGATCTTTCAGCACCCGTATCTACTAAAAAAGTGACTTCTTCACCTTGGGGACCTACTTTTAATTTTAGCAAGGGCTCTTGTGATGGTCTCTAATAAATAGAGCCCCCGACACCTCTAATCCTCTACAGACAGATTTTAGTCTGCCTCCCGATTCTTGCAAACTCTTTTAACATGTCCTTCCATACCACAGTAAAAGCAGGTAGGTTTTTTGAACCCTCACCTGTTATTTTTCTTGTGGTTTTAGCATCCCCTGAAGATGCAC
The DNA here is from genome assembly GCF_027887145.1 of Ammospiza caudacuta. Classification (NCBI taxonomy): domain Eukaryota; kingdom Metazoa; phylum Chordata; class Aves; order Passeriformes; family Passerellidae; genus Ammospiza; species Ammospiza caudacuta. The sequence continues at coordinate 10,556,681 of NC_080599.1, read as the reverse complement.
CGCCATTCTGAACCTCCTTTACTGCAGCCACGAAAACCTTATCTTTAGCTTTCGCCTTTTCTTCATCTCTGCGGACATAAACTCTCTGTGCTTCCTTAACAATTCTTGCAAACCTCTCTCCTGCCAGCTGTCTAACTTTTCAAGTTTCCTTCTAATATCCTTCCATGATTTTGCCACAAACTGAGTTTTGAATAATGCTTCCCCCACTGCTCTATCAGGATCTAATCTCGAATACATTTGTATACTCTTCCTTACTCTTTCTAACCAATCTATGGGTGACTCATCTTTCCCCTGACGTTCATCCAGGGCCTTGCTAATATTTTGCCCTCCAGGGACTGCTTCTTGAATCCCCTGAATATTTATATTCCTGAGATCCACCATATTCTGCCTATCCTGATCATTGTTATGGTCCCAGTTAAGGGGTGCCAGGGGCCATTTCATTTCTCCTAAAGGTCCCTGCTGGTGGTCTCTATCCCAAATTCTCATGCCCGCCTGTCTTATCAGCTGTCTCTCCTCTGCTGTAAATAAAATACTTAAAATTGACTGAATCTCTGTCCAGGTGTAAACACTGAGTCCTAGAAACAGATCTAACCTTTCAGACACCCCTAGAGGATCTTCAAGTAACCTTCTCATTTCTTTTTTAAAAGCCCTTACATCCCCAGTGTTCAGGGGTGCTGACACATACCCAATGACCGGTCTCCCTTGATTTCCTACTAATGGTACTTCTCTCAATGGGTACAGCTGCCCCCTTTCCCTTCTTTATTGCTATCCCCACTGCTTTCTGCTTGTGCCCTTTCCTGGCTTCTCGTTCTGTGTGCTGGGGGTGAATCAAGTACCAGGAGCGGAGCCACTGGGGCTTGTGGGAGCATCATGGAACCACTGGGGCTTGCGGCAGTGGGAGTGGAACCACTGGGGCTTGTGGTGCAGGGGGTGCTGGAATGGGTGCAAAGGGTGCCGGGTTAGGTGCTGGATGAGGTGCCTCTGCTAGTGCAGCTGGCTGTGGTAGATAAGGGGTGGGGGGGAGGTTATCTAAGGGATCCCACTGATTCTTTTCCTTTTTGGTTTTTAATGCATACAGAGGAGTAGGCCAGGAACCATGCCATAAAGCAGCATAATCGATTTCTTCTTGGTTATTAGGGTCCTTTTTATTTACATAGGCATTCAAGGCATTACAGATCCACCGTTCAGATGACCCATGCCTTGGCCAGTATAAATTATCAGGTTGTATCATTTCCTTAGTCCATTCTACCATACAATATTGTATCATTTTCACTTTACTTTTTCCTCTCCTGGATTCACATTTGTCGCACAATTTTAATATTACCCCAAGAGGGCTGTCCTAGGGCATATCTGGCAAAATGTTCCCTCTTTTTCCAGTACTTTCAGTACCTTTATTTTCCTGCTGGTTTATACCAGCTCCTGGGCTTTTGCTCTGGCATTGACCCATTTTTTTTTCCCCCAAACGGATATTTCCTCACTTGCTTTAACCTCACTTGTTCAGACCTTAGTCCGTTCTTGTCAGGAATTTCCTTAATAACAAGTCCCTTCTAACGCCTCTTGCCTCTGATTCTCTACCAGGAAAAGAAAAAAAAATTCCTCTCCATAAATATTATCTTATCTCACTGCCCTGATCTTTTATATACAGAAAATCCTCTTCCACACGCTTTGTTCCTTCACCTGCCGCCCCCCTCATAGGGTAGCGAAACTGAGGTTAGAAGAACTCCTCACTTGTGTCGTGACTAGGTCACGTCTCATACACACACCATTCACACTCTTACACACCTACACTCGTTCTTATCCCACCAAACCAAGCGATACTTACAGCCTCCTTTTCTCACCTGGGTCTTCGTGCATGAGTTTTTACAGGTGAATGTACTGCACTCTACTCCGGGAGCTCAAAATTTTTTGCTCATAATTTCCTTATGGATTTCCTCTTCCCTGAGAGATTTCCCCGTCACTCAGGGCCGCCGGAGGCAGAAGCCTCCAAGGTGGGGCACCTCCCTGAGATCAGGAGTCTCCCTCAATGGACTTGAAAATTCCTGGCCAACGCACCAAATCTGTTATGAATAAGAAGCTTGACTAGGCCAATATTCAAGCAGCAATCTATTTATTATTTAATATGGTCAAGTATGAGCAATACAGCGCTGGGTACAGTGGGGGAAGTTTTCCCTCCAACTGCACACCGATAATTGATGGTTACAGGTATTTATAGGGGTACTTATCAGTTTTTTTCAGCAGTTTCTATTTCCAATTTTTTTACTCATCAGCAATTTTTATTCCAAATTATTACATCACAATTCTATACACTATTGTGATTTTAATTTCTCAGGATGTACTTTCAAAGGAGTATTCCCAGATGGTGATGGTCCAGTTTCCAAAAGAAGAAAGATGAATGCCATCTGGTGGAGTCCGGCTCCCCAGATATGTGTCCACCTTTTAATTGCAGAGACTCTAAATCTCATAACAGTGATGTCCAGCTTCCCTTTGGTCAAAACCACAAACCCTTGAGGTGATGTTCATCTTCCTTTCTTAAGCTGTTTTTCTCTGCTTCAATAAGGCTTGAGATAAGCATGTTTCCTTTATTTATATTCCAAAGCTATAGGTTCAAGGATACAAGTAATATTCTAAAATTATACTTCAAAAGGTTATTATTGCAGAGCTTTTTATGGATTAAATGCAAGCAAAAAGCAACATCCTTAACTCCTCAATTCCAATGCGCCTATATCAACCAGGGTTAATTGCAAACAAAACACAGGTTCAAAGGCCTTTTTCCATGTTTTATTTTCTTCAGTTATTATTAAAATTCACAACTACCTCATTGTCGGTGTCCACACATTTCACAAGTACATTCACAAGTACACATGTCACCTGTTTGTATCTGACACGAAACACAACTTTGCATCTCACACCTGCACCACTGGGGCTCACTTGTTTCCTTCCTATGGAGACGATTGTGACACTGCGGAGCATTGTGGAACCAATGGGCCATGGTGACACTCCAGGCCCTTGTAGAACCTGTTCCACTGTGGGAACTTGTGGAACCAAGGGGAACACTGTAACCCTGTAGGGTACAATGGATACCAGGGGCCACTGTGACACTGTGGGGCCTCATGGAAACCAAGGACATCTTTGTGGCTCTGTTGGGCTGCATGGTCCCAAGGAGCCAGTGTGAAGCAGCAGGGTTTGTGGAACCAAGAGGCCATTGCTGCATTTCAGGGCCTTGTGGAGCCAAAGGGCTGTTGTGATATTGCAGGGCACCATGGATCCATGGAGACCATTGTGACATTGCAAGGCCCCATGGAATCATGGAGACCATTGTGACACTGTGGGGCCCCATGGAACCAAAGGGCCATTGTGACCCTGCGGGTCCTCATGGAGGGAAGAGACCATTGTGACACTGTGGCAAGTTGTGGAACCAAGGGGATCATTGTTGTACTACTGGGCCCCAATAGAACCAAAGGGCCATTGGACACAGCAAGGCTTCATGGAACCCAAAGTCATCATGGCACTATGGGGCCTTGTGCTTGTGGAACCATGGAGACCATTAAGATACTTAAGGACTTGTTTAACCAAGGGGTCATTATGACACCTTAGGACATCATGGGAACAAGGAGCCATTGTGACACTGGAGGGCCGTGCGAAACCAAGGGAACACCAAATAGGTGTGGCTGTCTTGGTCTCCCAGGGGTCACCTGGCAGGTCTGACTGACCTTGGAATGTAGAAGGCCACTCCCATCTGCCCCTGAAACACTGGGGCTCTGAGCTTTCCTTTGTACAGAAAAGAACTGTCCGTCTTTTCCAGGTATCCATGGCCAAAATTTGGATTCCATCTCCAAATTTCTCTGTATCCAAGGATTGCTGCCAGACAAAAGCTGACAGGACAGACAGGTCTGGTTGGTCTTTGACTCCTGAGTTCCAGGACTCAACTGTTTTCCAAACACTGGAAAGCATTCTGTGCTGTTCTTTGTATGGAAAAAATCATCCTTCTCCAGGCACAAATGTCTGAAATTAGGATACCATAATCATAATTTCATAATTTCAAATATCCAAGGGTTGGTCCAAGCAAACCTGCCAGGACAGATATGTCAGGCTTGCTTTGGCCTCTGGTGGCTGCCTTTCATCAGCTCCTGAAACATGGGGGCTCCGTGGTTTCCTATCTGTGAAAAACAATGTGAGATTGGGAGCCTTGTGAAATGAAGGGGCAATTGTGACATTGCAGAGCACCATGGATCCAAGGGACCATTGTGACACTGTAGAGCCTCGTGGAACCAAGGACATCATTGTGGCTCTGTTGGGCCACATGATTCCCAAGGGGCCAGTGCAAAGCAGCGGTGTGGGAGTTAGCCCGCCTGTAACTCAGAGTCAGCCAGATTTTACCCCAAAATTATTGGGCATGAGTTTCAAGACCTGGAAATCAATTGTTTTACTTAGGGTAAGCTTGAGAATTCCCCCATAAGCCTTTAGTGTTGTTATGCTAAGTTGTCCAAGTTCTCCTTCCCTATTGGTTACTTGTTTCCGCTCTATGGCTATTGTTCTAGTGTGTTCTACCTCCAAGTGTACATGTTGTTGCTTCCTCTTTGTCTCAGGTTTTAGGATCCTGCCCCTTGTCCTGTGCTGGACTTCTCCATGTTTATTGTTTTTCACTCTGTTATTAAAGTTAATTTTAAAAACTCCATTGATCCTGCTCCTTTTCATTTTTGCCACCCTCGCCCTGAAGTCAGGGAACCAGAGAGGTTTGTCACAGCCACCTTCATTTGTGACATTTGGTGCCCGAACAGGGACCCTGACATTCAGGGCTCCCTGTTTCAGTCAGCTGGGGTTAGCTGGTGGATAGGCCAGTGCTCCCTGGGATTTTGGATTTTGCCAGGCCCGGTGGATTCATCGTTGCTTCAAGGGACCTTGCCCAGGATCAGCAGGGACAAAAACGGTTTCACCTGCATAGGATTGCAGGTGGGTTTGGGGAAATGCAAGACATTTATTGCCCATTTTGCCACTGTGTTTTTACAATAGCCACCCGGCAGCTCTTCCCCATAAGGCAGAGAAAGAGAAAAATGGGCAGCCAGATGTCCAAAGTAGAAAGGAGCATATATGGATGCTTTCATTCTCACTGATCATGACACATTTTCAAAAAATGAATTAAAATCAATCATGAGGTGGATCATTAAAAATTTTCCAGATGCCTCTGCTGACGAAATACATACTACTGACATTTTGGGACTCAGTGGGACTGAAACTGTACAACCTTTAGATCAAAAAGGGACCCCACTGCACCCCGCATGCTGCCCATCTTCCATACCATTCTTGAGACCCTTCACCAGCAAGCAGTGTTGAAAACTCAATCTGTTGGTCACTCCTAACTGGGGACCTCCCTTCAAACCTGCCTTTCTCAGACCTTCCACGATGGTCCAAGATGTCGATGGCCAGGCTGTCTTTGAGCATCATGCCCTGGAGAGTCAAGATGGAAGGAGCCTGAATGTGTCTCAGGAGCCTGACCATCCTCCCTCCATCTTGGCTCCTCCACTTCCTGCTACCACAACCTTCTCTTCTAGTCTGAACGAACCTCCAGACTCCACCCCAAAAACTGCAGGTCATGCCCCCACTATCAATCATCCTCTCCACCCTGTACCATGCCTCCAGTGAAGGAAGGAGATGGGGAAATTGTCTTGAAACTCCTCATTGCCCTGGCATATTATGAAAGAAGGGGGCAGAATCCCAGGGATCAGCCACTGATTTACAGGGAAGTCAAGGATCTGTGTAGGGCAGCTAAAGACCATAGCAAGGACTTACTTTGTTTTAATGGCCTAATGAGGGTGATGTTTACAGCGCGTCTTAACTCTCTGTTAATTAAAATATATTATGACCATGTTGCTGTCACCTACAGAATATACCCTGTGGGAAAGGGGATGGAACTGTTTACTAAATCAATTAATAGCAGACTATGCTAATAATGAGGCAAGGGTGGAATTGACAACCAACCATCTAGCTGGAAAAGGACAACACAGCCTACCAGATGATCAAGCAGCAGATATGTCCAGAGAAGTATTGGATGATATCAAAGAGATGTCTTTGCAAGCTTTAATCCAGGTATTGGATGGTAGCGCCCCCAATTTGGACTACCTTGGGTGGCTGCAGCTAAAGCTTTAGGACAATTAGACCATCTTGGATATCTGTTAAGTAAGTAAGCCAATGCTACCTCCCACACATTGACTGGCCTGCTCTCAGACATAGAGACCATCAGACATGCCACCTTGCAGAACACTGATAGAGGTTTTACTCTGGGCACATGGGCATGGCTGTGTAGACTCTGAGGGCATGTGTTGCATGAACCTCTGCAGCCACAGGGAGTCAATCCACAAGAGCATTCAGTTATTGAAGGAAGGGTTCAAGAAGCTTCAAGTGGAAAACAAAGACTGCTTCAATAAACTCTTCACATCCCAGGGACTAAAGGGTTGGATGATATCTAGCTAAAACAGGACTATTAACTATCTTATTTGTTGTTGTATTGTTAATTGTCCCATGTTTGTTTGGATCCTTTTGGAAAATCTTACAAAATTCTTTCAGTTCCATCTTTGTTGTAAAACAGAAAGGAGGAAGATACCCAACACAGGCTCCTCATGGACTGGTTGGAGGAGAGAATTGGAGGCCAGGATGGTACAAAAACCTCTCAGAGACTCAGTGTGGGAAGGAAAATCTTAAAAGTACCTAAAAGTATTCCAAAATCCATAAAGAAAGCAACTTAAAAAACTTGAGTATCTCAAGGAAATAATGGGCACGACTGAGTGTCACTACAAAGCTCTCAAGGGACACATTAAAGCAGATAATTAGGGCTATGATTGCACAAACCTCTCACAGAGTCTGGATCAAAAGGGAAACACCAAGTACCTTCAAATAACTGAAGTACCGTGAAGTATCATTAATGAGCCCCACTGTGTGTTGTTACTGACAAAGCCTCTCCAGGGACTAATTACGGCAGATAATTGGAGGCAATGATTGCACAAACCTCTCAGAGAGTCCAAGGCAAAAGCCAAACCCAAAGTCCTTTGAAAAACCTGCAGTCCCTGCAGGGAGCATTCAGGAGCCCCCAGGGCCATTCCTGAGCAAGGTTCCCCAGGGACTCCTTTCAGCAGATCCTTGAGGCCACTGGGATGTGGGCTAGGGGGGGATGCTGAGGGCAGGACAAGGGGCTGACAGTGCCCAGCCTGGCTGGGGCTGCGCCAGGAGGCCCCAGGGCCTGAGGAAAAGGTGTCTCCTCCCAGCCCTTGGTGGCACAGACCCTGCTGCTGTGTCCCAGGGCACCAAGACTTGGCTTCTCTTTGTCCTTACCTGTCATCACTGCCTCCAGCTCTCTGCTCTGCCTGGGGCCTGGGGACACTTTCTCAGTTGTGTGCCTCAGTGGGACCCATTAAAAGTCCAAGAAACTTTGGAGTTGGATTCTGACTTGGAGTTCTGGAGAAGTTTCTTCAGCTCCCTCACAGGGACCGATATTCAGGGCCTGAGCACAAAGCCCCAGAGGCTCATTAATGTCCTGGTGCTGTGTCTGTGCTGCTGAACTGGGCTGGGCTCCTGGCACAGAGGCAGCTCCTGGTAAGCAAGAAGAGCTTCAAAAGCAAATTTCTCTTGATGAGCAGCTCTTCTGCCAGCCCAGCAGGGCTGGGGCACTGCCTGCAGCTGCCCCAGGCACAGCACAGAGGCACAGAGAGTTTCAATGAGTCAGGGCTGGGAAGGTGCTGAGAAGTGGCTGGGGCAGAATCACTGCCAGCCCTTGGCACAGGAACCTCTGGCTGCAGGACAATGCAGCTGCAGCTCTTGGAGCCATCTTTTAAAGCTGGAACATCCCAATGCCTACAGACCCTGTGAGTACCCAGACCCCAATTCTCTGATTGTTTCTTGTGCAGAGTAGCCAGGAGTGCCCATGGTTGTCCTGCAGAGCAGGGTCCTGCAGCCCAGGGTGCTGTGCTGGGGCAGGGACTCTGCTGCCTGCCAGGGACAGCTCTCAGCCAGCCCTGGCAGCTGCTCCCAGCGCTGGGGGACAAGATGTGGGTGGGAGGAGACAGCTGGTAAAGATTGGAAGTGTTGTCCTTGTGTGCTGAGGATTCTGCCTTGCTCAGGACTGCTCCCAGCATGGCATTTAACTGCAGAACATTTCCACGTATCTTATACAGGGAGCACAGAGAGGCATGGGCTTCATGAAAAGGAAAATCCTGCATTTTCAATCTACTGCTCTGGGTTGACTGGATGGGAAATTGCACAGAGATATTAATCTCTCAGTTCAGGTAGAGAAAAAGTAAAAAATTTTCTTTCCAATCTGAACAAAGCAGTCAGTGACAGAAATCAGCACTGGATCCCTTCGAGGAAGCAACAGTGTTGCTTTTCCAGCCTCTTAAGGTTTGCTCTGAGGTTGCCATCAGAGCCTGCAGAGCCAGATCTGCCCCTAGGCAGCTGGGAGGGGTCTGCAGGGCAGAGCAGAGCCCCCAGGGCTGGGCTGGGCTCTGGCAGCACTTGCAGGGCTCAGCTCTGGGCACAGGGGAGCAGCTGCTGGCAGGAACAGCTCCAGGCAGCAGGGCCCTGGGCAGGCAGTGGAGGGAAAGTGCCCCCAGGCTGTGCTGGGATATTTAAAGTCCTCTCCAAACACAACTATTCCATGATTACTTTTTTTACAGATCCCCATGCCAAGGCACTGCAAATGTCCAACAGCAGCTCCATCAGGCACTTCCTCCTGCTGGCATTGGCAGACACGTGGCAGCTGCAGCTCCTGCACTTCTGCCTCTTGCTGGGCATCTCCCTGGCTGCCCTCCTGGGCAACGGCCTCATCATCAGCGCCGTAGCCTGCGGCCACCACCTGCACACGCCCATGTTCTTCTTCCTGCTCAACCTGGCCCTCAGCGACCTGGGCTCCATCTGCACCACTGTCCCCAAAGCCATGCACAATTCTCTCTGGGACACCAGGGACATCTCCTACACAGGATGTGCTGCTCAGCTCTTTTTGTTTCTGTTCTTCATCTCAACCGAGCTTTCCCTCCTGACCATCATGTGCTACGACCGCTACGTGTCCATCTGCAAACCCCTGTGCTACGGGACCCTCCTGGGCAGCAGAGATTGTGCCCACATGGCAGCAGCTGCCTGGGCCAGTGCCTTTCTCCATTCAGTGCTGCACACAGCAAAAACATTTTCCCTGCCCCTGTGCCATGGCTATGCCCTGGGCCAATTCTGTGAAATCCCACAGATCCTCAAGCTCTCCTGCTCCAATTCCTACATCAGGGAACTTGGGCTCATTGTAGTTAGCCTTTGTTTATCATTTGGCTGTTTTGTGTTCATTGTTTTCTCCTATGTGCAGATCTTCAGGGCTCTGCTGAGGATCCCCTCTGAGCAGGGACGGCACAAAGCCTTTTCCACCTGCCTCCCTCACCTGGCTGTGATCTCTCTGTTCCTCAGGAGTGGCACATTTGCCTACCTGAAGCCCCCCTCCATCTTCTCCCCATCCCTGGATCTGGTTTTGTCAGTTCAGTACTCAGTGGCGCCTCCAGCCCTGAACCCCCACATCTACAGCCTGAGGAACCAGGAGCCCAAGACTGCAGTGTGAACACTGATGACTGGATGGTTACAGAAACATTAAAATGTTTGTCAATTTCTTCAAATCACTTGTAATAAAACTCATTTTTGATACTTCTTGTTTCTTTCATTTTGGAGACCTGTTTCCTTTGTTTTAATTTTTTCATACTGTCAACAAAGTAAAGCCATTCCTTGTGCCATTTCTCATTTTGTTTCTCTCCACCTTCCCTATGGCCACAGACTCTCTCAATGAGGGGCTGTGCTCTTGGTGCCTTTAAAGGATCCAAAGGATCTCCCAGCAAAGTCTTCTGCAGAGATGCCCTTGTGTTGCCTTCTATAGAGCTGCAGCAGCAATGTCTGTGTGCAGAGCTGGGGGCAGATCAGAGTTGAGTACAGCAGCTCTGCTCCTGCTGGCCACACAATTCCTGCTCCAGGCCAGGAGCCATTGGCCTTCTTGACCACCTGGGCACACTGCTTGCTCCTGTCCAGCCTTCTGTCCATCAGTCCCTGCAGGTCCCTTTCTGCCTGGCTGCTGTCCAGCCCCTCTGTCCCCCGCTTGTAATGCTGCAGGGGTTGTTGTGGCCAAAGTGCAGGACGCAGAACTTGGACTTGTAAACTTCACCTTGTTGGATTTGGGCCCTGCATGCAGCCTGTCAATGGGCCCTGTGCAGTGCCCTCATATTCTCCCTCAGATCAACACTCATACCTGCTTGGTGACATCTGCAAAGATGTCCTTGGTTCCATGGGGCCCCTCAGTTTCACAATGGCCTCTTGGTTACACAAGGCCCTGCACTGACACACTTGTCTCCTTGGTTCCATGAGGCCATACAGAGCAACAATGGTCTCATTGGTTCCATAGGGTCCCCGAAATGTGACAGTGAACCTTTTTGTTATGTGGGGCTTCACAGTGACACAATGTTCTTGTTGGTGCTGCAGTTTCACAGTAGCCCCTTGGTTCCATGGGGCCCCAGGGTGTCACAATGGCCTCGTGGTTACATGAAGTCCCACACTGTCACCATGGTCTCTGTGGTTCCACAAGTCCCCTCAGTGTCACAATGGACTCCTTGTTTTCCCAAGGCCACACGGTTTCACAATGCTCTTCCAGATTCCTTGAGGCCCCATGGTGTCACAGTGGTCTCTTGGTTACACAGGATCCTGCATTGTTACAATGTCCCCTTGGTTCCATGAGGCCCCACAGTGTCAGAATGGCCCCTTGGCTCCTCTCGGCCCTGGAGTCTCCCAATGGTCTCCTTGGTTT